>NC_057795.1:509114017-509714017 GCF_018294505.1 Triticum aestivum
CCTTTTTCAACCAATAGATCAGGTTTATATTGAGTTTGTACTGCGTTTCCCTTTATTTCCCTATTAGACCTAGAGACAAGTTGGATAGCCAGTCTCTGCTACTTTTCGCCCCCATTATTTCCTCTTTCGACCAAGTCCTAGATTCAGGTAACAAATCCTCCCCCCCCCCCCCCCCCTTTCTTCCTTGTTTGAACCAAGTAGTACTAGATTCGAGTGCGTGAACTAGTTTTACCTCTTAAACATAAAAAATATGTGGTTTTCGAATAGCCGATCGATCCTATCTACGAGGGGGCCTGAGAAATAGTAAAAGTTACAAATGCAGCAATGTCAGGAGCTCGGGAAGTAGAGCAAGGCCGGTTTTGAAGGAAGTTATACCTGATGGTCGCCGGGATGTCGCTAGGTGGGCAGCGGGAGGCCGGATCTGCCCACACTACGACAGCGAGGAAGAAGAGGACGGAGGCCCTCCCTCACCAGCGGTGCTTGGGAGAGAATGGCAAGGCAGGCTGATCGGGATGCGCCCAGCAGTGGGTAAGAGCCATCGCCGAGGACGACCGTGTGAATGTTGCACTTTCTCACCTTCCCCGGCGGAGAGGATCCGGCTGGATCTGTGACCAGCGGTGAGCAGAGAGAGAGAGAGAGTGTGTGGCCACCGCTGTCGTGTTTAGATCTGGAGAGGCCGAGACGGTGTGAAGAGAGCAACACTAGCAAGCAAGCGCGGAGGCTCCTGCCTATATAGTGGAGTAGTACTTATAGTTTTCTTTTGTCTACCGGAGCCGGCTTGACCTCGTCAATGACTGTTGAGAAGTCTTCATGCACGTGGCTCGGAGGTGCAGTTGTCGTCATTTTGATCTGAAGCGCCGGATTATAACATATAACACGAAAAAATGCCACATGACAAGAAATCATAACCTCACTGCCCAAAGGAGACAACATGAATCCCGATGGACAAACTAGACGAGGAACAAAGCTCAAATTTAAGATAAACTCATAGAAAAGGGGTCCGTCGATAGATGTCTAATTAACACAGCCGGCCTGAGCTAGATGGCAGCCGAGTAGTCACTATTCGTGCATGTGCCCCCAATGACTAGCCCAACGCAGTTGTCGCTGTTTAACCCTCGCAGTGATCCGAAGCACATGACACATAATTTTGCGAGATGACAAGAAACCTTTTTTTAGATTTCTCACCACAACTACAGCCATGTACAACACAGCCTGCACGATATGTAGACGATAGCCAATCCAGGCGTGTCTGCTGGAGTCTGGTCACATGCATGGACGAACTGATCTTCCGTGTCTTGCAGCGATCGTCCAGGCACCAACGTAGTACAACACTTCTCTAGTACTATCGCTCGTCTCCCTCTTCTATTAAGTCACCTGACTTGCGGGGCCGGGGAGTGTGCCTATGGTCGGTTCTCAATTGTCGTCCCACATGTGTGTGTGAACGCAATATGACACGCGTTCCATTCGGAGAGCAGCGTGCCAGACCGACCGACCGTCTGGGGTGCGTCGCAAATGCGACGTGCGTGCTGTATACTCCGTACATGTGTACCACCGTTTTCTAGACGCTTTGCTCCATGGCGCGGGCGCAATCCATGGATACAAAATTAGTATACTGTACACTATTTAAAAGTCGAGGGCGGGGCTTTTCCTGCCCGGTAGGCGGCGGGATAGTTCCGCCTAGTCGGTTCGACAGAGACGCGAGAAGACGAGGGAGTAGGCTGCTGCAAACGCAGGGTTGTGTGATTTGACAATGAGTTACTGCTAGACAGGTGGGCCCCCATGATTTGACTTGCCATTATCATTTTAACTGCGGCGCTACGACCGGCGTGAGTCTCCTGATTCCTGACCACCTCCATACAGGTGCCTCTCCCAATGCTCCACCATGTAGTAGTAGAGGCTGGCTCTTGCATGAGAGCCCACTTCTCCCCTTTTTCCTTGCCTCTCTTTCCTCCACATATGCAAAAATGCCATGTAAAGCGGCAAAGTGCACTATTGTACTTACTTGCTCCTACAGGTGCTTAAGCTTGCCACATAGGCATAAAGTCTGATGTGGCAAGTTAATCAAAAAGAGAGAGACTAGTTTAGTGACCCAAGGAAGAAACGGTGCTAAACGCGTGTACCTAGGTGAAAAGACAATTTTGAGTCTATAGCTAATTAAATGAAGCAAACTTAGCAACACCATTTCATTGGAAGAGGTCACTCCTTGGCAAATGCAATAAATACTAGTACTCCCTGTGTCCCATTATATAAGAACGTTTTTGACACTACACTAGCTAGTGTCAAAAACGTTCTTATATTATGGGACGGAGGGAGTACGAAGAAAGAGATAGAGAGGAGTAAAAAAATACACTTATAGCCAACCTTGTTGTAGTATGAGTGACTAAGTGATGACTATGTATGACATGCCAACATCAGATAGCCTAACGCACCATGTTAAATCACCAAGGGCGCGAACACGCGAGCGACGCAACGGTCGTGGTAGGCGTGACCATGATACGGGCTGCTGGCAGCCCTTGGATCTGAGATCAAATGGTCGCATGCTAAGTTGCTGAAATTTTTAAGAATAACCCTCCAGGATAGGATATTCACCCATAGGTCTAGAATCATGCCATGCAACCGTTCAATCTCATATCCAAGGGCTCTCGGAAGCCCGTATCATGGGAGAATGGAAAGCCACAACCCTGCCGTTCGCACGCTGGCAGTTCGCTCCTACTCGTCCCCGCACGTCCTTTAATACTATGGTGGTTCGCTCCTAGTAGTCCCGTCCATTCACATTACGGCAGCTCCACTAATCCTAACCCTCCTCCCAAATCCATGGCATCCCAAATCTCCCGATCAGCGGTGAGTACAAGCTTAGAACCATCACCGGTGATGAGTTCGATGTCATCTACACCCGTACTTCCGCGACGGTGAAAGGATGCCTTTCTCGCTTCAGACGCATGTTCGAAAACTCACATGATGAGTGGGTCGCTGGGCTAGATGTTGAGTACACCACAGTCGTGGGACGAGAGAAGGATCTAAAGGACGAAGAGAGGAAGAAGCCCGACGTGATCCAGGTTTGCGTACATAACATTTGCTTGGTCTACCAAATATGCCATGCCGACGTTGAGTGTCAGGATTTTAAGAACTTCCTCGAGGACAAAACAGTCAAATTCGTTACTATAGACTTTAAGAATGACAAAGAAGTCCTGCGTCGGATAGGCCTAGTTGTAGGCAACCCCTTCGACCTCCAGAAGAATCAGCTGGTGCCCTCTCGTCAGCCCTCAATGCTGACCCTGGCAGGAGCCATGGTTCATCCTTCGTACCGCAAACTGGAGAAACCTCATTACACGTTTCATCGTCATGCATGGCAGCGGAATGTACTAGATATAGACTACATCCACTATGCTGCAATGGATGGCTACCTTTGTTTCAATATCTACAAGGGTTGGATGAAGAGCAACAGCCAAGTTGGCGGTTCAAGCAAAGAAGTATCGACCAAGAGGAAGAGGGACAAGGACGAAGTCGAGGACGTGGACGAGGACTCCGAGTAAGGTGGCAGTGTCGTTGCTCATGGCGGTTCTAAACTTCTAATGTAGTGTCTACCAGATTAGTTGCATAGTTTAATTTCACGTGTGCTTAGTTTAGTTTGAAGAGTGTGTTGTGCTGAGCCCCCAGCAGAACTATGTTATGTTTCTTCTCGTTACTTTAACTCTTCAGTATGTATATACTAGTACTAGTATTTCTTTAATAGAATTTAGCACCCCAATTAAGCATGTACTAGCTTTTTTAATAGTACTATATGCATAATTTGGCGACGAGCGCTCTCTATATGTACCACCTTTTTTTTAAATTTCAATTTTTTCTCCATGGCGCAATCCATCGATAGTGGAGTACTACTGTACAAAAGTATACATTTTTTAAAAGGCTAGCGTACTGTTCATCACACACACATATATATAGCCAGTTAAATTCTCAACCTAGAACGACATGCATGCCATGTAGTAAACCGATCCGGAGGAAGTATAGTAAAAATGAGGTGATTTTACCCAGCGATCGGCGGGGGAGCATGGCCTATCATGCGGTCCCACGTGTCATGATATGCCAAGGCGATGCGCGTGTCCCTCTTGAGGCAGAAGAAATACTAGTACGTGGTTTGAGATGATGTCGAACCGAAGTGTTAAATAATGGTTGCTTCGTCCGTCTGGGAAGGTGCGACATTTTGATTTGACGTCTCATTGCTCATTACTAACACTGGGCCGGTACGAGTGGGGTGCATCCCCCTGCTGTTCCGCACTGTTATTTGGTGCTTGACACGTCGACCCGGTTGCACATGAGATGACCCCCACATCCTTTGTCAAAATAAACAACACCCCGATCAATGCATTTCACTCTTCCGTGCAACGGACGGGCACCTTACTTGCTCCTACAGGTGCTTAAGCTTGCCACATAGGCATATAGTCTCATGTGGCAAGTTAATCAAGAAGAGAGAGACTAGTTTGGTGACCCAAGGAAGAAACGGTGCTAAGCGCGTGTACCTAGGTGAAAAGACAATTTTGAGTCTATAGCTAATTAAATGAAGCAAACTTAGAAACACCATTTCATTGGAAGAGGTCACTCCTTGGCAAATGCAATAAATACTAGTACTCCCTGTGTCCCATAATATAAGAACGTTTTTTGCACTACACGAGTGTCAAAAACGTTCTTATATTATGGGATGGAGGGAGTACGAAGAAAGAGATAGAGAGGAGTAAAAAAATACACTTATAGCCAACCTTATAGCCAACCTTATTGTAGTATGAGTGACTAAGTGATGACTATGTATGACATGCCAACATTAGATAGCCTAACGCACCGTGTTAAATCTCCAAGGGCGCGACCGCACAAGCGACGCGATGGTCGTGGTAGGCGCGACCATGATATGGGCTGCTGGCAGTCCTTGGATCTGAGATCAAACGGTCGCATGCTAAGTTGCTGAAAATTTGCAGAATAACCCTCCAGGATAGGATATTCGCCCATTGGTCTAGAATCACAGCATGCAACCGTTCGATCTCCGATCCAAGGGCTCTCGAAAGCCCGTATCATGGGAGAATGGAAAGCCACTACCCTGCTGTTCGCACGCTGGCAGTTCGCTCCTACTCATCCCCGCACGTCCTTTAATACTACAGCGGTTCGCTCCTAGTCATCCCGTCCATTCACATTACGGCAGTTCCACTAATCCTAACCCTCCTCCCAAATCCAGGGCGTCCCAAATCTCCCCGATTAGCGGTGAGTACAAGGTTAGAACCATCACCGGCGATGAGTTCGACGTCATCTACACCCGTTCTTCCACGATGGTGAAAGGATGCCTTTCTCGCTTCAAACGCATGTTCGAAGACTCACATGATGAGTGGGTCGCCGGGCTAGATGTTGAGTACACCACAATCGTGGGACGAGAGAAGGATCTAAAGGACGAAGAGAGGAAGAAGCCCGCCGTGATCCAGTTTTGCATGCATGACTTATGCTTGGTGTACCACATATGCCATGCCGACGTTGAGTGCCAGGATTTTAAGGACTTACTCGAGAGCAACCTAGTCAAATTCATTACTGTAGACTTTGGTAACGACAAAGAAGTCCTGCATCGGATAGGCCTCGTTGTAGGCAACACCTTCGACCGCCAAAAGAATTGGCTGGTGTCCTCTCGTCAGCCTTCAATGCTGACCCTGGCAGGAGCCATGGTTCATCCTTCGTACGGTAAACTAGAGAAACCTCCATACATGTTTCATCGTCATGCATGGCAACGGAATGTACTAGATATAGACCACATCCAGTACGCTGCAATGGATGGCTACCTTTGTTTCAATATCTACAAGGGTTGGATGAAGAGCAACAACCAAGTTGGCGGTTCAAGCAAAGAAGTATCGGCCAAGAGGAAGTGGGACAAGAACGAAGTTGAGGATGTGGACAAGGACTCCGAGTAAGGTGGCAGTGTCGTTGCAGGGTCAGCATTGTCTACCGGAATAGTTGCAAAGTTTAATTTCAGGTGTGCTTAATTTAATTTGAGGGGTGTGTTGTGCTGAGCCCCCAGCAGAACTATGTTATGTTTCTTCTTGTTACTTTAACTCTTCAGTAAGTACATACTAGTATTTCTTACATTTCATCTTTTAGTTGGTATAGTACTACCACTCGTTTACTCACATTATATACGTACAATATATATGGCCAACATAATATAGCCAGCAGTTTAGTTGTCAAAGAATTTCAGGGTGCTTAGTTTTGTCAAAGAATTCCAGGGTGCTTAGTTTTATTTGAGGGGTGGGTTGTGCTGGACACCATTATTGTGACTAGCGTTTTTAATAGTAATATATGCATAATTTGGCGACGAGCGCTCTCTATATGTACCACCTTTTTTTAATTTCAAGTTTTGCTCCATGGCGCAATCCATCGATACTACTGCTGTACAAAACTATACATTTTTTAAAAGGCTAGAGGGCGGGGTAGTCTAGCTTGGTCGGTTTCACGAGAGGCGAGGGCCTTTGTGATATGACAGCTCATTACTGCTAAGGCGGGGCCTTGTAATTTGACTGCTCGTATAAATGCACTGACGACATGATCAAGGAGGAGCAAAGAACCGTGCGGTATACTCAAGTTTTCCATCGGAGTAGTACTGCGATGGAGGAGCACGAAACACGGCAGCCCAGTGCCATATGGCGATAAAAAATGATCTAATTTGCTAGTCATCTCATTGTTAGCATTGTTCTATTCATTCCTTCAAAAAACAAAAACCATTGTTCTATTCATGCCTCGCAGAGAACATGACATGTGCGGCGAAACACCCGAAGCAAAAGATGAAACACATCAGCAAAAGAAGAAGGAAGATTATCACCCCAAATGATCTAATTCGCCGCGGAGTCGTAACTGCTTCTTCATCGCCTCCACGACCTCCATCTCCTTGCGCGTCTCCTCCGCCATCTTCTTCATTCTGTCCATGACGCGGGATTTCTCGACGTGAGCCTTCATCATCTATTCCACGGACGCATTACGTACCTTGACAGCAGCCGGGTCCTCAATGCGGAGCTTCGCCAACTCCTCCTTCTGTTCCATGACGAGGGCCTGCAACATCTTCATCGAGGAACTACTATTCTCATGCAGCCTCTTCCAGCCGGCATTCTTCTCCTTCAATAGGTCGATCTCGTGGCAGAGCTTCGCCTTGTCCTCCTGAAGTCGCAGGATTTTGCCGGTCGCCTTCTTCTCCGAGGCAATGCTCTTCTTCAGCAGCATCACCAAGCCGGCGGTCAACTCCCCCTGCTGATTGAGCTCAGCGGGCATGTCGTCGAGGCTCTCCTTCAGCAACTCCGTCAATCCTTGGATGAACTCCTTCTGCTTATTGAGGTGCTTATTGAACTGATCGGGCATGCCGTCGAGGGATAACGACTCCAGCTCCGCCGGCTCAGCATGTTCGCCTCCGTGGCTAGGGCGCTCCTGGGAGCCATCACCTACCCGTGAGAGATCTTTCGTGGTCTCTGCATGGCGGCGAGCCCTCTCTTTTTTTCCGCAGCCTTGGTTGCCGCTCCCTTGTTACGAGTAGTTCTCGACCTAGAGCTCTGCTCACTGGCCATGGCAATGACGGACGAAGAAGAAGCACTTATGAGGAGGAAAGGTAGAGTAATTTTCGGTTAGGTAGTTCCCCTTTTTATAACCTAAGTACTAGCACTAGTAGTACTAATACCTGCATAGTGGGAACTTGTTCAGGTTTGGTACGTAGTACTACTAGGTGTGAGCAGGCTTTCGAATGTGATGGGAACAAGGTAAAGATTAATTGATGGTTTTGGTTTCGAGCCCCAAAACGGCTCCCGATGAGTTTAGTGGAACATAAATTTCAAGTAGACTACACTGCTCAAATACGTAAATATTATGTTACTGTCAAAAATTGGCACAAAATACGAAGGAGACCAATGGAAGTACTATTAGCAACCCACGATTTAACTACTCGCATGCGCGCAGTGGAGTAATAATGTCTTTCTTCCGCCCTCACGTCCACTCAATTTGCATGCGCTGTATTAATTGACCATCAATGAAGTGAACGACTTTACACGCGTCAAATTATCACATGGGGTGGATCTTGGTACAAAATTGCATCCGCCCGTGTACCCGCATGTGCGTGCGAGGGAATGAGTGCGTGCGTGGCGTGCGTGCACATCTTCGCTTCGTGCATGTACCGCCAGTATGGCTCAGGGAGGACGAGTACATTCTTCTGGAACCAGCAGCACGTCACTATGATCAATCCACGCAAGGAGGTCGCGACAACGCCTCCACATGTGCCACGTGGCTTCATGAACTGTAATAGAGACACTGTGTAGTGTGCCATTGGTAATCTAATTTACGTGTTTTGCACATACTCGAAGTACTAGTAATTTACACGTGCATTGCACGCATCAGATTTTGCAACCAAATTATGAATAAATACCACACTATAGCATGTAAGCTCTTAGTCATATATGCGTGATGTAGCCCTTCGTTTAATTCTTATAGTTCATCTCATTCAAAATCAAATTAGTTTTTATAAAAAAGCTAAGAACGCGTGAATAGGAAAAACATGGGATTATAGTGGAATGTCGTATTGAATCCTACAGGATTGTACGAGAGTTTGATTGTGCATAGAAAAACGCAGAATTCTTTCAAAGAGGTTTGAGTGGATGGGATGTTTCCTATGAAATCTAGTGCAAATGAATCATATGAAAAAATTCCTATGGTTTACAATCCTACGAATCAAACAACCAAGATAGGAAAAATTCCTAATGATTAGAATCCTCCAAAATTCCTTTGAGAATCCTTTGAATCAAAGAAGCCCTTAATCTATTTTATGATTCATGGAATTGTACGTTGTAAAGCATAAAGTAAAAACAAATAATGGCAATTCAACTAGAAAAAAAGTTTGGGCAGTTATGATACGGAAGATTCTAGAACAAAAGAGAACCACTGTTGTTTTGAGGTTTGTGCATTATGCTTAAGTTCAACCATGGAGTCTGCTAGATTGTACATGTGGCAAAATTCGGTGGGGGGCTAGAAGATGGTGCGAGGGGCCGAGTGGAGGGAGACTATGAAGGAATGCACAAGTGCGAGATCGATATTTAGAGAGAGGGGGCGAACACGTGCGCTGTTGCACGCAGTGGCGGAGCCATGAAAAATAAATGAGCTAGGGGGCCAAGCATTGCTAATCCTTTACGAGGAGGGTCAGTTCATGAAATCAAACCTTTTTAGCAGCAATTGTCTAATGATCACATTCATATTAGCCTCGATATATAGTGATGTTAGGGGGGGGGCGGGGCCCTTACTGCCCCCTGTCTTCGCCATTGTGCACGCATCTGAGAGATGAAGCGGAAGGCATCGATGATGAGAGGGCGACGTTGGATATATAATTAATGTGGGTGTATTAGCTATTTATGTTAATCCTATATAGAGAGGTATAGATTGATCGATGTGGACGTGGGAGTGGTATAGATTGATCGTTGTGGACGTGGGAAAGAGGGTGAGACCTCACTGGATATATCGATTGATCGGTTTGTGTGGAAAACTATGAAAGACCTAGCTATATACACACATACATAGATGAACATCGATCATTGCGCATGCACACGTGAGAGATAAAGAATGCCCGGTATGAGGGAGAGGGGGATGTGTGTGGGTGTGTGCCTTCATGGGAGACCGATCTGAAGAAAAAGATTGCATGCGTGCGATAGATAATGCCGACTGGTAGTGTGTGTGCATGCAGGCATGAGAGAAAGTTAGTGGTACAATTATAAAGAGAAGACTACTGTGTGGGTGTAAAAGAATAGGTGAGGTCATAATCAATGTAAAGTTGAATTCAAATATTTGAATAAGAGATCCTGATGTTTGAAACCCATGCATGCATGAATATAACGGAGATCTGCGCGGTGTGCTTTGGAAACAAGCATGTTGTAATGTATACACATTGAACAAGGTCAGAATGATTTGAATTTGAGATACCGATGGCAGACATCATTTGCCCATGTCGCATTCGTGCATGTAATTGGAGATGATGGGCGGCTTTCTCATCACATATCTATATCTATACCCCTATATATATATATTATATTATATATATTTTTATATTGTGAGCGGGTAACTTTAACTTTGAAAGATGGTCGTTGGATGAGGCCAATCCGAAGGTCCAAAGATGGCAAATTTGAGCACTATTGGCCGTTGGATATCATCTAGATTCCACCAGATTTCGCCACATGTATAATCTAGAAGACTCCATGGTTGAACTTAAGCATAATGCACAAACATCAAAACATAAGCACTTCTTATTTGTTCTAGAATCTTCCGTATCATAATTGCCCAAATGTTTTTCTACATGATTTGCCATTATTTGTTTTTACTTTATGTCTTACAACGCACAATTCCATGAATCTTAAAATAGATTAGCTTTCTTATAAAGCCTAGATGATTTTGAATGAAATGAACTATAAGAATTAAACGAACATCTACATCATGCATATATGACTCAAAGCTTGCATGCTATAATGTGGCATTTATTCATAATTTGGTTGCCAAATCTCATGCGTGCAATGCACGTGTACCTTACTCTAGTCTAAATGGTGTTTGTGTGTGTGTGTATGTGTTGTGCGTGTTGAGGTGCAAATTGTCTTTTTTTGGGTACACGTTAAGCTTGTTCTTCCGAAATTTCAAGCCGCGCCTTGTTATGCCGAAAATTTAAGCTAGCGTCTCTGTCTATCATGCTGCGAAACTCCCGCTTCTTCAACCCGCGCCTTGTTAGCCCGAAATATTTAAGATATATCTTTATCTCGTTGTGCTCTGACAACTCCCTCCATCTCAACCCGCGCCTTGCTATTCCGAAATTACAACGCGCGCGAAAACTCCCACCTCCTGTGAAATCCCGACGCGCGAAATGCCTGTGGTACCCCTGAACCGAAAGAACCGCCTCAAATCGGTGGGGGGTACTTTTGTAACTTACCCCACATTTCGGACAAGCGCGTCTCTAAGACATGGTTCCCCACTGCCATCCCATCCGCCCACCTATTCATACACTGAGGTCGCGAAAACCCGCGACGAAACCCCACACCCTACTCCGTCCGCCACCCAGCCGGAGCTTCTTCCCCGACGACGTCGTCCACAGCAACACCTCGACGTCCCTCATCCACCGTACCGGATGAGGATCCATCGTCGATCTCATCGTCCCGCTGGTTCAGCCACCCCGTCGCCACCTTCAAGGAGTTGCCCCGATGTTCCCCTCGTCTTTTGCGCCACCTCCATTCCCACAGCGCCGTCTTCACCTGCACCACCGGAAGATCATCATCATCACTGCTTCCTCGGATGAAGCTGTGGCCTAATCGGCGCCACCAAAGAGGTTGTACACTAATCCCGCATTTTCTTCTTGATTCAACCTCACGGTGCTGCCGGCGCTCGGTCCCGAGCCAATACGACGTGGCTCCATCCACAGAGGCGTCGCCGACCACTTCCTCCACGTCGTCGCTCCCTCAGCGACGACGTCCACATCAGTAGGAGCCGCTGCTGCTTTAGCTCTTGCTCACACTGCTGCTCTGTTCGTGCTCTCACCCCGCTGCCTGGTCTGCTCTTGCTATTGCTCTTGCTCGCGCTGCTGCTCTCGCTCTTGCTCTTGCTTGCGATGTTGCTCCGATTTGGCTACACTTCAGTCGACTGAATCGACTTTTGGGTCAGTCGATTTCCAAGGGGTGGGCTCGCCGGGGTGAAGGAAGAACCAGCCGCAGCGAGGAGGGGGGCTCACCGGAGAGGTCCCCCACTATCTATCTTAGGGTTCAGGATGGGGGCGGTGGTTGCCGGCGGTGGTAGGGCGTTGGCGGGGCGGTGGCGTGGGGATCGCCGGAGAAAAAGCTCGGCATGGGGGGGCCTTGTCACGCCCAATATGCGACCCTATCCTAAAGGAACTTGAAGGTCCCACCAAGGATAGAACCGCATATTGAAACGCTTTTGCAAGGTGGATATCATTACATCAACATTACATAATAGATGGGGATACATACCTAAGGTATACAATGCCACATGAATACAACATCATATCATACATGAGAACAACATCCGACTACGGATGAACACAAACAGAAGCTCAAACGACATCCACCCTGCTAGCCCAGGCTGCCAACCTGGAACCTATCCCCTGATCGAAGAAGAAGCAGAAGAAGAACTCCAAAACAAGCAAACATCGCTCTCGCGTCATGATCATCGCATAACCTGTACCTGCAACTGTTGTTGTAGTAATCTGTGAGCCACAAGGACTCAGCAATCCCATTACCATGGGTATCAAGACTAGCAAAGCTTAATGGGAAAGGAGGGGGTTAAGTGGTGAGGTTGCAGCAGCGACTAAGCATGATATGGTGGCTAACATACGCAAATAAGAGCGAGAAGAGAGCAAACGGAATAGTCGTGAAGCTAGCAATGATCAAGAAGTGATCCTGAACTCCTACTTACGTCAAACATAACCCAAAAACCGTGTTCACTTCCCGGACTCCGCCGAAAAGAGACCATCACGGCTACACACACGGTTGATGCGTTTTAAATCGGATCTGGTGTCAAGTTATCTACAACCGGACATTAACAAATTCCCATCTGCCTATAACCGCAGGCACGGCTTTCGAAAGATTATACCCTGCAGGGGTGTCCCAACTTAGCCCATGATAAGCTCTCGCCATCAACGAAGGATATACCTTCTCCCAGGAAGACCCGATCAGACTCGGAATCCCGGTTTACAAGACATTTCGACAATGGTAAAACAAGACCAGCAAAGCCACCCGATGCGCCGACAATCCCGATAGGAGCTGCACATATCTCGTTCTCAGGGCAACACCGGATGAGACATCCTACGAGTAAAACCAGACCTCGAGTTTCCCCGAGGGGGCCCCGCAGTCTACTCTGTTCGGACCAACACTTAGACAAGCACTGGCCCGGGGGGGGGGGGGGGGCAAAAAAAAAAATGACCCTTGGGCTCCGGAAACCCAAGGGAAAAAGGGCTAGGTGAGGCAAATGGTAAAACCAAGGTTGGGCCTTGCTGGAGGAGTTTTATTCAAAGCGAACTGTCAAGGGGGTCCCATAAATCACCCGACCGCGTAAGGAATGCACAATCCGGGAACATAACACCGGTATGACGGAAATTAGGGCGGCAAGAGTGGAACAAAACACCAGGCATAAGGCCGAGTCTTCCACCCTTTACCAAGTATATAGATGCATTAATTAAATAAGAGATCTTGTGATATCCCAACATAATCCTGTCCGTCATGGGGCAATCTTCAACTTCACCTGCAACTAACAACGCTATAAGAGGGGCTGAGCAAAAGCGGTAACATAGCCAAACAATGGTTTGCTAGGAAGGGTGTCAAAGGTTAGAGGTTCATGGCAATTTGGGAGGCTTGATGAGCAAAAGATAGGTAGCGCAGCAAAGCGATAGAACGAAGCAACTAGCATAGCAATGATAGTAGTGAGATCCAGGGTAGCGGTCATCTTGCCTGAAATCCCGCAAGGAAGAAGAACGAGTCCATGAAGAAGATGAACGGGCGTAGTCGAACAAATCCTCACAATCGCAACGTTACCGGAACTATCAAGAAGAAGCAATACCGGAAAGAAGCAAACAACATGGTAAACACATAAGTATAATCATGGCATGATGCACAATCAAGTATGATGCATGACCGGCTTAATGAGGCATGGCATGGCAAAATGCAACAAACAACACTACAAGTTAAGTGGAGCTCAATATGCAACGAGTTGCATATTGACAAAACACCACATTGACATATTTAGTTCAATCTTGTTTATGTACCTAACAATATTAAATGTTGTTAAACATGGCAAGGGGTGAAGCATATGAAAAACTACCTATCTAGACAAGTTTAAATGAGGCCGGAACAACAAACAACAAGTCCGGAAAATCCTCATGTCCATAATCTAGTTTTGGTACTGTTCTGCCTATTACATAATTTTAGAGTTGTTAAACAGGAAAATAAAGTGGACCATGTTAATCTAGGCATTTTCCACCCCATTTACATATAAAGAACATTTAAAACCGAGCTACGGTTATTTAGTTATGAAATAAATCATTTTAGCATGTGATTTATGCAAATTAATGCAAACAGCAATTTTAAATATTTTTAACAGGGATGAAAGTTGCATATTGTGAAACTAGATAAAATTCTAAGCATTTTACGTATACAGTTTGATTAATTTGGAAGCATACATATTTAGTTATAGGCATTTTAAAACAGTGGCAATTCGGTAAATATGCATGCACTTGAAAATGGTAAAATACACAGAGTGGGGAAAAAATATGCACGGGCCTGAAGCATCACAATGCAGCTGCCCAGATGAGGATTCGGCCCATGTGGCTGTGAGAGTGTGCAAAATTACAGGAAAACATAGCAAAAATTGGGGCCGCTGGGACTCGAACCCCAGACCACTCGAATGAATAGTGGTCGCGCTAGCCGCTGGGCTAGCTGTGTGTTTGTGATACAAACTGCTCCCACGCTCTCTTGAGCTATCTAGCGACATGTCGAGCTTGGCCATGGCTGCACGGTGACAACCGACGGCGAGGGCAAGCGCAAACGACGACCGTTGGGGTTATGAACCTGCGGCGGGCGTGCGGAAACTGGCCAGGGAAGCGGTGGTGGGACGCGCGTGTGCTGTGCGCGTATGTGCAGAAGGCGCATGGGTGTGAGGAGCTCGAGCACCTCGTCCATGGCGTACAAGATGCAGTTGGCAGATGCAATCGGGGCAAGGCGAGGCCCTTGCGCGTGCACTCGCGTGCGTGGGTGTGTGCCCTGAGAGGGTGCAGCCGTGCGTGCGGGAGTGTGCAGGAGCATGCGAGGTGAGTTTCCGAAACTTGTCCATGGCGGATATGGAATCGGCGACTCAGGAAGACGACTACGATGACAGAATTGAACCGAAGAGAGAGATGGGGAGGAGCGGGGCTTCACCGTGGGGGGTGTTGGGTCTAACCCCTAGCTCTCTCTTGCTCTCGCTCTCGACGTAGGAAGAAGAAAGAGGAGCACTGGTGTTTGGCGACGAACGCCCGCCGTGCGTACGGCAATTTTTTCCTTCAGCACAAACTGTTACAACCGACTCGACTTCTAGCCGTATTTGTAGCTAACCGGGACGTAGCGCCCACGCTCGCCGCGGTCACCCCACGCATGCTTCCCTAGCGATCCGGTCTTCCAACGTGAGCTGCCCACTCCTCCGCTTGACCTGGATGACATCATGCGCCGGCCGTTGTTACACAACGGAGCTAGCTACAAACCTGTTTTGACACTAATCTATCCTTGAACGTGGCCAAACCAACGTCCAGACTTGATCTAGACCTTGACGCGAACACAAGCACGTACTCGTGCACCTACACGCCCATGCATGCGCGCAGACGCACACACGATACACACGTACGCCCATACGTACACCTTGCCACGGCCGCGACGCGGCAACAGACCGGCGACTGGCTCGATCATCGCGCACACACGCACATGATCACCACCCATACCGTGGCTTATTCCAACACTCTCCTCCTAAGCCACGAACTACAGGAGGGCCAGCCCCTCGATGTCGATGTCGGCGATGAGAGCCTGCTCGTTCTTCTCCTTCTTCGGCTTCGTGCACTCCCTGGAAAAATGGCCGCGCACGCCGCAGTTGTAGCACCGGCCGCGGCGTCTTCCTCCTCCCGACGCCACGCTCCTGCCGTCGTCGCCGTCCCGTGTGCCACCCTGCTGCCGCTCCCGCGCCCGCCACTGCGCCGCCGTGAACATCAGCTCGCCGCCTGCCCGCTCGCCGCCCGCTTGCCCGCGCCGACGCAGCCGCTCGTCGAACGCCTTCAGGCGTCCCAGCGCGTCCTCGAATAGCAGTGTCGAGAGGTCGCAGAACTGCTCCATCCCGGCGACCTCCGCGTACAGGCGATCCGGGACGCAGTCCAGGAGCTTCTTCACCATCGCCGCGTCGTTGCGGGTCGCTCCCAGCCCGACGTAGCGCGCCACCATGCCGCTGATCTTCCCCGCGAAGGCGTCCAGCGACTCCCCGCCGTCCATCCGCAGGAGCTCGAACTCGCTGTGCAACGTGCCCAGCCGCGCCGCCCGGACGCGATCGGCCCCGACGAACCGGGCCTTGAGGCTGCTCCACACCTCCGCCGCGGTCTTCTTTGACGATACCTGCAGCAGCAAGTCCTCGGCGAGCGCACCGAGCAGGTAGGCGCGCGCGGGCTTGTCCTTCTTAGCGATGACGGCCGCCGCCGCGTCCTCCGGCACGACCACCGCCTCCCATAGCCCGGCCGCGTCCAGGTTGGCCTCCACCTTGATCGCCCACGTGGTGTAATTGTCACCAGTGAGCATGGGAACGGGCGTCGGCAGCGAGCTCCCCGACCCGCCGGCGTACGACACGATCGACATCGCTGGCGGTCACCTCCCGGAACAAGGCTCTGAATACCAAATGTTGGGTCTAACCCCTAGCTCTCTCTTGCTCTCGCTCTGGACGTAGGAAGAAGAAAGAGGAGCACTGGTGTTTGGCGACGAACGCCCGCCGCGCGTACGGCAATTTTTTCTTTCAGCACAAACTGTTACAACCGACTCGACTTCTAGCCGTATTTGTAGGTAACCGGTACATAGCGCCCACGCTCGCCGCGGTCACCCCACGCACGCTTCCCTGGCGATCCTGTCTTCCAACGTGAGCTGCCCACTCCTCCACTTGACCTGGATGCCATCATGCGCCCACCGTTGTTACACAACGGAGCTAGCTACAAACCTGTTTTGACACTAATCTATCCTTGAACGTGGCCAAACCAACGTCCAGACTTGATCTAGACCTTGACGCGAACACAAGCACGTACTCGTGCACCTACACGCCCCATGCATGCGCGCACACGCACACACGATACACACGTACGCCCATACGTACACCTTGCCACGGCCGCGACGCGGCAACGGACTGGCGACTGGCTCGATCATCGCGCACACACGCACATGATCACCACCCATACCGTGGCTTATTCCAACAGGGGGTGCTGCTAGAGTTGATCGGGCTCGACGGCGAGAAGACGCGCTGATCGGGGCGGCGTCCTCGTTTCCACGAAGCAGAGGAAGCAGGGGAGGAAGAGGACGACATGGACGATGGCGTGAAGGCGAGATGGCGTCTGATCCGTGACGTAGAGGAAGTAGTCGACGTCGGGGTACTCCGGGTGAACTTGGCTGCAGCTGGACTTGACGGAGACCACACCGGCGAAGAGCACGTGCTTGTGTGCTCTCTTGGTCTCTCACGAGGGAGGAGGAGGAAGGCAGGGGAGATCCCTTGGGCGGCGGCGGAAATGGGGAAAAAGGAGGAAGGAGAAGCCCAAGGGCGCCGAGGGGTGGCTATATAGGGGGAGGTGCGTGGTCGGGGCTGCCCTCGTGGCCATGTGCGCTCGGCCTGGGGTTTTTTACCGTGAGGAGAGGAGGAAACGAGAGGAAGGATAAAGGTGAGGAAGAGAGAGACCGCCAGGTGGGGTCGCCTAGGTGATCCACGTAGGATTTACCAGCGAGAGGGAGAAAAGGGGCACGCTGGCGTTGGCTGGGCTCCAGGAAGGAGGAGGCCCAAGTGCAGCGGCCAGGAACGGCCTGTTCCTGCTTTAAATCATTTCTGCAAATAAGCAATCCACAGAATAGAAGAGGAAAATGGCCAGGGATTTAGGGGATGAATTAGAAAGAAGTAACAATATTTTTGGACTTCTGGAATTATGCAGGATTAGAATAAATTGGCTTGGCAATTTTTAGAGGTAGAAAAATAAAACAAGTTTGAATATAATTCAAACTTGAGGTATTTTTGAACCCAACCAAAACAACTCCAAAATGGATGATACTTGACAGAGAGGTATAAGACATGGTGCATGATTTATTGGCAAAGATTGAACATTAATGGAGAAGGGAGAAATGGCACTTGCATAAAGGAGTAAAAGAAGAGGAAGGAGAAGGTGATGGTGCATGGCTTGAGAGAAGAGACAACAAGGACTGATCCACACACAACAAAACACCAATATGAAGAATGCAACCCACATGATGATCATGATGCAATAAATTACAAGAGGCATATCAAAGCATATAACATATAACAAAGTGAGATGAACATGGCAAACAAACAAAGATGGCACAAAACAATATAGTGACAAGAGGCACAATGCAACATAACAAGTGAAATGAGCATGGTGCAAGAAGCAAACACACGACAAGGCACTCAACATGAACATGGCATAAACATGTAGGAATAAAATATGCAAAACAAATATGATAATGCAACAAATAAAAAATAAAAACACGGCAACAACTAAGATAAATGGGAGGCACTTGGAGCATCGGTCTTGGGGCGTTACAACTCTCCTCCACTAACAAGAGATCTCGTCCCGTGATCTAGGATGGCACCGGAGGGAAAAGGAAGAGGAAGATAAGAGGTAAACTAAGTTGCTTCTTCGCCAAACGAGTGAAACCATGAACCTTGAGAGGTTGAGCAAAATGAAAGAAAGAAAACAACGAAGATGAACAAAGTTGAAAACACTCCATTAGAAAAGAGGAACAAGGGATACGACGAGAACCAAGAGGTTTAGTGATAAGATAGATATTGAAACCACTCCGGTTAAAACTAGACAGAGAAGGAATAAGATTGATATAATTTGGGCAACACTCCGACTGATAGAAGAAGGAAAACTTGATAAGATGAAAAGAACTTGAAGAGATGACACAACACTCCGGTTAAATGGATAAGCACGAAAAAAAAATGATCCTCACAATTCGAGATGATGAGTAAAAAGAGCAACATCACAATGCCTCCGGAAGAAAGAATAGAAGATAGATCATTGGAATAACAGAATATAGGAGAAAATGCCAACTTCTGCCACGAATGAGCTTGGAAAGCACCTTTCCAAGAAGGTTATAACGGGGTTGTTGGAAAACGAACAACGAAAAGAATAAGCTTGTAGTGGGCTTATGGAAACATCTCAAGACTATGAGATGACATTCTGCCACTAACGAAAAAAAATTGCTTGTTTGAGATCAACGAAGAGATGAAAAACCTCTTTCACCGAGAAGGATATGGAGAAAGCTTGGATCAATGATAAGCACCACAAATAGCAACATTCCCAATGGAAGGCTTTAGGTGAAATATGACACAAGATAACTCCAACGAAGAGATTAATATGGGTTGAAACAATTCATGATCAAAGAGAAAATGATGGTTTCACAATATCTCATTCTTGACAACTTGTGAATCATAAAACTTGAAGGGAAACTGTCAAGAATGATATAACACCATCTCAAAAGATAAGGTAGGAGAATTGCACTTAAAAATGCAAGATGAAGAATACTTGAGCTCCTCAAAACAAAACATGTGTTAAGCACCATGTTTATTTTAGAGTATAGCTTGGCGGATCATAACTTCAAGAGAAATCTTGAAGAACAATTGAAGAATGAAAAAAATCCTTGAGGAACCACCATGTAGAGCCTCCATGAAGAACTCCAATAATAAAAGAATGATGAGATAAAATTGAAGGATGAAAGAATAAGATTAAAGCATTGTGATGATTAAGATGGAGGTTCGTGACGGAACAAGCGAGAAGCTTGGGACTACGGAAAAGAAAAGATGAACTGCTTAGAACCGAGAAATTATTCATCATGAACAATCTCCGAAGGAAGGAATTAATCAACTTGATGAAATAAGAATAAGATTTATTGTATGCTTACCCTTCATCAACTTAGATTGATGACAAGCAATGGATTTAGCATACTACTTATTCTTCTTGAAAAGGGATTAAGAAAGATATAGCACAAACTTGAGAAGGTATAGATGGAACCACCGGTGGGATTTGGAAACAACGAATGAATTGATATGATAACAAAGTAAGTGAAATCTTGAACGAACCACCGTAAGAATTGAAAATGAGATATTCCGAAATGAAGAATAGAAAGGTTGAATCAACAATGAAAAGAATTTGAAAGATCTTGGAGAAAGACATTTGACTGATGATAGTTCATTCTTACGTCAAACTTTGAAATGAATTTGGGAATAGCTCCGGGAAAATTAGAAGACTCAGGTAAGATCCTGGGAAAAGACCTGTGGGTTAGGGCCCACTCAAAAGAAACACCATTGAAATAATTTTGAAGAGAGATTGCACTGGTTGAATTAAATGACTTGAATGAGATAATAATCTCCAAATAGCTTGAACGGATTGAGAATGGAAACACGAGTCTTCTGAGATATCTTGAGCACTCCGGATATGAACTGGGCAAGGTGAATAAATAAGAGAGCCTTGGATAAGAAATTCACATGAGAAGATATGTGAAACAAAAGGAAGAGATATGATCAGCACCGAAACTTGAAATTAATCCACTGGAGAAGAATACGAGAATGAAGAATAATAAACTTGAAGCTCCGTTAGTATCTTCCTGAGAATCACCGGATAAGAACATTGACGGAAAAGAATAGAGAGACTTCCCATCAATAAAATGGATACCCGATTAAGAAATCTGAGTCCTTGAAGAAAAAGGGTGGGAGGGCGGGAAAACAAAGGCAACTTGGGGACGGATGAAACAAACACCGGTGAGAAAACTCAGAATTGATCTTGCGGATGTTGAAAATGATTGGATCCACTTGAAGAGAGGCACACCGGTTGGAAAAGAGTTAACATGACGACCTCGATGATCAAGAAGGATTAGTATTAACATAGCAATATGAGAACACCATTTAGGAAAGGTATGGATTCAACATTTGACTTCGAAGCAACTCGAATACCACAAATAAAACAAAACAAAGGATTTGGCTTGCAGAATAAGCCAGAACAAACATATGATAGATCCCATATCGTATCATGTGTCTATTGGAAAGATATCCTACGAGCTACTTGAATTCCCACCTATAAAACTCCCGAAACTTTCTGGTTATGCAATCTGGTGTTGGGGATACAGGGGAAGCAATATATCTCACCCAAACTAACAATTCCTACATCCAGCTGTATCCATCCGTCAACACATAACCAAGAAAACTCCGGAAATCGTGTACCTCAACCTTCGAAAAGCATCCGTTATACGAGCTATGGCAATACTCCCGAACTCCCCAGTATTGGGTGACGTCGAGGTTATCTCACCAACAACTGCATAAAAGAGATTTTCGATGTCGACAAAACTCAGGTATTCCAGAACTGCAATGATAAAATTGTGACGACAACACCTCGGAGCTCAACTCCCCGGGTCAATGCCACATAATAGATAGGAGGCACCAAGAACAATGTTCCCGTCACAAAACCATCAGAACGATTCCAAGATACCCGCATGATCCTAAAAAAAATTTAGTGAAATTTGAGGAGAGGAAAGTCAAAACATCTATGTCAGGAGACCTCACCAGAGCGACGAAGGGGGCTGAGGAGTAAAAAGAATCCTACTCTCCGATATATATATAATCCTAAGACTCAAAATAGTTTTCTTCTAGACTCAACAACGGCCAACAATCAAGGGGGCTCCTATGGTCGGTCGAGGCTCTGATACCAACTTGTCACGCCCAATATGCGACCCTATCCTAAAGGAACTCGAAGCTCCCACCAAGGATAGAACCGCATATTGAAATGCTTTTGCAAGGTGGATATCATTACATCAACATTACATAATAGATGGGGATACATACATAAGGCATACAATGCCACACGAATACAACATCATATCATACATGAGAACAACATCCGACTACGGATGAAACACACACAGAAGCTCAAACGACATCCACCCTGCTAGCCCAGGCTGCCAACCTAGAACCTATCCCTTGATCGAAGAAGAAGCAGAAGAAGAACTCCAAAACAAGCAAACATCGCTCTCGCATCATGATCATCGCATAACCTGTACCTGCAACTGTTGTTGTAGTAATCTGTGAGCCACAAGGACTCAGCAATCCCATTACCATGGGTATCAAGACTAGCAAAGCTTAATGGGAAAGGAGGGGGTAAAGTGGTGAGGTTGCAGCAGCGACTAAGAATGATATGGTGGCTAACATACGCAAATAAGAGCGAGAAGAGAGAAAACGGAATAGTCGTGAAGCTAGCAATGATCAAGAAGTGATCCTGAACTCCTACTTACGTCAAACATAACCCAAAAACCGTGTTCACTTCCCGGACTCCGCCGAAAAGAGACCATCACAGCTACACACGTGGTTGATGCATTTTAAATCGGATCTGGTGTCAAGTTATCTACAACCGGACATTAACAAATTCCCATCTGCCTATAACCGCAGGCACGGCTTTCGAAAGATTATACCCTGCAGGGGTGTCCCAACTTAGCCCATGATAAGCTCTCGCGATCAATGAAGGATATAACTTCTCCCAGGAAGACCCGATCAGACTCCGAATCCCGGTTTACAAGACATTTCCACAATGGTAAAACAAGACCAGCAAAGCCGCCCGATGCGCCGACAATCCCGATAGGAGCTGCACATATCTCGTTCTCAGGGCAACACCGGATGAGACATCCTACGAGTAAAACCAGACCTCGAGTTTCCCCGAGGGGGCCCCGCAGTCTACTCGGTTCGGACCAACACTTAGAGAAGCACTGGCCCGGGGGGGCTAAAGTAAAGATGACCCTTGGGCTCCGGAAACCCAAGGGAAAAAGGGCTAGGTGAGGCAAATGGTAAAACCAAGGTTGGGCCTTGCTGGAGGAGTTTTATTCAAAGCAAACTGTCAAGGGGGTCCCATAAATCACCCGACCGCGTAAGGAACGCAAAATCCGAGAACATAACACCTGTATGACGGAAACTAGGGCGGCAAGAGTGGAACAAAACACCAGGCATAAGGCCGAGTCTTCCACCCTTTACCAAGTATATAGATGCAATAATTAAATAAGAGATCTTGTGATATCCCAACATAATCCTGTCCGTCGTGGGGCAATCTTCAACTTCACCTGCAACTAACAACGCTATAAGAGGGGCTGAGCAAAAGCGGTAACATAGCCAAACAATGGTTTTCTAGGAAGGGTGTCAAAGGTTAGAGGTTCATGGCAATTTGGGAGGCTTGATGAGCAAAAGATAGGTAGCGCAGCAAAGCGATAGAACGAAGCAACTAGCATAGCAATGATAGTAGTGAGATCTAGGGTAGCGGTCATCTTTCCTGAAATCCCGCAAGGAAGAAGAACGAGTCCATGAAGAAGATGAACGGGCGTAGTCGAACAAATCCTCACAATCGAAACATTACCGGAACTATCAAGAAGAAGCAATACCGGAAAGAAGCAAACAACATGGTAAACACATAAGCATAATCATGGCATGATGCACAATCAAGTATGATGCATTACCGGCTTAATGAGGCATGGCATGGCAAAATGCAACAAACAACACTACAAGTTAAGTGGAGCTCAATATGCAACGAGTTGCATATTGACAAAACACCACATTGACATATTTAGTTTAATCTTGTTTATGTACCCAACAATATTAAATGTTGTTAAACATGGCAAGGGGTGAAGCATATGAAAAACTACCTATCTAGACAAGTTTAAATGAGGCCGGAACAACAAACAACAAGTCCGGAAAATCCTCATGTCCATAATCTAGTTTTGGTACTGTTCTGCCTATTACATAATTTTAGAGTTGTTAAACAGGAAAATAAAGTGGACCATGTTAATCTAGGCATATTTCCACCCCATTTACATATAAAGAACATTTAAAACCGAGCTACGGTTATTTAGTTATGAAATAAATCATTTTAGCATGTGATTTATGCAAATTAATGCAAACAACAATTTTAAATATTTTTAACAGGGATGAAAGTTGCATATTGTGAAACTAGATAAAATTCTAAGCATTTTACGTATACAGTTTGATTAATTTGGATGCATATATATTTAGTTATAGGCATTTTAAAACAGTGGCAATTCGGTAAATATGCATGCACTCGAAAATGGTAAAATACACAGAGTGGGGAAAAATATGCACGGGCCCGAAGCATCACAATGCAGCAGCCCAGATGAGGATTCGGCCCATGTGGCTGTGAGAGTGTGCAAAATTACAGGAAAACATAGCAAAAATTGGGGCCGCTGGGACTCGAACCCCAGACCACTCGAAGGAATAGTGGTCGCGCTAGCCACTGGGCTAGCTGTGTGTTTGTGATATAAACTGCTCCCACGCTCTCTTGAGCTATCTAGCGACAGGTCGAGCTTGGCCATGGCTGCACGGCGACAACCGACGGTGAGGGCAAGCGCAAGCGACGACCGTTGGGGTTATGAACCTGCGGCGGGCGTGCGGAAACTGGCGAGGGAAGCGGTGGTGGGACGCGCGTGTGTTGTGCGCATATGTGCAGAAGGCGCATGTGTGTGAGGAGCTCGAGCACCTCGTCCATGGCGTACAAGATGCAGTTGGCAGATGCAATCGGGGCAAGGTGAGGCCCTTGCGCGTGCACTCGCGTGCGTGGGTGTGTGCCCTGAGAGGGTGCAGCCGTGCGTGCGGGAGTGTGCAGGAGCATGCGAGGTGAGTTTCCGAAACTCGTCCATGGCGGATATGGAATCGGTCACTCGGGAAGACGACTACGATGACAGAATTGAACCAGAGAGAGAGATGGGGAGGAGCGGGGCTTCACCGTGGGGGGTGCTGCTGGAGTTGATCGGGCTCAACGGCGAGAAGACGTGCTGATCGGGGCGGCATCCTCGTTTCCACGAAGCAAAGGAAGCAGGGGAGGAAGAGGACGACATGGACGACGGCGTGAAGGCGAGATGGCGTCTGATCCGTGACGTAGAGGAAGTAGTCGACGTCGGGGTACTCCGGGTGAACTTGGCTGCAGCTAGACTTGACGGAGACCACACCGGCAAAGAGCACGTGCTTGTGTGCTCTCTTGGTCTCTCACGAGGGAGGAGGAGGAAGGCAGGGGAGATCCCTTGGGCGGCGGCGGAAATGGGGAAAAAGGAGTAAGGAGAAACCCTAGGGCACCGAGGGGTGGCTTTATAAGGGGATGTGCATGGTCGGGGCTGCCCTCGTGGCCATGTGCGCTCGGCCTAGGGTTCTTTACCATGAGGAGAGGAGGAAACGAGAGGAAGGATAAAGGTGAGGAAGAGAGAGACCGCCAGGTGGGGTCGCCTAGGTGATCCACGTAGGATTTACCAGCGAGAGGGAGAAAAGGGGCACGGTGGCGTTGGCTGGGCTCCAGGAAGGAGGAGGCCCAAGTGCAGCGGCCAGGAACGGCCTGTTCCTGCTTTAAATCATTTCTGCAAATAAGCAATCCACAGAATAGAAGAGGAAAATGGCCAGGGATTTAGGGGATGAATTAGAAAGAAGTAACAATATTTTTGGACTTCTGGAATTATGCAGGATTAGCATAAATTGGCTTGGCAATTTTTAGAGGTAGAAAAATAAAACAAGTTTGAATATAATTGAAACTTGAGGTATTTTTGAACCCAACCAAAACAACTCCAAAATGGATGATACTTGACAGAGAGGTATAAGGCATGATGCATGATTTATTGGCAAAGATTGAACATTGATGGAGAAGGGAGAAATGGCACTTGCATAAAGGAGTAAAAGAAGAGGAAGGAGAAGGTGATGGTGCATGGCTTGAGAGAAGAGACAACAAAGACTGATCCACACACAACAAAACACCAATATGAAGAATGCAACCCACATGATGATCATGATGCAATAAATGACAAGAGGCATATCAAAGCATATAACATATAACAAAGTGATATGAACATGGCAAACAAATAAAGATGGCACAAAACAATATAATGACAAGAGGCACAATGCAACATAACAAGTGAAATGAGAATGGTTCAAGAAGCAAACACACGACAAGGCACTCAACATGAACATGGCATAAACATGTAGGAATAAAATATGCAAAACAAATATGATAATGCAACAAACAAAAAATAAACACACGGCAACAACTAAGATAAATGGGAGGCACTTGGAGCATC
The DNA here is from genome assembly GCF_018294505.1 of Triticum aestivum. Taxonomy (NCBI): domain Eukaryota; kingdom Viridiplantae; phylum Streptophyta; class Magnoliopsida; order Poales; family Poaceae; genus Triticum; species Triticum aestivum. Next base: position 509,139,922 of record NC_057795.1, read on the forward strand.
GGTCTTGGGGCGTTACAGGCCTAGAGGGATGGCCGGGGCGGCGGCGGACCGGTGGTGGGGAGTGTTTTCGGGGCGGGCGGGGTGGCGCACCGCCGGCCGCGGGCGGCGGGGGGCTGCTGTTTGGCCGGTGGTGGCTGGCGGCTCAGGGGGGTGGAGGTTGAAGATGAACCGTGGGCCCTTGATTTCGTATTCAATGGTTGCAAAATTGACTGACCAGAGATGAAAAAGTCAGTCGACTGACGTGTAGCCTCACCTTGCTAGTGCGTTCAGTTTCGACAGCAAAATTCAGTTTTGACAGCAAAATTCAGTTTCGACAGTTAGGTTTAGTTTCGACAGTTAAGTTCAGTTTCGACAGTTAAGTTCAGAGATGAGCGGCTGATGTATTTTACATCTAGCACTTTGTGGTTATGTATTTTACGTCATGTATTGGAGATGCTATTAGAATTCCACTCAGGTTAACATTGTTCATTGTCTCTCTTGTCCTGCTTCAGCCTCGGCGTCGTACAACTCACCGGAGCTGCTCCAACGACGAAACCCTCCATCACAGCGGAGCAGTACCTCGGGCTCCATCTCCAGACGCCTAAGATCTTCTTCCCCTCCTCCGACAGCAAAGTCAGCAAGAGCATCCTCACCGGCCAACCCAATCACGCTGAGATCGACATGACTTTGCCAAAGAGGTTGTACACTTGTTGCATCTCTTTTTTACTCTACATATTATATATATTGTCCACTGAGCACTCGTAGTAACGGGAAATACGATTATTTTATCCTACTATATGACAAGCAGTGAGGTACTAGGCAACTTAGCTATCCGTGATGGACTCTCTTGAACGCCATCATTATTTATCTCTGCGCGTTTGAGCTGTGCATTTGTCGATGGGCCTGGTAGTTGAGCTAGTATGGCAGTGGCCTGGGTCCAAAGTAATAGAAGTAGCACAAAAACATTTTTTAGTGTAGGATTTTCCTTGCTCAAGCCTGCCTACTAGAATCGCCAGTGCTTGAAAGGAAAAGTGAATGAAAAACATAGGAATTGGAAAGTTTCCTATGGTACCATGTTTCATGAATTTGGTGCAAAGGAATGGAGCAAAGGAAAACTATAGGATTTGTTCCTTTAGTGTCTCCTTGAAAGAAAAACCGTAGGAACTCTAATTTCCACTTCTCCTCCTTTTCATATTCCTATTCATCAAGCACAAGACTAAGAGATAGTAGCATAATAGCATTATAACCGTACATTTTCTTGTGGTTTGACTTAATCTCACCATGCTTTTTTGCATCCCGTGATCTTCCAATTGTTGTGAATCAAACACCCAGATTGGCAGAAATCCTGTGTTTTTAAATTCTCTATTTTGCACGTGCATTCCTATCCTATTCTTGTCTATTTCCTATCCCTGCATTGTTAGAATCCTGAAATTCAAACAAGCCCTTACTCAATTACTTCTGTTACAGATATGTGTCAAAGAAAACCTTGTGTGGTTTGTCCTGCTCCCGCGGCGCTGTGTTCCACCCCAGCTCAGCTGCTCCAACGACGGAAGGGTTCACCATAGCAGGGATCCGCTCTCCAGACTGTCTTTCGCCGCCTCAGATCTTCTTCCCCACCACCGGCAGCCACGACAACTGCATTACCATCATCAACTGAGCAGATGACCTTGAGGACTTCACAGGTCCGCAAGAGAGGTCGCACTCTTCCGTGTCTGCTTACGTTATGCGTCGCGTAATATGATGACATGCTACATTATCATCGTGTTCACCTATTAGACTCCGAGTCAGGTCCAAACTAATGCTGAAACTTGAGTTTTTAAATGGTTGTGGGGTACATATTGGGGCAGCAATCAATACTATCTATCTACTATCTGGTTAATCTCCGGTGTCTACTATGAGTTTCATGTTGGGTGCAAACAAACATTAAAGGAGACATTATCTGTATTTTTTAACTAAAGCTATTATCTGCCTGCTATCATTGGTTTTGGGTCTATCCACAGTTTGCTACCATCACTCTGGATTTGTGCATGCACTCCTTACATAATCTCACTATGCTTTATTCCTATGCGTGCCAGTTATTGTACACAATGGAACTGATCATTTAGAGCAAAAGAGACGAGCCTTGCGTGGCAATAAAACTTCATGCATACGTCGTTCCATGGTGGGTGCAAAGGCAGCCCCCCCTCCACCCATTTCGGATCGTAATCAAGAGGAAGATAACTGTTCTGAGGGGGATTTAGAAGGAGAAGACCACTCCTATTTACCCCATGAGATCTTCGCTCTAACTTGGCATGCTGATGTTGGTAATATCATGCATATGGTGCCTTGCATTGCTTACTGTATACATTAAAGATGTCATCTGCTTAGTTTAGACATGCTTTGTGTCAATGCCATCTGTTTTGTTTCTTTATCGTATATGTGAATCATGCAATGCCATCTTGTCTAGCTAGGCATCATATATGTGAATTATATCATGCCACCCTGGTTAGCCAGTCATCTTATATGTGAATTATATCATGCCATTATTTTTTTATTATGTGTTAAATTTGTCAACAATTTTAGTACATTCAATTACTCTTCTTGTGTATCAGCCATTCGGCACGGTCATGGAAAAATCTGGAGTGGAAACAAGGTCTTCAGAGCAGACAATGCTATCTGACGAAGCGCATGTCTTGCTGGTTACCAATAGCTCCTCAGAGGAGGATTCAGAGACAGATGGCCAGTCATATTTCCCCCCCTGAGGTGCATGCCCTAACTTGGCAGGGTTATGTTGCTCATATCGTGCGTATGGTATCTTGCATTGCTATGTCATTTGCTTAGTTTAGACATGATTTGTGTGAATGCCACCTGTTTAGTGTCTAATTACCATATATGTGAATTATGCAATGCCATCTTGTTGCAAGACATTATATATGTGAATTATGCAATGTTATCTTGTTGCAAGGCATTATGTATGTGAATTATGCAATGCCATGCTGTTTAGGCAAGCATCATATATGTGAATTATATCATGCCATCCTTTTTTGTATTTCTCATTGCTTTTGTCGACAATGTTTGTATATTCAACTGCTCTTCCTGTGCATCAGCCATTTGAATTGGTGATGGAGAAATCTGGAGTGAAAACAAGGTCTTCAGAGCAGAATATGCTACCTGCTGAAGCAAATATCTTGCTGGTTACAGATGGCTCTTCAGAGGAGGATTTAGAGGAAGATGACCAGTTCTATTATCCCCCTGAGGTGTATGCTCAAACTTGGCAGGGTTATATTACTCATATAATGCATATGTTGTATTGCAATGCTTATTTTTTACATCATATACACAATATTGAATGCCATCTCCTTAGTTGACACATCATATATGCAATTGCCCTCTGCTCACTTCCTTAGTAAATAAATCATATATTTGAATTATGTCATGCCATGATGTTTACATAGACAGCATATATCTGAATTATGGCATGCCAACCCATTTTCTAAAGACATAATATAGTTATATCATCTCATCCTGTTTACATAGTCATCATATTTTAAATTATGTCATTCTATCCGTGAATTATATCATGCCATCATGTTTCCATCGACGACATTTTTGTGATTTATGGCATGCCAACCACTTTAATAGACACATCATATAGTTATATCATGTCATCCTGTTTACATAGTCATCATATTTTGAAGTAGGTCATTCTATCCTGTTTAGTTAGCCATCATACATGCGAAATTGTGTCATGCTATCCTGTTTAATTAGCCATCATATATGTGAAATTATGTCCTCCTATTCTGTTTGCTTAGACAACATAAATGTGAATTATTTCATGCCCTGTTTTCTTCCCTACTATCCATTGCACGTGTCTATCTTACAATGTCTGTACATTCAATTACTTTTCTTGTTTATCAGCCATTTCAATTGGAGGGAGTGATGGCAGTATATGTGGGAGTAAAAACACGGTCTTCAGAAAAGATCGTGCTACCTGTCGATGCAGATAGAACCACGGTTGTACTTGCCCAAGAATAAGCCCCACGACACATAACCCACACTCATGCAGATTGTACCCCTACCCAGTTGGAAAGAGAACCAGCTACACCCCTTCTAACCCCAACCCCAGCAGATAGACACCCAGTTCCCGTTGACACATCACCGTCTCCACCATAGAGCACCCAAACACGAGCAGTTAGTAAGGCAACTACAGTGCCCAAATCACGAGGACCACCACTCCGAACCCGAAGTGAACGCTTAAAGCAGAAGAAGAATTGTTCTCAGGTCAGGTTCCGTAGCTATGGTTCATACTACGTTGCTCTTGCATCACTGTATTTACTGATACCAACCAATTTCAAATTTGAAGGATGCAATTGAAACTCCAATGGCGCAACAGGTATGTTTTAAACCTGTTTCTTCAATGTGTTTGGCTGTTTGCTGTTGTAACTTGCTCTATGTTGATTTCAGTTTCAATTGAATAAACAGTTATGTTCTCATGCCATGCACATTACAAGTGTTGTTATTGCTATGTAGTTTCCCATAATTATATTCTGTCTATGCTGCTTTGTCTTAAATAGATATGATTCGAACTGTATCTATCTTGATTTGGCAACATAAACTAGAATGATATAGACCATACAGTGACCATACTACATAGATATATGTTTGTTTCATGCTGTTATCCTGTCCACCTTACTACTGAACTGGTTTACCAAAATGAGTTTCATATACTACATTGTAAACCTGAGATGTGTTTGTTTGTTTCCCTTTTAGAACACGGATAAAATATTGGAGAAGAGTACCCTGTTATGCAATGGTAAAGGAAGTAATGCAGATAAGGTTCAAGATAGTGAGACATCCCTGTTGGTCTCCAAGAAAGCTGATAAAAACTATATTGAGGACACTGAGACAACCCCAAAGTCCTGTCTTGATGTAGTGTTCGAGTTACTGGCTACCACTGCTGGCACCAGCACTTCGAACTCGTTGCCTGGATCAGTTCGGCTTCTTGAGTCTCAACTTCAAGTTGAAAGACATCGATCAGATGTTATGCGACAGGAAGCCGAAGGACTGAGGAAGTCCCTGCAGAATTCAGATGCATACTTTCTGGTGCAACAGCAGGCGCTGGAGGACTTAAGCGCCAAACAAGAGAAAGTTAATAAGCTTGCTAAGCATCTTGCCAGCATTATGGGTACCCAGGATATTGTTTCTTGAGCTCTTCTAAAGTGGTTTCAGTTCTGGACTTGTTTTGCTGCGGCGTTTATATGCTGTTGTGTTCCCTATATTTGCACTGGTGGCGAACTTTGATGCCCAGTGGATGTAATATGTGTAATAGCCGTGATAGCCTAGTGTAAGTTGCTTGCTTATTTATTTCCTTGTTGTCTTGTTTATTTGTTTGCTTGTAGTCAGTGCAGTTCTTTTTCTGCGGTTTGCTAGTGGCTGCAACAACCTATTTTTTAAAATTAGGCCACAATAACCATGGGCTAATATTTACTGTAGTGACACTGCACCTACGGGCCGTAGAAACAGTGGGCCTTCTATGGGCCATATAAACAGTGGGCCTTCCATGGGCCATAGAAACAATGGGCCTTTTACAGGCCGCAGAAACAATGGGCCTTCTACGGGCCGTATCATCGATGGGCCTTATACGGGCAGTATGATCGATTGGCCAAACATGGGCCAATAACAGGCCGCATTATGGCCGTAAACGGGCTAGAGTTGGAATCGTCCGTTCATCGGCCGACCATAACGGGCCATCGTTAATAGGCCATATTTCATGACGCTATGAAAATGGCCCAACGTGTTAACGGACCAGAAACGGGCCGACTGTAACCACGGGCTGAATTTGGCCCATAAGCAGAAATGACAGTAATGGGCCGTAAGTAAACGAATGCTGGAAATGAGCCCAAGAATAAATTGGCTCTGAGAAGGCCGAAAGATAACATGGGCTGGAAACGGCCCAATGGAATAACGGGCCCTTAATGGGTATAAAGTGATACACTGTTCATTACGGGCCAGTTTCACCACAGGCCGTTAATGGGTGTAAAGTAATACACTGTTCATTACGGGCCAGTTTCACCATGGGTCGTTAATAGGCCAAGAGTTACATAGGGCCTCATATGGGCCGAAAGACGTCATGGGCCATACATGGGCCAAAAGTGAAAATGGGCTGGAATCATATTGGGTGGCCCATATGATGCTACTAGGCCTAATTCAGATAGGGCGTTACGGGCCTTGGGTTAGCGGGCTGTAAATGGGCTATATGCGAATAGGCCGTTAACAGGCTTTACATGGGCCGGCCCGCCACCTTTTGACCAAGTCAAATGGGCCGGCCTTTTCACAGGAATGGGCCTCTGTTGGGCCGTGCCACGTGTCGACGTATCATAGGCGCCTTCTGTCCAATGAGTGGATGACATATGTCCCAACGGTGAGCCGACACGTGTTTCCTCCAGCCAATGATGATTTTACACGTGGAAAATCCCCATTGATTGGGGCTTTTAATGGGTTATCGGATCCAAAACCCGACCCGATAGCTTAACGGCGTTCCGTTACGGTGGATGCCACGTGTCGGTCACCCTTGACGAAAGCACTTCCGTGACGTGCGATTTATCGTCATGGAAGTGGACACTTCCGTGATGATAATTTTGGTAATGTCATGGAACACTTTTACGACAGCACATGTATGACTATCTTAATTCTGTCAGAAATTTGTCATGGATGTACATGCATGACAAAAAACGCGACCTACTGTGACAAACACGTATCATCACGGAAGTGTATTTTTTTTGTAGTGTGTGAGTCACGAGGACTCAGCAATCCCATTACAATGGGTATCAAGACTAGCAAACCTTAATGGGTATGGAACGGATAAGTGGTGAGGTTGTAGCAGCGACTATGCATGATATGGTGGCTAACTTACGAATACAAGAATAAGATGAGAAGCTACGCAAACAGTCGCAAACTAGTAATGATCAAGAAGTGATCCTGAACTACTTATGTTCAAACATAACACCATCATGTTCTCTTCTTGACCCACTCGAAAAGAGACCATCACGGTTACACACAGTTGGGTATTCTAATTCGAGTCTGGTGTCAAGTTCTCTACAACCGAATATTAACAAATTCCCATCTGCCACATAACCGCGGGCATGGCTCTCGAAAGTTTAAACCCTGTAGGGGTGTCCCAGCTTAGCCCATTATAAGCTCACGATCCGCAGAGACAATCCTCCATTGCGGGACATCCGATCAGACTTGGGATCCCGGTGCACAAGACATTTCGACAATGGTAAAACTAGTCCAGCAAGACCTCCCGACGTGCCGACACCCTGATAGTAGCCGCATGTATCTCGTCTCAGGCCACGACCGGATTTTCCAAACTTCCGGTAGGACAATCCAGAGTTGCCCCTGGCGGTCACCGGCGGTTGACAGGTTTGGACAAACACTCATGAGGAGCACTAGCCCGGGGGTTGATTAAGAGTCCTCGGGTGCTAGCCGGTCCCTATGCAAGTTTTCAGTTGTTATTAGGCAAATGGTAAAATAAATGTTGGGCCTTGCTGGAAGAGTTTTATTCAAAGCGAACTGTCAAGAGGGTCCCATACCCCTCACCGTGTTAGGGACGCAAAATCAAGGAACATAACACCGATATGACGGAAACTAGGGCGGCAAGAGTGGAACAAAACACCAGGCATAAGGATGAGCCTTCCACCCTTTACCAAGTATATAGATACATTAATTAACTAAGAGATACTGTGATATCCCAACATAATCATGTTCCAACATGGAGCAATCTTCAACTTCACCTGCAACTAGCAATGCTATAAGAGAGGCTGAGCAAAGCAGTAACATAGCCAAACAACGGTTTGCTAGGAAGGGTGAAAAAGGTTAGAGACTGACATGTCAATTTGGGAGGCTTGATCAACAAGTGGTAGGAAGCGCGACATAGTGATAGCATCAAAACAACTTGCAAAGCAATGATAGTAGTGAGATCCAGGGTAACTCAGTACAGGGCATATAAAACACATGGATTGCACCCCTGCAAAGATGGCATGATTATGCTCCTAAAACATGTAGACATGATGCTCAAAAGAAAATCACACAAAAAGATATAAAAATGACAAATAGGCAAGTTATAACAGTTTTCAACAGTTAACAACAACATGCACTTTTGCAACAGGGATTAATATGTCAAGATGCACCCTAACATGAATGCAACAACAACCAACATAAAGAGCATGAAGATAACAACATGTGCATATCAAGATCATCATCATAGGATCAACAGGGACAAAGTTACACCACTCACAAGATGCATACATGATGTTAACAATCAGCAGATTCTAGCGGTTTATATCACTTAGCAGTATTTCAACGAATATTAAGTCACCAATATGAATAGTAACATGGATGCAATCTAGACCATCATGAAGAGCACTCCCAGATGAACATTTTGACGTATCATGCATGCAAAACGAAGCAATATGCACGAAGCTACACCCAACACAATAATGCAATATGATGCTGATTTTTCAGGGACTTGGTCAAAATTTGCAGGACAGGGAAAAAATACTATCGGGCCGAATCTATGCACTAGGCTGAAATAGACAGGGGAAAGCTGGGCAGGCTGCTCACCAATGGGCCTTGGCCCATCTGTAGAGGAGGCCGGATGGGCGATGTTGGGCCGGGGCAAGGCGGGCCCATGCGCGGGCACTCGTTGTCTCCCCCGACAGGAGGAGGCTGAGTGAGGTCATGGCAAGGTGCGGTGGCGCCGGATGCCGGGGAGGTGGCCGGGACGACGGGAACCAGGCGAGGATGGGCAGATCCGGCCGCAACTCACCAGATCTGGTCGGTCTCCGACATGGGGCGGCATAGGGAGGCGCTCGAGGGCGGTGGTCCAGGGCGGCCGACGGCGGCTAGCTGCGAGGAGAGAGAGAGAGACATAGGTGAGAGGGAGATAGAGGAAACTAGAGAGAGGAGGAGAGGCGCGAGGGACCTGAGGTCTAGCGGCGGCGGTGGCCTAGTGATAACTGGCGGACGCTGGTCCGGCGAGGCCACACGAGGTGGTGCGGGGCGACGGGGCAAAGGAGCAACGGTGCAGGGGATCTCGGACATGGGGCTCACGCGGCTCGGGGGCGCGGTCGGGCCCAAATCCGGCCCGGGGCGGGCTGCGGCGGCGGGGATGAGGCTGGAGGTCACGTGGCATGTTGGGGTTGGCCTTGGGCGGCGGCTGTGGTGGCACTGGCTAATCGTGTAGCGACAAGTGGCAGAGGGCGGCTGGAGCAGCACGGAAAGCAAGGAGGAGGGGCTTGGCTGCGGCAGGAGGTAGGGGAAGGGGTCTAGGTTCCCCAAAATGGACTAGGGGTGTCCATATATAGCAAATTTGCTAGGGTTAGGGGGGTTTGGGGCATTTCGAAGCCTCCGATCGCGATCCAACGGACCCGATCGAGAAGGGGGGGTTACGCAGGCCTAGGTGGGCTGTGAAGAGAGGGCTTGGGCTGAGGGGAGAGAAGAGAAGTGCAGCCCGGGAAGGGTTTTCCGAGACCGAAAACATCCGACGAATAAACCGGCGACGGTGGGGCTATCAAACGGACTCCGAACGCAACGAAATTTGATAGGGGGTCTATCTACACTATAATAAGACCGCATGCCAACTTTCATCCCATTCCGAGAATGTTTTTATGCCCCTTATAAAATAATATTTCGGAGGTGCCCCGGGCGCGTGCGAGTGTGGTTGGGCCCAGAACGGACAACAAAGAGAACCGGGACGACCCGAACAGATGCAAGTTTTGCAAAACATGCAGATAATGACATGGAAAAGTGCAACACGCAAGCAAATGCCATGGCAACGACGGCGAATAACTGGGAGACACCGGGCGCATTGGTCTCGGGGTGTTAAACGCACACCCTCAAGCCTCGGGAGGGATGCGTTTACTCCATGGGAGAACTATTTGAAGATGCGATGTGAAGTCGGGGCTTGAGCACCACCCAGGATGCAGGCGATTGCACGAGGTTCTTTGAAGCCCCCAACCCCATCATCCTGCCGGTTGTCGTCATTTCTCCTTGGTGGCGGCGACAGCGGAGGAAGGCCAGCATTGCCTTGAGGACGGGCCTCACGAGGCTGGTCGCGCCAGGGTCCTTCGAGAGGCTTATCACGCCAGCGGTCCTCGCGAGGCTGGTCGCGCCAGTCCTGACAAGGGTCACGGTTGTCCCAGTGGCCTCCATCACGACCTCCTCCACGGACGTAGCCACGGTCGCCATGCTCGGGACGGCGGTCGAGGCGTCCATCACGGAGGGCCCTGAGTTCCTGGCAGCCGTTGGTGTTGTCATTGTGTACATTGTGGAAGATGCAGAATGGGCAGTTACCCCTGAGAGGCTCGCCGTGGTCACGACCACGCTTCATCTCGGGCTCAGCAGTGAGCACGGCGGGACCCATGCGCTTTGCCTTTTTAGCCTTGGCCTTCTTGTCTTCAAGGTCGGCCTCCGGAAGCTCGAGGAGGGAGAGGCGGCCCTCCTAAGCCTTGCGCATTTGTTCGCCAGGTTGAACATCTCCAGGGCCGAGCACAAGTCCTCGTGGATGGCAGGCTCCTCCTTCGTCTTGACATCCCGGACACCATCGGTGAACGCCGACATGATGGCCTCCTCTGACGCCTTCGAATCTTGAGGCGAACATTCATGAAGAGCTGTATGTACTTGTGCAGGGTCTCACCTGGCTGCTGCTTCATGCGCCGTAGGTCACCCAATGCAGGAGCGCGGTCGCGGGTGCCCTGGAAGTTGCGATGAAACGCTCGCGAAGCTCGTCCCATGAGGAGATCGATCCCTCCGGGAGGTTCAGGAGCCAAGAGCGCGCTCCTTCCTTGAGGGCCAAGGGGAACCAGTTCCCCATGACCTTCTTGTCGCTGTTTGCCACTTCAATGCTCAACGCGTAGAGCTGGAGGAACTCCGTAGGCTCGGGGGTGTCGTTGTAGCATGGAGTCAGGTCCGGCTTGAACTTGACGGGCCAGGTGATGGGTGAAGCTCCAGAGTGAAGGCGCGGCAGCCCGCAGCACTCATGGGTGCAGGCCGCATGGATGGAGCTCGGTCTTGATGCCCATGCGCTACCACCTCCAGCAGTGTGTGGTCTTGGCATGGTGGCCGAGGAAGCGCGCACTCATCACCTTGCGCCCGCTGCATTGTGTGGTAGCTTGCCTCATCGCATGTTGGCACCCCACACGGTGGGTCATGCGGTTACGCATCACCCCTGGGCCCATGGTCGGTGTCGCGTAGAGGCGGAGGAGGAGGACTGCCGTGAGGCATGTCGCCTGCCTGGGATGGCGGGGGACAAAGCGAGCGGGACAGTGCGGTACGGGGGCTTCACCGGCGGCATTGACGAGCTCACGATGTAGCCAAGCCAGTCCTCGGCGGGATGGTAGCGCAGCAGCTCGTGCTCCATGAGCAGCATAGCATGTATGTTTTCTGGCCCGCGGCGGGCGTAGGAGGATGACGATATGGCTGGACTGGGCGATAAAGTGGCGGTGCAGCCATCACGCCGCACGGAAGGTGGCAGCAATGAATCCTGCTGCTCGTGAGCAGTAGGGTCAGTGGCAGCATTAACCGCAGGAGAGTCAGAGCAGCGTGGAATGTCTTTGCCTGCGGGCGCCGTCTGGGCGACACGAGCGGCCCGGCGGTCGGTACGGACACGACACGCGTCGGCCATTGGAGCGACGAAGCAAAGGTGAAAGCAGGAGTTCAACACGCCCCCTACCTGGGGCGCCAAATGTCAGATTCATGGCTCCCTGACCCACGAAGGTTCAAACTTTGGGGCTTGTGCGAAGATCTCAACCCCTCAAGTCTCTGGTCGCCACCCTACATCATCGAGCGCACGCGAGTGGGGAAGAAGATGAACACGGTAGTTTACCCAGGTTCGGGCCACCTTGCGGTGTAAGACCCTACTCCTGCTTTTGGTGGATTGGACTCACAAGGGGGGCTGAGGATGAACTAGTACAGTGGATGAGCAGCCTCGTGAGGGATATAGTGGTGTCCAAAGGGTCTCTCCCTTCTTCGGTGGTAGCTAACCTATATTTATAGTGGCCTCGGTCATCTTCTCTCAAAACTTAGGTGGGAAGGGATTCCACAATGGCCAATTTTAAAGGGGACAAGAAGGACATCTAATCCTGCCGAAAGGTGGTCCTCGCCTGCAAAGCTTTTGGTCGTGATGCAACGGTGGGCTCGGTGATGACATCCGTCCTGCCGAGCTCGTGGTCTTGGTATTGTAGCACCTGAATGGAAACCTTTGGGGGATTCCTCGGGAACCCGCACTCGTCCTTGCTCCCTTAGCACCGAAAGGGAAACTTCCTCATCTGCGCCTGTCGGCGTTCTGGATAAGGGGGTATCCAGACTTGCCTGCGTGCGGCCCACCACGTGGATCCATCGACGGCCTGGTACGGCCCGGTTACGACAAGAATAGCTCAAGACCCTCGCGAGGGGCCAAGCGTCGTGGGGAGGACAACACCAAGACCCCCGAGGGGATCGGCCTCCTTAGGCTGGCTCCCGAGGGGCGGAGAGTTCTATGGAAGGTGTACCTCACGAGGCTCAGCTGATGTGAGCCATGACGACCAAGGCCCGGCGGGCGCCAGTTTCCTCTTTGGTGTAAGGGAGGCAAGCCACAGGCGTGGAGTCCCGAGAAATCAGCCAAAGGTTTCCATTCTGGTGCAACAAGACCAAGACCTCCAGGACGGCAAGACGGAGGTCGTCATCGAGCGCACCGTAGCGTCACGACTAGGGGATTTTCGCAGGGGAAGACTACTTTTGTTAGGATAAGCTATACTACTTGTCCCCTTTCAAATCCGGCCGTTGTGGGATCCCTTCCCGCAAACATTTGGGAAGAGGAACAAGGCCACTATAAATAGGGCTTAGCCACCACCATAGACAAAAATGGGGGGGGGGGGACAAGCTTCTAGTTTAGAAGGAGCATCTAGTTCAGATCCCACCAGCTCTCTTGAGCTCAAGAACACCTCACCTCTAGAGGCCAGTTCATCCACTGTACTAGTTCATCCTCAGCCCTTCGAGGCAATCCACCAAAACGCTGGAGTAGGGTATTACACCACAAGGTGGCCCGAACCAGGATAAACTGTTGTGTCTCTTTGTCTCTTCAAGCTTGTCGCGCTAGGATTAGGAGAATCGCATGTAGGCAGGCTGGGTAGGTTGAGATTTCCGCACGCACCCTAGAGTTCAAACCTTTGAAGGGTTTGCGGAACCCGTAATCCGACAATTGGCACGCCAAGTAGGGGTGCGTCGGATCTTCACTTCCGTCGATCGATCCACCATCACTCCAACAACTCCATGGCTAACGCCTGCCGAGCTCGCGCCGAGTGCCGGGCCAAAGTCGCCGCTCGCGTTGCTCAGACGGCTCCGGCGGGCGATCTTTGCGCTCGTCGTGCTCCGTCTCCGGTTGCCAACGCCTCCACAGGCCTTGCCGGCCATGAGCAACAAGCTTCTTTGCTGCACCCTTCGGTGCGACGCGACGGGCGCACCGCTACTCCATCACTGACTCCGGCAACTTCGTCCTCCCACGCATGTCACGGCCCGGCGAATGCACAAATCGCTCTGCTCATGGCATGATATCTCCTTCACTAGCGTCCGGTCGACGACTTCTACGAGGAGTGGCTCGAGCGAATCGCTAAGCTCGTTAACGCGACCGAGGGATCCGTCGCATCGGCCCACTCTCTGCCTCAGCAGCCGCCTGCCATGGGCGACGTGTCTCACGGGGTTCCTCCACCACCTCCGGCCCAAGGCGTCATCATCGAGCCAAGGCTTGTGGCACCGCAGCGCCACCCACCACGTCAGGCGCCTGTGCGGGAAAAAGTAAGCTACCAGCTGGTGCAGCGGCCTCAAGGAGAAGCACGCGTGCTTCCTGCACCCCCGCGTCAGGTCCGCGTGCCGCCACAGGAGGTGGCGGCGCACGTGCACTAGGACCAAGTTCTACCTCCTCGGCGGGCCCCAGTGGCCATAGTAGGATGCTGTGCGTTCACCTCGGAGCTCCGCAACTTCATATGGTCGAGCAAGTTCAAGCCTGACCCGCCCCCGCGCTACGATGGCACCGCCGACCCCGTCGAGTTCCTGCAGCTCTACGAGCTGAGCATCGAGGCGGCCAGCAGCAATGAGAAGATCATGGCAAACTAGTTCCTGATGGCCCTCAAGGATGGTGCGCGCTCTCGGCTCCTGAACCTTCCCGGGGGATCGGTCTCTTCCTGAGAGGAGATGCGCGGCCGCTTCATCGCCAACTTCCAGGGCACTGGTGACCGTCCGCCGGCCCCGGGTGACCTGCGTCGCATCAAGCAACATCCTAGAGAGAGCCTGCAGAAGTACATCCAGTGCTTCAACAACGTTCGCCTCAAGATCCCCAAGGTGCTGGACGAGGCCATCATCTCACGTTCATTGATGGCGTCCACGACGTCAACATTTAGGAGGAGCTTGCCATCCATGAGGACCTCTGCACAGCCTTGGAGATGTTCAACATGGCGAACAAGTGCGCAAGGGCTGAGGAGGGGTGCCTATCCCTCCTCGAGCTCCCCGATGGTGACCCAGAAGACAAGAAGGCCAAGACCAAGGACGTGAAGCGCAAGGGGACGACTGCGCTTGCGGCCGAGCCAGAGATGAAGCGTCGCTGCGACCACCCCGAGTTGTCCAAGAGCAATCGACCGTTCTGCGTCTTCCACAACGTCCACAACCACAACACCAACGACTGCCAGGAGCTCAAGGCTCTCCACGGCGGGTGCCTCGGTCAACACCCAGAGCGCAATGATCGAGGCGACGGCCATGGAGGTGGCCGAGGTGGAGGATGCTGGGATGGACGCGACCACCGCCAGGAATGGCGCGACCATCCTTGGGAGGACCGTTGGTAGGGCCAACCTCGCGAGGGCGCCTGGAGGGAGCCACCTCATGAGGAGCGCCCTTAGGGCAATACCGGTCTGACTCCACCACCAAGAAGGAACGAAGATCACCACCAAGACAAGGGGGCTGGGGGATTTCAGGAGCCTCGAGCCATTGCGTGCATCCTGGGCGGCTCACAGGCCCTAGCTTCACACCGCGTCTTCAAGCAGTTCGCGCGCGAGGTGAACGCAGTGCTCCCCAAGCCTGAAGCAACTCGCCCTCTCAGGTGGTCCAAGTGCGCCATCACCTTCAACTCCTCAGACCAACTCAAGTGCGCAGCCACTATTGGCGCGCTCCCCATGCTCTGCTCCCCCATCATCAGCAACGTGGTCGTCACCAAGACTCTCATCGATGGTGGAGCAGGGCCCAACGTTCTCTCTGTTTGAACATTCAACATGCTCCAAGTGTTGTACTACCAGCTTCAGCTAGCCATTTTCAGGAGTAACTGACGGCTCCACACACCCAATAGGGCAGGTCCGCCTCCCTGTCACCTTCGGCGAGCGCAACAACTACCACACCGAGCTCATCGACTTCGACGTCGCTGACATTCGCCTGCCCTACAATGCCATCCTAGGGTACCCAGCACTGGCTAAGTTCATGGCAGTTACACACCACGGCTACAACGTCCTCAAGATGCCAGGAAGTGGCGGCGTCATCACAGTTGCATGTCAAGAGAAGGATGCGGTGTGCTCCCTTGAGCGCACCTTCCAGGCTGCGGCAGTCGAGAACCCTGAAGATGGGGGCGGTGCCCTCCCTCCTGAGGCTGCCCCCAAGATGAAGAAGCTGCAGCTGGGTCAGGGATCCCGTGAGGAAGCATCAATCGAGGATGTCGTGCTGAGCCTTGCGTCCCCACACGGGGCGCCTTCACCCATCGCATAGGAAGGCACGCTTGGTGCCCCTCTCAGGCTGGGCTCGGGGGCTCTCCTCGGGAGGGCCTCAGACCTAACCAAAGTCATGAGGGAGGCGCCCGGGCACCATGTGGAGGAACGCTTCAGGGCGCGTTTCCCAAGAGAAGGCATCAGGCGGGAGGCGCTAGGCGTTCAGGAGTTCATCGGCAAGGCAATCGAGGAGATTCAAGAGGCAAGGGTTCTGCAAGGAGATCGCTGCCTACCGCGAGGCGAGGCTCACTGCCCTGGCAAGGGTAAGGAGTTCCGCGTCTGCCTCGACATTCCAGGGCTCAACATGGCTGCATCTCGGCAACTCTTCTGGCCATCTCGTGTCGATCAATGTGAGGCCCCACCCCACAGCTATGTTCACATGCCCTTCGGCCTGCCGGGCGCAGCCATGGTGTTCCAGCACCGCATGAGGGATGCCCTGGTGGCTCATGAGGCCAGGCTCCATGCAACCCTGAAGGAGATGGAGGAGCGCCTTTAGGAACCTCCCAGACCCTCTGGGCCTCCCAAGGCTCGGGGTTAGGGCGGCTCGTGAGGAACGACTCTAGCAGCGCGTGTCTTTGGCTACCCCAACACCTCTTGAGTGGCGGTTGTAGGATCGGAAGTATGTCTAGAGGGGGGGTGATTAGACTACTTGACCAATTAAAAACTTATCCTTTTCCCAATTTTAGTCTTTGGCAGATTTTAACTATCTTAGCACAAGTCAAGCAATCTACACACAATTCAAGCAAGCATGGAAAGAGTATATGAGCAGCGGGAAGTAAAGCATGCAACTTGCAAGAATGTAAAGGGGAAGGGTTTGGAGAATTCAAATGCAACTGGAGACACGGATGTTTTTGTCGTGGTTCCGATACGTGGTGCTATCATACATCCACGTTGATGGAGACTTCAACCCACGAAGGGTAATGGTTGCGCGAGTCCATGGAGGGCTCCACCCAAGAAGGGTCCACGAAGAAGCAACCTTGTCTATCCCACCATGGCCGTCGCCCACGAAGGACTTGCCTCGCTAGCGGTAGATCTTCACGAAGTAGGCGATCTCCTTGCCCTTACAAACTCCTTGGTTCAACTCCACAATTGTCGGAGGCTCCCAAGTGACACCTAGCCAATCTAGGAGACACCACTCTCCAAGAAGTAACAAATGGTGTGTTGATGATGAACTCCTTGCTCTTGTGCTTCAAATGATAGTCTCCCCAACACTCAACTCTCTCTCACAGGATTTGGATTTGGTGGAAAGAAGATTTGAGTGGAAAGCAACTTGGGAAAGGCTAGAGATCAAGATTCATATGGTAGGAATGGAATATCTTGGATTCAACACATGAGTAGGTGGTTCTCTCTCAAAAGTCGTAAGTTGGAAGTGTAGGTTTGTTCTGATGGCTCTCTCCACGAATGAAGAGGAGGTGGAGGGGTATATATAGCCTCCACACAAAATCTAACTGTTAAACACAATTTACCAATCTCGGTGGGACCGAATCAACAAACTCGGTCACACCGATTTAGTAAACCTAGTGACCGTTAGGATTTTCGATCGGACTGACATGCAACTCGGTAGGACCAATATGGTTAGGGTTAGGTCATAACGTAATCTTGGTGAGACCGATTACAAAAACTTGGTGAGACCGATTTTGGTAATAAGCTAACCAGAGAGTTGGTCAGGTAAACTCGGTGGGACCGGTTCGCTCATTTTGGTGGGACCGGAATGTTACGAAAAGAAAACAGAGAGTTTACATTGCAATCTCGGTGGGACCGATCGCTCATCTCGGTGGTACCAAAACGTTACGAAGGGAACCAGAGAGATTACAATCCCATCTTGGTGAGACCGAGATCCCTATCGGTGAGACCAATTTGCCTAGGGTTTGTGGCAGTGGCTATGACATCTGAACTCGGTGGCGCCGGTTAGAAAGAATTGGTGGGGCCGAGTTTGACTTTTGGTTTGGGTCATATGTGGATATGAGAAAGTAGTTCAGGGTTTTTGGAGCATATCACTAAGCACTGTGGAGCAAGAAACTCATTAAACAACACCTCATCCCTCCTTGATAGTATTGGCTTTTCCAATAGACTCAATGTGATCTTGGATCACTAAAATATAAAATGTAGAGTCTTGAGCTTTTGAGCTTGAGCCAATCCTTTTATCCTTAGTATTTTGAGGGATCCACTTTCCTTATCCATGCCATGCCATTCATTGAGCTTTTCCTGAAATGTTCATCTTGGAATGATGTTAGCTCAATGAGCTATATGTTGTTAGGAATTACCAAAACCACCTAGGGATAGTTGCACTTTCAATCTCCCCCTTTTTGGTAATTGATGACAACATATAGATCAAAGCTTCGGCAAATAATAATAAGGGTGAAAAACATTGTCGCTTTGAGAAGTATGTGATATGCAAGAGCTCCCCCTAAATTTGTGCATAGTTTAAGATTTGCTTTGGACTGGAAACGCACAAAGAGTTAGGCTCATGGGTTACTCTTCCATGTCACATACATCTTGGTGGAGCGCTCAAAATAATAAAGATTGAATACATGCACTCATCACTAAGCAAATTGAGTGATCATATAGAGATAGATGGGATAATGTCATCAAACAAGCATAAATGTAGCATATGATCAAACACATGATCATCCAGGTATCACACATACATAAAGTATCTCAAACAAGCAAATAAAGTTTAACCACCAAAGCAAGAGAGAATAAAAGCAAACTCTCTCGAAGCCTATGATCTATACATTTTTCTCCCCCTTTGGCAACAAGTTACCAAAAAGTTCCTAGAAAATGCATAGTACTATGTCGTCTCTCAGGCTTGGTCTTGATGTGGTGGTGTAGATATGACTCCAAGGACGAAAGCTTCAGTTGATGTGGATGCAGCTGGAGGTGTAGGTACTGGAGCTGGTTGCACTGGAGCTGTAGGAGCTGTAGCTGGTGCAGATGAAGTGGCTCTGGTGTGTGTCACTGGCACTACAGCTGATCCCGGAGCTCTAGGCACTCTGGAAAATGCATCAGTGGTTGTCTTGCCCTTCCTCTCCTGCATATCATCCTGAAGCTGCTCAACAACAGACTGGATCTCAGTTACCTTCACATCCAAGTCATGGAACTTCTGCTCCATGATCCTCTCCAGGCTCTCCTGGTATTGAGTCAAGGTGGCCAACCCTTTCTCAATCCTCAGAGTGGATGCAATCAAGTAGCCTAGTTGATCTTGTTTGCTCTTCAAAAAGTACTGAGATGCCTCTTCCATTGTTGGCATCTGGGTAGCCTTCTCTGTCCTTGCCTTCTCCTGCTTTACTTGAGCATGCACAAAAGATGGTTCATCTTCATCCATAACCACTTGGTTGTCCTCAAAATCTGGAAAGATAGGCATGTGATCCTTGTCCAATAGGTATGTGCCTGTCAGGACCGGACTTTCGGGATACTAATTTCCCAGAAAATGGCCCTTGTGCTCACCAGCCCCAGGATTACTGTTAGCTGGCGAGACACCAACTTGATACAGAAACTCGAAGCAAAGTACATAATATGTAGTACAAGACCATTCTGGCCTATGAGTACAACACAAGGTTTCTAGTGGCTGATGGCGGAAGTGGTTTGTGGTCTTTTAGCGTTTATGGGACTCCATTTCCCACAGGAACAGCTGACCAGGATAATTCCTATCTTCGCAAGGCTGCTATCACCATTGCTTAGTTCCGAGCTGTCATCACAATGCTCCTCTCTAGGTAAGAAATTTGGCCAAGACAATAGCCAGGGACAAGCCAGTGAGTACTTTGAATGTACTCACAAAATTATGAACATAGGTATAATATAACACACGATAATCATGCTCTGAAATATCCAGTCACAAAATAAAACCCCCGATGCATGCAAGCAGGTTATTTATATACAACATGAATATGCAATCACAGAGTAGAACTAAAATGCACCGATCGGGTGTCTGAAGCGACGCCCCGAAAGGATAGTAAATAACAAGCATGCCTCAGTCGGGCGTCTGAGCGACACCACATAAAGGGCTTATAAAGTAAATAAATATAACAAGCATGCCACAGTCGGGCGTCTCAGCGACACCACATAATTAAAGGGCTTATAAAGTAAATAAATAACAAGCATGCAACAGTCGGGCGTCTCAGCGACACCACATAAAGGGCTTATAAAGTAAATAAATAACAAGCATGCCACAGTCGGGTGTCTCAGTGACACCACGTAAAGGGCTTATAAAGTAAATAAATAACAAGCATGCCACAGCTGGGCGTCTCAGCGACACCACATAAAGGGCTTATAAATAATTTAATCACAGTGAATATCCAAGAGGTAGAACCGTCCCAGGGATACCCAGTAACACAAATAATGTAAATGGTTAGTCCATAGTAGTAATAATCATAATCATCATAAGTCACAAGTCATGATCCATGTTCTGGTTTAGCAGTTTCTCCTCCGAAGACCGACACTAAGACCGACACTTGACCCATCCCAGACTGTAGTCCTTAACCATGGACACGGCTATTCAAATAGATTTGACCTCTATAGAGGGTGTACTCTTTACCAACGAGTAATGGATTCCTTTAGTCCATCGGGACTAATTCCATCTACAGTATTTTAATTGAAAACACACCTGACCCGCGCACACCAGCTTAACTTACCGGCGCCTGGAATCACCCATGACACATGTCAAGCAAAACTCTAAGTGGGGAGGCTACAACCTCGATTAGCATGGGATCAAATTTACATCGCGCGCTCTAAGGGGTGCCCCCCTCTCGGTCCCAACCGGAAACACCCATGCCCCCGGACCAGGTGGCCTGCCTACCGGATGCAGCCGGTATCTTCCACCATGGCCTCTATGTACGGTGTGTGCCAAGAAAGGGTTGACAATTTACTGAACCATACCCTACCTACGGCAGGGACAAGTGGTAGTACGAAACAAGTATGGGGGTTACTGGAACAAGACTCGATCTACGGTCGACTCAGGAGGTTTTTAAAAATTCCCTGCATGATATGTATAACAAATATATTTGAACCAACAGAATCACCACTCATCATACCTTACTATGCCATACCGGACATAACCATCTCGACGAAGACCGGAGACAAGCTCATGCCTACCCAAGGCAGAGGCTTTCCCGGATTTCTTTCCGGCAGGCATGAAAGGCATACGAGGACGATTACCATCACAAGTATATCCATTTCCAACAGCAAGGAAATCTCCAATATGCATTCATGCGAATGATCGTACAAAAATAACGAGTTCTTCCGTATTAAGGTGGTGTTATAATCGTGTCAAACAACACACAAAATTATGCCAGGTTCAGAATGCTTGCCTTCAAGTTGTGGAGAGGCAGGGTGCATTCCAAAACTTTTGAAAGTTTTCTCCTCCTTCCAAAATCCTATTTTTGAAAATATTCAAATTAACCCATAGTTTCAAAACAGTACAAAAAAGTTGTCTGAAATTTTTCAAATAAACATGAAAATAAACTAGACAAAATTTGAGAAAGGTAGGAAAAAGAATCAACTCATTTGGAGTTATATTTAAAAAGTTAGAACCAGTCAAAGTTTAGTCAAATTTCTGGTTTTAAATAAAAGAGAAAAAAAAGAAAAGATAACGTTTTGAATAGATACACGTCGAAGACGTACTTTGAGTTTACGCCTTCACTTAAACCACGTGGACCGGCGCGGGGTCACTGATAGTGGGTCCAGGGGGCCCACTAATCAGGTTTAACCGGTCGCCCCCGCGTCCTTCCTCCTCTGGCCGAACACGGGCGGGGCTCCGGCGATCGTCGCCGGCGATTGGCGGCTCTTCGCGGGCTCCGGAGGGTAGGGATGGATCCGCCAGTCCAGGGCGGTCCTCTCGGTGGTCGCTAGGGTGGTTGGGGTGAAGGGAGTCACCGGCGGTGAGCTCCATGGCGGACGGCAGCTTCGGGAGGGATTGGGGGTTCGGGCTATGGTGGTTCTGCGTTGAAGCTGAGGGTTTCGGCGGCTCCGCAAGACCAAGTGGAGTCGGGTGGTGGTCCTAGATGGGCGAGCGAGGGCCTACTCGTGACAAACGGAGCCAGAGCGTGGCGGCAGCCGAACCGGCCGAAGGCGAGGAAGACGGCCTCCCGCCGTCGTCTGCTGGCTGTGGGGGCCCCAGGGGGATGGCACGAGGTTGCCTGAGGGACTGAACAAGCTCGGGGGCTCCTATATATAGGCGGCCAAGGTTGGCTCCGACTGCGGCCGCGGATAAGATCGGTGAACCGCCATTCTGTAGCTCGCAGAACGACGTGTCGAGGCTGGGGATGGCGGCAAGGGCTAGCGGACGAGTGGGTACTGCTCCAGGGGCGAGCTGGCGAGCGCGGGTGGCTCGGGCGGCGCCGTCCAAGGCAGAGGCTGTCGGAGCGGTGGTGGCGGCTTGCGGTGTTGGCGCTGCAGGGCGCCAGGAGGGGCCAGGGCGGCTCTGCTACAAGAGAGGGGTTGGGTGCGTTGGCTGCGAGTGGAAGAGGATCAGAATGGGCGTGGGGGAGGCGGCAATGAGACGCGGTGACTCGGGCGCACACACGTGCAAAACGCGCGCTCTGGCCGCGCCCACAGCACGCCCACCAGGTGCTCGATGAAATGCCGGTGCGTGATAGAGAGCTCGAGTGGTGCTGGTAGTAAACAGGCCTAGGTTAGTGGTAGATAGGAGTTTAGTGGACATGGTGGTTAGGCAAAGCAAGCAGGTCCAGTGTGCAAACTAAAACTTATGTCAAATCTGACCATGCACACAAGGTGCTTGACAGAATGCCACAGGCACCTAGGCATTTCTTGGGGTGTCCAAAAACCCCAGACCAGTGTCTCTTTAGATGCTTAAGAGGGTGGCAAGGTTAGTTTGTCAAAAACAAAAACTTGTTAGTGCAAGTTTTTGAGAGAACCAATTCTAGACAGAATCTAGAGGCTATCATTTCATGGACCAAAAATACCCCAATGGGTCCATTCTCCTAGACTTAAGGGTTTGGTAGGGAGGACTATAAGCAGGAAAAAGAACCATGGCCAATAGGGCAAAATAAAATGGGGTTGCAGTAGAAAATGCCAAACTGGATCAGAGAGCAAAAGAGGATGGTTTGCTCAGATTTTCCAAAGAACATCAATGGGTTTTTGCACAAATTTGAATTATATACTCCTACTGACCTCCACTAATTTTGGTGGAAGTTTTAAAGGATATCTACATAGGTTGTAGTGCAAAAGTGCAACTGGACCAGATTTGAAAACCTGGGGTAAAACTCAAAAATCTCCAAATGACTAAAGGATTTTTTTTGCATCAAAGTGATTTAGGAACATCACATCTCATCCCCAAATTTTGGTAAATTTTTTAAATGCATTTATCAAATGGTTGCAGTGCAAAAGAGGCCCTAAAACTTAAGAAAAAACATTTAAAAGAATAAAGCTCAGGAAAAACAATTAGGCAAATAAATCCACTGATAAAAGAATTGTTTTTCTAGGAAGGGTATACAAGTCCAATAATGTTTTTTGGAAAGTTTGGACTTTGGAGGGAAACTCCACGATATTAAAGGAAAGATTAGTTTGAAGTCAAAAGATAATTTCTAGAAATAAAAAAAATTAATTTCCTGGACAAATTTTAATAAAAAAATCATGGTTAAAATTTTGGGGTGTTATAATACTACCCCCTTAAGAAAAATCTCGTCCTCGAGATTTGCTAAGGGTTGTTTTGAAAAGAAAATACTTCTACAAAAAAAATTAATATCACCAAAAGAACCATCATTCTTATGCAACTAAAACATGGCTACAGTAAGTGGGCAACTAATGGTGTAAAACCACAGTGTGAAATACTGGTGTTGCGTGGAAAAATCTACGAAAAATTCTACTGTTAGATACAGTAAAATTTGATTAAAAATCCAAATTATTAAAATACGTTGGTCGTACCTGAGAGCACAGTGCTCTCTCTGGCTGATAGGTGGACCCGGGGCCCATTGTCGGTCTCTTCCTCTACCTCTGGTTCTCTCTTCTCCCTCTCTCTCACGCGCTTTCCCGTGCTTTCTCCACCGGCGACGGCTAGCGCGTAGGGCATCTAGGCCGTACTGCGGTAGTGCGCAGTGTGCTAGCTGCCGGCGCAGCGTGCATTCACCTCGCGGGCCAGTGCGCTGTCGACACCGCTCGCGGATTCGCCTCCGAACACCACGATCGAGCGACGAGCGGCGCTGGTGGACTTCACCCACCGTACACCGATCTCAAGCTATAAAATGACCGAGGTGCTCCTTTCCTCTTCCTCACACCCGGCCTCGCTTTTGCTTCTCCTTCCTTCTCCTTCATTTCTGTTTGCAGGAGTTCGAGACGAGGCTCTAATGGTGGAGGTGATGCCGGACTGGTACGTGATCCTGATGTGCGGAGGGTTGGCGATGTTGCTGGGGTTCTCTGTGCTCTTGTGCGTGATGATCTTCGATGATCGTCGTGATGCTGCCGCTCGAGTGTTATCTCTCCGTGGTGGCGGCGATCACGAGGATTAGGTGCGGTGTCAGGGGCTAACTATTGTCAGGGTGCCAGAGGTAACTTGTAACTGAGTAAACGCCCACTAATCTTTCCGTTAGAGGCTGTACGCGCTAGGGAGGTGACCAGTTAGGTGCAAAATGTATACGGGAATTTGCAATTAGTGCATGTGGTTGAGTGGTTGTGGAGGTGCGTCTGCTGTTGTGGTGCTGCGTGAATAAATGTCTATGTCGTGAAGAGATATACGCTGCAGTGACTCAGGGAAAAAAATATCTCACTTCAGAAATTTACCGAGAGTGGAAATAGTTAGTAAAAAATAACAGCAGTATAAACCACTCACATTAATTGAAACTAAAAATTTAATTCATCGCATAAATTGCAACATATGAGTAAAAACTGAGACAATGAACATAGCAGTGACGTCTACAATGACAATGGTAAATGGACAGGGTCCTGAGAAAACGTCTCTGGAACCGGGGCACACTCTTCTTCTATCGGGGAATGAGGATTGAGTAGTTGATGAATGTGCCTCTCCTGGTCGGGCCTCAGTGGTCTGCCGATGGCGATCTGAGGATTCAAATCAGCGAGGCTCTGGAGATAACCCATTACTCGCTGGGTCAAACGCTCTCGAGCGATGACATACTGGGCAAGGTTGGCCAACACTGGGTCTCTCTTGATTCGTCCACCTGGAAAAGATGCTACTTCTCCAGGTGCTGCATGACTCGGAAAGTAATAATACCCTCGATCGCTGGCATAGGGTACCATGAATCGAAGGCATGCAAGTGCTTCATACGTAGCAGCTTCTATGGCCATAAGCAGAGTTGGCATAGATTTCCCCACGAAAAACTTCCGTTGGGTCTTGGTTTGGGTTTTAGGGAGGGATGTGCACCACTTCCCAGTATTTCGAGGTGGATGGGGTGATCCTTGATTTGAGCAGCTCGTATTGGGGTGGGTGGATAGCACTCATGGTACTGCAGGTAAAGTCCCACAAAATTTTAACAAAGCTACCTGGAGTTGCCTCTGGAGTCCTCAGATAAATACTAGGGCTCGGCATGGTAAGGAAATGGCTTTGAAAGTTGTGCACAAGGTGAGGGGTACTTGGCAAGGTCACGAGGTGGCCTTTTATATAGCATCCGGGCAGGGTCTTTTACCGCAGTGAAGCGTAACTAGTCTATCGGTTCTGCTCTACGAGGTTGGGGTCAATGCTACAGATACACATATCTCACAAAAGCTACGTATTACTGTGGGTGTCATCAGGGTGTGCCCAGAATTAAAAATGCAACTGCAATCTATCATTCAAAACCGAGGCACACAAGCAGGATGCGTTTATTCAAGGCGATGCAAGACCACATAATTACAGGGCGTGGGCATACTGAGACTCGGTACTACTCGAGTGACTTAGTCTACCTCGTTAATATCTAAGCGGGCCTGCCTTGTGGACGTCAAGGCTTCTCCACGGGTTTCACCGTCGGGATTAGCTGGAGGGGGTTGAGGAGCTGCTGGGTCGGGGTAGCGATGATGACTATCCCGGGGATTGTTGGCTACAATCCCGCTGGACCGTGTTCCCGAAAGGCGACGAAGCACTTATAGGGACACCAAAGTATTTTGGTCGATGGCTGGGGCAGACCTCAAGGACTCGATTTGGTGTCCGAACAGCACGACTGGGTTGTCGGTGTCGTGTTCATCTTCTCCTCTCGCCGGGGCTCGGCGGACCAGCTCTCCACGAGTTGCGATCAGATCAAGGGTGATTTGATCGAACAGTTCCTCTAGTGCACTTACATAGCGCACTAGATGCAACAGAGTAGGATCCGTCTCATGATCTCTGTTGGCAACTTGGGGTGGCCTACCATACCCGTCACGGCTGGGGTAGTAGTAGAACGAGCGATAGTTAACTCTGAGCGACAAGTGCCGGAGTTGCACTATAGCCTCTCGAGCAGCTAGTTTGATGGCTTGTGGCTCAAAGGAAGTTGTCCTTCCAGTGAACCTGTAGGGCGTTCGGGCGATAGACCCCTACCATAGACGTGCACAGTGGCCCAGAATTGACGGCTTTCACTGCTCATGGGTCCTTGGTACACAACATATTCTGGGGGCTCTTCTAATGCAAAGGCACGGCGGGTGTGTTTTGCGAGCACGGTCACAAAACCTCCAAGGTTGGTTGCTGTGGTCTCATTGTGCATGACGGGGCCAGGCATCTTAGCTCGATTTGGGGGAAGAGGCTGGGCTGCGTTGGGTTGAGGCTAGCGTGTCCTTTTTATAGGAAAAAGGGGACAGAGTCTTCCATCGCACGCTTGCGAATGGGACAATTTAAGTGTCGGTCACCGGCGCGTGATCGACATGCTAGGCTGATAGGTTGGGCATCGACTGCCAAAAAGGTGTCAGCTCACTGTGAGGCTATCTTGCACGGGAAGCTTGGCCAGGGCTAGGTTAAGGTCTGGTGGGTTGGTTAATCTAGGTTTTTCGACCTGGCTAAGATAGGATTAGCCAATGGTCAGCCTGGCTCTGATACCAAGTTTGTCAGGACCGGACTTTCGGGATATTAATTTCCCAGAAAATGGCCATTGTGCTCACCAGCCCCAGGATTACTGTTAGCTGGCGAGACACCAACTTGATACAGAAACTCCAAGCAAAGTACATAATATGTAGTACAAGACCATTCTGGCCTATGAGTACAACACAAGATTTCTAGTGGCTGATGGCAGAAGCGGTTTGTGGACTTTTAGTGTTTATGGGACTCCATTTCCCATAGGAACAGCTGACTAGGATAACTCCTATCTTCGTGAGGCTGCTATCACCATTGCTTAGTTCCGGGCTGTCATCACAACGCTCCTCTCCAGGAAAGAAATCTGGCCATGAAAATAGCCAGGGACAAGCCAGTGAGTACTTTGAATGTACTTGCAAACATTATGAACAGAGGTATAATATAACAAACGATAATCATGCTCTGAAATATTCAGTCACAAAATAAAATCCCTGATGCATGCAAGCAGGTTATTTATATACAACATGAATATGCAATCACAGAGTAGAACTAAAATGCACCGATCGGGTGTCTGAAGCGACGCCCCGAAAGGATAGTTAATAACAAGCATGCCTCAGTCGGGCGTTTAAGCGACACCACATAAAGGGCTTGTAAAGTAAATAAATATAACAAGCATGCCACAGTTGGTCGTCTTAGCGACACCACATAAAGGGCTTATAAAGTAAATAAATGACAAGCATGCCACAATCGGGCGTCTCAGCGACACCACATAAAGGGCTTATAAAGTAAATAAATAACAAGCATGCCACAGTCGGGCGTCTCAGCGACACCATGTAAAGGGCTTATAAAGTAAATAAATAACAAGCATGCCACAGTCGGGCGTCTCAGCGACACCACATAAAGGGCTTATAAATAATTTAATCACAGTGAATATCCAGGAGGTAGAACCGTCCCAGGGATACCCAGTAATACAAATAATGTAAATGCTTAGTCCATAGTAGTAATAATCATAATCATCATAAGTCACAAGTCATGATCCATGTTCTGGTTTAGCAGTTTCTCCTTCGAAGACCGACACTAAGACCAACACTTGACCCATCCCAGACTGTAGTCCTTAACCATGGACACGGCTATTCGAATAGATTTGACCTCTGTAGAGGGTGTACTCTTTACCCACGAGTAACAGATTCCTTTAGTCCATCGGGACTAATTCCATCTACAATCTTTTAATTTTAAACACACCTGACCCACACACACCAGCTTAACTTACCGGCGCCTGGAATCACCCACGACACATGTCAAGCAAAACTCTAAGTGGGGAGGCTACAACCTCGATTAGCATGGGATCAAATTTACATCGCGTGCTCTAAGGGGTGCCCCCCTCTCGGTCCCAACTAGAAACACCCATGCCCCCGGACCAGGTGGCCTCCCTGCCGGATGCAGCCGGTATCTTCCACCATGGCCTCTTTGTACGGTGTGTGCCAAGAAAGGGGTTGATAATTTACTGAACCATACCCTACCTGCAGCAGGGACAAGTGGTAGTATGAAACAAGTATGGGGGTTACTGGAATAAGACTCGGTCTACGGTTGACTTGGGAGGTTTAAGAATTCCCTGCATGATATGTATAACAAATATATTTCAACCAACAGAATGACCACTCATCGTACCTTACTATGCCATACCGGACATAACCGTCTCGACGAAGACCGGAGACAAGCTCATGCCTACCCAAGGCAGAGGCTTTCCGGGATTTCTTTCCGGCAGGCATGAAAGGCATACAAGGACGATTACCATCACAAGTATATCCATTTCCAACAGCAAGGAAATCTCCAATATGCATTCATGCGAATGAACGTATCACCACATAAAATAATAAATTCTCCGTATTAAGGTGGTGTTATAATCGTGTCAAACAACACACAAAAATATTGTGCCAGGGTTCAGAATGCTTGCCTTCAAGTTGTGGAGAGGCAGGGTGCATTCCAAAACTTTTGAAAGTTTTCTCCTCCTTCCAAAATCCTATTTTTGAAAATATTCAAATTAAACCATAGTTTCAAAACAGTACAAAAAAGTTGTCTGAATTTTTTTCAAATAAAAATGAAAATAAACTAGACAAAATTTGTGAAAGGTAGGAAAAAGAATCAACTCATTTGGAGTTATATTTAAAAAGTTAGAGCCAGTCAAAGTTTAGTCAAATTTCTGGTTTTAAATAAAACAGAATAAAGAAAAGCAAACGTTTCGAATAGATACACGTCGAAAACGTACTTTGAGTTTACGCCTTCACCTAAACCACGTGGACCGGCGCGGGTCACTGATAGTGGGTCCAGGGGACCCACTGGTCAGGTTTGACCGGTCGCCCCCACCTCCTTCCTCCTCTGGCCGAACAGGGGCGAGGCTCCGACGATCGTCACCAGCGATTGGCGGCTCTTCGCAGGCTCCGGAGGGTAGGGATGGATCCTCCAGTCCCGAGCGGTCCTTCCGGTGGTCGCTAGGGTGGTGGGGGTGAAGGGAGTCGCTGGCGGTGAGCTCCGCGGTGGACGACAGCTTCGGAAGGGATTGGGGGTTCGGGCTATGGTGGTTCTCCGTCGAAGCTGAGGGTTTGGGCGGCTCCGCAAGACCAAGTGGAGTCGGGTGGTGGTCCTAGATGGGCGGGGGAGGGCCTGCTCGCGACAAATAGAGCCGGAGCGTGGTGGCGGCCGAACCGGCCGGAGGCGAGGTAGACGGCCTCCCGCCGTCGTCTGCTGGCTGTGGGGGCCCTAGGGGGATGGCACGAGGTTGCCTGAGGGACTGAACGAGCTCGGGGGCTCCTATATATTGGCGGCCAAGGTCGGCTCTGACGGCGGCTGCGGATAAGATCGGCGAACCGCGGTTCTGTAGCTCGCAGAACGACGTGTCGAGGCTGGGGATGGCGGCAAGGGCTAGCGAACGAGCGGGTACTGCTCCAGGGGCGAGCTGGCGAGCGCAGGTGGCTCGGGTGGCGCCGTCCAAGGCAGAGGCTGTCGGAGCGGCGGTGGCGGCTTGCGGTGGTGGCGTTGCAGGGCGCCAGGAGGGGCCAGGGCGGCTCTGCGATGAGGGAGGGGTCGGGCGCGTTGGCTGCAAGTGGAAGAGGATCAGAACGGGCGCGGGGGAGGCGGCAATGAGACGCGGTGACTTGGGCGCACGCACGTGCAAACCGCATGCTCTGGCCGCGCCCAGAGCACGCCCACCAGGTGCTCGGCAAAATGCTGGTGCGTGATAGAGAGCTCGAATGATGCTGGTAGTAAACAGGCCTAGGTTAGTGGTAGATAGGAGTTTAGTGGACATGGTGGTTAGGCAAAGCAAGCAGGTCCAATGTGCAAACTAAAACTTATGTCAAATCTGACCATGCACACAAGGTGCTTGACAGAATGCCACAGGCACCTAGGCATTTCTTGGAGTGTCCAAAAACCCCAGACCAGTGTCTCTTTAGATTCTTAAGAGGGTGGCAAGGTTAGTTTGTCAAAAACAAAAACTTGTTAGTGCAAGTTTTTGAGAGAACCAATTCTGGACAGAATCTAGAGGCTATCATTTCATGGACCAAAAATACCCCAATGGGTCCATTCTCCTGGACTTAAGGGTTTGGTAGGGAGAACTATAAGCAGGAAAAAGAACCATGGCCAATAGGGCAAAATAAAATGGGGTTGCAGTAGAAAATGCCAAACTGGATCAGAGAGCAAAAGAGGATGGTTTGCTCAGATTTTTCAAAGAACATCAATCCACAAAGTTGAATCATATACTCCTACTGACCTCCCCTAATTTTGGTGGAAGTTTTAAAAGAATATCTACATAGGTTGTAGTGCAAAAGTGCAACTGGACCAGATTTGAAAACCTGGGGTAAAACTCAAAAATCTCCAAATGACTAAAGGATATTTTTGCATAAAAGTGATTTAGGAACATCACATGTCATCCCCAAATTTTGGTAAAAAATTTAAATGCATTTATCAAATGGTTGTAGTGCAAAAGAGGCCCTAAAACTTAAGAAAAATCATTTAAAAGAATAAAGCTCGGGAAAAACAATTATGCAAATAAATCCACTGATAAAAGAATTGTTTTTCTTGGAAGGGTATACAAGTCCAATAATGTTTTTGGAAAGTTTTGACTGTGGAGGAAAACTCCACAATATTAAAGAAAAGATTAGCTTTGAATTCAAAAGATAATTTCTAGAAATAAAAAAAAATCAATTTCCTAGCCAAATTTTAATAAACAAATCATGGTTAAAATTTTGGGGTGTTACAGTGCCTGTGCCCATCTTGGAGTTAATCAGCTCCTGGATTTGTGGGGCATACCTACAGCTTCTCTTCTGGTCAGCTGCTGTCCTCTTGATAGTCTCAACTATGAGGCTCATGACCTTGAACTTTTGAGGCACGTCAAATATGTGTAGCAGATTGATAGCCTGGCCTCTGATCATGTTGTGATCTCCTGACTCAGGCAAGAGTGTGTGCCTAAGGATCCAGTTGATGGTTGGCAATCCTGACAAAAGGAAATGTACAGATCCAAAATTGTGTGTTTCAAGAGCTTTATCTAGGATCTCCTTGTACATGTGTGCCATAGAATTGTGATCCTTCTTCTTCTTGGAATAGACATCCAAGTCATCTTCTTTCTCCTTTGGTGCATTTATCAGATTTGCCCATTCTTGATATGTAGACTGGTACCTTGTACCTCCAAACATCCATACTATCCTACCATCTGGATAGAAGTGTGCTGTGGAGTAGAATTGCATTATGAGCTCATCATTCCACTTTGTGAACTTCTGTCCAACAAAGTCTGCAACTCCACAAGCACTGAAACTTTCATACACACCAGGATAGTGTTCCTCATTCTCCTTGATGTATTTCTAGTCCACCCACCTCATGTCACAAACTATAGGCTTCTTGTCCAGCAGCACAGTCTCATAGAAATCCTGTTGTTCCTTAATATGGAACCTGTAGTCAACAGCAGTCCTTCTCCTGATAGCATAAGGATCAGACAACCTCCACTGTCTGAGTCTTGCATCCTTCCTCAGCTTCATGTTCTCAGCCACAGGATTAGCATCATTGTAGTCTGGAATCTTTGGCTTCAACTTCCTCAAGATATGCTCTGCATCTTCCTCTTCTTCAGCAACAGCTTCAGGCACTGGGGCCTTGTTCTTTTCAGTAGCAGATATGTTCCTGGTATTCCTCTTAGGTGCAGTCTTGGGCTTGGAGGCAGCTTTGGGTGCTTCTTTGGGCTTTGATGATGCAGCCCTTGACCTAATAGCATCACCCATAAGCTTTTGAGCCTTGGGTGCTGGTGCAACAACCTCTTCTTCCTCTTCCTCTTCCATCATAGAAGGTTGTCCAACAACTCTGGCCATGGTCTTCTTGACCCTTTCCTTCCTCTTCTTCCCTTCTGCAGCAGCCTCTTTGGGATCAGATTTCTTAGGTACTTGAGTAGAGGCTCTGGCTTTAGACATGGGAGTTCTCTTTGCAGGCACTTTGGTCTTCATACCAGGCTTAGTGGTTGCAGTTGTGCCATATTCCTTTTTGTGCACTTTCTTCTTAGAAGTGGCCTCATCCTCAACTGCCACATAGTCTTCATCCTCGGATTCTGAGGTTTTCTTCTTTCTGGCCCTGGTGGCAGCTTTGGGCAAGTTGCTTGGGGTGCTCCTGCTGCCATCATCTGAGGTGCTAGAGGGACTAGTGCCCTCACTCATGTGAATCTGCTCCTCTGACTGGTTCTGGCTGTCACTTTGATCATACATATTGAAAATACTGACTGCAGACCCTGTGAATAGATATTGATGAGATAGAGTGGATGAGCATCACAAAATACAGAGGTTTTTGCAAAAGAATGATTCAAAAACTTAGTTTTAGTTTTCCACAGAAAGCATTTTGGATCAACCGATTTGCAAACTCGGTGATACCGAAGCAGCTTTTGGAACCTAAACTAGTGAACTCGGTCAGACCGAGTCACAGTTTGGTGGCACCGAGACTGCTAGGGTTTCACAAAGTCCTGAACTCGGTCACACCAATTTGCAATTCTCGGTCAGACCGAGAATCACTTGTGCAATGGCCTTAGCCGAATCGGTGGAACCGAGTTTTACAACTCGGTGGGTCCAAGATGGTTTCGGCGGAAATCTAACCCTAAATTTCCAAATCACTTCTAATCTAAGGATTGTTTTGAGTGGATATAATCGTTTAAATCGTGGCACGAATCATGATGAACACAATGTGCTAGGAATCAGATGGGGATAGCATTGTGATCGAGTCCATACCCTAGCTTGGCGATGAACTCGCTACGGCGGCAATGGCGAGGTTGAATTCCGTTGACGGTGATGGAGACCAGCGACTGAAGGCGGCTGGCGACGAGGAGGGTGATTCGGAGACCCTGGAGGCAGAGCGAGCTATGCGCCAAAGGGGTTTGGAGAAAGTTTCCAAATTTTTTGCCCGTGAGTATATATAGCCTGACCCTATCGATGTGACCGAGTGGAACAACTCGGTGGCACCAAGATGCATAACTGTTGACAGTTACAGCAACTCGGTGTGACCGAAATGTTCAAATTGGTTGCATCGAGATTAAAAACCTAGATCAACTTAGTGATCTCGGTATGACCGAAATGGAAGAATCGGTCAGACCAAAACGCACAAAGAAGTTTTGGAAGTTTAAGTCTATGACAAATCGGGGACTCCGAGTGCTCCTCACACAGAGTGGTTCGAATCTGACTTGATCAAATTTTGTGATGTAGCATGAATAGAGTTTGAGACAAGAAAATCATAGATAGCTAGAGAAGGTTCTTAGGCATTCTTGTTCATCCACTTGGCAAAAGAAAAAGAAACCAATCAATCAAAGCAACAAGTGGATGTCCTCGAATGAGTTAAATATGCAACCAACATGCTCACACAATAAAATGGCAAATGAAATATGTGGCAAAGCATGCACAACCAATTCTAGCATCTATCAAACAATTGGCGATGACTAGATCATCTCTATATGAGTATATTGACTTAGGAGTCAAATGGGAACATTTGATCATAGGTCATACTCATCATTTAAGCTCAAGTGGGGTTACCACTTTTACATAATGCATTGATGTGTTCACACCATTAGAGTTGCTCTGACTCAATTCTTAGAGTTAAGCTCCCCCTATATGTGATCTCCCCCCTTAGAGGGATGAACTAACCTTGGGTTTTTTCGATGAAGACTTCATGTAGGTGTTGAAGATGTGGATGCTCAATGTTGATGAAGATCATTTGGAGCAATCCTTTGGAGTGACTTGCACTTTCAATACCTACACGGGTTAGTCCCACAAGGAACAAACATGGATATCCATAGACATAGAGTGATGCACACACAAGATGATGTCCATGAACGCATTAGGTTACCTTGTCCCTTGTCTTACCAACAAGAGGGTTTGTGACTCCTTGAACTAGTGCAAGATGTGGAAGTTGATTGCACTTGTTGTTGCCAAAATGATATGAGTGAAGTATGTTGGTGGAGTCACCCTCAAGAACTCTCTAGTTCTTCTTATTTGGGATCCACATCATCTTGATGGGAATCCTTGGAGTTGTAGTCGTACTTGATAAAGTAGAACTTGACGTTGTCTTGGGAGACCACTTTACCAAGGCCTTAGGAGCTTCTTCAAATGCATCAATCTCCTCTTGAAGCTTGTCCTTGCCTTTTTTCTTGTGGTCTTGTTGTGGAAGATCATCTTGAGCTTGTGTCCCCTTGAAGGAAGTAGGATCATACTTCTCTTGTTGAGGAACAAACTTCGTCTTGGGATATTGATCTTCTTCCCACTCAACTCCATTGGCATTGAACTTTCCTTCAAAACCAACACCTTGGTTCTTCCGGTGCCTTCCTTGCTTGCGTACAATTTCCTCAAATTGCTTACTCCCGGAAAGGCTCTTGTAAACACCTTTCTCTATAATTCCCTTCAATAAGCTATTTTCATGCTCAAGTGTAACTTGGCCAAGAGAATCATTAGTTGAATCAAGAGAACTACTAGAAGCAACAATATTGGATTTAGCATGGTTATTGTTACTACTAGAGGAAGAATCTTTCTTGTTCTTGTTAATGGACTTGACTTGAGGCATGTAAGTTGATAAGAGTAAACACTTCGCAATGTAGGAACAACTTTTCTTACGGAGACCATCATTGATTGCCTTTAAGAACTCATGCTCTTGCTCAAGGTTGAGCTTTTCAAAGCGTAACTTCTCATGAGCCCTTAAAAGTTCTCGATGATCTTCTAAGATAGTTTCATGAGCTAGCTTAAGAGTGTTTCGTTCTTTAGTTAGAAGCTCAATCTTCTCCTTATCATTGTCATTCGTTTTATCTTGATTAGCATGATTAATTGACGTTTCATCATAGTATTCATCACTAGAGTTGTCAACAAGTAAACCATCATCACCTAACAAGTCATCTTCATCACTATTGAAATCAACATACTCGGGGTGTGTTACCTTAGGGCCTTTAGCCATGAAGCATCTTCCAAGTCCTTCATTTGGTGAATCAAATATGTCATAGGAGTTGGTTGACACAAGTACTAGACCAGCAACACCTTCATCTTGAGTATGTTCAGAGTCAGAGTGATAGCTTCTCTTGGAGTGATTGTCGGAGTCGGAGCCAGATACCTATTCACCAACATGAGCTTGATGTCTTCGTTTTGTGTAGCTCCTTGATGACTTGTCCTTCCTTTCCGAATCCTTGCTTCTCCGGGATGTTCTTCGTTCATAACGATCATCTCTACTCCTTCTCTCTCTTGGTGGTGATTCTTCTCTTCTACTTCTCCTCTTGGGTGATTCATCTCTTCTTTTGTGGGGTGCCGTACACTCATTGGAATAGTGTCCGGGTCTCCCACAATTGTAGCAATGGCGCTCTCGACTAGAAGATCTTTTGTCATTGTAGGACCTTGACTTGGAGCTTCTTTATTTCCTTCTACTCCTGTAGAATTTGTTGAAGTTCTTCACCATTAAGCTCAATTCTTCATTGAAGGTTTGTTTCTCACTTCATGATGTAGGGGCTTCACATGAGGCTTTGTAAGCACCACTCAAATTGTTGTCAAGTTCCTCCTTATCCTTGAGTGACATCTCATGAGTAACAATTCTTCCAATGACCTCCATTGGCTTGAGATTCTTGTAATTGGGCATCATTTGGATCAATGTGCACACGGTATCATATTTTCCATCCAATGCTCTTAGTATCTTCTTGATGATGAATTTGTGGGTCATCTCTTCACTTCCTAAGCCCGCAATCTCATTTGTGATAAGAGCAAGCCTAGAGTACATTTCAGCGACACCTTCACCATCCTTCATTTTGAACTTGTCAAGTTGACTTTGGAGCACATCCAATTTGGATTCCTTGATGGAGTTGGTACCTTCATGCATATCAATCAAAGTATCCCAAATTTCCTTTGCATTCTCAAGACGGCTAATTTTGTTGAATTCTTCAGGGCACAATCCGTTGAACAGGATATCACAAGCTTGAGCGTTGTATTGCAGCATCTTCAACTCATCCGCGCTAGCTTCACGGTTCGGTTCTATCCTATAAAAGAATTCACCTTGCAAGCCAATACACACAATATCCCAAACGGTGGGGTTATGTTTGAGAATATGCATTTTCATCTTATGCATCCAAGTAGCCAAATTCATACCATCGAAGTAAGGACCTCTACGGTGATAATTTCCCTCGCTAGACGCCATACTCTCCTAGGTTGTGAAACCAAGGCTATGACCACCAAAAGCTATGGAAATCAAAGCAAATGGAGACCAAAGCTCTGATACCACTTGTAGGATTGGAAGTATGTCTAGAGGGGGGGTGATTAGACTACTTGACTAATTAAAAACTTATCCTTTTCCCAATTTTAGTCTTTGGCAGATTTTAGCTATCTTAGCACAAGTCAAGAAATCTTCACACAATTCAAGCAAGCATGCAAATAGTATATGAGCAGCGGAAAGTAAAGCATGCAACTTGCAAGAATGTAAAGGGGAAGGGTTTGGAGAATTCAAACGCAATTGGTGACACGGATGTTTTTTGTCGTAGTTCCGACAGGTGGTGCTATCATACATCCACGTTGATGGAGACTTCAACCCACGAAGGGTAACGGTTGCGCGAGTCCACGGAGGGCTCCACCCAAGAAGGGTCCACGAAGAAGAAACCTTGTCTATCCCACCATGGCCGTCGCCCATGAAGGACTTGCCTCACTAGCGGTAGATCTTCATGAAGTAGGCGATCTCCTTGCCCTTACAAACTCCTTGGTTCAACTCCATAATTGTCGGAGGCTCCCAAGTAACACCTAGCCAATCTAGGAGACACCACTCTCCAAGAAGTAACAAATGGTGTGTTGATGATGAACTCCTTGCTCTTGTGCTTCAAATTATAGTCTCCCCAACACTCAACCCTCTCTCACAGGATTTGGATTTGGTGGAAAGAATATTTGAGTGGAAAGCAACTTGGGAAAGTCTAGAGATCAAGATTCATATGGTAGGAATGGAATATCTTGGCCTCAACACACAAGTAGGTGGTTCTCTCTCAGAAATCGTAAGTTGGAAGTGTAGGTTTGTTCTGATGGCTCTCTCCATGAATGAAGAGGAGGTGGAGGGGTATATATAGCCTCCACACAAAATCTAACCATTACACACAATTTACCAATCTTGGTGGGACCGAATCAACAAACTCGGTCAGACCGATTTAGTAAACCTAGTGACCGTTAGGATTTTCGGTGAAACCGACATGCAACTTGGTAGGACCGATATGGTTAGGGTTAGGGCATAACGTAATCTCGGTGAGACAGATTACACAAACTCGGTGAGACCAATTTTGGTAATAAGCTAACCAGAGAGTTGGTCAGGTAAACTCGGTGGGACCGGTTCTCTCATTTCGGTGGGACCGAAATGTTACGAAAAGGAAACAGAGAGTTTACATTGCAATCTCTGTGGGACCGATCGCTCATCTCAGTGGTACCGAAATGTTACGAAGGGAAACAGAGAGATTACAATCCCATCTCAGTGAGACCATGATCCCTATCGGTGAGACCGATTTGCCTAGGGTTTGTGGCAGTGGCTATGACATCTGAACTCGGTGGCGCTGGGTAAAAGAATCGGTGGGGCTGAGTTTGACTTTTGGTCTGGGTCATATGTGGATATGAGAAAGTAGTTGAGGGTTTTTGGAGCATATCACTAAGCACTGTGGAGCAAGAAACTCATTAAACAACACCTCATCCATCCTTGATAGTATTAGCTTTTCCTATAGACTCAATGTGATCTTGGATCACTAAAATATAAGATGTAGAGTCTTGAGCTTTTGAGCTTGAGCCAATCCTTTTATCCTTAGTATTTTGAGGGATCCACTTTCCTTATCCATGCCATGCCATTCATTGAGCTTTTCCTGAAATGTTCATCTTGGAATGATGTTTGCTCGATGAGCTATATGTTGTTAGGAATTACCAAAACCACCTAGGGATAGTTGCACTTTCAGCGGTACCAGGTGACATTTCTCCAGTTTGTTCGGTTTGGGGGTACCCCTCAGGCTGCATCATCCCCAGGCCGTATGGATCCGTCCCTACGGCATGTATCCCTTTTTGCATATATCAGAGCTAGTTTACCTTCCTTGGCAAGATAACTTAAGATTATCAAATTGCCTGACTGGCGCTTCGTTGCCAAGAACGTCTCGCGCCCATGCGAGCCCTCCCGCGACCGCCTCATGATTAAGGACTGGCACGGCGTATGTGCTTGGGTCTGTCCCTGCAACGTCGCTAAACCCAAGAGGCCGAGCTCTGGCTCGCGGGCCAGTACCGTGTATGTCACCTCCAATGGCCCTTGGTGCCTTGTTCTCGCATGAGCTAATCGCGGGTGGATAAGTGAGGGCGCGCAACCTGGTGCCCCTGTGACCACTAGAACCGCGCGTTGGCTATTTTTCTTCATGATCTTTGCATGAGAAGACTGGGCATGGCGTCTGTGCTCGGGTCCGTCCCTGTAGCATCGATAAACCCAACGGCTGAGCTCTGTCTGGCGGGCCGGCCCCGTTCACGTCACCTCCTGGGGTCATTGGTGTCTGGCCTTCTCATGCAATAGCCTCAGGAGACTCATTCGGCATAGGCTGCCTAACCATCTTGCAGGACTAACACAAGTGCTGCTCCCAATCAAGCTCAGGCACAACCCGCCTTGAGGTAGGGCCTCGTGAGTCCCATGCTGGCTCACGGGTGCCCATATACACCTCCTCCAGCCCTGTCGTGCAAGCCATGTGTCAGGGCGGGGCTGTACACGCCCCAGGGGCTCTTCTTAGAGGGAGCCACCTCCCACGCACCAGTGGAAGCACCATGCTCCGCGCTGGCCGTCGACACTGCCGAGGAGCGGCTATGCCCGTGCAAGAGAGGAAGCTCTATGCTCCGCGCTGGTGATAAACAACTGAGGGTGGCCTTGCGACTGCATCAACCTCACGGAGCTCCCGGGCTCAGTGACCAGCCTCACCGCGTTGCTCTCCCTCGGAGGGGTAGCGCAAGGGGGCTGGGCACATGGGCTATGCTCAGGGCACGCCTGGCGTACCCCAACTCGCCAGGCCCCACGGGCCTGGTCTTTGCACGCCCCTCCCGAGCGAGAGCTCGGCGAGGAAAGGTATGATGGTCGGTTCATACGTTAAGGGGGACTCCCGAGCATCGCGTCTCAGGAGCCTAACTGGTCACGTATCCCCTCACCCCTTGGTCGCGTCCTGGTGATCCGGACAACCCAACAGCAGCTGAGGCATGCGCGGGGTCGGGCCCTGCTGATGCAGAACTCCAAGGCCTGACTTTCGTCCTTCTCAAGCCGTTCGTACATCAAGGGGGACTCCTGAGCATCGTGTCTCAGGAGCCTAACCGGTCACGTAGCCCCTCACCCCTTGGTCTCGTCTTGGTGTTCCGGACGACCCAACGGCGGCTGAGGTATGCACGAGGCCGGGTCCTACTGACGGAGAACACCAAGGCTTGCCTTCGCACTTTTTCCTAAGTTGTTCACACGTCAAGGAGGACTCCTGAGCATCGCGTCTTAGGAGCCTAACTGGTCACATAGCCCCTCGCTCCTTGGGCTCGTCCTGGCAATCCGGACGACCCAACGGCGCTAAGGTATGCGCGGGGCTGGGCTCTGCCAACGCAGAACAATAAAACAAACTAAAAAAATTGAAGGACCACAATCTAATTATTACAAAGCATATTGTTCCAAGCAAATAGTTTTAAATGCCTCTGCGAGGCATGCTACATGATACAGGACGAACATGAAGGAGCAGCGCCACTAAGCCACCTCTTCAGCCTCTGGTTGCTGCTGTCACACGCCAGCAGAGCTCCATCACCACGCGCATCGCCCGTCCCCTCGGCCCTGGCCGGAGGACCGATGACAAGAAACTTGCCCAACAGGGCATCCACGGAACCCTTCACGGCGGCAGCAACAACGTCCTGGGAGTTGGAGTCCACGGGACCGAGGAAGGAGGAGAGGTCAAAGCCGGCATCTCGGAGATAGAGATGGCTGAAGACACACGTAAGGGCTGAAGAAGAAAGCAAGCGAGCCTCACCCTCCACCAAAGAGCCAAACCCGTCGATAGCATCCTCAAGCACTACCACGACCTCAGGGAGCAGAGCGGCAGGGCTCTCCATCGGGGCCGTCACCGTTTCCTTCTCAGATCGTCCCCGAAGAGCGACCGTTGAGTGAGGGAGTCCCGGATTAGGGGGTATCCGGACAGCCGGACTATATATATCGTCCGGACTATTGAAGTGTGAAGATACAAGACCCAAGACTTCGGCCCGTGTCTGGATGGGACTCTCCTTTGCGTGGAAGACAAGCTTGGTGATCCGGATATCATATTTCCTTCCTTGTGACCGACTCCATGTAAACCCTAGCCCTTCCCGGTGTCTATATAAACTGGAGAGGATGGTCCTTTGTCACGCCCAATATGCGATCCTATCCAAAAGGAACTCGAAGGTCCACCAAGGATAGACCCGCATATTGAAACGCTTTTGCAAGGTGGATATCATTACATCAACATTACATAATACATGGGGATACATACATAAGGCATACAATGCCACACGAATACAACATCACAATACATCAGAGCATCATCCGACTACGGATGAAACACAAACAGGAACTCAAACGACATCCACCCTGCTAGCCCAGGCTGCCGACCTGGAACCTATCCCTGATCGAAGAAGAAGAAGAAGAAGAAGAACTCAACGTAAGCAAGCATCGCTCTCGCGTCATGATCATCGCATAACCTGTACCTGCAACTGTTGTTGTAGTAATCTGTGAGCCACGAGGACTCAGCAATCCCATTACCATGGGTATCAAGACTAGCAAAGCTTAAAGGGAAAGGAAGGGGTAAAGTGGTGAGGCTGCAACAGCGACTAAGCATATATGGTGGCTAACATACGCAAATGAGAGCGAGAAGAGAACAAGCGGAACGGTCGTCAACTAGTAATGATCAAGAAGTGATCCTGAACTCCTACTTACGTCAAACATAACCCAGAAACCGTGTTCACTTCCCGGACTCCGCCGAGAAGAGACCATCACGGCTACACACGCGGTTGATGCGTTTTAATTCAGATCTGGTGTCAAGTTATCTACAACCGAACATTAACAAATTCCCATCTGCCTATAACCGCAGGCACGGCTTTCGAAAGATTATACCCTGCAGGGGTGTCCCAACTTAGCCCATGACAAGCTCTCGCGATCAACGAAGGAATAGACCTTCTCCCAGGAAGACCCGATCAGACTCGGAATCCCGGTTTACAAGACATTTTGACAATGGTAAAACAAGACCAGCAAAGCCGCCCGATGCACCGACAATCCTGATAGGAGCTGCACATATCTCGTTCTCAGGGCAACACCGGATGAGCAATCCGTACAACTAAAACCAGACCTCAAGTTTCCCTGAGGGGGCGCTGCAAAGGGCTCTAGTTCGGACCAACACTTAGACAAGCACTGGCCCGGGGGGGCTAAAATAAAGATGACCCTTGGGTTGGCCGACCCAAGGGAAAGGGTAGGTGGTGGTGAGGCAAATGTTAAAACCAAGGTTGGGCCTTGCTGGAGGAGTTTTATTCAAAGCGAACTGTCGAGGGGGTCCCATAAATCACCCGACCACGTAAGGAACGCAAAATCCGGGAACATAACACCGGTATGATGGAAACTAGGGCGGCAAGAGTGGAACAAAACACTAGGCAAATGGCCAAGTCTTCCACCCTTTACCAAATATATAGATGCATTAATAATATAAGAGATATTGTGATATCCCAACCAAAATCCTGTCCACCATGGAGAAATCTTCAACTTCACCTGCAACTAGCAACACTATAAGAGGGGCTGAGCAAAAGCGGTAACATAGCCAAACAATGGTTTGCATAGGAAAAGTGTCAAAGGTTAGAGGTTCATGGAAATTTGGGATGGCTTGATGAGCAAAAGATAGGTAACGCAGCATAGCGATAGAACGAAGCAACTAGCATAGCAATGATAGTAGTGAGATCCAGGGTAGCGGTCATCTTGCCTGAAATCCTGCTAGGAAGAAGAACGAGTCCATGAAGAAGACGAACGGATGAAGCCGAACCAAGCGTAGACGAACGATTCCTCACGATCGCAACGAAACAGGAACTAACAAGAAGCACACAACATGGTAAACACACCACACATATACAAGACATGATGCACAACAAGCATGATGCATGAAAAATCTAGATGAAGATACTCATGGCAAGAGATGATGCAAACAAGAGCAACACATCAAGGCAACTTTAAATGAGGCCGGGAACAACATATAACAAATCCGGTAAGTCCTCATATGCAAATTTCAAAATTGGTCCAGATCTGAATAAACCTTATGTTCAAGTTGTTAAACAGCAAGTTAAGATGCACCAAGATGATCTACACGAGATCCTAGTCAAGTTACATATAAAGTTCATTTAGTTTGGAGCTACGGCCTAGAAGATATGAGCAAAACAAGTTGAACATGGCATTGATGCAAAATGCATACAAACATCAAGCAAACACCTCAAAACATGGATGCAACATGATAATATGGAACTACATGCAATTCTAAGCAAGTTCATATAGAGCACACCCAAAACGGAGCAACGGTGCAACACTCACACACTATACAAGTTTAAAGGACAAGCTGTCCAAAAGAGCAACTAGGCATATTGCAAGCATCAAAACAATATGCTACAAGACCTCAACATGAAAACAAAAGGCATGGGCATGATGTAAGGGTAAAGCATAACAAAACATGAACACTGAGCTATATCTAGAAATCACTAGAACATGCTCAAACACACATGGTAAGATTGCAAGTTATAACAATTCCAGACTTTGCAGAAAATAACATCACGATGCAATGTTTAGAGCTATCAAACAACATGTTACAGGAACTTATAATAGCAAACAAAGGCATGGCATGATACTACTAAATGCATAGATCAAAATTCCCTTACTGACCATAAGCCAAAAAGGATCAGAAAATATGATGGCTCCCATGTAAACATAGCAAGTTATTATACAGATTCAAACATGGCAGGAACATAATTATGGAGGCATGTAGATGAGCTTGTGCAACTCACTTAGAGCAAAACATGGCATGGCAAGGCACCCAACAGTAAGATGACATATTTGTGAAGCTAAGCATGGCAATATCAAGGTCATAGGGTGCATGGATCACTAGCAAACACATGGTAACAACTGAACTTAATGTAAACAGGCTGACAGCAACATTATGAAGCAACTTTGGAGCAAGATATGAACAAACTACAGCAAGCTATAAATGCTACCAGGGGCATGGATGGATAGAGAATGACATGTAGATCAAAACATGTTTATAGAACATCTCCAGATTATGCATAGAATGATTAGTAGAAGCATGTTTATATAGCATCACGAAATAACAGATTCAGCCTAGCAAAACAGCAACATCATGTACCCTACTTAACAAGCTTGAATCACTCACCACAAGTCATTGCATGACAATATAAGCATACCATCATCAAGAAGACATGTTTGTGTAACAAACCAAGTCAAGAACAAGTCCATAGCATGCACGGATCAACTATAGCAAGCTTGGCCAAATTGAATATGTAAACAATCTGCCAGGAAACATTTTGAAGCAAAAGTAGAGCACTAAAATGACATGCTAGACTACTCCATAATTGCAACCAAGGGCATGAATGGATAGACAATAACCATATGTTCAAAACACCCTTACTAAAGTATCTCAAATTATGCATGGATCTCTCTGCAGCATCAAGTTTACATGGCATCAAAATTACAGCAGAACAGGAACTAAAATCAGCAACATCACGAAGCCTAGTTTGCATGCTTGTGCTAGTCACCACATTGATCACAAAAATACATGGTAAGTACCTCTGTAAAGAAGACATATCATAGATCAAAACACATGTAGACATCAACCTCATAGGATGCACACATCAATCATGGCAAAAATGACAAAAGAGCTCGTTCTGATAATAGACATCAGAAAACACCATGAAGCACTCTTACAACGATGATTCAGGAATCAAGATGACCTCAAATGAATATGATGCAATGGAACTAAATGATGTACTCTTTGAGGCGAACAATTTGACATATTACACGCACGAAAAGGAGCTACGGATGCAGAGATATAACAGGTCAAACACGGCATGAAAATTACAGAATATTCGGGGACTTAGAGAAATATCAGGGGTCAACCTCTTGGCACGGATTCCGAGGCGAGGCGGCTCGCCGGAGTTGCGGGCTGAGGCGGCCGGAGACGGGGGAGATGGTGCCGGAGAGGAGGGGGCCGGCGAGGGGGGCGCCGGATCCGGCCTTCTCGCGGCCGGATCTGGCCGG
This sequence comes from Triticum aestivum, assembly GCF_018294505.1. Taxonomy (NCBI): domain Eukaryota; kingdom Viridiplantae; phylum Streptophyta; class Magnoliopsida; order Poales; family Poaceae; genus Triticum; species Triticum aestivum. The sequence continues at coordinate 509,184,391 of NC_057795.1, forward strand.
GGCGGAGCGGAGGCGACGGCTGGGGCCGGCGGCGGCGGGGACTGGCGGCGCAGGGGCGCCGCGGCTGCGGGCGGCGGCGGCCAGGCGCGCCGGCGGGCCGGGCGGCGCTGGGGCGCGAGAGGCGGGGAGGAGGCGGCGGAGGCGGCAGCCGGCGGCGGCGACGCGGCCGGGCGGCGGCGCGGCCAGGCGGCGAACGGCTGCGGGGCAGGCGCGGGTGGAGCTCGGGCGGAGCAGCGGCTGCGGGCGCCTGGGCCCAGATCGGCTCGGGACGGGCCGCAGATGGGCTCCAGCGGGGCCATGCGGTGGAGGCGCGGTGGAGACAGTGGCGGGGACACGTGGCGGCCCGTGGTTGGCTGCGGCTGCGAGGCGGACGTGTTCGGCAAGGGAGCGGACGCGTCCGGTGCCGGCGGAGGGCGAGTTTAGGGTTTCAGGGGAAAATCATCTGAAAATGGAGAGGGGAAGACGTTTTTATAGGTGGAGGGAGCTAGGAGAGTCCAAATGAGGAGCGGTTTTCGGCCACGCGATCGTGATCGAATGACCGAGAGCATGGACGGGAGTTAGATGGGTTTTGGGCCACTTTGGAAGGGGTGTTGGGCTGCAAAGAGAAGGAGGCTTTTACGGTTACCCGGTTAACCGTTGGAGTACCAAACGACCTCCAAATGGCACGAAACTTGACAGGCGGTCTACCGGTGGTATACCAAGGCCGCTTGGCAAGACTCGGTCCATTCCGAGAACGTTTAATACCCGCTCACAACGAGAGACGAAAGGGGAACGCCGGAGGGCATAGGAGCGCCGGATTGCAAAACGGACAACGGGGAAAATGCTCGGATGCATGAGACGAACACGTATGCAAAATGAAATGCACATGATGACATGACAATATGCAACACGCAAGCAAATGACATGGCAAAGATGGCAAATAACTGGCAGACACCTGGCGCATCGGATCCGGGGCGTTACAACACTCCTCCACTAACAAGTGATCTCGTCCCGAGATCTTAGGACCGAGATGGAAGGGAAAAGGGATGAGGAGAAACAAGAACTCGAGAAGAAGCAACGAATCGAGAGCATTCGAGAAGAAGAGAGGAACGACGAGAATGACGAGAATCGAAAGCTCACGGAATCAGATAGACTATGAAACTACTCTGGTTAGAACGAGATAAGAAACGAATAATACTGAAAGGATATGGGCAGCACTCCGGCTGAAGAATGAAGGAATAGAACACGAGCTTGAGAGGATGGAAAGACACTTGACGAGATGAACAGACGATGCCTCCGGAAGAATTAAAAGAGTTGAATGAAAAGAACTTAGAAGGAAGGATTGAACGGAGTTGAATATTTGAGAAGAACGAAGAACTACAAAACTCCACTTCAGAAGAAAATGAAGAATTAATTGCACTTCAAGACACGAGAAGAAAAGGTACTTGAACTCCACTGACAAGAATCTTGATGAACTCTTGAAGAATGAATTAAATCATGAAGAACCACCATGAAGAGCTCCGGTAACAAAAGGATGATGAGATAGAATGAAGGATGAAAGAATACGATGAGCCTTGCGATGATTTAGATGGAGGTTCCGACAAAATGGCTGAGGAAATTGAACTCCGGAAGAGAAAAGATGAAAACACTTGAACTAGAATTTATTCAACAAGAACAAACTCCGAAGGAAGGGATTACTCACTTGAATGAAATAAGAATAAGATTTATTGTATGCTTATCCTTCATCAAAATAAATTGATGACAAGCAATGGATTTTGCATATTACTATTCTACTTGAAAAGGATTGAGAAAAGACATGTCGCAAACTTGAGAAGGTCTTCATGGACCACCGGTAGGATTGAAAAGAACGAATGAATTAAAATGATGATCAAGGAAAAAGAATCTTGAGCGAACCACTGTTAGAATTCGGAACTGACTGACGAAAGAGAAATAATCACCGGAAGAATTAGAAGAACAAATATGCTTGAGGAGATTTAGATGCAAGAGAATGGGGAAAAAAACTCGAGCTGATTAACGAACATTTGAACGAAGCATCGGGATAATTGGATAATGGTAGCTGAAATGTGAGGACGAAGAATTCTTCTGGAATGATGGCCTCCGGTGAAAAGAAATGGGAAAACAACTCCAGAGATACTCCAGGTAGGTAAGAAAAGAATATCTGACAAATGGAATAATTCGAGAGGATAGCATGAAGCTAGAACCGCGAAACTTCGAGAGGAAGGACAATGATGAGAGGGAAAACTCTTCTTCGGTCTTCGAATAACAACGAGAAACACCACAAAAATTACTGAGATACTCCGGGAGAATGGAAAGCAAAGAGGTTGAGCCAACAATGAAAATGATTTGCAATCGATCTTGGAAAGGCATCTGACTGATGGGATCCATTCTTACGTCAGACTTGAAAAGAATTTGAGAATAACTCCGGGGGAATTAGAAGAGTCAGGTAAGATCCTAGGAAAAGACCTGTGGGTTAGGGCCCACTGAAGAGATAACACCGTTGTAAAGGATTGTTGAAGAGATAGATGATGCACCGGAACAGTTGATATATTTGAATGAGGTGAAAACCTCGAATTAATTCGGACACAAGCAAATCTACTGAGATGTCCTGAGCTCCGGAATGATAAACTGGTGAGAGGCGAACGAGCAAGGAGAACACTTGATCCGAGGGAAAGAATATGATCAACACCGAATACTTGAATTGGGTCCACCGGAAAAAGAAAGGGATGAAAAATGACGAATAAAACAAGAATTCACCGGTTGAATTAATTTACGAAAGACTGAAGAGGCTCCACACGAATGAAATAGATTGTCGAGAGAGATTCAGACTCCGGGAAGAGAAAGGGTGGGAGGGCGGGAAAACAAATGCAACTTGGGAGGGGGAACCGACGAATATCTTGAAGAGAAAACACCGGCTGAAATCATTGATGAAAGAAAGCAAAGATTTCGCACGAGTAGTATGGATACTCGATTACGGACTCCGGTTCCGAGAAGAAGAACAGGGAGGGCGGGTGGGAAAGAAAACAACTGAGGATTGAACTCAAACATGAAGAGGCTTGGGTCGACTTGACGAGAAATGCACCGGATGAAAAGAGCTGAGAACCAACGATCGGAAAACCAACTGCGTGAACCTAAAGAAAAATTTGAATGGGAAGAGAAGTAATTCAAAACACCTACGTCAAGATTCCTCACCAGAGCGACGAAGGGGCTGAAGAGTAAAAGAATTCCTACTCTCCGATATAACTAGACTCCGAAAACATATTACTTCTAGACTCAACAACGGACAAACTACACGATCAATCAAGGGGGCTCCTAGGGTCAGTCGAGGCTCTGATACCAAGTTGTCACGCCCAATATGCGACCCTATCCAAAAGGAACTCGAAGGTCCCACCAAGGATAGACCCGCATATTGAAACGCTTTTGCAAGGTGGATATCATTACATCAACATTACATAATAGATGGGGATACATACATAAGGCATACAATGCAACACGAATACAACATCACAATACATCAGAGCATCATCCGACTACGGATGAAACACAAATAGAAACTCAAACGACATCCACCCTGCTAGCCCAGGCTGCCGACCTGGAACCTATCCCTGATCGAAGAAGAAGAAGAAGAAGAAGAACTCAACGCAAGCAAGCATCGCTCTCGCATCATGATCATCGCATAACCTATACCTGCAACTGTTGTTGTAGTAATCTGTGAGCCACGAGGACTCAGCAATCCCATTACCGTGGGTTTCAAGACTAGCAAAGCTTAAAGGGAAAGGAAGGGGTAAAGTGGTGAGGCTGCAACAGCGACTAAGCATATATGGTGGCTAACATACGCAAATGAGAGCAAGAAGAGAACAAGCGGAACGGTCGTCAACTAGTAATGATCAAGAAGTGATCCTGAACTCCTACTTACGTCAAACATAACCCAGAAACCGTGTTCACTTCCCGGACTCCGCCGAGAAGAGACCATCACGGCTACACACGCGGTTGATGCGTTTTAATTCGGATCTGGTGTCAAATTATCTACAACCGGACATTAACAAATTCCCATCTACCTATAACCGCAGGCACGGCTTTCGAAAGATTATACCCTGCAGGGGTGTCCCAACTTAGCCCATGACAAGCTCTCTCGATCAACGAAGGAATAGACCTTCTCCCAGGAAGACCCGGTCAGACTCGGAATCCCGGTTTACAAGACATTTTGACAATGGTAAAACAAGACCAGCAAAGCCGCCCGATGCGCCGACAATCCCGATAGGAGCTGCACATATCTCGTTCTCAGGGCAACACCGGATAAGCAATCCGTACAACTAAAACCAGACCTCAAGTTTCCCTGAGGGGGCGCTGCAAAGGGCTCTAGTTCGGACCAACACTTAGACAAGCACTGGTCCGGGGGGGGCTAAAATAAAGATGACCCTTGGGTTGGCCGACCCAAGGGAAAGGGTAGGTGGTGGTGAGGCAAAAGGTAAAACCAAGGTTGGGCCTTGCTGGAGGAGTTTTATTCAAAGCGAACTGTCGAGAGGGTCCCATAAATCACCCGACCGCATAAGGAACGCAAAATCCGGGAACATAACACCGGTATGACGGAAACTAGGGCGGCAAGAGTGGAACAAAACACTAGGCAAATGGCCAAGTCTTCCACCCTTTACCAAATATATAGATGCATTAATAATATAAGAGATATTGTGATATCCCAACCAAAATCCTGTCCACCATGGAGAAATCTTCAACTTCACCTGCAACTAGCAACGCTATAAGAGGGGCTGAGCAAAAGCGGTAACATAGCCAAACAATGGTTTGCATAGGAAAAGTGTCAAAGGTTAGAGGTTCATGGCAATTTGGGAAGGCTTGATGAGCAAAAGATAGGTAACGCAGCATAGCGATAGAACGAAGCAACTAGCATAGCAATGATAGTAGTGAGATCCATGGTAGCGGTCATCTTGCCTGAAATCCCGCTAGGAAGAAGAACAAGTCCATGAAGAAGACGAACGGGTGAAGCCGAACCAAGCGTAGACGAACGATTCCTCACGATCGCAACGAAACAGGAACTAACAAGAAGCACACAACATGGTAAACACAGCACACATATACAAGACATGATGCACAACAAGCATGATGCATGACAAATCTAGATGAAGCTACTCATGGCAAGAGATGATGCAAACAAGAGCAACACATCAAGGCAACTTTAAATGAGGCCGGGAACAACATATAACAAATCCGGTAAGTCCTCATATGCAAATTTCAAAATTGGTCCAGATCTGAATAAACCTTATGTTCAAGTTGTTAAACAGCAAGTTAAGATGCACCAAGATGATCTACACGAGATCCTAGTCAAGTTACATATAAAGTTCATTTAGTTTGGAGCTACGGCCTAGAAGATATGAGCAAAACAAGTTAAACATGGCATTGATGCAAAATGCATACAAACATCAAGCAAACACCTCAAAACATGGATGCAACATGATAATATGGAACTACATGCAATTCTAAGCAAGTTCATATAGAGCACACCCAAAACGGAGCAACGGTGCAACACTCACACACTATACAAGTTTAAAGGACAAGCTGTCCAAAAGAGCAACTAGGCATATTGCAAGCATCAAAACAATATGCTACATGACCTCAACATGAAAACAAAAGGCATGGGCATGATGTAAAGGTAAAGCATAACAAAACATGAACACTGAGCTATATCTAGAAATCACTAGAACATGCTCAAACACACATGGTAAGATTGCAAGTTATAACAATTTCAGACTTTGCAGAAAATAACATCACGATGCAATGTTTAGAGCTATCAAACAACATGTTACAGGAACTTATAATAGCAAACAAAGGCATGGCATGATACTACTAAATGCATAGATCAAAAGTCCCTTACCGACCATAAGCCAAAAAGGATCAGAAAATATGATGGCTCCCACGTAAACATAGCAAGTTATTATACAGATTCAAACATGGCAGGAACATAATTATGGAGGCATGTAGGTGAGCTTGTGCAACTCACTACAGAGCAAAACATGGCATGGCAAGGCACCCAACAGTAAGAAGACATATTTGTGAAGCTAAGCATGGCAATATCAAGGTCATAGGGTGCATGGATCACTAGCAAAACACATGGTAACAACTGAACTTAATGTAAACAGGCTGACAGCAACATTATGAAGCAACTTTGGAGCAAGATATGAACACAGCAAGCTATAAATGCTACCAGGGGCATGGATGGATAGAGAATGACATGTAGATCAAAGCATGTTTATAGAACATCTCCAGATTATGCATAGAATGATTAGTAGAAGCATGTTTATATAGCATCAAGAAATAACAGATTCAGCCTAGCAAAACAGCAACATCATGTACCCTACTTAACAAGGTTGAATCACTCATCACAAGTCACTGCATGACAATATAAGCATAGCATCATCAAGAAGACATGTTTGTGTAACAAACCAAGTGAAGAACAAGTCCATAGCATGCACGGATCAACTATAGCAAGCTTGGCCAAATTGAATAGCGTCTAAACAATCTGCCAGGAAACATTTTGAAGCAAAAGTAGAGCACGAAAATGACATGCTAGACTACTCCATAATTGCAACCAAGGGCATGAATGGATAGACAATAACCATATGTTCAAAACACCCTTACTGAAGTATCTCAAATTATGCATGGATCTCTCTGCAGCATCAAGTTTACATGGCATCAAAATTACAGTAGAACAGGAACTAAAATCAGCAACATCATGAAGCCTAGTTTGCATGCTTGTGCTAGTCACCACATTGATCACAAAAATAAATGGTAAGCACCTCTGTAAAGGAGACATATCATAGATCAAAACACATGTAGACATCAACCTCATAGGATGCACACATCAATCATGGCAAAAATGACAAAAGAGCTCGTTCTGATAACAGACAGCAGAAAACATCATGAAGCACTCTTACAACGATGATTTAGGAATCAAGATGACCTCAAATGAATAAGATGCAATGGAACTAAATTATGTACTCTTTGAGACAAACAATTTGACATATTACACGCACGAAACGGAGCTACGGATGCAGAGATACAGCAGGTCAAACATGGCATGAAAATTACAGAATATTCAGGGACTTGGAGAAATATCAGGGGTCAACCTCTTGGCACGGATTCCGAGGCGAGGCGGCTCGCCGGAGTTGCGGGCTGAGGCGGCCGGAGACGGGGGACAGGGTGCCGGAGAGGAGGGGGCCGGCGAGGGGGGCGCCGGATCCGGCCTTCCCGCGGCCGGATCTGGCCGGGGCAGAGCGAAGGCGACGGCCGGGGCCGGCGGCGGCGGGGACTGGCGGCGCGGGGGCGCCACGGCTGCGGGCGGCGGCGGCCTGGCGCGCCGGCGGGCCGGGCGGCGCTGGGGCGCGAGGCGCCCGGGGCGCGGGAGGCGGCGAGGAGGCGGCGGAGGCGGCATCCGGCGGCGGCGACGCGGCCGGGCGGCGGCGCGGCCAGGCGGCGAACGGCGGCGGGGCAGGCGCGGATGGAGCTCGGGCGGAGCAGCGGCTGCGGGCGCCTGGGCCCAGATCGGCCCGGGACGGGCCGCAGATGGGCTCCGGCGGGCCCATGCGGTGGAGGCGCGGTGGAGACGGTGGCGGGGACACGTGGCGGCCCGTGGTTGGCTGCGGCGGCGAGGCGGACATGTCCGGCGAGGGAGCAGACGCGTCCGGTGGCGGCGGAGGGCGATTTTAGGGTTTCGGGGGAAAATCATCCGAAAATGGAGAGGGGAAGACGTTTTTATAGGTGGAGGGAGCTAGGAGAGTCCAAATGAGGAGCGGTTTTCGGCCACGCGATCATGATCGAACGACCGAGAGCATGGACGGGAGTTAGATGGGTTTTGGGCCACTTTGGAAGGGGTGTTGGGCTGCAAAGAGAAGGAGGCTTTTACGGTTACCCGGTTAACCGTTGGAGTACCAAATGACCTCCAAATGGCACGAAACTTGACAGGCAGTCTACCGGTGGTATACCAAGGCCGCTTGGAAAGACTCGGTCCATTCCGAGAACGTTTAATAGCCGCTCACAACGAGAGACGAAAGGGGAACGCCGGAGGGCATAGGAGCGCCGGATTGCAAAACGAACAACGGGGAAAATGCTCGGATGCATGAGACGAACACGTATGCAAAATGAAATGCACATGATGACATGACAATATGCAACACGCAAGCAAATGACATGGCAAAGACGGCAAATAACTGGCAGACACCTGGCGCATCGGATCTGGGGCGTTACATCCTTAGAAGGCCGATCACAATTACAATCATACCATCATAGGCTAGCTCTTAGGGTTTAGCCTCTACGATCTCGTGGTAGATCTACTCTTGTACTACTCATATCTTCAATATTAATCAAGCAGGAAGTAGGGTTTTACCTCCATTGAGAGTGCCCGAACCTGGGTAAACATTGTGTCCCTTGCTTCCTGTTACCATCGGCCTAAGACGCACAGATCGGGACCCCCTACCCGAGATCCGCCAGTTTTGACACCGACATTGGTGCTTTCATTGAGAGTTCCTCTGTGCCATCGCTTCAAGGCTTGATGGCATGTTCAATCATCAACAACATGGTCCAGGGTGAGTCTTTTCTCCCCGGACAGATCTTTGTGTTCGGCGGCTTCGCACTGCGTGCCAATTCGCTTGGCTATCTAGAGCAGATCGACAGCTATGACCCTGGCCATCAGATCAGGTTCGGAAACTTGAACTACACGATGGATATTCACGGAGACTTGATCTTCGACGGATTCAGCCCTGCGCCGGGAGCACCGAACAGTCACGACGGGCACGGCCTACACCTGCTGTCGGACAATGCTCGGAACGTCATCCCTGCAACAGCCCCGGATCTAAATCCGGAACGGGTTGCCTTGCCCAAGGACGGAGGGTTAGACCCCACCCCGTAGGTTGCATACTCATCGGCATTGGAGCCGAACACAGGTCTCACCTCTGTGGAGACCTGTAACCCCGGACCCCCGGACTCATATCCGGCCGTTGGTTCCGGTTCGCACACCCTCGAGCCAGCCGAGCCAGGTTGGGCGCCGGTGATGGAGTTTACCGCTGCGGACATCTTTCAACGCTCGCCCTTCGGCGACATGCTGAATTCATTAAAGTCCCTCTCTCTGTCCGGAGACTCTGGGCCGAACCATGTCCGGCTTGAGTGGGAAGCAGGCAACGAAGGAATTCGCTGCCCACCCACCACCCACTTGATTGCCACGATCAATGATTTAACCGACGTTCTTTACTTCAACTCCAAAGACATCGATGGTATGGACGACGATGCAGGAGAAGCCCTAGAATCTCTGGGGCACGGGATTACTACCTTGTCACACGACATATACATGGTGGATACACCCAAGAAGGACGACAACGATAATCCGGACGATAAAACACCCGGACAAAAGCCAAAATGGTGGCGTAGACGCCGCTCAAAGTCCAATAATAGTGAAAAGTGCGACAAGAGCGCAAGAAGGGCTGACATACCAGAAGGTAGTAATGACCACACGGACCTAGCGATGGAGCAGGATGAGCCGGGTCAAGCCAAACCAAGTTCGGAGCAAATATCCGATCACGATGATCCTGAGGGACAAGCTCTCGAAACCGCACCAGAATAGGAACGCAGTCCGGACGACGATGCATTCATCATCCCGGACGAACAAGTGGAACGAGATAACCTCCACCGAAAGCTTCTGGCCACAGCAAGAAGTCTAAAGAAGCAGAAACAACAGCTTAAGGCCACTCAGGAAAAACTCAGTCGCAGATGGAATAAAGTGCTAGACACTGAAGAAAGATATGGCGACGATCGCCATACCAAAAGCTACCCAAAGCGTAAGCTACTGCCAGCATTCGACGACGAGGCCGTCCCACCAAAGAATAATAAAACCGGGACACCAGACGTACCGCGTCACAACCACAACAGAGCGGCTACTGACACCGTGCACGATCTACGTGAGAAGCTGGATAAGAAGGCCGGTGCACCCAGGTCCATCTACGGATCTAAAGGACACACCCCGGCGAGGGACTATGGTCACCCAAACGCTAATACAAGCCAAACACCAGTTCGGAATAAACTCCGGACACAACAACAGCCGACTACATGCCATGGCGCGCCCAGATACAGAGGGGCTGCACACCCCCTGTGCTTCACCGAAGAAGTACTGGACCATGAATTCCCACAAGGTTTCAAACCTGTGAACATAGAGGCATATGACAGAACGACAGACCCAGGGGTCTGGATCAAGGATTTTATCCTACATATTCACATGGCTTGTGGGGATGATCTCCATGCCATCAAATACCTTCCCCTCAAGTTGAAGGGACCAGCTCGACACTGGTTAAAAAGCCTCCCCGGAAACTCAATTGGGAGTTGGGAGGAACTAGAAGACGCTTTCAGGGCCAATTTTCAAGGGACCTATGTCCGGCCTCTGGATGCAGACGATCTAAGTCACATAATCCAACAGCCCGGAGAGTCCGCCCGCAAGCTTTGGAACAGATTTCTCACCAAGAATAATCAAATTGTCGATTGTCCGGATGCCGAAGCCTTAGTGGCATTCAAACACAGCATCCGCGATGAATGGCTCGCCAGACACCTCAGCCAAGAAAAGCCAAGGACAATGGCAGCCTTAGCAAGCCTTATGACCCGCTTTTGCGCGGGTGAAGATAGCTGGCTAGCCCGTAAAGGCATCAGCAACCCCAGCACGTCCGAAATAAGGGACGACAACGGGAAGCCAAGGCGTAATAAACACAAACGCCAAAGCAAGGAAGGGAGCCCGGATAACACAATGGTCAATGCCGGATTCAGGGGCTCTCAGCAAAAGAAGCCATTTAAAGGCAGCAAAGAGGGACCGTCCGGTCTAAACAGAGTCCTGGACAGACTATGCCAAATCCATGGCACCCCGGAAAAACCTGCGAACCACACCCATAGAGAGTGTTGGTCTTCAAGCAGGCCGACAAACTAAATGCCGAACACAAAGGGAGGGAAACACCAAGTGAAGACGAGGATGAACCTCGCCAGCCAAACACTGGGGGCAGAAAAAGTTCCCGCCAGAGGTTAAAACAGTAAACATGATCCACGCGACTCACACATTCATGAGCAGGCAAGAATGCGCGCTCAACGACGCATACGATGTAGAACCTATCATGCCCACATCTGACTACTGGATGTCTCGTCCGATCACTTTTGATCACATGGACGGCCGAACTAGTATTCGACACGAAGGATCACAGGCCTTGGTGCTTGACCCAATATTCGACGGATACCGTCTCACTCGTGTCCTCATGGACGGCGACAGTAGTCTCAATTTAATATACGAGGACACTGTCCGCAGGATGGGGATAAACCTATCCAGAATTAACCAAAGCAACACCACCTTTGAAGGGGTGATACCAGGCATTGAAGCCTACGGCAGGGGCTCTGTCGTACTGAGGGTAACATTTGGCCCCCCAGGCAACACTAGAAGTGAAGAACTACTCTTCATCGTTGCACCCTTCCAAAGCGGCTATCATGCGCTGCTTGGAAGACCGGCCTTTGCCCGCTTCAATGCATTGCCACATTATGGCTACCTTACACTCAAGATGCCCGGTCCTCATGGCGTCATCACCATTAGTGGAATCACAGAGCGCTCTTCACGCGCAGAGGAACATGCGACGGCCCTAACGGCCGAACTATAAGCGGCCTCTAATACCATAAAACATGACTGGTCATTAAGACCACAGACACGGTTAGACGAGTCCGGTAGCCCGGATAAAATTCAACTGGACACCGTTTATGTAATCCCATAGCGGAAACCAGGGGCTATAAATATTTAATGTAGCCCCAAAATTTGGCTCAACCTTATTGCCAGGCCATCATCTTACACTTTTACTACCTATCGCATACTTACGTTGTATTCTCCTATGAGTTTTCCTTCCTTTTTCACAGACAACGTTCGCGCGATACCCTTCCAGGATACGGCACAACGGAGACAAAGGCGCAGACGTGCAGCAGGGCCCCGTTTAACAGGTTTCTTTTTAGATTAAGCCCCTGTGTAAACCTTTTCTATTGCCTCTTGTTGTTTAAACCATCCCATGGGTTCCATACCCACAGAGGATACTATCGTTATTGGCATTTCTCCACGACAGCTTGCCGCACGTACCTGGAAACACAGGGTTCATATTGAATGGGAATTCTTGAGCCCATCTTCTGTTATAAAGTCCGAACACCTTCGGGAGTGTCCGGCGTCATGAGTTTGGCCTTATATGCATCAGCTCCGAATCATGTCTTGGGTCAAAAGTTGGGTTTTCCCGGCTCCTGGGTTTGCCGCCTTACATTCCGTTATTATCGGCTAAGGCAGGCCAAAGGAGAACTACTGCTATTGTGCCCTGGTTATTCCGGATGAGCGCTGATGTCTACTACACAACCTTCTTCTTGTAGACGTTGTTGGGCCTGCAAGTGCACAGGTTTGTAGGACAATAGCAAATTTCCCTCAAGTGGATGACCTAAGGTTTATCAATCCGTAGGAGGCGTAGGATGAAGATGGTCTCTCTCAAACAACCCTGCAACCAAATAACAAAGAGTCTCTTGTGTCCCCAACACACCCAATACAATGGTAAATTGTATAGGTGCACTAGTTCGGCGAAGAGATGGTGATACAAGTGCAAAATAGATAGTAGATATAGGTTTTTGAAATCTGAAATTATACAAACAGCAAGGTAACGAGCGGTAAAAGTGAGCGTAAACGGTATTGCAATGATAGGTAACAAGGCCTAGGGTTCATACTTTCACTAGTGTAAGTTCTCTCAACAATAATAACATAGATATAACATATGACAAGCCCTCAACATGCAACAAAGAGTCACTCCAAAGCCACTAATAGCGGAGAACAAACATAGAGATTATGGTAGGGTACGAAAACACCTCAAAGTTTTTCGTTCGGATCGATCTATAAAAGAGTTCGTACTAGAATAACACCTTAAGACACAAATCAACCAAAACCCTAATGTCACCTAGATACTCCATTGTCACCTCAGGTATCCGTGGGCATGATTATACGATATGCGTTACACAATCACAGATTCATCCAACCAACATAAAAGTACTTCAAAGAGTGCCCCAAAGCTACTACCGGAGAGTCAAGAACGTGTGCCAACCCCTATGCATAGGTTCATGGGTGGAACCCGCAAGTTGGTCACCAAAACATACATCAAGTGGCACATGATATCCCATTGTCACCACAGATAATCACGGCAAGACATACATCAAGTGTTCTCATAAAGACTCAATCCGATAAGATAACTTCAAAGGGGAAACTCAATTCATCACAAGAGAGTAGAGGGGCAGAAACATCATAAGATCCAACTACAATAGCAAAGTTCGGGATACATCAAGATCGTGCCATAGAGGAACACGAGATAGAACACGAGAGAGAGAGAGATCAAACACATAGCTACTGGTACATACCCTCAGCCCCGAGGGTGAACTACTCCCTCCTCGTCATGGATAGCGCTGAGACAATGAAGATGGCCTCCGGTGATGGGATCCCCCTCCGGCAGGGTGCCGGAACAGGGTCCCGATTGGTTTTTGGTGGCTACAGAGGCTTGCGGTGGCGGAACTCCCGATATATTTTCTGTTCTGGAAGTTTTAGGGTACGTAGGTATATATGGGTGCAGGGGGTACGTCGGTGGACCTCTGGGGTGCTCACGAGGTAGGGGGGCACGCCCAGGGGGGTGCACCCCCCACCCTCGTGGGCAGCCCGGGACTCCCCTGACGTGCACTCCAAGTCCATCAGGTTCGTTTCCTTCCAAAAATAACTTCTCTAGTTGATTTCGTTCCGTTTTGACTCCGTCTGATATTCCTTTTCCTCGAAACACTAAAATAGGCATAAAACAGCAAATCTGGGCTGGGCCTCCGGTTAATAGGTTAGTCCCAAAAATAATATGAAAGTGGATAATAAAGCCCAATATTGCCTAAAACAGTAGATAAAGTAGCATGGAGCAATCAAAAATTATAGATACGTTGGAGACGTATCAAGCATCCCCAAGCTTTATTCCTGCTCGTCCTCGAGTAGGTAAATGATAAAAAAGAATTTTTGATGCGGAGTGATACTTTGGCATAATTTCAATGTAAATCTTCTTAATCGTGGTATGAATATTCAGATCTGAAAGATTCAAGACAAAAGTTCATATTGACATAAAAATAATAATACTTCAAGCATACTAATCAAAGCAATCCTGTCTTCTCAAAATAGCATGGCAAAAGAAAGTTCATCCCTACAAAATCATATAGTTAGGCTATGCTTCATTTTCGTCACACAAAGATGTTACCAACTTCTATACCCCCGATGACAAGCCAAGCAATTGTTTCATACTCAACTAATCTCAAACTTTTTCAACCTTCACGCAATACATGAGCGTGAGCCATGGATATAGCACTATGGGTGGAATAGAATATGACGATGGGGATTGTGTGGAGAAGAAAAGAAGGAGAAAGTCTCACATTGACAAGCCTAATCAATGGTCTATGGAGATGCCCATCAATTGATGTCAACATGAGGAGTAGGGATTGCCATGCAACGGATGCACTAGAGCTATGAATGCTCAACAAAAGAAAACTAGTGGGTGTGCATCCAACTTGCTTGCTCATGAAGACCTAGGGCATTTGAGGAAGCCCATCGTAGGAATATACAAGCCAAGTTCTCTAATGAAAAATTCCCACTAGTATATGAAAGTGATAACACATGAGACTCTCTACATGAAAAGAATGGTGCTACTTTGAAGCACAATATATGAGACTCACTACATGAAGAACCAGGTGCTACTTTGAAGCACAAGTGTGGAAAAAGAGATAGTAGCATTGCCCTTTTCTTTTTTTGGGCCTTTCTTTTTATATATATTTTGGCCTTTCACTTTTTTTTGGTCAATGCTCTAATAATGATGATCATCACACTTCTATTGATTACAACATAAGGATTACAACTCGAAACTTAGAACAAGATATGACTCTATATGAATGCCTCCGGCGGTGTACTGGGATGGTGCAATGAATAAAGAGTGACATGTATGAAAAATGATGCATGGTGGCTTTGCCACAAATACGATGTCAACTACATGATCATGCAATGGCAATATGACAAAAGTAATGTATGTCATGATGATGATGATGATGGAAGTTGCATGGCAATATATCTCGGAATGGCTATGGAAATGCCATGATAGGTAGGTATGGTGGCTGTTTTGAGGAAGATATAAGGAGTTTTATGTGTGATAGAGCGTATCGTATCACGGGGTTTGGATGCACCGGCTAAGTTTGCACCAACTCTCAAGGTGAGAAAGGGCAATGCACGGTACCGAAGAGGCTAGCAATGGCGGAAAGGTGAGAGTGCGTATAATCTATGGACTCAACATTAGTCAAAAGAACTCATATACTTACTGCAGAAATTTAGAAGTCATCAAAAATCAAGTACTACGCGCATGCTCCTAGGGGGATAGATTGGTAGGAAAAGACCATTGCTCGTCCACGACCGCCACTCATAATGATGCACAAGCCAGGTACACTTCATGTTTCAAATTTGTTACACAACTTTAACTATACGTGCATGCTACGGGACTT
The DNA here is from genome assembly GCF_018294505.1 of Triticum aestivum. Taxonomy (NCBI): domain Eukaryota; kingdom Viridiplantae; phylum Streptophyta; class Magnoliopsida; order Poales; family Poaceae; genus Triticum; species Triticum aestivum. The sequence goes on from NC_057795.1 coordinate 509,199,985, forward strand.
GCAAACTTCAACACAAGCATTTCTCAAATTCATAACCACTCAACTAGCACGACTTTGATATTATCACCTCCATATCTCAAAACAATTATCAAGCATCAAACTTATCTTAGTATTCAATTGACTCAAAAGAAAGTTTCACATATCTTGAATACCAAGTATATTAATATTAAGCAAATTACCATGCTATTAACAACTCTCAAAATAATCTAAGTGAAGCATGAGAGATCAATAGTTTCTTTAAAACAAATCTACCACCGTGCTCTAAAAGATCTAAGTGAAGCACTAGAGCAAAAATTATCATGCTCAAAAGATATAAGTGAAGCACATAGAGTATTCTAGAAAATTCCAATTTGTGTAAGGCTCTCTCTCATTAAAGAATTTCAGATCTTGATACTTTATTCAAACAGAAAGCAAAGCTAAAGAAAACTACATTGCAAGGATAGCACAACTCATGTGAAGAAGCAAAAACTTAGGCTCAACCGATACTAACCCATAGTTGTTGAAGAAGAAAGGTGGGATGCCTACCGGGGCATCCCCAAGCTTAGATGCTTGAGACTTCTTGAAATATTATCTTGGGGTGCCTTGGGCATCCCCAAGCTTGAACTTTTGTGTCTCCTTAATTCCTCTCATATCATGGTTTCTCTTTTTATCAAAAGCTTCATTCACAACAAACTCAACAAGAACTCGTGAGATAGGTTAGTATAAACCAATGCAAAACCTTATCATATTATACTGTAACAAATCACTTAAATAATTATTCAACATTGAATACTAAATTCCTCTGCATATTTAATACTCCTATCCTCAAATAGAATCATTAAACAAGCAAACATATGCAAACAATGCAACCATAACAGCAATCTGCCAAAACAGTACAGTCTGTAAAGAATGCAAGAGTATCAATACTTCCCTCACTCCAAAAATTATAAACTAAAAGTCCCACTATAATAAATTTATCATATCTAAATATTCAAAAATATTCAATGTTAGACCATTCTCTGACTTTTCTAGGGAATTTTTGCAACAGCGGTAAACTTTCTGTTTTCAAACAGCAACATGCATACTAGCAAAATAAGCATGGCAAAGGCTATCCTTGACTTCTTTTATTGAACCTAAAGATGCAAAACACTATTCTAACTAACAGAAAGCAAAAAGTAACAAAATAAATTGACTCACCAAGCAAAACACATATCATGTGGCGAATAAAAATATACCTCCAAGTAAAGTTACCGATGAACGAAGACGAAAGAGGGGATGCCTTTCGGGGCATCCCCAAGCTTAGTTGCTTGGTTGTCCTTGAATATTACCTTGGGGTGCCTTGGGAATCCCCAAGCTTAGGCTCTTGCTACTCCTTATTCCATAGTCCATCGAATCCTTACCCAAAACTTGAAAACTTCAACCACACAAAAGTCAAAACAAAACTTGTAAGCTCCGTTAGTGTAAGAAAATAAAACCACCACTTAGGTACTGTAATGAACTCATTCTAAATTCATATTGGTGTAATATCTACTGTATTCTAACATCTCTATGGTTCATACCACTTAATACTAGCCATAGATGCATCAAAATAAGCAAACAACACATAGAAAACAGAATCTGTCAAAAACAGAACAGTCTGTAGTAATCTGCATAAAACGTATACTTCTGGAACCCCAAAAATTATGAAATAAATTTCTGGACCTGAGCAATTTTTCTATTATCATCTGCAAAAAGAATCAACCTAAAACCACTCTCCAGTAAAAAATTGCAGCTAATCTCGTGAGCGCTAAAGTTTCTGTTTTTCACAGCAAGATCATATAAACTTCACCCAAGTCTTCCCAAAGGTTCTACTTGTCACTTTATTGAAACAAAAGCTATAAAACATGATTACTACAGTAGCATAATCATGTGGACACACAAAAACAGTAAGGATAAATATTGGGTTGTCTCCCAACAAGCGCTTTCTTTAATGCCTTTCTAGCTAGGCATGATGATGACAATGATGCTCACATAAAAGATAAGAATTGAAACATAACGGGAGCATCATGAAGCATATGACTAGCACATTTAAGTCTAACCCACTTCCTGTGCATAGGGATTTTGTGAGAAAACAACTTAGGAGAACAATAATCAACTAGCATAGCAAGGTAAAACAAGCATAGCTTCAAAACTTTAAGCACATAGAGAGGAAACTTGACATTATTGCAATTCCTACAAGCATATGTTCCTCTCTCATAATAATTTTCAGTAGCATCATGAATGAATTCAACAATATAACCAGCACCTAAAGTATTCTTTTCATGATCTACAAGCATAGAATTTTTAATATTCTCCACATAAGCAAATTTCTTCTCATGAATAGTAGTGGGAGCAAACTCAACAAAATAACTATCATGTGATTGAAAATTAAGATCAAGATGACAAGTTTCATGGTTATCATTATTCTTTAAAGCATACGTGTCATCACAATAATCATCATTGATAGGAGGCATGCTTTCATCATAGTAAATTTGCTCATCAAAGCTTGGGGGACAAAAAATATCATCTCCATCAAACATAGCTTCCCCAAGCTTGTGGCTTTGCATATCATTAGCATCATGGATATTCAGGGAATTCATACTAACAACATTGCAATCATGCTCATCATTCACATATTTTATGCCAAGAATTCTATGTAATTCTTCTTCTAGTACTTGAGCACAATTTTCCTTTCCATCATACTCACGAAAGATGTTAGAAAGATAAAGCGTATGAGACAAACTCAATTCCATTTTTTGTAGTTTACTTTTATAAACTAAACTAGTGATAAAACAAGAAACAAAAAGATTTGATTGCAAGATCTAAAGATATACCTTCAAGCACTCACCTCCCCGGCAACGGCGCCAGAAAAGAGCTTAGTTGACGGGATGTGAGTGAGTGCCCTTTACCTAGCCTCCCCGGCAACGGCGCCAGAAAAGAGCTTGATGTCTACTACACAACCTTCTTCTTGTAGACGTTGTTGGGCCTGCAAGTGCATAGGTTTGTAGGACAGTAGCAAATTTCCCTCAAGTGGATGACCTAAGGTTTATCAATCCGTTAGAGGCGTAGGATGAAGATGGTCTCTCTCAAACAACCAACGGCGCCAGAAAAGTGCTTGATGTATACTACACAACCTTCTTCTTGTAGACGTTGTTGGGCCTGCAAGTGCACAGGTTTGTAGGACAGTAGCAAATTTCCCTCAAGTGGATGACCTAAGGTTTATCAATCCGTAGGAGGCGTAGGATGAAGATGGTCTCTCTCAAGCAACCCTGCAATCAAATAACAAAGAGTCTCTTGTGTCCCCAACACACCCAATACAATGGTAAATTGTATAGGTGCACTAGTTCGGCGAAGAGATGAAGATACAAGTGCAAAATAGATAGTAGATATAGGTTTTTGTAATCTGAAATAATAAAAACAGCAAGGTAACGAGCGATAAAAGTGAGCGTAAACGGTATTTCAATGGTAGGAAACAAGGCCTAGGGTTCATACTTTCACTAGTGCAAGTTCTCTCAAAAATAATAACATAGATAGTACATATGACAAGCCCTCAACATGCAACAAAGAGTCACTCCAAAGCCACTAATAGCGGAGAACAAACATAGAGATTATGGTAGGGTACGAAACCACCTCAAAGTTATTCGTTCGAATCGATCTATAAAAGAGTTCGTACTAGAATAACACCTTAAGAGACAAATCAACCAAAACCCTAATGTCACCTAGATACTCCATTGTCACCTCAAGTATCCATGGGCATGATTACACGATATGCATCACACAATATCAGATTCATCCAACCAACATAAAAGTACTTCAAAGAGTGCCCCAAAGTCTCTACCGGAGAGTCAAGAACGTGTGCCAACCCCTATGCATAGGTTCCTAATTGTCACGAAACCCGCAAGTTGATCACCAAAACATACATCAAGTGGATCAATAGAATAACCCATTGTCACCACGGTTATCCCACGCAAGACATACATCAAGTGTTCTCATAAAAGACTCAATCCGAAGATAACTTCAAAGGGGAAACTCAATTCATCGCAAGAGAGTAGAGGGAGAGAAACATCACAAGATCCAACTACAATAGCAAAGCTCGGGATACATCAAGATCGTGCCATAGAGGAACACGAGAGAGAACACGAGAGAGAGAGAGAGATCAAACACATAGCTACTGGTACATACCCTCAGCCCCGAGTGTGAACTACTCCCTCCTCGTCATGGATAGTGCCGGGATGATGAAGATGGCCTCCGGTGATGGGATCCCCCTCCGGCAGGGTGCCGGAACAGGGTCCTGATTGGTTTTTCGTCTCTACAGAGGCTTGCGGCGACGGAACTCCCGATCTATCTTCTGTTCTGGAAGTTTTAGGGTACGTAGGTATATATGGGTGCAGGGGGTACATCGGTGGACCTCCGGGTTTCTCACAAGGTAGGGGGACGCACAGGGGGGATGGTGATACAAGTGCAAAATAGATAGTAGATATAGGTTTTTGTAATCTGAAATAATAAAAACAGCAAGGTAGCGACTGGTAAAAGTGAGCGTAAACAGTATTGCAATGGTAGGAAACAAGGCCTAGGGTTCATACTTTCACTAGTGTAAGTTCTCTCAACAATAATAACATAGATATAACATATGACAAGCCCTCAACATGCAACAAAGAGTCACTCCAAAGCCACTAATAGCGGAGAACAAACATAGAGATTATGGTAGGGTACGAAAACACCTCAAAGTTATTCGTTCGGATTGATCTATAAAAGAGTTTGTACTAGAATAACACCTTAAGACACAAATCAACCAAAACCCTAATGTCACCTAGATACTCCATTGTCACCTCAAGTATCCGTGGGCATGATTATACGATATGCGTTACACAATCACAGATTCATCCAACCAACATAAAATTACTTCAAAGAGTGCCCCAAAGCTACTACCGGAGAGTCAAGAACGTGTGCCAACCCCTATGCATAGGTTCATGGGTGGAACCCGCAAGTTGGTCACCAAGACATACATCAAGTGGCACATGATATCCCATTGTCACCGCAGATAATCAAGGCAAGACATACATCAAGTGTTCTCATAAAGACTCAATCCGATAAGATAACTTCAAAGGGGAAACTCAATTCATCACAAGAGAGTAGAGGGGGAGAAACATCATAAGATCCAACTACAATAGCAAAGCTCGGGATACATCAAGATCGCGCCATAGAGGAACACGAGAGAGAACACGAGAGAGAGAGATCAAACACATAGCTACTGGTACATACCCTCAGCCCCGTGGGTGAACTACTACCTCCTTGTCATTAATAGCGCCGGGATGATGAAGATGGCCTCCGGTGATGGGACCCCCCTCCGGTAGGGTGCCGGAACAGGGTCCCGATTGGTTTTTGGTGGCTATAGAGGCTTGCGGCGGCGGAAATCCCGATCTATTTTCTGTTCTGGAAGTTTTAGGGTACTTAGGTATATATGGGTGCAGGGGGTACGTCGGTGGACCTCCGGGTTTCTCACGAGGTAGGGGGCGCCCAGGGGGGGATGGTGATACAAGTGCAAAATAGATAGTAGATATAGGTTTTTGTAATCTGAAATAATAAAAACAGCAAGGTAGCAAGTGGTAAAAGTGAGCGTAAACAGTCTTGCAATGGTAGGAAACAAGGCCTAGGGTTCATACTTTCACTAGTGTAAGTTCTCTCAACAATAATAACATAGATATAATATATGACAAGCCCTCAACATGCAACAAAGAGTCACTCCAAAGCCACTAATAGCGGAGAACAAACATAGAGATTATGGTAGGGTACGAAAACACCTCAAAGTTATTCGTTCGGATCGATCTATAAAAGAGTTCGTACTAGAATAACACCTTAAGACACAAATCAACCAAAACCCTAATGTCACCTAGATACTCCATTGTCACCACAAGTATCCGTGGGCATGATTATACGATATGCGTTACACAATCACAGATTCATCCAACCAACATAAAAGTACTTCAAAGAGTGCCCCAAAGCTACTACCGGAGAGTCAAGAACGTGTGCCAACCCCTATGCATAGGTTCATGGGTGGAACCCGCAAGTTGGTCACCAAAACATACATCAAGTGGCACATGATATCCCATTGTCACCGCAGATAATCAAGGCAAGACATACATCAAGTGTTCTCATAAAGACTCAATTCGATAAGATAACTTCAAAGGGGAAACTCAATTCATCACAAGAGAGTAGAGGGGGAGAAACATCATAAGATCCAACTACAATAGCAAAGCTCGGGATACATCAAGATCGCGCCATAGAGGAACATGAGAGAGAACACGAGAGAGAGAGATCAAACACATAGCTACTTGTACATACCCTCAGCCCCATGGGTGAACTACTCCCTCCTCGTCATTAATAGCGCCGGGATGATGAAGATGGCCTCCGGTGATGGGATCCCCCTCCGGCAAGGTGCCGGAACAGGGTCCCGATTGGTTTTTGGTGGCTATAGAGGCTTGCGGCGGCGGAACTCCTGATCTATTTTCTGTTCTGGAAGTTCTAGGGTACTTAGGTATATATGGGTGCAGGGGGTACGTCGGTGGACCTCCGGGGTGCTCACGGGGTAGGGGGGCGCGCCCCCCACCCTCGTGAGCAGCCCGGGACTCCCCTGACATGCACTCCAAGTCCATCAGGTTGGTTTCCTTCCAAAAATAACTTCTCCAGTAGATTTTGTTCCGTTTTGACTCCGTCTAATATTCCTTTTCCTCGAAACACTGAAATAGGCATAAAACAGCAAATCTGGGCTGGCCTCCGGTTAATAGGTTAGTCCCAAAAATAATATAAGAGTGGATAATAAAGCCCAATATTGCCTAAAACAGTAAATAAAGTAGCATGGAGCAATCAAAAATTATAGATACGTTGGAGACGTGTCACGCCCAATATGCGACCCTATCCAAAAGGAACTCGAAGGTCCCACCAAGGATAGACCCGCATATTGAAACGCTTTTGCAAGGTGGATATCATTACATCAACATTACATAATAGATGGGGATACATACAAGAGGCATACAATGCCACATGAATACAACATCACAATACATCAGAGCATCATCCGACTACGGATGAAACACAAACAAAAACTCAAACGACATCCACCCTGCTAGCCCAGGCTGCCGACCTGGAACCTATCCCCTGATCGAAGAAGAAGCAGAAGAAGAACTCAACGCAAGCAAGCATCGCTCTCGCGTCATGATCATCGCACAACCTGTACCTGCAACTGGTGTTGTAGTAATCTGTGAGCCACGAGGACTCAGCAATCCCATTACCATGGGTATCAAGACTAGCAAAGCTTAAAGGGAAAGGAAGGGGTAAAGTGGTGAGGTTGCAGCAGCGACTAAGCAAGTATGGTGGCTAACATACGCAAATAAGAGCGAGAAGAGAGCAAAAGGAACGGTCGTGAAGCTAGCAATGATCAAGAAGTGATCTTGAACTCCTACTTACGTCAAGCATAACCCAGAACCCGTGTTCACTTCCCGGACTCCACTGAGAAGAGACCATCACGGCTACACACACGGTTGATGCGTTTTAATTCGGATCTGGTGTCAAGTTATCTACAACCGGACATTAACAAATTCCCATCTGCCTATAACCGCACGCACGGCTTTCGAAAGATTATACCCTGTAGGGGTGTCCCAACTTAGCCCATGACAAGCTCTCGCGATCAATGAAGGAATAGACCTTCTCCCAGGAAGACCCGATCAGACTCGGAATCCCGGTTTACAAGACATTTCGACAATGGTAAAACAAGACCAGCAAAGCCGCCCGATGCACCGACAATCCCGATTGGAGATGCACATATCTCGTTCTCAGGGCAACACCGGATGAGACTAGCTACGAGTAAAATCAACCCTCAAGTTGCCCCGAGGTGGCCCCGCAGGCAGCTCAGTTCGGACCAACACTTAGACAAGCACTGGCCCGGGGGGGCTAAAATAAAGATGACCCTCGGGTTGGCCGACCCAAGGGAAAGGTATAGGTGGTAGTGAGGCAAATGGTAAAACCAAGGTTGGACCTTGCTGGAGGAGTTTTATTCAAAGCGAACTGTCAAGGGGGTCCCATAAATCACCCGACCGCGTAAGGAACGCAAAATCCGGGAACATAACACCAGTATGACGGAAACTAGGGCGGCAAGAGTGGAACAAAACACTAGGCAAAAGGCCGAGTCTTCCACCCTTTACCAAGTATATAGATGCATTAATAATATAAGAGATATTGTGATATCCCAACAAAATCCTGTCCACCATGGAGAAATCTTCAACTTCACCTGCAACTAGCAACGCTATAAGAGGGGCTGAGCAAAAGCGATAACATAGCCAAACAACGGTTTGCATAGGAAAGGTGTCAAAGGTTAGAGGTTCATGGCAATTTGGGATGGCTTGATGAGCAAAAGATAGGTAACGCAGCAAAGCGATAGAACGAAACAACTAGCATAGCAATGATAGTAGTGAGATCCAGGGTAGCGGTCATCTTGCCTGAAATCCCGCAAGGAAGAAGAACGAGTCCATGAAGAAGATGAACGGATGAAGCCGAACCAAGCGTAGACGAACGAATCCTCACGATCGCAACGAAACAGGAACTAACAAGAAGAAGCACACAACATAGTAAACACACCACACATGAACAATACATGATGCACAACAAGCATGATGCATGACAAAGCTACATGAAGCTACAAATGGCAAGAGATGATGCAAACAAGAACAACACATCAAGGCAAGTTTAACTAAGGCCGGGAACAACATATAACAATTCCGGCAAGTCCTCATATGCATATTTCGAAATTGGTCCAGATTTGAATAAACCTTATGTTCAAGTTGTTAAACAGCAAGTTAAGATGCACCAAGATGATCTACACGAGATTCTAGTCAAGTTACATATAAAGTTCATTTAGTTCGGAGCTACGGCCTAGAAGATATGAGCAAAACAGGTTAAACATGGCATTGATGCAAAATGCATACAAACATCAAGCAAACACTTCAAAACATGGATGCAACATGGTAATATGAAACCACACGCAATTCTAAGCAAGTTTCATATAGAGCACACTCAAAACGAAGCAACGGTTCAACACACACACATGAAACAAGTTTAAAGGACAAGCTTTCCAAAAGAGCAACTAGGCATATTGCAAGCATCAAAACAACATGCTACAGCACCCCAACATAATAACTAAAGACATGGGCATGATGTACAGGTAAAGCACGACAAAACATGAACACTGAGCTATCTTCATAAATCACTAGAACATGCTCAAACACACATGGTAAGATTGCAAGTTATAACAATTTCAGACTTTGCAGAAAATAACATCACGATGCAATGTTTAGAGCTATCAAAAAACATGTTATAGGAACTTATAATGGCAAACAAAGGCATGGCATGATTCTATTCAAAGCATAGATCAAAAGTCCCTTAGTGACCATAAGCCAAAAGGATCAGAAAATATGATGGCACCCATGTAAACATGGCAAGTTATATTACAGATTCAAACATGGCAGAAACATAATTATGAAGGCATGTTGGTCAGCTTGTACCACTCACTACAGAGCAAAACATGGCATGGCAAGGCAACCAACAGTAAGAAGGCATGTTTGTGAAGCTAAGAATGGCAAGATCAAGGTCATATGGTGCATGGATCAGTAGCAAAACACATGGAAACAACTGATCTTAATGTTAACAGGCTGACAGCAACATTATCAAGCAACTTTGGACCAAGATATGAACAAGCTGCAGCAAGCTATAAATGCAACCAGGGGCATGTATGGATAGAGGATGACATGTAGATCAAAACATGTTTATAGAACATCTCCAGATTATGCATAGAATGATTAGTAGCAACATGTTTATATAGCATCACGAAATAACAGATTCAGCCTAGCAAAATAGCAACATCATGAACCCTACTTAACAAGATCGATACACTCACCACAAGTCATTGCATGACAATATAAACATAGCATCATCAAGAAGACATGTTTTTGAAACAAACCAAGTCAAGAACAAGTTCATAGCATGCAAGGATCAACTACAACAAGCTTGGCCAAATTGTATAACATGTAAACAATCTGCCAGGAAACATTTTGAAGCAAAAGTAGAGCACAAAAATGACATGCTAGGCTACTCCATAATTGCAACAAAGGACATGAATGGATACACAAAACCTATTGTTCAAAACACCCTTACTGAAGTATCTCAAAATATGCATGGATCTCTCTGTAGCATCAAGTTTACATGGCATCAAAATAACAGCAGAACAGGGACTAAAATCAGCAACATCACGATGTCTAGTTTGCATGCTTGTGCTAGTCACCACATTGATCACAAAAATACATGTCAAGCACCTCTGTAAAGAAGACATAGCATAGATCAAAACACATGTAGACATCAACCTCATAGGATGCACACATCAATCATGGCAAAAATGACAAAAGAGCTCGTTCTGATAACAGACAGCAGAAAACATCATGAAGCACTGTTACAATGATGATTCAGGCATCAATATGAGCTCAAATGAATATGATGCAATGGAATGAAATGATGTACTCGTAGATACGAACAATTTGACATATTACACGCACGAAACGGAGCTACGGATGCAGAGATATAGCATGACGAACATGGCATGAAAATTACTCAAAACTGGTACTTAGACGAAATATACCCTCAGAAAGTCAACCCGGGACGGGACGGTTTGGGACGGAGAGATCCGGGCGTTTGGATCAGATCCCGGTGGATCTCATCCCGATCCGGGGCCTCACCGGAGTAGACGCCGGAGTTGAGGAAGAGATGGCCGGAGAGGCTCTGGGAGGCCGGCAGGGTCGCTCCGATGACGGGGGCCGGCGGCAAGGGTTCTCCGGCGAGGCAGGGCCGGCGAGGGGAGGCCGGAGAGGCAGATCCGCGGCGGCGGAGGCCGGATCCGGGCGGGGAGGAGGCCGGAGAGGCGAAGGCAAGCTCGCCGAAGCTCGGGGCGAGGCCGGATTCCGGGCGGAGCCGAGGCGGGTCGGCGGCGCAGGGCACCGGCGCGGCGGCGCTCCGGAGGAGCTCCGGCGACGCCGGGTGGCCGGAGAGCGTCGGGCGGAGACGGGCGCCTCGGGCGGCGGCGGCGGATGCGAGGCGGCGGCGCGGAGGCTGGCGGCGGAGGCGGCGGGGCTCGGCCGCGGGGGCGCGGGCGCCCCTGGGCGGCGGCGGCGCGGTGCGCGGGCCGGCAGGGCCCAGCCTGGGCCCCGGCTGGCCGACGCACGGGTGGCGGCGCGGGGAAGTGGGCGCGGGGCGGCGGCGAATCAGGAGGCGACACGTGGCGGCGGAGCTGAGGTGGCAGCGCGGGATTGGGCGGGGAGAGGTGGCGGCTGGACATGTCCGGCGCGGGCGGACACGTCCGGCAGCGCGAGGAGGAAAACTAGGGTTTGGACTGCGGAAATTTCGGGGGAGGGGCTATAAATAGATTTCTGGGAGCTAGGAGAGTCCAAATGAGGAGCGGTTTTCGGCCACGCGATCGTGATCGAACGACCGAGAGTAGTAGGGGAGTTAGATGGGTTTTGGGCCAGTTTGGAAGGGGTGTTGGGCTGCAAAGAGAAAGAGGCTTTTACGGTTACCCGGTTAACCGTTGGAGTACCAAACGACCTCCAAATGGCACGAAACATGACAGGCGGTCTACCGGTGGTATACCAAGGCCTCTTGGAAAGCCTCGGGCCATTCCGAGAAAGTTTAACACCCACTCACAATAGGAGACAAAAGGGGAACGCCGGAGGGCATAGGAGCGCCGGATTGCAAAACGGACAACGGGGAAAAGGCTCGGATGCATGAGACGAACACGTATGCAATGCAATGCACATGATGACATGATAAAATGCAACACGCAAGCAAATGACATAGCAACAACGGCGAATAACTGAATCACACCTGGCGCATCGGATCCGGGACGTTACAAGACGTATCAAGCGCCTCAGTAGAGAAAGCCGAAAACTGACCGTCATGATACAGCGAGAGACTGTTCAACCACTCGAAGACTCACCGGAATCTCTAGGATTCCTCCGCGTTAACGAAGGGTTGTTTTCCAGCCATGTACACACGCGCCCGTATTCGGATGCCCGCGAAGGTACCAGGGGCTACATAGTAGCCCCCCATTATATCCCCATGGCTAAGCAAAAGTGTTACAGCTATATAGTCCGGTTGCCTAGTTCGACGTGCAATCACCTCCTTAATGGACCAAGACGTTGGATCAAGCGTGACTAAGCATATTCTTCGCGAACACCCCCGCATTGTATGCTTGGGGGTTGAAGACAACAACTTCTATCTTTCGGCCTACTTATATATATAAGAATGGCCATACAGGGGACACAATCATATTTTCAGGCAAAAATATATAAATATAGCCTCATAATCAAAATAAACATTGTTTTTACAATGATTTGTCTTATCACTCGAACAAAATATTTTTCGAGCACTGCGCCTCTATTAGGCGAGCACCCTCTGTGACCTGCGCCAAGTAGTGCTCGGCCGGATATTGGCCCCCCGCCGGATCCTGGGTCGCTATAATGGTGGCCTTCATATCCGTCCAATAGGATTTTACGCGGGCAAGAGCCATCCGCGCACCTTCTATGCACGCCGACCTCCTCATGGCGTCGATCCGAGTCACGACCCCAAGGAATTGTTGCACCAAACCAAAATAACTATCCACAGCCAAAGATGGTCTGTTATAGACCGCATTGCAAGCCCGGACAACCTATGAAGCTCCGCCACAGCAGCCACCTTCTCATTCAACGGCAGCGAGCGGTTGGGAGCATTGAACTACGACCAGAAAAGCTTCTCCACTTCCTTATCACCTTGATCCTCGAAGAAATTGGCAGCGTCGGCTGTACTATTCGTCAAGTCTGCATATGCGTCTGCAGGACTCCAACGCCTAGCTAGGGGAGCATACTTTGGATCCAAAAACTTCGTCCGCAGTAGGTAGGAGCCCCCAGCCATGATTTTGTCGGCCTGCTATAGCTCCTCCCGCATATCCCGGATCTCGGTCCGCATCTCCTTGGCAGCATTAAGTGCCTTGTCCAGCTCAGACGAATTAGCCTTATTCTCCTCTTCAAGGAGCACATACCGGTCGGTGACATTTTTCAATTCTTCGGCCAATTCAGCTATCGTTCCCTCGCTTCGGCGATGAGCAGCCTGTTCGGCTCTCAACTCTTCGGCCGCCTTTAGAGCAGCCGCATTGCTAACTCGAGCTTGTTCCTTGGCTTGAGCAAGCTCGGCCTTTAGGACCTCCACGGCAGCAGCACCATCTGCAGTGCATACACAGGGCATTAAACATTATGCCATTCTCGCATTCTCCTATACAATATAATAAAGGAAGAAGAGTACATACCCTGGGATTCTTCAAGCCGTTTGTTCACCAGCGTGATATCGGCATCAATAGATCCGGTCTGCCTTCTCAGTTCGGCAACTACAATAGACTGGTAGGCTGCCGGATCTTTGTATACCTGCACATATATACAGCGCAGTCATAAATATATGATCCCCCGTTTGCCGCCTATGGCGGGCAACCAGAGTCTCAGGGGCTACTATCGATAGGGAGCACACCTAGCGCATGCTTCATAACAAAAATAATACAGTGCATTTTTCACTACATACCTCAAAGCCTTCGATCAGGCTTGTAAATGCCTCATTCAAACCGCGGCAAGCAGATGAAATCTTCGTGGGCACCGTGCTCATTAAAGAGTGGTGCTCCTCCGAGAGCGCGGCTCGCTCCAGCAAGCACGTCAGTACGTCCGACCAGACATCGAACTATGCCTGACCCTTCTCATCGCCCCCCGTGGGAGCCAAATGCTCCGGGCTCAGGGTAACTGACGTGTTCGCTTCCGGCTTCGGTAGAACCGGACTCCTCCGTGACGACACCTCCGTGTCGCCCGCTTCATGAGGCGGAGAGGTGGGTGGAGTCTCGCTCTCCATCTTCTCCGGACGAAGATCCCCCGAAGATGAACTCTGCTGAGAAGAGCTGCTCGCCGGACTACAAAAGACAAAGTCTTGGTTACGGATCTCAGAGTAACACCATACCTTTTAATCAATGAATAACTTACGGCTCGGTGGAGGGCTGGCCCGTTGGTGGGCACGACGTGGTAAGGGCGCCCATCGCGGCGGAGCCCCCTGGTGATACCTTCTTCCCTTGCTTGGGCGTCTCCGCCTCCAAGTCTTCGGGAGCTGCCCTCTTCTTCCCGCATGGGGAGGAGGCTTTAACCTCCCCTTCCTGGCTATCCTCCATAGTAGAGGTAGCGATTCCTCTGGTCTGGATGTGTGGTGCGGTTTCACTTCCCTATCCTTCGCCTTTCCTTGAGGGGATTTTGCTGAGCGCCCGGTCAAGCATCTTTGTGATGGTTGGACCAGGCGAGCCTTCAGGAAGTGGAACCGGACACCTGATTCTCTCCGCTTTATTGAGCCATTCCTGGCCACGGAGGGATTTTCAGAATTACAATTATGATAAACATAAATGAAGTGTCCGGCTTTAAGGTTACTTACTTGGGCGTCTAGGCGATTGCAGCTTAGGCCCGCATCCTCGGTGGTGTCCGGACACTTTACTTGTTGTCCAAAGAATAATTTACACATTCCTTCGAGCTTCAGGCCGAAGAAGTGCTTAATAGTCCGCGGACCCTCCGGATTAAACTCCCACATCCGGAGAGGCCGATGTTTGCACGGCAGCGTCCGCCGGATTAGCATCACTTGCATTATGCTGACGAGATTTATGTCTCTCTCTATGTGCTCCCGAATATGATTCTGCAGTTCTGGTACATCGCCAGCAGGCCCATGATTCCGTCCTACGTCGGTCCAATATGCTAACTGTGATGGAGGGCCCGAGTGGACCTCGGGGGCGACTGCCCACTTTGTGCCTCTGGGAGCTGTAACATAAAACCACCTCCGTTGCCACACATCGGATACTTCCGGAAAGGAGCCCTCTGGCCATGGGGCATCAATGTTCTTGCTTATTATGGCACCTCCGCACTCCGCATGTCGCCCCTCGATCATCTTCAGCTTCACATTGAAAGTCTTGAGCCATAAGACGAAGTGTGGGTTGACGTGGAGAAAAGCCTCCCACACAATAATAAATGACGAGATGTGGAGGACGGCGTCTGGAGACAGATCATGGAAATCCAAGCCATAGTAGAACATGAGCCCCCTTACAAAGGGGTCGAGGGTGAGGCCTAGGCCTCGGCGAAAGTGAGGAACGAACATGACACTCTCATTGGGCTCCGCCGTGGGGATAACTTGCCCTGGAGCAGGAAGCCTATGCTGGATATCGGCGGTCAGGTATCCAACCTCCCTAAGCTTAGTAATATCCTCCTCCTGGATTGAGGAGGCCACCCACCGGCCTTTTGCGTCGGATCCAGACATACTGGAGGATCTAGGTTGTTGAGGCTTAGGTTTTGAGTGCTGGAGCTCGAGGTGCGAGAAGGAGCAGGAGAGGTGGAAAAGAGGTGTAGGCCTCGACCTCCTTATAAAGAGGATGAATATCAAGAGTCATCAGCATGACCGCTTGAGACTTATCTAGAATACATAGAGTCATACCAACGCTCGCCGTGGGGTCACACACGCCCATATTGATGAGAGATCCCGCAATAAGAGGAACACGGTCTCTGCTTTGGAAGGACGTGCCAATAAAACTGCCTCGCAACGCGAGTCAAGGTGGAGCAGGAAACGCCGGTTCTGTTGGACCAGGCCACGATGCAGGAGCACGACGTACAAAAGTTTGCCAGCAGAACGTATTTACCCTCTTGCAGATCTGGACATGATCTACGTGTTCGATAAATAACCTTGGAGTATTCGGAGAAGGAACCCGCCTTGCAATGCCGAAGACAAGACTGCGTGCCGGACTCATCGTCATTGAAGTCTGGTTCAGGGGCTACTGAGGGAGTCCTGGATTAGGGGGTATCCGGACAGCCGGACTATATACATCATCCGGACTATTGAAGCGTGAAGATACAAGACTCAAGACTTTGGCCCATGTCCGGATGGGACTCTCCTTTGCGTGGAAGACAAGCTTGGCGATCCGGATATCATATTTCCTTCCTTGTGACCGACTCCATGTAAACCCTCCCCGGTGTCTATATAAACCGGAGCGGATGATCCTTAGAAGGCCGACCACAATTACAATCATACCATCATAGGCTAGCTCTTAGGGTTTATCCTCTATGATCTCGTGGTAGATCTACTCTTGTACTACTCATATCTTCAGTATTAATCAAGCAGGAAGTAGGGTTTTACCTCCATCGAGAGGGCCCGAACCTGGTAAACATTGTGTCCCTTGCTTCCTATTACCATCAGCCTAAGACGCACAGATCGGGACCCCCTACCCGAGATCCGCCGGTTTTGACACCGACACTGAGCCTTATGGAACCTCACCTCGAGGGAGGCAAGGGTGCTGCGCTCCATGGTGGCCGCTTCCTTGGCCTTGGCAAGGGACGCCTGGGCCGCCTCCTCCTCCTCCTTCAGCTTTGTCAAGCGGTCGCGCTCTGCAGCCTGCTCCAGGGCTGCTTTCTTCAGCTCGCCATCTCGATCGGCAACGGCAGCTCCTAGACCTTCAGCTTCTCCTCACAATCCTGGAGCTGGCCGGCCAGGGAGGCCTTTTGATCCTGAAGAGCCTTCAGTTCAGCCTCCACCGCGCGGCACTGATCCTCGGCTTCCATGGCCTCCTTTCGTGTCAGGTCGTGCTCGGCGGCAGCCATCCCAAACACCTTCTGTGCCTCCTCTATGGAGCCCCAGGCTGCACAGACGGACGCGTCGGCCTAGAGCCATCCAGAAATCAGCCCCAGGCGTCCCAACACCGCGCGCCGGTCCGGGCCCAAAAGTTCACCCTAGAGAAGGCCCAACGCCGCCCTTGGCTCCTCTAGGGCTTTGGAGGTGGCAGGGGCGCCATGGCCCAGCTGCACGACAGGCAGAAGAGAAGATGTCCTCGGTGCCAGGGCAGGAGAAACCACTACAGCAGGAAGGACTGAGGGCTCCGGAGGTTGGGCGGCCTCGACAGCCGCGTCAAGGACGGGTGCCGATGCAATCAGGCCCACAGAGGGTGCCGGCACCTCTTAAGGATGGGCATCTGCACCCTGGGAAGGCGTCATCACCGCCGGTGCTGTGGGGGCCGCAACGCTCTTCGAAGCCAGGGCTGCGGTGACCACCTCGACGTGCTCGACCACAGCAACTCCCGCACCCTCCTTCTGCTTCTTCGACGACTGTTGCCTAATGACAGACGAAGATGCTAACCATCGCGTCAGGAATCAATGACATAACCAAGGGAGAAGACTTAGTGGTCGGCAAAGACATAGCTCCTCTTCAGGCTCAGTAGCGGGGGCTTTGCCGGAGCAGTCGAAGCAGCATTGTTGGGATCGGGAGAGCTCGCGGTCGGTGCCACTCGAGACGCTGCTGGCAACGGCGGAGCACTACCCAGAGGGATCAGCGCAGTCCTGCCCTTCTTCGCGGCCAACCGCTTGGGCTGCTTTAAGGAGGCCACCCCGGATCTCGTGGTCACTCCATAGGGGTGAGCTAGCTCCACCACCGGAGGCGCATCATCATCATCATCATCATCATCGGGGAAGTCGAGGAGGAGCTCCCTCCGCCTTGGGATAGAGGATTCCCCCTCGCCCTCGTCCTCGGTGGCGTTAGAGGATTGGTCGCCAGAGGACAGGTCCACCAAGGAGGTAGGCAGCGGGGGAGGCCCCGCCCACACGAGCCCGAACTCGTCGAAGACCGGCATGGCAGTGGCAACCTCCTCCCCATCGACTCGACAGTACAGCGGGAGCCAATCCTCCGGAGGACCGCTTGGGTCTTTCCCAATCAAGTCAAGCAACACCTTGCTCAGCTCCTCCTTGGGAAGGGCATCCTGACGAAGGCGGATCTTGTCATCAGCACCCCCAAGCTTCCACAAGGGGCGGGAGCGATCTTGGAGCGGCGCTAAGCGCTGCATCAAGAACTTCTTGATGATCATGGCCCCAATCAGCTTCTCGCTCTTCAGGTCCTCCTCCATCTTCTTCATCAACGGCCTCAGGGAAGGGTTGGTGATCTTCTCAGAGAGCCACCCCTTCCCGAAGGAGGGAAACTCGGTCGGCAGCTCCAGCAGGTCCTGCGAGCACTTGGCATCCATCAAAACCCACCTCTTCAGGGCGTCCTCCACCTTCTTCCCGGCACGGGAGATCGCGTTACTGCCCCGGGCTGCAACGAAGCCGAGGCACCCAGTAGGATGGTTCGCCACCCATGCGAAGGAAGAAGTGGCGGAGCATGGCGACGGAGGGCATCACCCCCACGAACGCCTCATAGTAGAAGGCAAAGATAGACAGGAGGAGGATGGAGTTAGTGTTGGGGAACGTTGCAGAAAATTAAAATTTTTCCTACGGTTTCACCAAGATCCATCTATGAGTTCATCTAAGCAACGAGTCTAGGGAGAGAGTTTGCATCTACATACCACTTGTAGATCGCGTGCGGAAGCTTGCAAGGTGATGATGTAGTCGTACTCGACGTGATCCAAATCACCGATGACCAGCGCCAAACGGACGGCACCTCCGCGTTCAACACATGTACGGAACAGCCACGTCTCCTCCTTCTTGATCCAGCAAGGAAGGGAGGAGAGGTTGAGGGAGATGGCACCAGCAGCAGCACGACGGCGTGGTGTTGATGGAGCTGCAGTACTCCGGCAGAGCTTCGCTAAGCACTATGGAGGTGGAGGAGGTGTTGGGGAGGGAGAAGGAGGCAACCAAAGGCCAGGGTGTTCAAGTCTGAAGTCCCTCCTCTCCCCCACTATATATAGGGGTGCCAAGGGGGGTGGCCGGCCCTAGGAGATCCAATCTCCTAGGGGGTGCGGCGGCCAAGGGGGGTTTTCCCTCCCCCCAAGGCACCTAGGAGGTGCCTTACCCTCCTAGGACTCTTGCCCCCTTAAACCCTAGGCGCATGGGCCTATGTGGGGCTGGTGCCCTTGGCCCATTAGGCCAAGGCGCACCCCCTTACAGCCCATGTGGCCCCCCGGGACAGGTGGACCCACCCGGTGGACCCCCGGGACCCTTCCGGTGGTCCCGGTACAATACCGATAACCCCGAAACTTGTCCCGATGCCCGAAACAGGACTTCCCATATATAAATCTTTACCTCCGGACCATTCCGGAACTCCTCGTGACGTCCGGGATCTCATCCGGGACTCCGAACAACATTCGGGTTACTGCATATACATATCCCTATAACCCTAGCGTAACTGAACCTTAAGTGTGTAGACCCTACGGGTTCGGGAGACATGCAGACATGACCGAGACTCTCTCAGTCAATAACCATCAGCGGGATCTGGATACCCATGATGGCTCCCACATGCTCCTCGATGTTGTCATCGGATGAACCACTATGTCGAGGATTCGATCAAACCCTGTATGCAATCCCCTTTGTCAATCGGTACGTTACTTGCCCGAGACTCGATCGTCGGTATCCCAATACCTTGTTCAATCTCATTACCGACAAGTCACTTTACTCGTACCGTAATGCATGATCCCGTGTCCAACACCTTGGTCACATTGAGCTCAATATGATGATGCATTACCGAGTGGGCCCAGAGATACCTCTCCGTCATACGGAGTGACAAATCCCAGTCTCGATCCGTGTCAACCCAACAGCTACTTTCGGAGATACCTGTAATGCACCTTTATAGTCACCCAGTTACGTTGTGACGTTTGGTACACCCAAGGCACTCTTACGGTATCCGGGAGTTACACGATCTCATGGTCGAAGGAAGAGATACTTGACACTTGCAAAGCTCTAGCATAACGAACTACACGATCTTTTATGCTATGCTTAGGATTGGGTCTTGTCCATCACATCATTCTCCTAATGATGTGATCCCGTTATCAACGACATCCAATGTCCATAGTTAGGAAACCATGACTATCTGTTGATCACAACGAGCTGGTCAACTAGAGGCTTACCAGGGACATTGTGTGGTCTAAGTATTCACACGTGTATTACGATTTCCGGATAATACAGTTATAGCATGAATAAAAGACAATTATCATGAACAATGAAATATAATAATACTTTTATTATTGCCTCTAGGGCATATTTCCAACAGTCTCCCACTTGCACTAGAGTCACTAATCTAGTTACATTGTGATGAATCGAACACCCATAGAGTTCTGGTGTTGATCATGTTTTGCACGCGAGAGAGGTTTAGTCAGCGGATCTGCGACATTCAGATCCGTGTGCACTTTGCAAATCTCTATGTCTCCATCTTGAACATTTTCACGGATGGAGTTGAAACGACGCTTGATGTGCCTGGTCTTCTTGTGAAACCTGGGCTCCTTTGCGAGGGCAATAGCTCCAGTGTTGTCACAGAAGAGTTTGATCGGCCCCGACGCATTGGGTATGACTCCTAGGTTGGTGATGAACTCCTTCACCCAAATCGCTTCATGTGCTGCCTCCGAGGCTGCCATGTACTCCGCTTCACACGTAGATCCCGCCACGACGCTCTGCTTGCAGCTGCACCAGCTTACTGCTCCACCATTCAACATATACACGTATCCGGTTTGTGACTTAGAGTCATCCAGATCTGAGTCGAAGCTAGCATCGACGTAACCCTTTACGACGAGCTCTTCGTCTCCTCCATAAACGAGAAGCATGTCCTTTGTCCTTTTCAGGTACTTCAGGATATTCTTGACCGCTGTCCAGTGTTCCTTGCCGGGATTACTTTGGTATCTTGCTACCAAACTTACGGCAAGGTTTACATCGGGTCTGGTACACAGCATGGCATACATAATAGATCCTATGGCTGAAGCATAGGGGATGACACTCATCTCTTCTTTATCTTTTGCCGTGGTCGGTGACTGAGCTGAGCTCAGTCTCATACCTTGTAACATAGGCAAGAACCCCTTCTTGGACTGATCCATTCTGAATCTCTTCAAAATCTTATCAAGGTATGTGCTTTGTGAAAGACCTATGAGGCGTCTCGATCTATCTCTATAGATCTTGATGCCTAATATATAAGCAGCTTCTCCAAGGTCCTTCATTGAAAAACACTTATTCAAGTAGGCCTTAATGCTGTCCAGAAATTCTATATTATTTCCCATCAGGAGTATGTCATCTACATATAATATGAGAAATTCTACAGAGCTCCCACTCACTTTCTTGTAAACGCAGGCTTCTCCATAAGTCTGCATAAACCCAAACGCTTTGATCATCTCATCAAAGCGAATGTTCCAACTCCGAGATGCTTGCACCAGTCCATAAATGGATCGCTGGAGCTTGCATACTTTGTTAGCGTTCCGAGGATCGACAAAACCTTCCGGCTGCATCATATACAGTTCTTCCTTAAGATGCCCGTTAAGGAATGCTGTTTTGACGTCCATCTGCCATATCTCATAATCATAGTATGCGGCAATTGCTAACATGATTCGGACGGACTTTAGCTTCGCTACGGGAGAGAATGTCTCGTCGTAGTCAATCCCTTGAACCTGTCGATAACCCTTAGCGACAAGTCGAGCTTTATAGATGGTAACATTACCATCCGCGTCCGTCTTCTTCTTAAAGATCCATTTGTTTTCTATCGCTCGCCGATCATCGGGCAAGTCTGTCAAAGTCCATACTTTGTTTTCATACATGGATTCTATCTCGGATTTCATGGCTTCAAGCCATTTGTTGGAATCTGGGCCCGCCATTGCTTCTTCATAGTTCGAAGGTTCATTGTTGTCTAACAACATGATTTCCAGGACAGGGTTGTCGTACCACTCTGGTGCGGAACGTGTCCTTGTGGACCTACGAAGTTCAGCAGTAACTTGATCCGAAGTACTTTGATCATTATCATGGTTTTCCTCTTCAGTTGGTGTGGGCATCACAGGAACGGTTTCCTGTGCTGCGTCACTATCCCGCTCAAGAGGTAGTACTTCATCGAGTTCTACTTTCCTCCCACTTACTTCTTTCGAGAGAAACTCTTTTTCCAGAAAGCATCCGTTCTTGGCAACAAAGATCTTGCCTTCGGATCTTAAGTAGAAGGTATACCCTATAGTTTCCTTAGGGTATCCTATGAATACGCATTTTTCCGACTTGGGTTCGAGCTTTTCAGGTTGAAGTTTCTTGACATAAGCTTCGCATCCCCAAACTTTTAGAAACGACAGCTTAGGTTTCTTTCCAAACCATAATTCATACGGTGTCGTCTCAACGGATTTAGACGGTGCCCTATTTAAAGTGAATGTAGCTGTCTCTAGAGCGTATCCCCAAAATGATAGCGGTAAATCGGTAAGAGACATCATAGACCGCACCATATCCAATAGAGTGCGATTACGACGTTCGGACACACCGTTTCGCTGAGGTGTTCCAGGCGGCGTGAGCTGTGAAACGATTCCACATTTCTTTAAGTGTGTACCAAATTCGTGACTTAAGTATTCTCCTCCATGATCTGATCGTAAGAATTTTATCTTTCGGTCACGTTGATTCTCCACCTCATTCTGAAATTCCTTGAACTTTTCAAAGGTCTCAGACTTGTGTTTCATTAAGTAGACATACCCATATCTACTCAAGTCATCTGTGAGAGTGAGAACATAACGATATCCTCCGCGAGCCTCAACGCTCATTGGACCGCACACATCGGTATGTATGATTTCCAACAAGTTGGTTGCTCGCTCCATTGTTCCGGAGAACGGAGTCTTGGTCATTTTACCTAAGAGGCATGGTTCGCACGTGTCAAACGATTCATAATCAAGAGACTCTAAAAGTCCATCGGCATGGAGCTTCTTCATGCGCTTGACACCAATGTGACCAAGGCGGCAGTGCCACAAGTATGTGGGACTATCGTTATCAACTTTAAATCTTTTGGCATCTACACTATGAACATGTGTAATATTATGCTCGAGATTCATTAAGAATAAACCATTGACCATCGAAGCATGACCATAAAACATATCTCTCATATAAATCGAACAACCATTATTCTCAGACTTAAATGAGTAGCCATCTCGTATTAAACGAGATCCAGATACAATGCTCAAACTTGGCACTAAATAACAATTATTAAGGTTCAAAACTAATCCCGTAGGTAAATGTAGAGGCAGCGTGCCGACGGCGATCACATCGACTCTGGAACCATTCCCGACGCGCATCGTCACCTCGTCCTTCGCCAGTCTCCGTTTATTCCGCAGCTCCTGCTGTGAGTTACAAATATGAGCAACGGCACCGGTATCAAATACCCAGGAGTTACTACGAGTACTGGTAAGGTACACATCAATCAAATGTATATCAAATATACCTTTGGTGTTGCCGGCCTTCTTATCCGCTAAGTATTTGGGGCAGTTCCGCTTCCAGTGACCCTTCCCCTTGCAATAAAAGCACTCAGTCTCAGGCTTGGGTCCATTCTTTGACTTCTTCCCGGTAACTGGCTTACCAGGCGCGGCAACATCTTTGCCGTCCTTCTTGAAGTTCTTCTTACCCTTGCCCTTCTTGAACTTAGTGGTCTTATTGACCATCAACACTTGATGTTCTTTCTTGATTTCAGCCTCTGCTGACTTCAGCATCGAGAACACTTCAGGAATGGTCTTTTCCATTCCCTGCATGTTGTAGTTCATCACAAAGCTCTTGTAGCTTGGTGGGAGCGACTGGAGGATTCTGTCAATGACCGCCTCATCTGGGAGGTTAATGTTCAGCTGGGTCATACGGTTGTGCAACCCAGACATCTTCAGGATGTGCTCACTGACAGAACTGTTCTCCTCCATCTTACAACTGTAGAAATTGTCGGAGACATCATATCTCTCGACCTGGGCATGAGCTTGAAAAACTAGTTTCAGCTCTTCGAACATCTCATATGCTCCGTGATGCTCAAAACGCTTTTGGAGCCCCGGTTCTAAGCTGTAAAGCATGCCGCACTGAACGAGGGAGTAATCATCAGCGCGAGACTGCCAAGCATTCATAATGTCTTGGTTCTCTGGGACGGGAGCGTCACCTAGCGGTCCTTCTAGGATATGTTGTTTGCTGGCAGCTATGAGGATGATCCTCAGGTTCCGGACCCAGTCCGTATAGTTGCTGCCATCATCTTTCAGCTTGGTTTTCTCTAGGAACGTGTTGAAGTTCATGTTGACATTAGCGTTGGCCATTGATCTACAAGACATATTTGCAAAGGTTTTAGACTAAGTTCATGATAATAAAGTTCTAATCAAATTATGAACTCCCACTTATATTAGACATCCCTTTAGTCATCTAAGTGTTACACGATCCGAGTCGACTAGTCCGTGTCCGATCATCACGTGAGACGGACTAGTCATCGTCGGTGAACATTTTCATGTTGATCGTATCTTCCATACGACTCGTGTTCGACCTTTCGGTCTCTGTGTTCCGAGGCCATGTCTGCACATGCTAGGCTCGTCAAGTTAACCCTAAGTGTTTTCGCTGTGTAAAACTGTCTTACACCCGTTGTATGTGAACGTAAGAATCCATCACACCCGATCATCACGTGGTGCTTAGAAACGACGAACTGTAGCAACGGTGCACAGTTAGGGGAGAACACTTCTTGAAATTTTATAAGGGATCATCTTATTTACTACCGTCGTCCTAAGTAAACAAGATGCATAATACATAATAAACATCACATGCAATTATATAGTTGTGACATGATATGGCCAATATCATATAGCTCCATTGATCTTCATCTTCGGGGCTCCATGATCATCTTGTCACCGGCTTGACACCATGATCTCCATCATCATGATCTCCATCATCGTGTCTTCATGAAGTTGTCACGCCAACGACTACTTCTACTTCTATGACTAACGTTTAGCAATAAAGTAAAGTAGTTTACATGGCGTTATTCAATGACACGCAGGTCATACAAAAAATAATGACAACTCCTATGGCTCCTGCCGGTTGTCATACTCATCGACATGCAAGTCGTGAATCCTATTACAAAGAACATGATCTCATACATCACAATTCATCATTCATCACAACTTCTGGCCATATCACATCACATGATCAATCGCTGCAAAAACAAGTTAGACGTCCTCTAATTGTTGTTGCATCTTTTACGTGGCTGCAATTGGGTTCTAGCAAGAACGTTTTCTTACCTACGAATCACCACAACGTGATTTTGTCAACTTCTATTTACCCTTCATAAGGGCCCTTTTCATCGAATCTGCTCCAACTAAGGTGGGAGAGACAGACACCCGCCAGCCACCTTATGCAACTTGTGCATGTCAGTCGGTGGAACCGGTCTCACGTAAGTGTACGTGTAAGGTTGGTCCGGGCCGCTTCATCCCACAATACCGTTGAGCAAGAAAAGACTAGTAGAGGCAAGTAAGATGACAAAATCCACGCCCACAACAAAGTTGTGTTCTACTCGTGCAAAGAGAACTACGCATAGACCTAGCTCATGATGCCACTGTTGGGGAACGTTGCAGAAAATTAAAATTTTTCCTACGGTTTCACCAAGATCCATCTATGAGTTCATCTAAGCAACGAGTCTAGGGAGAGAGTTTGCATCTACATACCACTTGTAGATCGCGTGCGGAAGCTTGCAAGGTGATGATGTAGTCGTACTCGACGTGATCCAAATCACCGATGACCAGCGCCAAACGGACGGCACCTCCGCGTTCAACACACGTACGGAACAGCCACGTCTCCTCCTTCTTGATCCAGCAAGGAAGGGAGGAGAGGTTGAGGGAGATGGCACCAGCAGCAGCACGACGGCGTGGTGTTGATGGAGCTGCAGTACTCCGGCAGAGCTTCGCTAAGCACTATGGAGGTGGAGGAGGTGTTGGGGAGGGAGAAGGAGGCAACCAAAGGCCAGGGCGTTCAGGTATGAAGTCCCTCCTCTCCCCCACTATATATAGGGGTGCCAAGGGGGGGTGGCCGGCCCTAGGAGATCCAATCTCCTAGGGGGTGCGGCGGCCAAGGGGGGTTTTCCCTCCCCCCAAGGCACCTAGGAGGTGCCTTACCCTCCTAGGACTCTTGCCCCCTTAAACCCTAGGCGCATGGGCCTATGTGGGGCTGGTGCCCTTGGCCCATTAGGCCAAGGCGCACCCCCTTACAGCCCATGTGGCCCCCCGGGACAGGTGGACCCACCCGGTGGACCCCCGGGACCCTTCCGGTGGTCCCGGTACAATACCGATAACCCCGAAACTTGTCCCGATGCCCGAAACAGGACTTCCCATATATAAATCTTTACCTCCGGACCATTCCGGAACTCCTCGTGACGTCCGGGATCTCATCCGGGACTCCGAACAACATTCGGGTTACTGCATATACATATCCCTATAACCCTAGCGTAACTGAACCTTAAGTGTGTAGACCCTACGGGTTCGGGAGACATGCAGACATGACCGAGACTCTCTCAGTCAATAACCATCAGCGGGATCTGGATACCCATGATGGCTCCCACATGCTCCTCGATGTTGTCATTGGATGAACCACTATGTCGAGGATTCGATCAAACCCTGTATGCAATTCCCTTTGTCAATCGGTACGTTACTTGCCCGAGACTCGATCGTCGGTATCCCAATACCTTGTTCAGTCTCGTTACCGGCAAGTCACTTTACTCGTACCGTAATGCATGATCCCGTGTCCAACACCTTGGTCACATTGAGCTCAATATGATGATGCATTACCGAGTGGGCCCAGAGATACCTCTCCGTCATATGGAGTGACAAATCCCAGTCTCGATCCGTGTCAACCCAACAGCTACTTTCGGAGATACCTGTAATGCACCTTTATAGTCACCCAGTTACGTTGTGACGTTTGGTACACCCAAGGCACTCTTACGGTATCCGGGAGTTACACGATCTCATGGTCGAAGGAAGAGATACTTGACACTTGCAAAGCTCTAGCAAAACGAACTACACGATCTTTTATGCTATGCTTAGGATTGGGTCTTGTCCATCACATCATTCTCCTAATGATGTGATCCCGTTATCAACGACATCCAATGTCCATAGTCAGGAAACCATGACTATCTGTTGATCACAACGAGCTGGTCAACTAGAGGCTTACCAGGGACATTGTGTGGTCTAAGTATTCACACGTGTATTACGATTTCCGGATAATACAGTTATAGCATGAATAAAAGACAATTATCATGAACAATGAAATATAATAATACTTTTATTATTGCCTCTAGGGCATATTTCCAACAGTTAGGATGAATATGGAGCGCATGGAGGCCATAATGGTGAAGAACAGCGTAGAAGAAGTGGGAAAATGGGGGCACCAGCCCCGAGTAGACGCTATGCAGGAAGAAAGGGTAGAAGGTACTATTCACGGGTTCCGGCGCAGCAACGGTGGACCCGGAGCACAGTCTCCTTCCACTCATTGTCCTTGCTCACCGTCAGGAGAAGCACAGTCTGGAGCTTCTCCTTGGTGACGAAGGGCGTGAACATCACTGGCTCGTACCAGGCGGAGCCGGTAGCTGAGGATAAGGCCTTTGCCTTCTCGGCAGCCATTGGGCAAAAGATTGGAGGAGGAAATCGGCAGATCTAGTGGGTGTTGCTGGTGTTAGGAGAAGCGGATCTGGATCAAGACGAAGAGGAGGCAATGAAAGCCCGGCGGCAGATGGCAACCCTTTTGTCAGACGGAAACAGTTGCCAAGGTAGCATGGGAAAGTGGAGACGCCCATGTCCCATCAATCGCCATGCGTCATCAAGGCCGCAGGCAGTTAGGGCCCGCGGCGCTCCGCACTTGCCCCTTGGCTTCTACTCGAAGCCAAGTCCAAGCGCGCCTTGGGCCCGGGGCTATTGTCGGCGTTCTAGATATGGGGGTATCCAGACTTTCCTGCCTGTGGCCCACCATGTGGCTCCATCGATGTCCTGGTCAAGACCCTCGCGAGGGGGCAAGCCTCGTGAGACGGACAACGCCAAGACCCCCGAGGGGATCGGCCTCCTCAGGCTAGCTCCTGGGGGGCGGAGAGTTCTATGCAATGTGTACCTCACGAGGCTCAGCTGACGTGAGCAGTGATGACCAAGGCCCGGCGGGCGCCAGACGGGCGCCAGCAGGCGCAGAGCGCCAGTTTCCTCTTTGGTGCAAGGGTGTCAAGCCACAAGCACGGAGTCCCGAGGAATTAGCCAAAGGTTTCCATTCTGGTGCAACAAGACCAAGACCGCCAGGACGGCAGGACGGAGGTCATCACCGAGCCCACCACAGTGTCACAACCAGGGGCTTTTCACAGGCGAAGACTACTTTTGTTAGGATAAGTTGTACTACTTGTCCCCTTTCAGATCCGGCCGTTGTGGAATCCCTTCCCGCCAACATTTGGGAAGAGGACCAAGGCCACTATAAATATGGCTTAGCCACCACCATAGACAAAAACAGGGGGAGAACAAGCTTCTAGTTTAGAAGGAGCATCTAGTTCAGATCCCACCAGCTCTCTTGAGCTCAAGAACACCTCACCTCCAGAGGCCAGTTCATCCACTGTACTAGTTCATCCTCAACCCTTCGAAGCAATCCACCAAAATGCTAGAGTAGGGTATTACGCCAGAAGGTGGCCCGAACGAGGATAAACTGTTGTGTCTCTTTGTCTCTACGAGCTCGTCGTGCTAGGCTTAGGAGAACCACGAGTAGGCAGACTGGATAGGTTGAGATTTCCGCATGCACCCCAGAGTTCAAACCTTTCAAGGGTTTGCGGAACCCATAGCCCGACAGCGCCCACTAGCGCCCGCCTAGCCATTGTCGTCACGGCTCACGTCATCGCAGCTTCGTGAGGCTGGGTACCTACATGGAAATCTCCGCTCCTCGGGAGGCAGTCTGGAGAGGCTGCTTCTCCGGAGGTCTTGGTGTCTCCCGCCTCACGAGGCCGAGGGGCCTCCGCGGGGGTCTTGTCATGTAGGTCCTGCTATTGGCCCATACCGGGCCGTCGAGGAAGCCACGCTGCGGGCCGCAGGCAGGAAGGTTTGGGTACCCCCGTCCCCAGAATGCCGACAAAATGCACACATGCATGTATGCATCGATCAACATGTCTGGATTCAAATCGAAGTACAACCAATGGATTCCCAATTCACTAGAGGCTTCTTCACGAAAAGAACATGCCATACGTAGGACACAATGTACATGTGTAGAGTCAACCAGTCTTGAAGTGACATGGTCAAGGCAAGTGATTGTTCACTACAAAACAAATTTGAGGGTTGGCTTGTGCAAATTAAACGCACACATGTTGTATGCATTGAGCAACATGTCCGGATTCAAATTGAAGTACAACCAAAGGATGCCAAATTCACTAGAGGCTGCTTCATGAAAAGAACATGTCGTACGCAGAAAACAATGTACATGTCTAGAGTCAACCATTCTTGAAGTGACATGGTCAAGGCAAGTGACTGCTCACTACAAAAAAAATTGAGGGTTGGCTTGTGCAAATTAAATGCACACATGCATGTATGCATCGATCAACATGTCCAGATTCAAATGAAGTACAACCAAACAATGCCCATTCACTAGAGGCTTCTTCACCAGAACAAGATGCATGTCATATGCAGAACACAATGTACATATCTAGACTCAACCATTCTTCAAGTGACATGTGTTGAAATATGCCCTAGAGGCAATAATAAATTGGTTGTTATCATATTTCCCATTCATGACAAATGTTTATTATTCATGCTAGAATTGTATTGACCGAAAACTTAAATACATGAGTGAATACATAAACTACACCGTGTCCCTAGTAAGCCTCTACTAGACTAGCTCATTGATCAAACACGGTTAATGTTTCCTAACCATAGACATGAGTTGTCATTTGATAATGGGATCACATTATTAGGAGAATGATGTGATGGACAGACCCAACCGTGAGCTTAGCATCAGATCATTTAGTTCTTTGCTACAACTTTCTTCGTCAAGTATCAGTTTCTTAGACCATGATATCATGCCACTCCCGGACACCGAAGGAATACTTTCTGCTATGAAACGTCACTTTGTAACTGGGTGATCATAAAGAAACTCTACAGGTATCTCTGAAGGTGTTTGTTGGGCTGCATGGATGGAGATTGGGATTTGTCACTCCGTGTGACAGAGAGATATCTCTGGGCCCTCTTGGTAATGAAACATCATAAGAATCTTTATGTGACTAATGAGTTTACTCACGAGATCTTGTATTACGAAACAAGTAAAGAGACTTGTCGGTAACGAGATTGAACTAGGTATGGAGATACCGACGATCGAATCTCGGGCAAGTAACATATCGCCGGACAAAGGAAACTATATACATGATTAACTGAATCCTTGACATCATGGTTCAACCGATAAAGATCCTCGTGGAATATGTCGGAACCAATATGGGCATTCAGGTCCCGCTATTGATTATTCACTGGAGAGGAGTATCGGTCATGTCTACATGATTCTCGAACCCGTAGGGTCACACACTAAACGATCAGTAGGACTACGTTCTAGGGTAGTATTGAGATATTAATAGTGCAAGTTTGAAGGTTGTTCGGAGTCTCAGATGGGATCCGGGACATCACGAGGAGCTCCAGAATAGTCTGGAGGTAAAGATTTTAGGGATTTATATTTCTGTGCCCCTCGTTCCTTAGTTGTGCTCCATTTTGACCGAGCCAACTAACTTTGCTCACTTTTCCCCTCCCCACTCCACCACCTCCTCACAGAAGGCCAAATGGAGCATTTATGTTCGGTCAAGCCCATTGTAACGCCCCGAGACCGATGCTCCAGAAGACTTCCAGCTATTCCGAGTTTCGCCGTGTGTTTTATTTTTGCTTGTTGCATTTCATCATCGCATCATCCGCATTGCATCTGCATGTTTTCATAAAGGTTGCATCCGCTCGTAGTTGCCGCTTCTTCCTTGTCTTCCTTGACCTTATTGGGACCCTTTGTCTTTGTCGACCTCTCTCAGACCCCCTCTCGAGCGCGTCCGAAACTGTCCCGAACCCGACCCGGGTTGTCGTTACCGTTGGGTTCGGTTCATCCCCAAACATCTATAAAGCATCTCCGTTTTCTTATTTGGACTCCCTGCCTATTCATTCTGGACCGCTCGATTACGATCGGACGGACCTAACGTGATCCCACCTTCTATTTATATCAGACCAACCCTAGAAACAAGGGATCCTGTCCCATCCACCCACTCCCCTCTTCCTATCCCTTCCTCATCGGGATCCTCCCTAATCCAAAAATCCTCTCCTTGATTTCAGCCATCGGCCAATCTCCATCGATCCCCACCACAACCACCGAAGCCTGCAGCAGCTTCTCCTACTACACCGCAGCCAGCCTCCTCTCGCACATGTGGATCCCCTCTACCTCGCCTGAGCTCGCCGGGGAGTAGAGCACCACGGCGCCCGATCTCCTGCGCCTCCCCTCGTCCAGGAGCATCTGCTCCTCTACCCGAGCCCCCTGCCTCGACTCCCATGCAGTCCCCGTCCACGCCCCTCCTCCTGTTTCCCTCTCCCTCACTCATCTCTAACCTCTCTCTTCCTCGTTGCTTCGTAGAGGACCAACCATGGCACCGTCGTTCAAGCTCGTCGTCCTCGGCCGGGCTGCTTTAGGTCCGCGCGCCGCCATCCCTGCTTTGTCGGACCTCCCTCTGCGCCTCCCCAAGTCGTGCCCTTGCCTGCCGGAGTTCCTGTCGCCGCCGTCGTCGTTCGAGGACTGCGCCTTGCTTCCTCCTCGAACCAAGAGGTCGACACCTCCCCGACCCGAACTGGCCCGAATTCGGCCATCTCCGACGCCCTTAACCGGATCCCGCCATCCTTTGGCCAAGTCCCGCCGCGGCAAGCCCTCCAGCACCAAGTCCCAGCGCCGCTCCATCAGCATCACGCCCAAGTCCCCCGCCACCGTGCCTTCTTCACCTGCGCTGCTCACGTTTGAGCAGAGCGCAGCCGCTCGCCTGTTGACCGCGCCTCTCTACCTCATCGTTCGATCCGGCCAAGGCCCAGCTGCGCCCTTCAGCCACCCAAGTACACCACCGCCCTGGCCAAGGCACAAGGTGAGGCCACCTCCAGTGCCCTCCTATTTTTTTCGTTGTTGGGCCAGTAGTTTTGGCCTGTGTAGGTTTATTTCCAGATCTGCGAATTTAGCTATTATTCCAGGATTTGCAGTTTTACAGAAAACCCCATGTTTTTCATGCATTTAATAACTCACAAACGGTGCATCAGATTAAAATGTTTTAAACATGCAAAATGCTTCGAATTTCATCTAGTTTAATTATTTGTAACTTTCAACCTTGTTAAATATGTTTAACTTGTTGTTTGCTATTATTTTGCATAAATGCCATGTTAAAATGATTTATTTCATAACTAAATAACCGTAGCTCCAATTTTAAGAAACTTTATATGTAAATGGGGTGGAAAATGCATAGATTAACTTGTTGCACTTTATTTTCATGTTTAACAACTCTGAAATATGGTTTAGGGCAGAACAGTAGCTAATTGGAAATATGCACATGAGGATTTTCCGGAATTGTTGTTTAAGTTTCTGGCCTCATTTAAACTTTCCTAATTAGTTAGTTTAATTACGCTTCACCTCTTCCATGTTTAACAACATTTAATATTGTTGTGTACCTAAACGAGAGCGAACTAAGTAACTCGAATGTGGTGTTTCGTCAATATGCAACTCGTTGCATATTGAGCTCCACTTAACTTGTAGTATTGTTTGTTGCACTTTGCCATGACATGCCTTACAAAACCGAACATGCATCATACTTGGTTGTGCATCGTGCCATGCTTATGGGTGGTTGTTTACTATGTTGTTTGCTTCTTTCCGGTTGCGCTTCTCCTTGATAGTTCCGGTCACGTTGCGTTTGTGAGGATTCGTTCGACTACGTCTGTTTGTCTTCTTCATGGACTCGTTCTTCTTCCTTGTGGGATCTCAGGCAAGATGACCATTACCCTCGATATCACTTCTATCTTTGCTTGCTAGTTGCTTCGTTCTATCGCTATGCTGTGCTACCTGTCACTTGTTCATCAAGCCTCCCAAATTGCCATGACAGCCTCTAACCTTTTCACCCTTCCTAGCAAACCATTGCTTGGCTATGTTACCGCTTTGATCAGCCCCTCTTATAGCATTGTTAGTTTTAGGTGAAGTTGAATATTGCTCCATGTTGGATCATGTTTATGTTGGGATATCACAATATCTCTTATTTAATTAATGCATCTAAATGCTTGGTAAAGGGTGGAAGGCTCGGCCTTATGCCTGGTGTTTTGTTCCACTCTTGCCGCCCTAGTTTCCGTCATACCGGTGTTATATTCCTTGATTTCGCGTTCCTTACGCGGTTGGGTGATTTATGGGACCCCCTTGACAGTTTTCTTTGAATAAAACTCCTCCAGCAAGGCCCAACCTTGGTTTCACCATTTGCCTACCTAAGCCTTTTTCACTTGGGTTCTGCAGACTCAAGGGTCATCTTTATTTAACCCCCCCCCCCCCCCCCCCCCGGGCCGGTGCTCCTTCGAGTGTTGGTCCGAACCAAGTAGACTGCGGGGCCACCTCGGGGAAACTTGAGGGCTGGTTTTATTCGTAGGATGTCTCATCCGGTTTGCCCTGAGAACGATGTGCAGCTCCTATCGGGATTTGTCCGCACATTGGGCGGCTTTGCTGGTCTTGTTTTACCATTGTCGAAATGTCTTGTAAATCGGGATTCCGAGACTGAGCAGGTCTTCCTGGGAGAAGGAATATCCTTCGTTGACCGTGAGAGCTTGTGATGGGCTAAGTCGGGACACCCCAGCAGGGTTTAAACTTTCGAGAGCTGTGCCTGCGATTATGTGGCAGATGGGAATTTGTTAATGTCCGGTTGTAGAGAACTTGACACTTGACTTAATTAAAATGCATCAACCGTGTGTGTAGCCGTGATGGTCTCTTTTCAGCGGAGTCCGGGAAGTGAACACGGTTTTGGGTTATGTTTGAACGTAAGTAGTTTCAAGATCACTTCTTGATCACTTCTAGCTTCTCGACCGTTCTGTTTGCTTCTCTTCTCGCTCTTATTTGCGTATGTTAGCCACCATACTTTGATTAGTCACTGCTGCAACCTCACCACTTTACCACTTCCTACCCATAAGCTTAAATAGTCTTGATCTCGCGGGTTTTGAGATTGTTGAGTCCTCGTGGCTCACTAGATACTATAAATAGTTGCAGGTGCCGATGATACCAGTGCAGGTGATGCAACCGAGCTCAGATGGGAGCCCAACAAAGATCTTGGTCGTTGCTATGTTTCGTTTCATGTTGATCAAAAGTGGAGCCCAGTTGGGACGATCGGGGATCTAGCAGTTGGGTTATCTTCTTTTCTTTTGGCTTGTCCATAGTCGGACTATGTGTGTACTCTGAATGATGTATGAATTATATGTTCATTGTGTGAAGTGGCGATTGTAAGCCAACTCTTTATCCCATTCTTGTTCATTACATGGGATTGTGTGAAGATAACCCTTCTTGCGACAAAACCACCATGCGGTTATGCCTCTAAGTCGTGCCTCGACACGTGAGAGATATAGCCGCATCATGGGTGTTACAAGTTGGTAATCAGAGCCATCCCCGACTTAGGAGCCCCCTGCTTGGTCGAGTCGCTGGCGTTGTTGAGTCTAGAACAAAAATATTTTGAGTCTTAGGATTATATATATCAGAGAGAAGGATTCTTTTTACTCCTCGGTCCCTTCGTCGCTCTGGTGAGGTCACCTGACGTAGATGTTTTGTCTTTCCTCTCCTCAATTTTCACTAAAAAAAATTAGGATCACGCGGGTATCTTGGAATTGTTACGATAGTCTTGTGATGAAAACATTGTTCTTGGTGCCTCCTGACATTTAGGGGTTGTGGCAGTGTCCCGGGGAGTTGAGCTCCGAGGTGTTGTCGTCACAATTTTATCGTTGCAGTTCTGGTATACCTGAGTTTCGCTGACATCAAAAATCTCTTTTATGCAGTTGTTGGTGAGATAACCTCGACGCCACCTAGTACAGAGGAGTTCGGGAGTATTGCCATAGCTCGTATAACGGATGCTTCTCCAAGGTTGAGGTACACGATTTCCAAAGGTTTCTTGGTTATGTGTTGACAGATGGATACAGCTTGGATGTAGGAATTGTTAGTTTTGGGTGAGATATATATTGCTTCCCCTGTATCCCCAACAGCAGATTGCATAACCAGAAAGTTTCAGGACTTTAAGTGGGAATTCAAGTATCTCATAGGATATCTTCCCAAGAGACACATGATACGATACGGGATCTATCATATGTTTGTTTCCGGCTTATTCTGCAAGCCAAATCCTTTATTTTGTTTCATTTGTGGTACTCGAGTTTCTTCGAAGTCAAATGTTGAAACCATACCTTTCCTAAATGGTGTTCTCATATTTCTATGTGAATACTAATTCTTCTTGATCATTGAGGTTGTCATGTCAATTTTTTTCCAACCGGCGTGTTTCTCTTCAAGTGCATCCGATCATTCTCCCCATCCGCAAGATCAATTATAAGTTTTCTCAATGCTTTTTCTTCCATCCGTCCCAGGTTGACTTTATTTTTCCCGCCTTCCCAACCCTTTTCCTTCAAGGAATCCGATTTCTTAATCAAGTATCCATTTTATTCATGTGAAGTCTCTTCATTCTTTTTAATCAATGTTCTTACCCGGTGATTATCATGAAGATGGTCAGGAGTTTCAAGTTTATTATTCTTCGTTCACTTTTCTTCTCCGGTGGTTTCAATTCAAGCTTTTGGTGTTGATCATATCCCTTTCCTCCTTTCAAATGTTTTCTCATGCCGGTGCACCTCTTAATCATCCACTTTTCGCCATTCATTTGTTCTGGAGTACTGAAGATATCTCAGGAGATTCATGTTTTCATTCCTAATCCATTCAAGATATCTCGAGGTTGTTATCTGTTTTGAGCCATTCAATTCAACCGGCGCAATCTCTCTTTAAATAGTTCAATGGTGTATATTTTGAGTGGGCCCTAACCCACAGGTCTTTTCCCAGGATCTTACCCGACTCTTCTAATTTTTCCCAGTGCTATTCCCAATTTGTTTTCGAAGTTTGACGTAAAAATGAATTTCATCAGTCAGATGTTTTCCAAGATCAATTTCAAATTATTTCTCATTGTTGGCTCAACCTGTTTGTTTTTCATTCTCCCGGAGTATCTCAGCAATTCGTGGTGTTGTTTCTCATTGTCATTCTTTGCATTTGAAGATTAAAGAAGAGTTTCTCTCAAATATTGGTCCATTCTCTCGAATATTCATGGTTCTAGCTTGATGCCTTCTTCTCATAATTGTTTTCAATTGTGAGAATTCTTTTCATACCCATCCAGAGCTATTCAGGAGTCTTTTCAGTTTGATTCTTCGGAGCCCATCATCTCAGAATTATTCATTCCAGTCTTCAGCTCTCGTTCTCCAAATCTTACCGGTGTATCATTCAAGTATTCTCTAATCATCTTGTGATCTCTTTGTTCTCTTGTATCTAAAATCTCTCAAGTACCTTCGTTCGTTTTCTAATTCTTCCCGATGTTTCGTTATCCTTTCCTTTGTTCATTTTCAATTCTTAAAGTGGTTCATTCAAGATTTCTCTTCCTCCGTTATCATATCAATTCATTTGTTGTTTCCAAACCACACCAATGGTTCGTGGAAGACCTTCCCAAGTTTTGCTATTTCTCTCGTCAATCTTTTCAAGAAGAATAAGTGGCATGCCAAATCCGTTGCTTGTCATCAATTTAAATTGGTGAAGGATACACATAACATAATTCTTGTTCTTGTTTCATCCAAGTGATTAATTCCTTCTTCTGGAGTTCGTGATGGTATCAATTGCTCAGTTCTAAGTTGTTCATCTCTTCTTTCCGGAGTTTCTTCATCATATCACATTCTTGGTTTCATGTGTTTCATCTTTTCTTTTCCGTAGTTCCAAGTTTTCCGCATTATCCATCTAAATCATCGCAAGGCTTCACCTTGTGTTTTCAACTTCTCTTTCTTTCTATCATCCTTTTATTACCAGAGTTCTTCATGGAGGCTCTACATGGTGGTTCGTCAAGGATTATTTTCATTCTTCAATTGTTCTTCAAGATTACTCTTGAAGTTATGATCTGCCAAGCTATACTCTAAAATATGCATGGTGCCCAACACATGTTTTGTTTTGAGGCGTTCAAGCATTCTCCGTCTTGCATTCCAAAGTGCAATTCTCCTACCTTATCTTTTGAGATGGTGTTATATCATTCTTGACAATTTCCATTCATGTTTCGCGATTCACATGTTGTCTAGAATGAGGTATTTTAAATCCATTAATCTCTTCGTTGGAGTTATCTTGTGTCATATGTTACCTTAAGCCTTCCCTAAGGAATGTTGCTATTGTGGTGATTATCAATGGTCCAAGTTATTTCTCTATTATCTTGGTGGAAGAAGTTTTTCATCTCGTTGGTGTTATCATTTCTATTATTTGGTTTCGTAGTGGCAGAATTTCGCCTCAATTTTGAGAAGTTTTCCATAAGCCCACTACAAGCTTATTCCTTTCGTTGTGGGTTTTCCAACAACTCCGTTATAACCTTCTTGGAAGGGTGCTTTCCAAGCTCATTTGTGGCAGAAGTTGTCATTTTCTCCTCCATTCTGTTCTTCCAATGATCTATCTTCTATTCTTTCTTCAGGAGACATTGTGATGTTGCTCTCTTCGTCCCATCATCTTGTTTTGCCAAGATCATGTTCTAATATTTCTTATCCATTTAACCGAAGTGTTGTGTCATCTCTTCAAGTTCTTTTCACCTTATCAAGTCTTGCATCTCTTTTCAACCAGAGTGTTATCCGAATTTGATCTTCCATGTTCATTGTTTATCTCGTTTCAACCAGAGTGGTTCCAATTCCTTCTTGTCCATTGTACTCGTCATTCATAGCTTTTCAGCATCCAAGGTTCACATGGTCTTCCTTCTTTCTATTTTCTACCGTAGTGCTCTCAATTGTGTTCAACTCTGTTGTGTTCTTTCTTTCAAGTGTTTTTCAACCTCTCAAGGATCGTGGTTTCACTCGTTTGTCAAAGAAGCAACTTAGTTTTACCTCTATTCTTCCTCTTTTGTTTCTCTCCGGTGCCATCTTTAGATCTCGGGACGAGATCCTCTTGTAGTGATGGAGTGTTATAACGCCCCGAGATCGATGCTCCATAAGACTTCCAGCTATTCAGAGTTTTGCGGATTGTTTTATTTTTGCTTGTTGCATTTCATCATCGCATCATCCGCATTGCATCTGCATGTTTTCATAAAGGTTGCATCCGCTCGTAGTTGCCACTTCTTCCTCGTCTTCATTGACCTTATCAGGACCCTTTTTCTTTGTTGACCTCTCTCAGACCCCCTCTTGAGCGCGTCCGAAACTGTCCCGAACCCGACCCAGGTTGTCGTTACCGTTGGGTTCGATTCATCCCCAAACATCTATAAAGCATCTCCGTTTTCTTATTTGGACTCCCTACCTATTTATTCTCGACTGCCCGATTACGATCAGACGGACCTAACCTGAACCCACCTACTGTTTATATCAGACCAATCCTAGAAACAAGGGATCCTGTCCCATCCACCCACTCCCGAGCGCCGCCACTCTTCCTGTCCCTTCCTCATCCGGATCCTCCCCGATCCAAAAATCCTCTCCTCGATTTCAGCCATCGGCCAATCTCGATCGATCCCCTCCACAACCACCGAAGCCTGCAGCAGCTTCTCCTACTCCACCGCAGCCATCCTCCTCTCGTGCCTGTGGATCCCCTCTACCTCGCCTGAGCTCGCCGGGGAGTAGAGCACCACGACGTCCGATCTCCTGCACCTCCCCTCGTCCAGGAGTATCTGCTCCTCTGCCCGAGCCCCCTGCCTCGACTCCCACGCAGTCCCCGTCCGCGCCCCTCCTCATGTTTCCCTCTCCCTCGCTCATCTCTAACCTATTTCTCCATCCTTCCTTCGCAGAGGACCAACCATGGCGCTGCCGTTCAAGCTCGTCGTCCTCGGCCCGGGCTGCTTCAGGTTCGCGCGCTGCCATCCCTGCTTCGCCGGACCTCCCTCTGCACCTCCCCAAGTCGCGGCCTTGCCTGCCGGAGTTCCAGTCGCCACCGTTGTCATTCGAGGCACGCGCCTTGCTTCCTCCTTGAACCAGGAGGTCGACGCCTCCCCGACCCGAACTGGCCCGGATCCGGCCATCTCCGACGCCCTTGCCCGGATCCCGCCGTGCTTTGGCCAAGTCCCGCCGCGGCAAGCCCTCCAGCGCCAAGTCCCAGTGCCGCTCCATCAGCATCGCGCCCAAGTCCCCTGCCGCCGTGCCTTCTTCACCTGTGCTGCTCACGTTCGAGCAGAGCGCAGCCGCTCGCCCGTTGACCGCGCCTCTCCACCTCATTGTTCGATCCAGCCAAGGCCCAGCTGCGCCCTTCGGCCACCTCAGTACACCACCGACCGGGCCAAGGCCCATGGTGAGGCCACCTACAACGCCCTCCTATTTTTTTCGTTGTTGGGCCAGTAGTTTTGGCCTGTGTAGGTTTATTTCCCTATCTGCGCATTTAGCTATTATTCCAGGATTTGCAGTTTTACAGAAAACCCCATGTTCTTCAAGCATTTAATAACTCACAAACCGTGCATCGGATTAAAATGTTTTAAACATGCAAAATGTTTAGAATTTCATCTAGTTTAATTATTTGTAACTTTCAAGCTTGTTAAATATGTTTCACTTGTTGTTTGCTATTATTTTGCATAAATGCCATGTTAAAATGATTTATTGCATAACTAAATAACCGTAGCTCCAATTTTAATAAACTTTATATATAAATGGGGTGGAAAAATGCATAGATTAACTTGTTGCACTTTATTTTCCTGTTTAAAAACTCTAAAATATGGTTTAGGGCAGAACAGTAGCTAATTTGAAATATGCACATGAGGATTTTCCGGAATTTTTGTTTAAGTTTCTGGCCTCATTTAACCTTGCCTAATTAGTTAGTTTAATTATGCTTCACCTCTTCCATGTTTAACAACATTTAATATTGTTGTGTACCTAAACGAGAGCGAACTAAATAACTCGAATGTGGTGTTTCGTCAATATGCAACTCGTTGCATATTGAGCTCCACTTAACTTGTAGTATTGTTTGTTGCACTTTGCCATGCCATGCCTTATTAAACCGGACATGCATCATACTTGGTTTCGCATCGTGCCATGCTTTATGTGGTGGTTGTTTACTATGTTGTTTGCTTCTTTCTGGTTGCGCTTTTCCTTGATAGTTCCGGTAACGTTGCGTTTGTGAGGATTCGTTCGACTACGTCCGTTTGTCTTCTTCGTGGACTCGTTCTTCTTCCTTGCGGGATCTCAGGCAAGATGACCATTACCCTCGATATCACTTCTATCTTTGCTTGCTAGTTGCTTTGTTCTATCGCTATGCTGTGCTACCTGTCACTTGTTCATCAAGCCTCCCAAATTGCCATGACAGCCTCTAACCTTTTCACCCTTCCTAGCAAACCATTGCTTGGCTATGTTACCGCTTTGCTCAGCCCCTCTTATAGCGTTGTTAGTTGCAGGTGAAGTTGAAGATTGCTCCATGTTGGATCATGTTTATGTTGGGATATCACAATATCTCTTATTTAATTAATGCATCTATATGCTTGGTAAAGGGTGGAAGGCTCGGCCTTATGCCTGGTGTTTTGTTCCACTCTTGCCGCCCTAGTTTCCGTCATACCGGTGTTATGTTCCATGATTTTGTATTCCTTACGTGGTTGGGTGATTTATGGGACTCCCTTGACAGTTCGCTTTGAATAAAACTCCTCCAGCAAGGCCCAACCTTTGTTTTACCATTTGCCTACCTAAGCCTTTTTCCC
Organism: Triticum aestivum; assembly: GCF_018294505.1. NCBI lineage: Eukaryota > Viridiplantae > Streptophyta > Magnoliopsida > Poales > Poaceae > Triticum > Triticum aestivum. Next base: position 509,240,674 of record NC_057795.1, read on the forward strand.
TTGGGTTCTGCAAACTCAAGGGTCATCTTCATTTAACCCCTCCCCCCGACCAGTGCTCCTTCAAGTGTTGGTCCGAACCGGGTAGACTGCGGGGCCACCTCGGGGAAACTTGAGCGCTGGTTTTACTCGTAGGATGTATCATCCGGTGTGCCCTGAGAACGAGATATGTGCACACTACAAAAAAATACACTTCCGTGATGATACGTGTTTGTCACAGTAGGTCGCGTTTTTTGTCATGCATGTACATCCATGACAAATTTATGACAAAATCAAGATAGTCATACCTGTGCTGTCGTAGAAGTGTTCCATGACATTACCAAAATTATCATCACGGAAGTGTCCACTTCCATGACAATAAATCACGCGTGACAGAGTGCTTTCATCAAGGGTGACCGACACGTGGCATCCACCGTAACGGAACACCGTTAAGCTATCGGGTCGGGTTTTGGATCCGATAACCCGTTAACAGCCCCGACCAATGGGGATTTTCCACGTGTAAAATCATCATTGGCTGGAGGAAACATGTGTCGGCTCATCATTGGGACAGATGGCATCCACTCATTGGACAGAAGACGCCTATGATACGTCGACACATGGCACAGCCATTCAAGTTTAAATGGGCCGGCCCAACTAAAGGCCCACAAGATTTTGCGGCCCATAATGGGCTGGCCCAGTTAAAGGCCCACGAGATTTTGCGGACTATTATGGGCTGGCCCAGCTAAAGGCCCACAAGATTTCGCGGGCCATAATAGGCCGGCCCAGGTAAAGGCCCACAAGATTTTTGTGTGTCATAATGGGCCGGCCCAGGTAAAGGCCCACAAAATTCTTGTGGATCATAATGGGCCGGCCCAGCTAAAGGCCCATGAGATTTCGCCGACATTAATGGGCCGGCCCAGCTGTAGGCCCACAAGATTTTGAGGACCCTAGTAGGTCGGCCCATTAACTAGCTGCCATGTTTTGGGCCAAATGCCGGCCCATAATTGATTCGGTCCATTAATGGCCTGCCACGTTCCGGGCCTAGTAATGGCCCATATAAGATCCGGCCTGTTAAAAGCCTCCCACTTTCTGGGCCAAATCATGGCCCAGATCATGTCTGGCCCTTTAAGAGGCTTTGGGCTCAATTATGGCCCATATCAGATTCGGCCCGTTGACTGGACGCTACTCTTTTGGGCCCACTTGCTAAAGGCCCATTTAGTAATTCGTCCTGATATTAGTTTCAGCCTGTTAAGGGCCCATTTAACATTTTGGCCCTATATTAATTTTGGCCTGTTAAAAGCCCGTCATATAGTTGGGCCTAACTACGGCCCGATTTCCATCCGGCCTGCTCGCAGCCGATATCTGATTGGGCCAAACAAGGACCGAGACAACTTTGGCCTGTTAAAAGCCCGTGAATTGATTCGCACAATCATGGGTCGGGGTCCATCTCAGGCTACCGCCGGCCCGTGAGCTATTCGGCACGTTTCAAGCCCAGCCTACTTCTTAGCCTCCTAAAGGCCCATTGAGTTTTCTTGCGAAAAGAGGGCCGGGGGTTACTCGGCCTATTAAAGGCCCGAATGTACTAGTGGGCCAGTTTGACGGGGCCCATGATGCGGATCGTACATCGTGATTGCATGACGGCCCGATTATGTACCGTAATTTTACGGTTTGGCTGGTTTACTGCGAAGACAGGATATATATATACAGTAAAATAACTGCAGCATCATGAATAAGAAAAAACCTAGACTATACAATAAAGAAATTACGGCATATTACATCCACTGGGCATCAAAGTTCGCCACTATGATAAAAAGCACAAGCAGACAGCAGATTACATACACTGGGCATCAAAGATCACCACTAGTGCAAATAAACACGCCGACAAAATAATATACAAAACCGACAACACTTCAATAGAGTTCAAGAAAGGTTAGCCCTGCTGGGGAGCTGCAGCGCAAGCAGCTGAGCAAGATGATGAGACTGCGCTTGTTCAACACTTATATCTTCCTCACTCTAAAAGATAAACAAGCAGACAGATGACAGGTTTTGCACATAAAAGTATCAGTGCTGACAATTCATCACATTTCTTACTGACGAATAAAGTGACACAGTTTAAAATTGCATTAACACAATATGGTATTGTTCAGGTCAAGACATGGCAGGAATTGACATTGTGAAGGAGTTGGCAGCTTCACGACACCACTAGATTACAGATCAAGAACTCATAAGTATCAATGGTTAGTGTGCTGTCAATTTATCCCATTTCAGATTGGCAAATAAAGAGGCGGTTTAAATAATAGTAAAATGATATGACATTGTTCATAGTTAAGACATTGCAGAATATGACATTGTGCTGTAGTGGGTAGGTTCACCACACCACTGGATTACGGATGAAGAACAGAAGCATACATGCAGTGCAAAAGAAGATCACTTGCTCTATGTAGTTTAATTTACATGGTATGAAGAAGGAACTTGGTTGTACAACTGAAAACTTAAATTGAGAAGGACAAACTTTTGTTTATGAACTACATAATAAACTTTAAACATGCAATTTGATGCAAACACCAAAAATAAACAGCTATTGCAGTCATGCCTAACCAAATATACACAACAAAGTTTGAAGGCTTGAGAAGGACAAACTTACATTACTGGTGAAGACAGGATCTATAAAGCCCTTGTCCATGCTGATGGGGGGGGGCAATTCAAGAAGTTTAGCACAGAATGTTCTTCATAAGCATTGCCTTTATTCTACATTTTGTTAAGAGTAAATATAGATGTGATAATATACGAAAAAATGGAGAATATTTAAGATAAGATGAAGAGTGATGCTACATAACCAAGTAGCTATAAATGTATGCGCAGCGATACAGGCAAAAGGCACAGCCAAGAGCAATGCACAACTAAACTTCTTCACACTACAAAAAAATACACTTCCGTGATGATACGTGTTTGTCATAGTAGGTCACATTTTTTGTCATGCATGTACATCCATGACAAATTTATGACAGAATCAAGATAGTCATACATGTGCTGTCGTAGAAGTGTTCGATGACATTACCAAAATTATCATCACGGAAGTGTCCACTTCCATGACGATAAATCGCGCGTCACAGAAGTGCTTTCGTCAAGGGTGACCGACATGTGGCATCCACCATAACGGAACGCCGTTAAGCTATCGGGTCGGGTTTTGGATCCGATAACCCGTTAACAGCCCCGACCAATGGGGATTTTCCACGTGTAAAATCATCATTGGCTGGAGGAAACATGTGTTGGCTCATCGTTGGGATAGATGGCATCCACTCATTGGACAGAAGGAGCCTATGATACGTCGACACGTGGCACGGCCAATAAAGTTTAAATGGGTCGGCCCAACTAAAGGCCCACAAGATTTGGCGGCCCATAATGGGCCGGCTAGTTAAAGGCCCACGAGATTTTGTGGACTATAATGGGCTGGCCCAGCTAAAGGCCCACAAGATTTTGCAGGCCATAATAGGCCGGCCCAGGTAAAGGCCCACAAGATTTTTGTGTGCCATAATGGGCCGGCCCAGCTAAAGGCCCACAAAATTCTTGCGGATCATAATGGGCCGGCCCAGCTAAAGGCCCACGAGATTTCGCCGACATTAATGGGCCGGCCCAGCTGTAGGCCCACAAGATTTTGAGGACCCTAGTAGGCCGGCCCATTAACTGGCTGCCATGTTTTAGGCCAAATGTCGGCCCATAATTGATCCGGTCCATTAATGGCCTGCCACGTTCCGGGCCTAGTAATGGCCCATATAAGATCCGGCCCGTTAAAAGCCTCCCACTTTCTGGGCCAAATCACGGCCCAAATCAGGTCCAGCCCTTTAAGAGGCTTTGGGCTCAATTATGGCCCATATCAGATTCGGCCCGTTGACTGGATGCTATGCTTTTGGGCCCACTTGCTAAAGGCCCATTTAGTAATTCGGCCTAATATTAGTTTCGGCCTGTTAAGGGCCCATTTAACATTTCGACCCTATATTAATTTTGGCATGTTAAAAGCCCATCATATAGTTGGGCCTAACTATGGCCCAGTTTGCATCCGGCCTACTCGCAGCCGATATCTGATTGGGCCAAACAAGGACCGAGACAACTTTGGCCTGTTAAACTCCCGTGAATTTATTTGCACAATCATGGGCCGGGGTCCATTTCGGGCTGCCGCCGGCCCATGAGCTATTCGGCACGTTTCAGGCCGAGCCTACTTCTCAGCCTCCTAAAAGCGCATTGAGTTTTCTTGCGAAAAGAGGGCCGGGGGTTACTCGGCCTATTAAAGGCCCGAATCCACTAGTGGGCCAGTTTGATGACGCCCATGAAGCGGATTATACATCGTGATTGCATGACGGCCCGATTATGTACCGTAATTTTATGGTTTGGCCGGTTTACTGCGAAGACAGGATATATATACAGTAAATTAACTGCAGCATCATGAATAAGAAAAAACCTAGACTATACAATAAATAAATTACGGCATATTACATCCACTGGGCATGTAAGTTCGCCACTATGATAATAAAGCACAAGCAGACAGCAGATTACATACACTGGCATCAAAGATCGCCATCAGTGCAAATAAGCACGCCGACAAAATAATATACAAAACCGACAGCACTTCAATAGAGTTCGCTTGTTCAACACTTATATCTTCCTCACTCTGAAAGATAAACAAGCAGACAGATGACAGGTTTTGCACATAAAAGTATCAGTGCTGACAATTCATCACATTTCTTACTGACGAATAAAGTGACACAGTTTAAAATTGCATTAACACAATATGGTATTGTTCAGGTCAAAACATGGCAGGAATTGACATTGTGAAGGAGTTGGCAGCTTCACGACACCACTGGATTACAGATCAAGGACTCATAAGTATCATTGGTTAGTGTGATGTCAATTTATCCCATTTCAGATTGGCAAATAAAGTGGCGGTTCAAATAATAGTAGAATGATATGACATTGTTCATAGTTAAGACATTGCAGAATATGACATTGTGATGTAGTGGGTAGGTTCACCACACCACTGGATTACGGATGAAGAACAGAAGCATACATGCAGTGCAAAAGAAGATCACTTGCTCTATATAGTTTAATTTACATGGTATGAAGAAGGAACTTGGTTGTACAACTGAAAACTTAAATTGAGAAGGACAAACTTTTGTTTATGAACTACATAATAAACTTTAAACATGCAATTTGATGCAAACACCAAAAATAAACAGCTGTTGCAGTCATGCCTAACCAAATATACACAACAAAGTTTGAAGGCTTGAGAAGGACAAACTTACATTACTGGTGAAGACAGGCTCTATAAAGCCCTTGTCCATGCTGATGGGGGGGGGCAATTCAAGAAGTTTAGCACAGAATGTTCTTCATAAGCATTGCCTTTATTCTACATTTTGTTAAGAGTAAATATAGATGTGATAATATACGAAAAAATGGAGAATATTTAAGATAAGATGAAGAGTGATGCTACATAACCAAGTAGCTATAAATGTATGTGCAGCGATACAGGCAAAAGGCACAGCCAAGAGCAATGCACAGCTAAACTTCTTCAGTACCAACCTTATGGTAAGAGTAAATATAGATCTGATGTGTAGAAAATGGAGGGCAAAGGAAAATAAGCTGCAGAGTGATGGTACATGAACAACTACCTGTCAATATAAGTACACTGATAAAGGACAACATGTACTTACAAGAACAATGCAGAGCTAAAAAAATTCATTGGCATTGGATATATTCTACACTAATGTAACCATTCATACAGATCAGATAATTTGGAGCGAACAATTGATAAGCAAGCTATCATGCATACTGCTGTCACATAATGAACCAGGTATGTATGCAAGTACAGTGATACAGGACAACAGGTACTAACAAGAGCAAAGCAGCGGGCAGCATATTTGCGATATCCTGTCGTTCTTTTCAAACCGGAATTCTTCTTCGAGCTGATTTCCTGCAAAAAAGATCCGTAAGGCACATGCGGAAAAGTAGAAGTTCAAATTGTCATGTGATTTCATAGACAGTACCTCATCCTGGGAACGAGACCAGTGCATAACAAGGTTTTTCCATTCAATGTCTTCTAAATTTAGCACAGGAGACTTCACCGGAAATTCGTTTATAGACTTGCCATCAAAGTGTGATTTCCTCAGGTAACACCGATACTGCTGCAATGCTTCCTTGAAAAGCACAAGCAAGCTTTGCTCGTCATGACTATCCAGATTGACCCTCACCTAGTTACAACAATGTAATGTAAATCATTGATGTGTTCGATCAGCAGAAAACAGGAAAATAATAACCATGAATAATAGCACTTACACGTAAGTTGGACAGGAAGATGTGAAAATGGTGTTTGTCTTCACTATAATCTTCCCATGATGGGAATATATGCACGTAGTCCCTAACAACATTGAAAGCATTGTCTTTTAAACTGGGAATAAATGGAATGGGGTTCCAATCTGCAGGACTGCAGTTGGGATAGGTCTTCGGCCGGTGGACTTGCTGTACTTTTTGCTGGAGTGGGATTTTTCTGTGGTACGGCTGGTGCTATGGCAAATGAAATCGGTATACCTTTTGCTGGAGTGCAGGTCCTGTGTGGTGGGGCTAGTGGTGTGGCCAGTGAAGTATGGGTACAGTCTGCTGGAGTCGGTCCTATGTTTTGTGTCACTGGTTGTACAGCCAATATAAGTGGGGCGCTGTCTGATTTCTCCGGCACCACCATGTTTTTCAAGGACTTTGCTGGTGCTCCTTCAGGTTCGGCAATCACCCTCTTCCTTTTTGATGTCTGATGCACAAGAACAACATTTGAGTGGAAAAACATGGTATGACGACAGATGGAATATGTATTGATAATGGATGGGCATAGCATCTCGAGTTATATGATGAGTAAACTAAGCAGATGGTGGTGCAACAAAGTAGAAGAAATGCAAGACAACATATGCAAGATACGCGCAATCAATAAAACCTTGCCAAATTAGAACAGGCACCTTGATGGGTGAACAGGACAGGCCATCTGCCTTTGACTCCTCGAGGTTAGAATAGTCATTAGAATGATATTCTGAACAAGAATCAACAGGTGGGGAGCGTACGAGTTTCATTGCTTCCAAAATGGCACTCAATGCCTTGGTGCCAATTTTGTAAGTCATTGCAGTGTTCCACAATATTCTTCTGATGCGCGGATTCTGATATTCACTGTAATTGCGTATAATATCTGAGAACCATGAAAACATAAATAGTTGTGAGATTATCTTTGTAATGCAGATGATATTCTAATATAGGGGCGCCCCTGTAAACACTTATGTGCTATCACTGGATTCTGATGAGAGAGCTCATGTGTGCTGTAATATCGTGCGTGCATTTATATAATCTGGCACAAGTACACAAAAAATAGGCTCCAGAAGTAAGGATAGCTGGCAGATGATAGGTTCATAATATACTGTATAGATAGTTTATTGCCAAACCATGATAACAAGAGCACACAACAACTAGGCAGATCATAGTGTACATAACAGGGGTACACCATAACCACGATATATAAATCGGGAAAGTGGAACTGGCTTGAAAATACGGTGTTGTATTGCCGCTAGTAATTGAAAGCCTATCGATCGCGTACAGGCCAGCACTATCGAACATGGTAAAGAAGAGCAAGCAGATTTTGGATAATAAAATGTTGGTTGCGCAGTGCCCACACATGATGAACCAGAGCGCATTAAGAATGCAACTCCCAGCTGTCTCTCGACCATTTCAGGCGGTTGGATGAAGATCCTACGTCTCCTAACCCTTCTTCTTCCTCGTCTGTGATTCTTCCCATACAGAACACCGCACGGGCCGCCGGCCGGACCACCGGCCCCCACCGCCTGTGTTCCTCCGCCACCCCCACCCCCCACCCGCGTCGAGTTTTCTTCGTTCGGCGAGGCCCCACAACCACCCGAGCCCCTTGGATCGCACCGGCGAACTCCGGCGAGCTCTGAAAAATCGACTGACCCAATTTTGAAATTTAGTCTACTGTGATTTAACTAGTGTGGAATATAAAAGGGGAAAACCATAAGCATTGGGAGTATAGTGTTGAGCGTGCCATGGCGGATCTGAAGGTGCAAACCAGGACAAAGGCAACTTCGCAACCAAGACAAGAAATCAGAGTAAAGCAGTGGCGATCTATTTTCTTGCTGCGATAAATAAGTTGAGCAGATACGAAAGAGTACCGCCTCTGGTGCGGCGCCGTGTACGCATCTGGTGAGAATTTGACGGTGCTGCGGTAGCGATGGCTGTCGGCGGCGTGGAAGCAGATCTAGGAGGGTAGACGGTGGCGGCGGGGCGCGGTGGACGAGACGGTCGTAGGAGCGGCGCCGGCAAGGTGGACGACGGCGGGGATGAAGCGAGAGGACGGGATGCAAGGATCCCGGTCCGAAGGCGTGGATGAGAGAGGTCGATCTCTTGTAATGGACGGCGGCGTCGGGGTATCAGCTCCGGCATGGTGGAGGAGGACGGCGGTGGATGGGGTGGCGGACGGCGGCGGACGGAGGAGGGTGGGGTGGAGAGGGTGTTTTGGCGCCCACGGAGTACGAATGGGGAAAAGGGAGGTAGAGAGGAAGGGGGGAACCATGTAGTCAGGGCGCGCTTGTCTCAAATGCGAGGAAATTTACAAACTTAGCCCCCGTTTCAAATTTCTACTACATCACAGCAACATTAGTCGGTTGGGGATAGGACGGTAATCTCGCATACACCGAATATTTGCCGACGAGAGTTTGTTTTTGGCGCCCACCGTGTATGAATATGAATCGGGGAGGGAGTCGATTTCGGCCGAGGGCACACTGTGTTTTGGCGCCCACCGTGTATGAATCCGGGTGAGAGGCGGTTACGTCACGTTTGGGTGAAATTACAAACCTACCCCTATCGAAACCTATAGAAATCCAGCAGATAGGCTTTGCGCGGCAGGGATAGGCAGTAGTGATTTCCATCTCGCAGATTTTGGTTTCGGGCGGTTACTGCGACTTTCCCCGCTTCGTTCAAATTTTGCACAGTGCACGTTTACCGTGCCAACTCAATTCGAATCCCGTTTGTATTCTACTATTTTTTTCGGGCGGGATCCATTTTCAATTGGAATTACATTCTATATACATCATTTTTTTACATATATACTTTCAAAAGCACAACACCATTTATACATAAATATGGTTTACAAATGGCATGATCTCAGATTCATAAGGTTGTATCCATCAATTTGGATTTTCAAATATTTGAAACCACTTTATGTTGAAATCCAATGTATGCATTCCTCGCTAACTGTCTCCAATTAATGTGTGTTTCATGCGGGTTTTTTTTAACTTCTCAAACATGTATAATGTGTTTCACACACGCAACATATAGTGTAATCCCGTTTAGACACTAATTGCATATAAACCATGCATTGTTTGTAATTGAAGAATCTATGGATCACCAATATTGATAAACTATATAACATTACACGTGTGCCCAAATTCAAATGAATATGCATGTTTGATACACCAATTTGCGTTATGATATTATCGATGTCGTGATCTCCAGTTTAAATATTTGAATCCCCTTTAATCCAGATATTCGTCTCATATAGCTATCACTCATGCTTATATAGGACTATCTCTCTGGACCTATACGCGTTCATCGTCTCTCAGGCATCTCTCGTGCTACCTGTATGTCGACAATGATCTTTTATCTTCGTAACACACTGACGGTACTCTCTCCATCGACCTTCATCACTCTATCTCTCTCTAAGTATATCTCGCTCCCTGCTATGTGTCTCTAGCTATGATTCTCCATGTGGAATCTCTTTCTCTCACACAAACACAAAACTTTGTCTCCCGGGGTCTCATTTCTCTCAACTATTCCCATGTGTGCCACTCGCACACCCCTCATACAGAGATGTCTTTCGCTCCTTAGATATGAGAACCTACGACTCTTCCTCTTCAATATCTCTTTCTCACACACAAACACAAACTCTGTCTCCCAGGGTCTCATATTTCTCCATTGTTCTCTTGTATGTCGCTCAAACACACCCTCTCTCCCTAGAGATATCTTGCGTTCCCTCATATGTCTCTCTAGCTATCACTCTCGTTGTGAAATATCTTTCTCTCTCGCAGACACAAAACTCCGTCTCTCTGGATCTCATTTCTCTCTGATATTTGTTTGTATGTGACTCACATGCACCCTCTCTCTATCTCTCTCACACCCACACACATAACCCAGCCTTCTGATCCACTCGACTCCTATCTCTAGCGCACACTAGCTAGCATCTTTATCTTTCTATTTATCTGTTTCTCCATCAACCTTCTTTCTCGCCCTCACTCTTGATTCCTATCACGCACACTACATATGTTTCTCTCTACATGCATGCAGTCAAGTGCCCTCTCACACACATATATAACTTCACCCTTTGAACCACCCGACGGTCATCTCCGACACCCAAACTAACGGATGTCTCTCTAGCTAGCATCTCCATCTCTGTATCTATCTGTAGTTTCTCCGTCAACATTTCTTTCTCGCACGGAGTCTTGCTTCCTATCACCCACACTATATATGTCTATCCATACATATGCATTTATAGGTTGATCTCTTTTGCACAATCGTTGCGCCTCACCCCCTCTGCTCGCCATAGATGCATGCTCCAGCCCACGCCACTATCTCTTAAAGACAAAAACACATGCTCAATTGTCGGGCCTTCTTCCCTGCATTCTCACATGCATGCATATTGTCATACCGATCCGTCTCTCCCATGTCGTTGATCTTAGGACTTATGTCTTCTTTCTTTTATCTCGATCATGCGCGCGCGCACACACACACATCCCACGTATACATGTATACCTCTCACACATGCACGTTCAAGGTCTCTATGTCTCCATACGTAGTTAATTACCCTCAATCCTAACTCCACATCGAATCGTTCTCCTCTTTTGTGCACATAACTTCCGCCTGGATGGGCAAAACACACACTCACACTTAACAATCTCCTTCTAGCTACCCCCCCCCCCCCCCGCCCCGCGCGCCTCTCACTCTTCCCCTATATCCCCGAAACCAATAAGACCATCCCTTTGTTTAATTCCCGCCTACATGCACCATCGATATATATTAGTCTTCCGTGGTGTCTCTCGAACAAACACGTTCTCTCGATGTCGACTCCTCTCACGCGCACGCACCTTCTCTTCCCTCCTACGGGCATTTTCTCTCTCGCACCCCATCATTGGGGCCTCTGCCATACACATCACCTCTCTATGATGAAGCCATGCGCACTTAAATTACATCCGCCACAGAGGACCCCGGGACACACACACACACACACACACACACATGCACGCACGCACCACCCCCCCACCCACACACACTAAGACTCCATCTCTATCCCTCTCTCTCTCACACACACAAACACACACACACACACGCACCCCCCCCCACACACACACTTAGACTCCATCTCTCTCTATCTCTCTCTCTCACACACAGACAAACTAAGACTCCATCTCTCTCTCTCTCTCTCTCACACACACACACACACACACCACACACACTAAGACTCCATCTCACACACACATGCTCTAGGCGGAGCATTTGTTCCTACCACCCTTCATCCAACCTTACCCGTCTGATAAACAATCATCTTTATTTACTTGCATAACATGGACAGATTCCACTTTACTTTAGTAGTCAGCAAACTTATCATCTGTATACCCTTATAAAAACGAGTTGGCGATGATGGTGTGCCTGCCATCTTGTAATACAGACCGTATGATCTATATCTGAAGGATAGGAAGCAAACTATGATAATTTTACAAAAGATACCCGCACCTCTCTCCACATCATTATCTCCCGCAACCTCATTGCTCAGCAATTAAAAAAGGAATAAGGCTCTGGAACAATCTAGCATGCATGGTGGCCGCTGCCGCCTGCCGGCGCCGTCCATCCCCATGCCTCCGCCCATTCCGACCACCAGTCACCACCACGCTCAACTCCTCCTCGCCTTATCTCTCATCTTTCATTTTTTCGATGACATTCTCGAGATACCAGTTTTCCGATAAAATTCTCGAGATATCATTAGTTTTTACACATGGGATTACTCCTGCATGGGTCAATCACAACAGGTGTTTTGTAAAAAAATGCATATTGATGTTCCGTGCAATGCACGAGAATCTTGCTTGTAATTATATAACGCAAATCACGAGCAGGAAGTGACATTTTTTTGACACAACCACGTTAACATGGCCACGTAAATCACGAGCAGGAAGGAGAAGGGAAGCGGGCTGTGGAGTAACGTTTTTACCACAATTTCTTAGGAAACTGAGTGCAATAATTGAGTAGTTTTGCAAACTACCATTACTACTACACCTGAAACGGTTCAAAACCTATACTCCCTTGCCAGCGCGCGCTTCCCGCGTGAAACGGTCAGCGTCGCCTGGAGCGTCAGTGCCGCATTAATGCCCGGCCAGAGCGGAGGCGACCTCTCACTGGCGCCGGCTTTGAAGTGGCGCGACGGCCGAGAGAGCGCCGCTTCCCGGTGCACGCGACTGCTCCGCGTCGAGACTGGCCATAGGCCCTGTTTGGATCCATGGGTTAGAGTTAGTTTGAGCTAGTTGGGGCTCAAATAGCCCTAAAGTATCCAAGCATGAGGGTTTAAATTGGAGCAAGTTGCACCGAACCCACCAAAAAAAACTATCCCACCCAAGAGGTGCTAACTGGAGATAGTTCTCATTGGGACCACTGAAAAATCACTTTTCTCTCTCCATGAAGTGCATTTATTGTCAATCTAACCCTGTCACCCAAACACCTCTTTGGCTACAGTTAGTTCAGGGTTAGTCATGAGTTAGTCTAACCTCTAGCTAAGTTAGAGTATCAAACAGGAGCAGTATAGGACATGCAAGTTGCTCAAAGCATACAGGCAAATTCGTACGTGAAAGGATTTTTTTCTTTTTGAAAACGGAACGTGAAAGGAATTTTTTTAGAATGCTCTTGGCATGTCGCTAACATGTGATAGTTAACCGACCTCAATAGACGGCAGAAACGCCAGCCCGCCGCACTTTGATAGAGACGAGGAGGGAGAAGCGATACAGGCTGCTGGATTACTAGAGATAGGTGTCGCACGGAAGCCAAGAAATATGGTGATAGCGTGGGTTAGCCATGTACTAGTATGATGTAACTACACTGGGCTGCCGTGTTTCGTACTCTTCCAGTCCACTGTGGAGATGATTGGTTAATTTTATATCGCTGAATAATATTAAATATTATGAGTGCAGACGCTCCACCACGAGGTTCCTTGCTCCTTCTCGGTCGTCCGGAATCTATGTTCTTCCACTCTATTTTTTTACGTGAGCTTTGTTCATCCTTTTGCCAACACGCGAGACATCTAGCATCAAGGCGCACGTGTTATGCAACGATCGTTCCATCTATATGAAGAACACGTGGCACTGGAACTACGAGACGGACATGTACCCAGGAGTGGACGTACGAACCTGAGTAATGTAGCGCAGTAAGTGAAGTAGAAAGGCACAAATGGTATGAACATGCGTGGCATACAGGGTGTGTTTGGTTGCGTTCTCGTCTCAGCATAGTTGTTCCCTCTTCATGCATGCTCAACTCAACACCCCTCTTCATGCATGCTCTCTTCATGCATGCTTCTAGTGTATTTGTGCTAAACTAGTGTGGACTCATGCACCCTCCATACACTCTACCAAACACCCAAAAGTAGGTCGAGAAGGGAACTCTTGGGCGGCATTTGTCTCTTACTACGTACTACCACTAAATGTTGTACGTGCAATGCACGGTGATGTTATGGAGTACGTGTCTAAGTACTCTACTACTACTATATTAGTTGGAGGCACATATTAACTTTTATATTTGTTTACGTGTATGCCCCGAGACCTTCCAACTAGACGTGTCTTTCTCTCCAGGTCGCACTTTGTATCGTTCATACAGCTAAGTACTACTACGTGTGGTCTCCGACCCAGAAGTGGAAGAAGTGGAGACGCTCTACCACGCTGTTTTTTTACGCTGGGCTCTACCACGCTGTTCATGTCCCACTCCTTTCGCTGACGTGTGGGACATCCAGCACGTGCCGTGTTTGGCACCCTTCGTCGTAAGAGTTGAAACGCTAGCATTCATCAGAAATAAAAAATAATTATAAATCGGCAGTGATACTATTTTTTTGCGAACCAATCAGCAGTGATACTATACCACGCGGTTTCCTTGCTCCTCGATATCGGAAAGAATACTTCCGTTCGCCAACATGTGGGACGTCGACCATCCTGGTCCACTTGCCATGCACGCAGAACTCCAAGGGAGAGTCACCCAGGTCGTCGCGCCGCAGTAACAATGACTAATGAGCCGTCAAATCACAGGCCCACTTCCCACTTTGAAGTTGCTCGGACGAAGGAACCATCATGACTTCGTTGAATTCCGCTTCTTGAAGAAAACTACTGTACCAGCAGTACTGCTAGCTACAGTATTTACTCCAACAGAGGCCTCCTTTCGTTCATAGGATAGGAATATGAAAATCATAGGAAGTGAGATGACATGCATCTCAATTCCTATAGAGAAAGAGATGCCATTTGATGCATAGGATAGGAATTTTTCCACTTAGTCTAGGCTAATGTACTGGTAATTTGCTCTAAAAACTACAGTAGTAACTAGTAGTACTGGTACATGCTCGTACTCAGACACAGACACACACACTAACTACTAGTACTACTACTTCTCACATGCTGGCCAGACGCCGTCGTTCTCCTTCCCGGCTTTGTCGGCGACACCCCACCGTGCTTGGATCTCCGCCGACCTCTCCGCAGCAGCGCGTGCGTCCTTTTCTTTCTTGCGGCGGCGGGCCTCTCTTTTCTTGAGTGCTTTCTGACTTTTCCGCTCCCTCTGTGCGGCTTTGGCCGCCTCTTGCTCTACCGCCCATTCGGCCTTGGCATCTTCAAATTCCTCCCACATAGTTGTGAGGTCGCGAGCGGCGATGAACTCGGCACGGCAGGATGCCATCGCTTCCCTACCATTTTGTGTGCGTTCATGGGCGGCGAGGAACTCGGCGTGGCGGGATGCCATCGCTGCCCTACCGGTTAGTGTGCAGCGTGGTGGCATGAACGACGCTTGGTGAGAGCTCTGGGGTGGAGTGGCCGGACAACCGTATAGTGCATTGGTTTGTCAAGAGCTCAAGGACAGAAGACGAAGCAAATTAGGATTCCCCTTCAATCCTGGTCATTTATTACCGAGTAAAATGCATTGGCGGTCATCGAACTTGTCTTGATAGCTCACTTTGATCATTATATACGAGATATGGTGATTATACGGTCGCTGGCTCAGCGTATAGCTCCGTATTTGTATGGTTGACCAGTCCAACAGTCCGCATGCGCCTGAAACGGTCACCGTCTCTCCAGAATGTCAATGCCGCATTCACTGGACTTAACTGCAGGTGCAATTGGTGTGTCACTGACATGCGGGCCAGACGCCCGTTGGGCCCACATGTCAGACACCCAAACGCATCTGCAGTTAAGTCACTGAAGCAGCATCCGCATTCAGACCCGACGAACCTACTCCGGTGCCAGCTGTCCATCTGTCTGTCGCGGCTCATTGCCATTCGCCCGCTATATTAACTTGAGCCCTAGCTCCCAGCCATAGCCAAAAGACCCACACTTATTCTCCTCTAGTCCCTTCCTTCTATCGGCACCACTTAAACCATGGCCTCGTGGCGCTCTGAAGCTCTCTTGGACGTACTGTCGCAGGAGCAGACGAGGGACATCGGTGGCTCTGCTCTGGGCGCGCTCCAAAGCTCTCTTCGACGTACTGTCGCAGGAGCAAACGAAGGAGATCGCCGGCACCCCTCGGGCTGCCCTCCGCCAGCACGACCATGAAGCCGGCACGTGTGCGCGGGCGCAACCGGCAGCGAGGAAGAGTAGTACACGGTAGGTCGCCACCGCTCTGGTCCCGGGAAGGCCACCGCTACTCCACTCTGTCAACGCCAAGCTTGGTGGGGTAAACATCGGCGGCCGATTAGCCTCTTGACGGCGACGTGGAGGCGGAAATCTTCATAACCTTGTGCTCCGGCCGGAGGAGGAGGTTATCAAGGCGGATGAGGAGGAGGCAAAGGCAATGGCCGGCTTTCTCGGGTTCATGGCCGGACTTGGTGGTCGGGCGCCGGCGATCGTTTAGATTAGGTTTATAGTAGGTTTAGTACGGTTTGTGCGAAATATGTAATGAATTTTGTCCAGTTTGTAGGAAAAGTTTTCGAAATGTAATGAATTTCATCCGGTTAATTTGAAATTTGCTTTGTTTGCACGAATTTCATCCGGTTAGTTCATATAGTTGTCGAAAGGTATGCGGGCAGCATCGGATGGCATCCATCAGTGTCCTCGGACAGATACCAGTGTAAATTTGTGGGCCAGCGCTGGAGATGCCCTAACTATCATGCTATAATCGCTAACAATCCTCCATTATTTGGCAGGGAACAGTTATCCCTCGATCAAAATCAGATCCGCGGTGTTTCGCACTCCTCCCGCGTACGAGTGTAAACTCTTGCTTACATAAAAATGGAGCAAGTGGACGGCACTGTAGCACGTCATATCACTCGAACTAGCCCGCCTAACGAGCGGGAAAGCACCGCCCTCGTCATTTTGTTCTGGATTTCTATCGATCGATCGCGCGAAAATGTTACGCTTCGCAAGTTCTAAAGGAAAAGGCGGCACACTTACGACTCGTACGCGTCGCAACCCCGACAGTCCGGCTCGCACGCCGCTCACCAAAGGGGACACGCGTTGTCTTGCAATTTCACTGACATGTGGGACCGTAATTGAATAAACCGTCGATAGCCGAAATCTAATCGCTCGGCGGGCGTCGGCTGAGAAGAGAGAAACGGGGGAGGGAGAAGAGATCGCCCGCCCGCCGCGCACGGACTCCAAGAAATATATGGTGATAATGTGAGGTGGGCCATGCTGGAGTCCGGACCGCTTCCGGAGCCCGCTCTCACCGCCCTGGCCCCTCAAGACGCCAGCTGCCCGCTGCATGCATAGCAAGTAGTCCCCGCTTATGTGGAGGAGAGAGAGGCATTGACAAAGTCAAGGAGTAACAGTGGAGACAATAGCTTTCATCAAAAATAAACAATGAATACTCGTTGCTCGTCCTCTATATCGGAAAGAATACTTTCATTCGCCGACATGTGGGACGTCGACCATCCTGGTCCACCTGCCATGCACAAAATTATCCTGGTCTACCCCGGTCGTATCGCAGGCCCAACCTTTCCCACCGTAAGTTGTTCGGACGAAGGAACCATCATGACTTCGTTGAATTCCGCTTCTTCAAGAAAACTTACTGTACCCGCAATACTGCTACCACACGCGAAGACTGGACGGCACTGTACCACGTCATATCACTGAAACCCACTAGGCCAAACTAGCCCGCCTAGGTCATCTATTTTGGAACGGAGGGAGTACGTCTCTGCACTGCTATGATTTTGTGTTGCACGTTCTCTGTACTTTTGCTACGATTTTCCTACCCTATGAACCAAATGAGGCCTGAATGTATGTCGACTATTGTCTGATCGATCGCTAAGCCTACAATTTTAGGAGCTAGGGCTATTGGTCGATCGACGAGGGATAAGTATAAGCGTACCACGAGCTCATCAGCCCCAACGTTTCTCTTCGGTGAGTGTTTTGCAAGTACTATAGCTCGCACAGTAGCTAGCCTACTAACACCAAGAATCATCAAACAAGCCCTGCTGATATGATAAACAGTTCAAACTTACATCTAAGCATGCCATATATTACATCAAAAGCTGGTGAGGATACATCTGTTTCCATAACTCGGAGAGGGTTCGCATGATTCATCGCATGATTCACTATCAAACAAAAGTAGCAAGATCCGCCCACACAAGACAGTGCACTAGCCCTAAGATGGTTTGATAACACGCATCGTTCTGGTAATTAAACACAGGGCAATGCAAACTACCCTGAAGGATTAGCGCGACCAACTATTTCTTGTCATCGATCTCTCGGGCAATGACCACAGCACGGACAGCGGCATGGGAATCGATTTCTGGGGCGATGTCCACAGGACTGACCGCGACATCGGAATCGATCTCTGGGGCGATGTCCACAGGATGGACAGCGGTATCGGAATCGATCTCCGGGGCGATGCCAACAGGACGGGCCACGACATCGGAATCATCAAGGACAACCACCGGCACCTGCACAACACTAACATATTAGCAAGCACATTGCAAATAATCAAAAAGCAAGCACATTGCAAATAATCAAAAACCACAACTATGGTAATAAGCCATTATTTTTTACCTTGTGCAGCTCACCGGGGGATCTCATCCCTCCGGGGGCCATCTCCTCGTCCTCGATGGGGGCCATCACCTTGCCAGGGGAATACTGCTTCTCAACGGCGACTATCTCCTCAAACTCGGTCTTGAGCCTCACATAGGTGGCAATCAGAGCTCCTGGGGTAGGCACGGTGGGGCCCTTGCTGTTCTTCCAACTTTCTTTGAGGAGTTCGTCCGCCAACGTCCTCAACTCTTTGGCCAGTGCTTGTTTCTTGGAGTTCTTCGTCTCCATGGGTTGGCCCGCCAACATGGTCAACTCGTTGGTCGGTGCTCGCTTCCTGGAGATCGCTGTCTCCAGTGGGTTGTCCGCCGGCAACTCTTTGCCTAGTGCTCCAGGATCCATCAATGAACTGACAAACAAAAAGCAATCGAAAGGAAACCACAATCGCAATGAAAACGGGAAAAGAATAGGATGTGAGAATCGGTCGGTGCTTCGCAAAAAGAAGATTATTGGAATGAAAATATAGCAGCATAACTGATTCGCCCACCTTTCCTTCGTCGGTAGAGAAGAAAAATGGCAGAAGTGAGTAGCCTGGAGTGAGGTTTTCTTCAAGAAAGGGAAGAAAGGGCTTGAACGAGCGTTCCAATGAAATTATGGTTGCTTCGTCCAGTCCAACTTGGAGGCCACCTTACCACTGCTGGTAAAGGTGTGGGTTTTGTGATATGACGGGTCATGATGGCCACACCGGGGTGACAGGTGAGTCTCGACTGTAGCACCTCGCTGTGATTTGGTGGATGGCACGCGGGCCCGGATGCTTTGAAATGTCATTAACTTGATTTTAGTCTCTTTAGTATTTGGATCCAAGCATGGATGAGGCTAACAAGTTTTAGTCCCACTACTTTTAGTCATGAGACTAAAACATATCAAAGCACTCTCTCAGGCTGGTCATAGTGGGGAGTAACTTAGACTAGTGTCATGCATATGACACTAGTGT
This sequence comes from Triticum aestivum, assembly GCF_018294505.1. Taxonomy (NCBI): domain Eukaryota; kingdom Viridiplantae; phylum Streptophyta; class Magnoliopsida; order Poales; family Poaceae; genus Triticum; species Triticum aestivum. The sequence goes on from NC_057795.1 coordinate 509,259,925, forward strand.
AAGTTACTACCTCCATAGTGCAAAGTAACATAGTAGTATCATAGATTGCTTCATTTATTATCTCATAGACTCATTTTGCCTCGGAAAGCGCTATGTTACAGTAACATATTATGTTACCACAAGCACCTCTTTCCTCATTAAATACTTGCCACATAAGAAAAATTGTCTTGGGATGTGTTAAGTTACTACCTAAGTTACTCCCACTATGGCTAGCCTCAATATTGTGCACCGCGACCAAGGCGGAGAGAAAAACAAGAGAACTACGTAATTAATGCATGAGTTTAATTAGGGTAGTTTTGTAAAGTACGAGATACGTTCCTCCAATCGCAAAATGCCTTGGTTCATGAGATTTGAGATTTGAGCCCTATAAACCGGAGGGGAGGGGGTACTGCACACGGTGTAGTCTAGTCACTTGTTTTTTTAGCCGAAGTCTAGTCACTTGTTGAAATCTCTAGAAAGGCAAATACTCCTTTCCGGTTTACAGGTCTATACTACTCCCTCCGTCTAGGTGTGTAAGTCATCTTACGAAAACCAAATAGTCCCAAAAGACTTAGGCGCGGTGCATTAACTTCTACCTTGTTTCTTGTTTCTTGACATGTGTATCAACCAATAAGAGATGAGAGGTGTGCATGCTTTTAATGACTTGCAATGGCTAGTTCATTGCATGGAATGCTATTAATTAGCAAATAAACATTGGTGACCCCAGGAGGAAACGGTGCTAAGCGCGTGGACCTATGCAGAATGAGTATCAACCAATGGATAATGGAGTTTAATTGTTAAACAATAGCAATTTTGTCTCATGCAAGAGCCTGGCTAGTACTCCAAGGAACCGCACCACGCGAGCGTTCGCAACTGCCACGTTCGGTTTGCACTTGGCTCTTCGCCTCTTCGAGAAGACGAACAATGATGTTACTCCTACTTCTACAGTATCGAATCCACTGCTGCATGTCCGTCCACCTCGTGCGGGAGGGATAGCGTGTAGCGAAAGCTTCTACTTACTGCTCCTGCCTTTGCGTCCATGACAGGTGGGCCCAACAGGTGGTTGGCCCACCTGTCATGCAGCCAAAGGCAGGTGCAGTTAAGGCACCGGAGCTCAGTCCGCGAGGGAGAGGGCGTCGTAGTAATCAAATTTCTCGGGCTTGTACGAGTTGACGCGACACATCAAAGCACTGCATTCGATAAAACTCTTTTTACACATTTCAAATGGGCTACTTCGTATGTAGGAGTAGACATATTCTGCTTCGTATGTACTCCCTCCGTTCCAAAATATAAGTCTTTTTAGAGATTTCACTATGAACTGGAGTACATACGAAACAAAATGAGTGAATCTACACTCTAAAATATGTCTATATACATCCGTATGTAGTTTGTAGTGGAATCCCTAAAAAGACTTACATTTAGGAACGGAGGGAGTAGTCACTTGTTGCAATCTCTAAAAAGACTTATATTTGGAAACGGAGGGAGTACAACGCATGCATGCATGCCGTGACTTTCCTTTTGATACTTGCATGTGTTGATTTGATGCACCTTGCCAAATTTTGACTATAAATTTAACTAACCAAATTTTCATGCATGTCACAAAAAATCACGGGGCTGTTTGGATTGTGACTATGTTTGTCTTATGTTGCCACATTATTTTTCCCACACTTGCCACACTTGCCTAACCTGAGTTGCTCAAATTGTTAGACACACTTTGGCTTGCCTAAGGGAATCTTGCCACAATTTTTGTGTCTATGACATGTGGGGTTCACTGCTAATAAAAAAATTCTTGTCTTAGGTGTGGCTAATAAAAAAGACTTATATTTAGGAACGGAGGGAGTAGAAAATATAAATAATAATGCATGTTGGGGCAACCCACGTTTCCGCTAATTTTAGCCGTGGGCTTGTTCACAATTTTTACGAGGGGGTGGTTGTTCATTTAATGGAGGGACTTGTAGTACTACCAGACTTGAACGATACAAAGTGCGACCTGGCACACCGTAACACACTTGGAACAAGCGGGTAGCTATCTCAAAAAACAATCAACAACTAAAAAAACCGCGACCTGGCATGTAGTATAGTACACAATTTTAAACGATTGTTTTGATGGAGTGAAAAAGGAAAACTACCCCACTACTTATATATAGGCCGGAGCCTCCGCGCTTGCTTGCTAGGGCTGCTCTATTCACACACTCTCATCCTCTCCAGATCTAAACAAGATAGGGGTAGTAACCCTGTCTTTCTCCCTTCAAAAAACACTGGCTTTCTATCCTCACCGCTGGTTACAGATCCGGACGTATCCCCCTCCGCCGGTGAAGGGGAGGAGGGGCAGCGTTTAGGCCGTCGTCGACAGCGAGGGAGGAGACCCACTGCTGGCCGCACCGTTATCTCTGGCCGAGCGCCGGCGCGGGAGGTCCTCCGATCCCTTCGTCGTTGCCTGTGGGCGGATCCGGCCTCCCGCCGCCCACCTATCCACATCCCGACGACCTTCAGGTATATCTTCGTTCGAAACCGCCTTAGCTCTACTTCCCCAGCTCGCTACGTCGCTGCATGTGCATCATTTTCTACCTCTCAGCCCCTCTCGATCAGATGGTCCAACGTCACCTATTTTTTTTCTATTGTTAGAGGTAAAGCTACTTCATGGAGTCGAATCTTGTACTCCCTCCGTCCGAAAATACTTGTCATTGAAATAAAGTGGGGGTGGGGGAATTTAGTATGTACATCGGACTTGGTACAAACAGGAAGGAAAGGGGATGAAAGTAGTACAGACTGGTCATCCAACCGGTCTCTTGGTCGAAAAGGGAAATATAGGGGTAACGTTGTACACAGTGGTATGACCAGGACTAGATTTGCTATCCACACATAGGAGTAGGTGGCTAGAGTGAACAAAAATGGGACCAACCCAGATATGTTTCTTGGATGTTTGTTTCTCAGGGCAACAAACTATGAATCACCACTTTATGCCCGTGTTTACGTACATGGTGTTGTACTGCTGGTGCATGCACTGTCCCATGCCCTTATACCAAATATTTAGGCTCCGGTAGGAATGAAGGGGCAGAAAACATAGGTCTTGATGAAAATAGAGGAATAGGAAAGGAATGTAGGTATAAAACTATGGAACAGCGAACTGGAGGAAACTCTCAAGAGAATGTGTTCGGATGGACTACGAAATGTACAGATTTCTTTTTTTAGAGTGGCATGCTTGGCAGTATGAGATGCTATTTGTTTATTCAGCTGCACAGTGACTACACTTGTCCTCACCTCACGTACCACACATAGGTTGATTTTTTTATTCCGACAAACACAACACATCAACCTGTCTAACGCATGGCAGCGAGCACCTGCCTCGGGCTTCCGCCCAAAAAATGAGCAGCGCGTGGATGTTTCTAATCCGATGGAATCAGTACTACCAGACCAGCTTTCCTATGAAACACTATTCACCTTTCCCCTGTTCCGAACGGTTGGAAGGGAAAGAATACGGTAGGAATTGTGTTCCTATGAAAATCCTGCACCAAACCTGTGAACCAAACGCAGCCTTGGTTGTTCTTAATATAATGTCCCTGGTAAAAATGAAGCCATGCCACTGTTTTTGCCTGTAATTGTTTGAGACTCTGACAAGTTTAGGCGAATGTTTTTGCCTGTAATTGTTTGAGACTCTGACTGTTTCCTCTGCGCCTTTTTGTGCAAATAGGGATATCCAATTCACCTGGTTGCTGTTGTGACCTTTTGGTGCACTCCACAAAACTCTTCTTAAAAGAAGTGACTTTTGTGCTGTTTAACTGGAATGTCAGATGGAACAATTGGTTCATTTTGGTGGAACTGCACAAAGGGAGATCTGTGTTCCAATCCTCATCATCCATATTGGCGCCATAACCTTCCTTTAGGTAAGAATGATATTTAATGCATGTGTTCATCTCTATTTTCCGACTGCCATGAGAAAATAATGTTGTTTTTTACTAGTACACTTGTACTCCCTCACTGACAAAACCAATTCTGAATTAGAAGGCAAATTGTCAGGACCCCGACTCAATGCCACATCGATCTAGCATGTAACACCTCATATCACTTTGCGGCCTCACGCATGGTATTCCCACGGGTGTCGTCTTACCTTTGCCCGGGACCATTTGCGCCTTTTGGCACACGTATATGATAGTGTCGCTAGCATCCATATGGTATGGAGCCCGGGCTGACATGGCTAGTCATAAACCCAAAGTGGCACAGACTTACAGGGACAGGCATCCATGACCCAGCATCGAACGTGTCGGTCATCAGCGAGTGAATCCGCGCTATAGCACTGAGCTAACAGGACTCCGGTAAACCGGGCTGTAGCGGGCTAGTAGGACTCCGGTATTCATCGCGTGACATTTCCCCGAGGGGACAGACACAGGAACGACGAAGGACACATGCCGGCCAGCCTAAGTGTTCCGGAGCAGTAGCAAGCTACCATGGCTCAGTGGAAGCACTAGGAGACATTTCCCGGTAAGAGAGGCTACTAACGATAAACAACTAGATAGTCAGATCCCACACATACCAAGCATTTCAATCATACACACAATATGCTCGATATGTGCAAATACAACAAGGCATCACAACATGACTCTACAACACAAGTACTTTATTTAAAGGCTCCGAGAGCCATACATATCATACACACAAGTAAGGGTCACACGACCCACATTCAAGTCATACAAGCATACAAGCCAACAGCGGAAGTAACTTGTCTGAGTACAGACAACTAGTAAAATAAAAGAGGCTTGGGTAAGCCTGGCTATACTACATGGTCCTTCACAAGCTCAGGATCACCACCTGGGCCTCAGTCTACTCATCGATGTCAACGTCTACGAAGAACCCGTCAGAAGGGGTTGTAGCATCTTCTGTAAAATGTAAATTAAAGCAACATGAGTACAAGGGTACTCAGCAAGACTTACATCAGATCCTACATACATGCACATTATCAAGAAGGGTTGGTGGGGTTATTGTAGCAAGACAGCTTTGACTCATGGCTAAGCTATCCTACGAGACTCCAACTTGAAATGGTTTTGCGCTCTTGAGTCCACTACTCACCACTTCAATACACAACCGAGGATCCACCTCCGTCATCCTATGGAAGAGCCATCCTCGGCACTCACGCTTATCTTGAGGCTTTTAGTAGTATCCATTTACTTGTCTATGAACTGTATAGGGAACCAAGTAGTCCTTTACCGCAGACGCGGCTATTCGAATAGATGATGTTAACCCTGCAGGGGTGTACTTCTTCACACACGCTCTCACCACTTACCGCCGTTTACACGACATGTACTCGGCAACCTTCAAGTGGAATCCCAGCGAGGGTGTCGGCCACGGCCTACCTAAACATTCAAGTCTCTAGTCCAAGTTTATCGCCTATTCGGGTTCCATCCACGAGGAGATCCGGCCGGGGTTTTGCTCACAGCCCCAAACGATGTGTGCAGGGTTCCCGAGACACCAAACGGGCGCCCGGTACACCGTGCCACAGTGTATCTACCGCATCATAGCCCACCCCTAGGGTCAGCGCTACACACGGGCTCCAACACATATCCTACAAACACCAGAAACTAGTTGCAACTCCTGGACAGAGAACAAGGGTGATTAAGAAGCCGAGAGGGTCCATTGGTTTCGGGCCCAATGCATGGTAGTAGCTGATTCTTAAATCACACATACAGATCTTAGTGCTTAAGGACGGCTTCAATGAAACAACCCACCATGTACTCCTACATGGCCTCTCATCGATACCTTTACCAAATCGTGTTCAACACATTACTCTCATACCCACATGATCATTTCACTCTAGCCCATCACCCAGATGAACCAGACCTAACACGACTCTAAGCATAGCAGGCATAGCAAGGTAGGAACAACACATACATATGGCTCAATCAACTCCTACACATGCTAGTGGGTTTCATCTAGTTACTGTGGCAATGACAGGTCATGCAGAGGAAATGGGTTCAACTACCGCAGCACACAGTAGTTTGAATCGCGTTGTCTTAATGCAGTAAAAGAGAGCAGAAGCGAGAACATGGGATTGTATCGATATGATCAAATGGTTGGTTGCTTGCCTGATGGGTCGGTGCACTAATATTGTTCTTCGTTGGGGTAATCACGGTACTCCTCGGGGACAGAACCTGCCGCAGAGAGCACCGATACACAATCATCACAAAACAATATGCAACAATATGATTCATGCATGAGACATGGCAAAATGAGTGTATTGGGCTAATGCAACTAAGACCAGATGGGTTTGAACTATTTTGAACCAAAGATTCAAGTTTCAAACTCATAAGTGGCCTTTTTAAGTGCTTATCTTATTCTGTACTAAACAGAAGGTTAACTTGTTTAAACATGCATGAAACCAGTACAGATGGATAGATTGGATTTTTCTGATCATTTTTCATATATAACACTTTGCATTTGGAGCTACAGATTAGTTTCTATGATTTTTTGAAGTTTGTGGTATTTTCTGGAATTTCCTGTGTAATAATAATTCCAGTAAATAACTTACTACATCAGCATTACATCAGGATGACGTTAGTGGTCAACGGAGCTGGTCCAGGTCAAACTGACCAGTGGGTCCCGCGCGCGTGTCAGTAGTTATTTAAACTAACTAAATTTAGTTAGTGCTAATCTAAGTTAATTAGCAGAACGGGCCCCACTTGTCATACACTCAGGGGGAGTCAACCTGGGCCCACCCAGTCAAGTCAACGGGGTCAAACACGCCGGCGTTTAGCCACCGGCAAGGCCAGACGCGGCGGAGAGAGTGCATTAGTGCGTTCCGGCGACCAAATGAGCGGCGGAGGGCGTCTACGCGTAGCTGGGAGCAAGTCGCAGCTCTTGGTGGTGGTGGTTGAGCTCGAGGTGGCCGGAAACGTTGCCGGCGACGACCTTGGCGGCTGCCGGAGTTGAGTGAAGATGAACCCGAGGCTTCGGGACATGGCGAGGCTCGTGGTGAGGTGCGTTGGGCTCCTAGGGATGCCGTGAGTGTGTTGGACACGGTGGTGTGGCCGGTGGTTGGCCGGAGACACGTCGGCGACGAGCTCGGCGGTGGCGCGTGCGGTGAAGCTTCGTGTGCTTGTTGTGGTGCATGAGAGCGAGAAAGGGAAGGGGGAGAAGGTAGCTAGGCTCACGGAGGTCTCTAGGAAGCAGACGGCGCGGTCGGGGACGAGCTGGTGCGGCGGCGACAGTGAAAGGGATCTCCGGCGATGGCGGGGTCGGACAAGGTTGGTCCAGAGGCCTCGAGGCAAGTGAGCGCTTGGGGCTCGGCTAGCTCGAAGTAGAGGAGGGCGGCGGAGCTCCTGGACACAGTGGCGCGGCGCATGGACAACGGAGAGCGTGGGCTTCACGGTGGTGCGGGCGCGGCAGCGTCGGCCATGGAACGGGAGAGCGAGGGAGAGAGGTAGGGGGCGAATGGATGTGTCCACGGGGTTCGGGGCGCGACGTGGAGGTCGTACCAGCAAGCAGGGCGGCGAGGGGAGGAAGCAGGGCGGTGAGCGGCTGCGTGGCGCGTGCTGAAGTCGCCGTCGAGCACCTGCCTGCCTGCCTGGCCAAGCCAAGCAGCTCGCTGGAGCGGTTGCTGGGCTGGGCCAGCTAGGTGGGCCGGCTGGTGGGCTGCCAGGTTAGTTCCCTCTCTCTCTTTTTATTTATGTTTTCTATTTTTTCTGTAACTTTGTGGAATTTCTAAAAATACGTAAGCAACTCCAAAAATCCCTAAACTGCTCATGCCCACTGTTTAGAAAATAAACAACATGGAACATTTTAGTTTAGGATTATTTGGACACTTAAAATATTTTATAGATTTTAAACGTCCAAATTCAAATACTTATGAATTAATTCAAAGACCTTAGGATGACCTAGAAAATTGTGCACCACTTTTGGCAGAGGTTCTGAACCAAAACAAAAATGATGGACATTTTAGAAGGGCATTTCAGGTTCATTGAAAATATTTTTAGTAAACCCTAGTTGGATTCAGAGGGGGCTGGGGGTTCTGTCATCCCCATTTCAAGTTTTTGCAGAAAGAAATAGACATGATGCAACACTCTAATGCATGAACTAGCTAGGGTGTGACAACTCACCCCCACTCAAAAGAATCTCGTCTCGAGATTTAGGTTCCTCTGGGAAGAAGGCGGGATACTCAAGTCGAAGACAATCCTCCGTTTCCCAGGTTGCTTCCTTCTCAGAATGATGCGACCATTGAACCTTGAGAAACTAGATATTATGACGTCGAGTGGTACGCTCGGCTTGATCGAGGATACAAACAGGGTACTCTCGATACGTGAGGTTATCTTGAAGATCAAGCATTTTGTGGTCCACTCCACAGATAGGATCCGAGAAGCAACGCCTGAGTTGAGAAACGTGGAAGAGATCGTGGACTCTGGAGAGATGCGGAGGTAGTTCCAATTGGTAGGCAACTTCTCCTCGCTTGGCAAGAATGCGAAAAGGTCCAATGTAGCGAGGAGCCAATTTGCCTTTGATACCGAAACGATGGGTTCCCTTCAGAGGAGTAACCCGAAGGTAAGCCTTCTCGTCAACCTCAAAAGTCATAGCCTTATGTTTTCGGTCATATTGACTCTTTTGACGAGATTGGGCTGTTTTCAACTTTTCACGAACGATGCGAACTTTCTCTTCTACTTCCTGGATCATATCCGGGCCAAAGAATTGTCTTTCCCCGGTTTCTGACCAGTTAAGAGGCATTCGACACCTTCGTCCATAGAGAACTTCAAAAGGGGCTTTACCCAAGCTAGATTGATAGTTGTTGTTATAAGCAAATTCGGCAAATGGAAGGCATTTCTCCCAATCCATTCCGAATGAGATAACAGAAGCTCGAAGCATGTCTTCTAGAATCTGGTTGACGCGTTCTACTTGACCACTTGATTGAGGGTGAAAAGCAGTGCTAAAGGAAAGGCAGGTTCCCATAGCATTTTGGAAACTTTCCCAAAATCGAGAGGTGAAGAGACTTCCTCGATCCGAGTTAAATTTCCAGTGGAACACCATGAAGGGACACTATTCGGGAGATGTACAAGTCTGCTAACTGACTAGCGGTTATACTCTCACGAACAGGCAAGAAATGGGCCACTTTAGAAAGAAGATCGATAACAACGAAGATAGCATTATTCCCTCTCTTGGTCATGGGAAAACCGGTGATGAAATCCATACCAATTTTATCCCATTTCCATTCAGGAATAGCTAAGGGTTGAAGGGTTCCAGCAGGCCGTTGATGCTTTGCTTTTACACGACGACAGACGTCGCAATTAGTAACAAACTGAGCAATGTCTCTCTTCATTCTAGTCCACCAGAACCTCTGGCATAGGTCCTGATACATCTTAGTGCTACTGGGATGAATGGTGAGAGGAGATTCATGAGCTTCCTTAAGGATCAACTACCGTAAACGTTGGTTCTTGGGAACCACTAGACGGTTCTCAAAGTACACAACGCCATGACCATTTGTAGAGAAACATTTAGCATCTCCGCTAGCAATGTTCTCCTTGATCCGAGATGTTCCTTTATCTCGTTTTTGGGCAGCGATGATTTGATCCGTAAGAGTAGGTTTCGCCACCAAGGTGCAAAGGAATCCTTGAGGAACGATGTGAAGGTTAAGCTTCCGAAATTCCTCATGGAGAAGCGGTTTACTTTGTTGTAACATCAGATTGTTACAATAAGATTTACGACTTAGTGCATCAGCCATGACATTGGCTTTTCCTAGGGTGTAAGTTATCCCTAAGTCGAAATCTGTGATCAACTCGACCCAACGTCTTTGCCTGAGATTCAAATCCGGTTGGGTGAATATGTACTTCAGACTTTGGTGATCAGTGAAGATTTCGCAACGATTACCGAGGAGGTAATGTCGCCAGGTTTTGAGTGCATGGACTACAGCTGCAAGCTCTAGATCATGAGTAGGATAATTTTCCTCATGTGGGTGCAATTGTCGTGAAGCGTAAGCAATTACGTGACGATCTTGCATAAGAATGCAACCTAGTCCTTGTCGCGAGGCGTCGCAATAGATAACAATGTCCTTGGAGAAGTCTGGTGGTACCAGTACGAGAGCAGAAGTCAGGCGTCTATTCAATTCCTGAAAACTGTGCTCACATTGTGGAGTCCACTCGAACTTTTTATCTTTCTTGAGGAGTTAAGTTAGAGGTTTAGCAACTTTGGAGAGATTCTCGACAAAGCAACGACAATAGCTCGCTAAGCCAAGGAAACTCCAAACTTGCTTGATCGATTCAGGTGGAGTCCAATTAAGGACGGCTTGAACTCGCTCGGGATTGACAGCAATACCTTTACCAGAAATTACATGTCCTAGATAGGTCACTTCTGGCAACCAAAATTCACATTTAGAGAACTTGGCATAAAGGCGATGCTCTCGAACTTTCATCAACACTAGTCTTAGATGCTCGGCATGTTCTTCCTCATTCTTGGAGTAGATGAGTATATCATCGAGGTAAACCATGACGAATTTATCCAAATACTCCATGAAGATTGAGTTCATTAACCGAGAGAAGGTGGCTGGAGCGTTGGTTAAACCGAAGGACATGATGGTGTACTCATATTGGCCTTAACGAGTAACAAAGGCCGTTTTGGGAATGTCCCCATTCCTGATTTTGATTTGATGGTAGCCTAACCTCAAATCCATCTTAGATAAGACTGAGGATCCAGCAAGCTGATCATACAGCTCGTTGATCCTGGGGAGCGGATACTTGTTCTTTATTGTGACCAAGTTGACGGGTCGATAATCTACCACCATCCGATCCGTACCATCCTTCTTCTTGACGAAGCGGACGGGGCAAGCCCATGGAGATGAACTAGGGCGGATGAAACCCTTTTTCAAGGACTCATCGAGTTGTTTCTTAAGCTCAGCTAGTTCTCGTGGTGCCATCTTATAGGGTCTTCTAGAAATTGGGACAGTTCCTGGAATGAGATCTATCACGAACTCGACATCTCTGTCAGGTGGAACACCTGGCAATTCTTCTGGAAAGACATCCGGAAAGTCAGGGACTACCGGAACGTCTTCGAGGTCTGGTAAAGGACTGGCATTAAGGGAATATAGCTGTCGCTTGGCTACTCGGGTCAAGACATTGACTATCTTTCCCGAAGGATGTGTGAGTTAAACAGTCCTAGAGAAGCAATCAATCTTGGCATGATGGGCTGACATCCAGTCCATACCCAAGATGATATTAATATCCGAAGATTTGAGAGCTATCAATGACGCGACAAAAACAAGTCTGTCGACTTGAATTTCATTCCCATGGCTTACTCTAGAAGTTTGCCATTTGGATCTCGGGGTTTGAATTACCATGGAGGTGGGCATCTCATAGAATGTGGTGTTGTGCAGACGAGCATAGCTCTCGGATATAAATGAATGAGATGCTCCAGTATCGAAAAGAAAAGATGTCGGGTGGCAGTTAACAAGGAGCGTACCGAGTACGACGTTGGGATCCTCCTAAGCCTCCTCAGCAGAGATACAGTTGACATGGCCACGTGCAGCGGCGCCGGCTTGGTGTAGAACACTTTCCCTGTCGGCTTGCCACGGCCAACAGCTTTTCCAGACAGGTTGGGGTTGGTCTGGGGACACTCGCGCATATAGTGGCCCGATTCCCCACACTTGAAGCATGTCACGGGACTGGTGCATGGAGGAGCATTGTTGGTTGGCCCACCATAGGGCTTAGCTGGTACATACTGTTGAGTTGGGCGAGGCGCCTGATAGGATGGCCTCGGTGTGAACCTGGGTGGCAGGGCAGTGTTAGGTACCCACACCCGGTGCTTCTGTGGTCCAGCACCGGATGAGGAACCCATGTCACGGCCATGCTTGCGTGTTGCTTCATAACCAGTCTGACCAGACTCAGCACTGATGGCTTTGTTTACAAGCTTCTGAAAAGATGTGCACTCATGCAGACGGAGGTCACGGCGAAGCTCAGGGCTAAGTCCCTTGCAGAACCTTACCTGCTTCTTGGCATCGGTGGAAACTTCCTCAGTTGCATAACATGCTAGGTTACCGAACTCCCTGCTGTAAGCATCCACAGAGAGTCTACCTTGAGTGAAACTGCAGAACTCCTCACGTTTACGGTCCATAAGACCCTCCGGAATGTGATGTTCATGGCAAGCCTCACTAAATTCAGCCCAAGTAGTGACCTGGCCCACTGGGCGCATAGCCTCATAGTTCTCCCACCAGAGACTGGCGAGGCCTTCGAGAAGATATGTAGCAAATGTGACATTATCAGCCTCAGCTACGAGTGCAGAGCGTAGCTTGTGAGTAATACTGCGAAGCCAGTCATCGGCGTCAAGAGGCTCGACGGAGTGGTGGAAGGTGGGTGGATGTAACTTGATGAAATCACTGAGCGACACCAAGTTATTCCTCTGATGGTGTGTTGTGTTCTGATCGATGCGCTCCAACAAACGGTTGGTCTCCCTCTTGTTTCTCTCAGCTTCCAGCATAACCTCGGCCAGAGAAGGAGGGTAAGGCAGGTTTGCTTCCCCAACTCTGCTGCCTTCGGCCTGCTCTCGGGGAGCAAGGTTGTTGCGGGTGTTAACCATCCTAGGAAAACAAGACAATGGTTTAGTCTAGGATGATAAGATTCTGACATAGAAATGTAGAATGTAATGGATAACTTGAAATGCAAGATGATCATCCGTATGACATGGTAGATACAGAAACTGCTTCTTTTATTCCATCGTCATACACACCATACAAGGTTTAGTACAAAACCAAACAAAGTACTACTACGGTGAAAGGAAGATTACATCTCATCGGAGGCATTCCAAGCTCCTATACATTTTTTTTACACCTCCGGAATTGATACCCACTAAGTCATATTCCACAGGTCACGCAGGACGGTGGAAATACAACTATTACAATACTAGTGAATCTACTACTAACTCAGACAGCTCCGTAGTAGTCCTCATAGAAATCACCACCGTAGCCTGGAAGCTCAACGTGACCATCCGGAAATAGATGGTCCTGAGGAGCTTGTGGACCATAGGGGCTAGGATGAGGTCTTGGACCAACAAACGGTTGCCTGCGGGGACCACGGGGTGGGGTGATGCCGCCCACATCACGCCAATCCACCATGTCTGGCAAAGCAGATCTCATAGGATACAGATCCCTCGTATCCATACATCCAATTTGCACAGCCGGTGCAAACCGAGTCAAAGTGGCCCAATGATCAGCACGGGTGTTGAAGAGCTCCAGCCTCAAGGCACGGTTCTCTCGGTCCTTATCCTCGAGCATCTCGGCAGTGGTGCGAGTTAGTGAGTCCTCCTGAGTGGAGTCAGCATAGATAGCCTGGAGATACCCTTGTGCTCCCGGGAGTGAAGCTGGCATATATCGGAAGTCGGTGTTTCGAAGTAGGCCAGTCCTGACTCGCATGATGGTTATCATAGAGTAGGCAACATCCTGCATAGCCATCTCAACAGTAACCCCGAGTCCATATGAACAGTGGAGGGGCTCGGTAGATCCAGGATAAGAGGGAAATATCCTGACAGTGCAGAGATATTGGCTTTGATTAAAGTCTCGGAACTGCTCTTCGACCGTGTATTCGGGATACCAACGGTAACCCGTCTCGATCATTACCCGGACTAACATAGCCGTATGACCCGGCACATCGAGGAATCGAGTCAGGCGAACCACTTGATTCTGAGGGCGGGAAGCCATCTGAAACATGATATAATACAAAGGCATTAGAATTTCCAACAGAATTTGGACAGCATAACGGCCGTAAATGCTCAAAAAGGATTTTGAGACATTTTGCAAGGAATTGCATAGACAATCAACAACATCATATCAAGGTTCTGGGTCCATCTTAGCAACATAATAGGGTAGTAGAACTGAACTAGGCTTGTAATCATCAAACCTATAAGATACTACGGATTAGTAACACGTGAACCTGATAGGGAGAAGAGCTCCTAATCCTTAACCCCCGGTGGAAGAATGGATTGACTCAGATTAGAATGCCATGAGGTAAAGAAGTCAAAAGAGCCTTACGTTCCCTCCCACAATCAATTCCCCTACATATAACTAAAGCATTTCTAGACTCAACATCGACCAGTTTGGCTTGGAGAACCTACAGGCAGTCCGGCTCTGATGCCAACGCTGTCAGGACCCCGACTCAATGCCACATCGATCTAGCATGTAACACCTCATATCACTTTGCGGCCTCACGCACGGTATTCCCACGGGTGTCGTCTTACCTTTGCCCGGGACCGTTTGCGCCTTTTGGCACACGTATATGATAGTGTCGCTAGCATCCATATGGTAAGGAGCCCGGGCTAACATGGCTAGTCGTAAACCCAAAGTGGCACAGACTTACAGGGACAGGCATCCATGACCCAGCATCGAATGTGTCGGTCATCAGCGAGTGAATCCGGGATGTAGCACTGGGCTAATAGGACTCCGGTAAACCGGGCTGTAGCGGGCTAGCAGGACTCCGGTATTCATCGCGTGACATTTCCCCGAAGGGACAGACACAGGAACGACGAAGGACACATGCCGGCCAGCCTAAGTGTTCCGGAGCAGTAGCAAGCACTAGGAGACATTTCCCGGTAAGAGAGGCTACTAAGGATAAACAACTAGATAGTCAGATCCCACACATACCAAGCATTTCAATCATACACACAATATGCTCGATATGTGCAAATACAACAAGGCATCACAACATGACTCTACAACACAAGTACTTTATTTAAAGGCTCCGAGAGCCATACATATCATACACACAAGTACGGGTCACACGACCCACATTCAAGTCATACAAGCATACAAGCCAACAGCAGAAGTAACTTGTATGAGTACAGACAACTAGTAAAATAAAAGAGGCTTGGGTAAGCCTAGCTATATACATGGTCCTTCACAAGCTCAGGATCACCACCTGGGCCTCAGTCTACTCATTGATGTCAATGTCTACGAAGAACCCGTCAGAAGTGGTTGTAGCATCTTCTGTCAAGTGTAAATTAAAGCAACATGAGTACAAGGGTACTCAGCAAGACTTACATCAGATCCTACATACATGCACATTATCAAGAAGGGTTGGTTGGCTTATTGCAGCAAGCCAGCTTTGACTCTTGGCTAAGCTATCCTACGAGACTCCAACTTGAAATGGTTTTGCGCACTTGAGTCCACTAATCACCACTTCAATACACAACCGAGGATCCACCTCCGTCATCCTACGGAAGAGCCATCCTCGGCACTCACGCTTATCTTGAGGCTTTTAGTAGTATCCATTTACTTGTCTATGAACTGTATAGGCAACCAAGTAGTCCTTTACCGTGGACGCGACTATTCGAATAGATGATGTTAACCCTGCAGGGGTGTACTTCTTCACACATGCTCTCACCACTTACCGCCGTTTACACGACATGTACTCGGCAACCTTCAAGCGGAAGCCCAGCGAGGGTGTCGGCCACGGCCTACCTAAACACTCAAGTCTCTAGTCCAGGTTTATCACCTATTCGGGTTCCATCCGCGAGGAGATCCGGCCGGGGTTTCGCTCACAGCCCCAAACGATGTGTGCAGGGTTCCCGAGACACCAAACGGGCGCCTGGTACACCGTGCCACGGTGTGTCTACCGCATCATAGCCCACCCCTAGGGTCAGCGCTACACACGGCCTCCAACACATATCCTACAAACACCAGAAACTAGTTGCAACTCCTGGACAGAGAACAAAGGTGATTAAGAAGCCGAGAGGGTCCATTAGTTTCGGGCCCAATGCATGGTAGTAGTTGATTCTTATATCACACATACAGATCTCAGTGCTTAAGGACGGCTTCAATGAAACAACCCACCATGTACTCCTACATGGCCTCTCATCAATACCTTTACCAAATCGTGTTCAACACATTACTCTCATACCCACATGATCATTTCACTCTAGCCCATCACCCAGATAAACCAGACCTGACACGACTCTAAGCATAGCAGGCATAGCAAGGTAGGAACAACACATACATATGGCTCAATCAACTCCTACACATGCTAGTGGGTTTCATCTAGTTACTGTGGCAATGACAAGTCATGCAGAGGAAATGGGTTCAACTACCGCAGCACACAGTAGTTTGAATCGCGTTGTCTTAATGCAGTAAAAGAGAGCAGAAGCAAGAACATGGGATTGTATCGATATGATCAAATGGTTGGTTGCTTGCCTGATGGGTCGGTGCACTGATATTGTTCTTCGTTGGGGTAATCACGGTACTCCTCGGGGCCAGAACCTGCCGCAGAGAGCATCGATACACAATCATCACAAAACAATATGCAACAATATGATGCATGCATGAGACATGGCAAAATGAGTGTATTGGGCTAATGCAACTAAGACCAAATGGGTTTGAACTATTTTGAACCAAAGATTCAAGTTTCAAACTCATAAGTGGCCCTTTTAAGTGCTTTATCTTATTCTGTACTAAACAACAGGTTAACTTGTTTAAACATGCATGAAACCAGTACAGATGGATAGATTGGATTTTTCTGATCATTTTTCATATATAACACTTTGCATTTGGAGCTACAGATTAATTTCTATATTTTTTGAAGTTTGTGGTATTTTCTGGAATTTCCTGTGTAATAATAATTCCAGTAAATAACTTACTACGTCAACATTACATCAGGATGACGTTAGTGGTCAACGGAGCTGGTCCAGGTCAAACTGACCAGTGGGTCCCGCGTGTCAGTAGTTATTTAAACTAACTAAATTTAGTTAGTGCTCATCTAAGTTAATTAGTAGAACGGGCCCCACTTGTCATAGACTCAGGGGGAGTCAACCTGGGCCCACCCAGTCAAGTCAATGGGGTCAAACACGCCGGCGTTTAGCCGCCGGCAAGGCCAGACGCGACGGAGAGAGTGCATTAGTGCGTTCCGGCGACCAAATGAGCGGCGGAGGGCGTCTACACGTAGCTGGGAGCAAGCCGCAGCTCTTGGTGATGGTGGTTGAGCTCGGGGTGGCCGGAAACGTTGCCGGTGACGACCTTGGCGGTCGCCGGAGTCGGGTGAAGATGAACCCGAGGCTTCAGGACACAGCGAGGCTCGTGGTGAGGTGCGTTGGGCTCCTGGGGATGCCTGAGTGTGTTGGACACGATGGTGTGGCCGGTGGTTGGCCGGAGACACGTCGGCGACGAGCTCGGCGGTGGCGCGTGCGGTGAAGCTTCGTGTGCTCCTTGTGGTGCATGAGAGCGAGAAAGGGAAGGGGAGAAGGTAGCTGGGCTCACAGAGGTCTCAAGGAAGCAGACGGCGCGGCCAGGGACGAGCTGGTGCGGCGGTGACGGCGAAAGGGATCTTCGGCGATGGCGGGGTCGGACGAGGTTGGTGTAGAGGCCTCGAGGCAAGCGAGCGCTCGGGGCTCGGCTAGCTCGAAGTAGAGGAGGGCGGCAGAGCTCCTGGACCCGGTGGCGCGGCGCAGGGACGACGGAGAACGCGGGCTTCACGGTGGTGCGGGCGCGGCAGCGTCGGCCATGGAACGGGAGAGCGAGGGAGAGAGGTAGGGGGCGAATGGATGTGTCCACGGGGTTCAGGGCGCGACGTGGAGGTCGTACCGGCCAGCAGGGCGGCGAGGGGAGGAAGCAGGGCGGCGAGCAGCTGCGTGGCGTGCGCTAGAGTCGCCGTCGAGCACCTGCCTGCCTGCCTGGCCAAGCCAAGCAGATCGCTGGAGCGGTTGCTGGGCTGGGCCGGCTAGGTGGGCCGGCTGGTGGGCTGCCAGGTTAGTTCCCTCTCTCTCTTTTTATTTCTGTTTTCTATTTTTTTCTGTAACTTTGTGGAATTTCTAAAAATACGTAAGCAACTCCAAAAATCCCTAAACTGCTCATGCCCACTGTTTAGAAAATAAACAACATGGAACATTTTAGTTTTGGATTATTTGGACACTTAAAATATTTTATAGATTTTAAACGTCCAAATTCAAATACTTATGAATTAATTCAAAGACCTTAGGATGATCTAGAAAATTGTGCACAACTTTTGGCAGAGGTTCTGAACCAAAACAAAAATGATGGAGATTTTAGAAGGGCATTTCAGGTTCATTGAAAATATTTTTAGTAAACCCTAGTTGGATTCAGAGGGGGCTGGGGGTTCTGTCATCCCCATTTCAAGTTTCTGCTGAAAGAAATAGACATGATGCAACACTCTAATGCATGAACTAGCTAGGGTGTGACACAAATCATGTACTTGGTTTCACCAACTAGTGAGGAGAAAGAGAAACATAGCATGAAGAGGAATAAGAAGAAGAATAATCAGTGCCACCAATCTTGCTAAAGCCAGAGACCTCAGTCGAGGCTATTCAAGGGCTCTAGCAACGACTACCTTACATGTGAGACGATCCTCCAAGGAGCCCTTCCACTTCTGTTGTCTCACTTAATTAATTAGGAGCACTTAAGTACCACTAATTTATTACTGCCTATTTTTCCTGTTGGAGTTAAACAAATCTTTAGTAGGACCCTATGCTGAATCATGTACGTGTGAATGTTTGTCTATGGAGGTGAATCATGTGGTGGAGCGGGGAGGGAATATTATTAGTTTCATGACATAATAGTGCTATTGTTTTGCATATCAATTTATTGACATTGGTTCAATGAGGCAATGTTTTGCGTATTGTCCATCATGAATTTGATGCTACTGTTTGAGTAATATGCTAATGTCTTCCTATCCTTTCTCACTAAGCTAATGAAGGTTTCACCTTGTTCCTACTTGTGCAAACAGGGATCATGTTGCGCCAATCATACATTTTAGTGGAACTACACAAGACAATACAATGAACTGTATCCCAGCCAGTGCTATAACTCTGCTGGAAGTTCTTGATAATCTTTCGATATAATCTCAGCACTGGTAAACAAGAGTGATTTCAACCATACATTTGAAGTGCACAAAAATATATACTATTGTGTGATTCCAGTGAGTGCTTTATCATCTCTTATGGGACTACATGAATAAGCTTTTTTTCTCAGTTGGTACGGGCCTAAGGCCTTCATCCATATTAGTTTGCTGTCATCTCTATTTGTATCGTGCTACTGTCATGAGAAACTCCTTTATCTTTGCACTTTTAAGTTTTGCAACCTATGATAAATGGCAATGCTTTGAGTGTTGAGTTGAGCTAATTGGCACTGATTAAATAAACTAATACCTCTCTTTAAGCAAGACTACTATGTTGCTAACTTTACCCATTAAGATAATGAGGGTGCTTCTATTTGTTAGTGTATGTTTCATTAACTAGTCCCATTATTATAGTAATCTCACTCTCTCAATATATGTGCCAACAGGGATGCTCGATTTTGGTGGAACTGCACAAAAACTTTGGGTGCTTCATAGCCTCGACAGCTTTCGTCCTTTCTTGTCAGTCGCTAATCTCCGCTTGCTTTCTTCCTTTGCTGTCAATCGCTTGGCTTATCTCGGCTTCCAGTCAAAGGAAATAGTAATTAATATGCTACCTCACACAGGTTGGTACTGGTCTTTACCCTGATTATTGTGCCTGTCATATGTATTGGTAATTTGGTATTGTGCTACTGTTTGTCGATTTCATAAAGGAGTAATTTGGAGCCTGAACTCGCAGGCAAATCATTACATCGGGTGATTTCAGTAGAACTGCATAAAATGATCAGATGGACAGGTACTTATGCTACTGCTATGTACTCCAAAGTTCACTCAGACAAGCATCGATGTTGACAAGAAGTGCCTATATTCATTCGAGTATCAACCGGCGTCAACCAATTGTCAAACTCCATGTATTAGGAGAGTGAACGCCAAAAATATTGCTTGGTGCATAGCCTAGAAAAACGCAGTCCAGTCTTTGGTCCCAACTTGTGCCTTTTGGTTATCGGCACATATGGTAGCGAACTATATGGCATGGAGTCTAAAGATTCCAGACAAGTTGGTTGACGCGTATATTCATCTGGGACTTAATCAGTCTTCATGCAAGGATGCTCTATTTCAGTTGAACTGCACAAAAAATTTGGGTGGTTCATTTTCTCAACCGCCTCCTTTCTCGTCTGCAATGTAGAATTTTAGCGAGATACAGGACCAAGATGAGCTAGTAAACTAATTGGATGAAAGTAGTGGCCAAGTTGCTCAAACCTCCGTCGGCACGAGGCAACTATTTGAGGATAAACCTACAAGCAAAGTTCAGATTGTCTGTGCTGCCTCTTATGTACTCGAAAGTTTACTCGTACAAGAACTAATTTTAGCAAGAAGTACCTCTGATTGAACACCATTTACCAGTCTGTACCCTAGGTAATTAAAGTTCGTCCATGGATCATATTGGTTGTGATCTCAATCATTTGGATGCATAAACATACTGAACATGTGTATATCTGAATCTTTTTGTGAATTATGTATGAATATTGTCGTGTGATCTATCAATCATTTGGATGCATAGATATGCTGAGCTTGTGTATATATGAATCTTTTGAGTTGTTGATAGTGAATGTTGGCTATGAATATGAACGTGTCCTGTGAACCTGAGTTTGATATGAATTGCAACAGAACTAGTTATAACCCTTCTCCTCCTCTCAATCTGTGACTCCACTGTCGCGTTTTCCCATCTCCGAGTCATTCCCGTCTGGGGCCTTGCCATCGTCCATCGCCTCGCTGTGTTCGGTGCGGCGTGGTTAACAAACAAGAGTCGTCGGAAGACTACTGTACGTGGAGAGCCTGACGGCTGAGACCCACAAGGTCCATGGTCGCACGCAAGGAAAGTTCCTCCTTATTAATCTGAAAAAAAGGTTTCCTCCACCTGACAGCTGGGACCCACCAGTTGTATCTTCGCACGGAAGGAAGTGCCTCCTTGTTTTGCAAAAAAAAATATTCATCCCATTGACAGCTGGGACCCGTCAGATTTGGTGACTGACTTGTGGGCCTGCTAAGTGGACGTGTACACACGGCTTTGTCAACTTAATCAACAAATGATTCTAGCAGCTGGACCGTTGGATGTTAATCCAACAGCCGTGCTCCTTCTTCAACCTCTATTCTCGCTCCTGTCTCCCATGGGCAGCACCACGGCTATGCTGCCGCACACCTGAACCAGTGAAGTTTCCCACTCCTCTCCATCTGCGACTCCACTGTCCTGTCTTCCCCATCTCCGGGTCGTTCCAGTCTGGGTGCGCTCGGCACAGTGTGGTCAACGTGGTCAACAACCGAGAGTCATCGGAAGATGACTGTACGTGAGAGGCTGACAGTGGGGATGCACCACGCCCATGGACGCATGCATGCAACGGAACACGGCAAGGTCAACATGGTCAAGGAACGACTTCCATCGGAAGTATACTGTATGTGGAGAGTCTTAGCTGGGTCCACGGCCGTAGCAAGTAAGTGCCTCCTTATTACGCGGAAAATAATGATTCCTCCAACTGACAGCAGGGACCCACTGGACGGGCCACCGTATTTTGCTAAAAACGTTTGCCCCCTGACTGCTGGGACCCACCTTACGGGCCACCGTATTTCGCGAAAAAAACGTCCCCCCACGCTGTCAGCTCTGACCCACCGGAAGTGCCTCCTTATTACGCACAAAAAAATGAATACTCCCCCTACTAGCTGGGACCCACCTTGGTGGGAGGCTGACTTGTGGGCCTACTAAGTTGACGGGGACGAAGGGCTTTGTCAACTTAGTCAATATGAACGATTCTAGCTCCAGTTACCGTACGATGTCCATCCAACGGCCGTAGTGCTTCTTCAACCTCTGGTCTTCTTGCTCCAGCTGCCCAAACCAGCGCCGGTCGTGCCTCATGCTCCTGCCGACCGTGGCTGGCTGTGCTGCCGCGGAGGACTCACCGCCCCCTACTATTCCCACCGCTGGCCAGGCCCTACGGCGACGGCAGCCTCACACCGCAGCCGAACCAGTGAACCCTCGTACTCCTCTCCGCGCGGGCTTCCACTGTCGCGTCTTCCCCGGCTCCGTGTTGTCCCCTTCCTAGGCCTCGCCATTGTCCACAGCCATGGTGCTCTCCGCGCGGCGTGGTCAACGTGGTCAAGGAATGACTTCCATCGGAAGAGTACTATACATGGAGAGGCTGACAGCTGGGTCCACGGCCACAGCCCAGTTTTTTTGTGATTTGCCAAGTAAGTCGCTTTGTCAGGCCTGTTGGGCTACAAATCTTTCAAGACAAGGAGAGCTTTCATTCGGCTGGCCGAGAAAATGGCCCATCAGTAATGAGAAATGGGTTGTACATTTTTAAGACACATCAAAGTGGCAATTAGTTTCAAATATCTTTTTTTTCATTTCGAGATTTTAAATTACATTAATTTTTATGCGTGGAGAATTTGTTGGATTTTATATTGATATACATTTAGTTGTAAAATCAGTTTGAATGTTAGTCAAAATTTCGGGATTAAAAAGAGTTCGGACCGCACCGAAATATGCAAATTTCGTATAATTTTTTAACCATGGCCACAATATGGGCTGTAATGCTAACAAAAAGAATATGGGCTCCAAACAAAACTTTAAGAATTAGCAAATGGGCTGTAAATTATTAGAAATAATGGCAGATGGGTTGTATGTTGTTTTCCACAGATTTGAGGCTTTCCTAAAAAAAGGTTGACATACAAGCAGTGACTGTTGGATGGCCATCCAACGGCCGTCGTGCTTCTTCAATCTCTGCTCTTCCTGCTCCAGCCACTCAAACAAGCGCCGGCGGGACTGCCTGCTCCCTCCTCCCGCGGCCGGCTGTGCTGCCTCGAAGGCCTCACCGACTCACCATACTCCCATCGTTGGCCTAGCCATCCCTCTACTCACCCACACCTGCTGTTATTCTCCAGCGACGGCAGACGAACCAGTAAACCCTCATTCAGTCGTACTCCCCTCCGCGTGGGAAACAACTGCTGAGCCTTCCCTGCCTCCGTGTCGTTCCCTTCCTAGGCCTCGCCGTCGTCCACCGCCCTAGTGCTCTCGGCGCAGCCTGCTCAACATGGTCAATGACCGACATGCATCTGAAGTGGACTGTACATGGAGAGGCCGACAGCTGGGTCCACGGCCGCATGTAAGGAAATGCCTCATTATTACGCGCAAAATAATGTTTCCTCCACCTGACATCGGGGACCCACCGAAGGGCCTCAGTATTTCATGAAAAAAACGTTACCGCCGCTGACAGCTTGGACCCACCAGCTATATCTTCACACGCAAGGAAGTGTCTCCTTATTACGCACAAAAAAATGAATACTCCCCCTGTTAGCTGGGACCCAGTATAGTGGCAGGCTGACTTGTGGGCCTACTAAGTTGACGGGAACGGAGGGCTTTGTCAACTTAGTCAATATGCACGATTCTAGCTCTAGTGACCGTACGATGTCCATCCAACGGTCGTAGTGCTTCTTCAACCTCTGGTCTTCTTGCTCCAGCCGCCCAAACTAGTGCCGGTCGTGCCTCGTGATCCCGCCTCTCGTGGTCGGCTATGATGCGGCGGAGGCCTCACCGCCCCCTACTACTCCCACCGCTGGCCAGGCCATCCTTCTACTCACCCACACCCCCTGTTATTCTGCGGCGACGGCAGCCTCACACCGCAGCGAACCAGTGAACCCTTGTACTCTACGCGTGGGCATCCACTGTCGCGTCTTCCCCGGCTCCGTGTCGTCCCCTTCCTTGGCATCACCGTCATCCACCGCCCTGGTGCTCTCGGCGCGGAGTGGTCAACGTGGTCAAGGAAAGGCTTCCATCGGACGTGGACTGTATGTGGAGAAGTTGACAGCTGGGTCCATGGCCGCAGCAAGGAAGTGCCTCCTTATTACGCGCAAAATAATTATTCCTCCACCTGACAGCAGGGACCCACCGGACGGGCCACCATATTTCGCAAAAAAAACATTTCCCCCCTGACTGCTGGGACCCACCAGCTACACCTTCGCACGCAAGGAAGTGCGTCCAGGCAAAAAAAAATGATTCGCCCCCTGACCACTGGGACCCACCAGCTACATCTTCGCACGCAAGGAAGTGCCTAACAGTCGGGACCCACCTAGTCAAAGCGTACGTAGCGTTGTCATTCTGGTCGCGAATGTGTACGTACATAATGGTCGATGCAGAGGTGCGCGTGTGTCGTAGATGTAGAGGAGCGCACGTGTCGTAGTAGAGGCGCGCACGTAGCATGTATACGTACGTACAGTGGCGAGGGTGCAAGAAAGAAAATACGGCCACGTATGTACATACGGGCAGGGTCTCAAACGCCTACTCGTGCATACGTACATGGCTGGGTCTGAACGGAGAAACAACATCGTCGTCGTGTTAATGGGGAGCCAATCGGCTGGGTCGGAATGGAATGTGTGGTCGTGTTCGTCGGGAGGGCTTGGACGGAATAGGCGATGGAAACAAGGCCTGGCGTACCGCACAACGGAGGAAACGGCCTTGTGTTCGACCGACCACGTTCGAAATGGGGTCCCGTTGATCGGGAGGGGCCTGGCGTACCACAAAACGGAGGAAATGGACCTCCTACGGTCAAAACGGGGGTCCTGTTGATCGAGAGGGGTGTGGCGTACCGCAAAATGGAGGAAACGGACCTCCTACGGTCGAAATGGGGGTCCTGTTGATCGGGAGGGGTGTGGCGTACTGCAAAACGGACGAAACGGACTTGTGTTGGAGTGCTACGGTCGAATCGGGGGGGAGGGGTGTGGCGTACCGCAAAACGGGACTCCACGGGATATTGTTCATCTCCACCGTCGACCTCCTCCAGCCTCCACGGGCTACCGTCAACCTCCTCCAGCCTCCACGGGCTCCTGTTCATCTAGCCTCCACCGCGCGCTACTCCACCGGCTACTGTTCAACCACCCCTCCACGGGCACCCCTCCACCGTCTACTATTCATCCAGCCCTCCACACCACGGGGTCCTGTTCAACCACCCCTCCATGGCCACCCTCCACCGTCTATTGTTCATCCAGCCCTCCACACCACGGGTTCCTGTTCATCCAGAGGCAACGCCACCGCTCACTGTTCATCCAACCCCCCCCCCCCCCGCAATGCTCACTGTTCATCCCAGAGGCAGCATCGATCGGCTTCAGTTGGCAGCAGTAGCGAAGGAATCGCTCCATCAGGTTCAGTTAACAGCCATCGATCGATCGCTCGGGTTCAGTAACGCGTAGCCTGCAGTGCAATCGCTCGGGTTCAGTTAGAGCCCAACGCCTCGCTCGGCTTCAGTTAGAGTCAACGCCTCGCACACACACGCGTACTTACGAGAGAAACGTGCATCGCTCCGCCCCCGACCTCCCACCATAACCGGCAACTCCCCGAAATTTTCCTCCCCGTCGCTTCTACCATGGTTTTTTCCGTCATGGACGGCCCAAAGAATGTCATGCAGCTGCGTCTCTGGCCCGCCTAGGACGAAAAGCCCATTTTCTGTCATGATTTTTTGTCATAGAAGTAGGAGCCCACCACATCTATGATGATACCGGGTTTTGTCACAATTATCGTCATAGAAGTGTCATATGTATGACAGAAAAAAAATTCGTTCGGCCCAAAATGTCACGGATGTGTCTTTTTTTTGTAGTGTCAGTACCAACCTTATGGTAAGAGTAAATATAGATCTGATGTGTAGAAAATGGAGGGTAAAGGAAAATAAGCTGCAGAGTGATGGTACATGAACAACTACCTGTCAATATAAGTACACTGATAAAGGACAGCATGTACTTACAAGAACAATGCAGAGCTAAAAAAATTCATTGGCATTGGATATATTCTACACTAATGTAACCATTCATACAGATCAGGTAATTTGGAGCAAACAATTAATAAGCAAGCTATCATGCATACTGCGGTCACATAATGAACCAGGTATGTATGCAAGTACAGTGATACAGGACAACAAGTACTAACAAGAGCAAAGCAACGGGCAGCATATTTGCGATATCCTGTCGTTCTTTTCAAACCAGAATTCTTCTTTGAGCTGATTTCCTGCAAAAAAGATCCGTGAGGCACATGCGGAAAAGTAGAAGTTCAAATTGTCATGTGATTTCATAGACAGTACCTCATCCTCGGAATGAGACCAATGCATAACAAGGTTTTTCCATTCAATGTCTTCTAAATTTAGCACAGGAGACTTCACCGGAAATTCGTTTATAGACTTGCCATCAAAGTGTGATTTCCTCAGGTAACACCGATACTGCTGCAATGCTTCCTTGAAAAGCACAAGCAAGCTTTGCTCATCATGACTATCCAGATTGACCCTCACCTAGTTACAACAATGTAATGTAAATCATTGATGTGTTTGATCAGCAGAAAGCAGGAAAATAATAACCATGAATAATAGCACTTACACGTAAGTTGGACAGGAAGATGTGAAAAGGGTGTTTGTCTTCACTATAATCTTCCCATGATGGGAATATATGCACGTAGTCCCTAACAACATTGAAAGCATTGTCTTTTAAACTGGGAATAAATGGAATGGGGTTCCAATCTGTAGGAATTGGCTGTCTCTGCAGTTGGGATAGGTCTTCGGCTAGTGGACTTGTTGTACTTTTTGTTGGAGTGGGATTTTTCTGTGGTACGGCTGGTGCTATGTCAAATGAAATCAGTATACCTTTGTTGGAGTGCAGGTCCTGTGTGGTGGGGCTAGTGGTGTGGCCAGTCAAGTATGGGTAGAGTCTGCTGGAGTCGGTCCTATGTTTTGTGTCACTGGCTGTACAGCCAATATAAGTGGGGCGCTGTCTGATTTCTCCGGCACCACCACGTTTTTCAAGGACTTTGCTAGTGCTCCTTCAAGTTCGGCAATCACCCTCTTCCTTTTTGATGTCTGATGCATAAGAACAGCATTTGAGTGGAAAAACATGGTATGACGACAGATGGAATATGTATTGATAATGAATGGGCATAGCATCTCGAGTTATATGATGAGTAAACTAAGCAGATGGTGGTGCAATAAAGTAGAAGAAATGCAAGACAACATATGCAAGATACGCGCAATCAATAAAACCTTGCCAAATTAGAATAGGCACCTTGATGGGTGAACAGGACAGGCCATCTGCCTTTGACTCCTCGAGGTTAGAATAGTCATTAGAATGATATTCTGAACAAGAATCAATAGGTGGGCAACGTACGAGTTTCATTGCTTCCAGAATGGCACTCAATGCCTTGGTGCCAATTTTGTAAGTCATTGCAGTGTTCCACAATATTATTCTGATGTGCGGATTCTGATATTCACTGTAATTGCGTATAATATCTGAGAACCATGAAAACATAAATAGTTGTGAGATTATCTTTGTAATGCAGATGAAATTCTAATATAGGGGCGCCCCTGTAAACACTTATGTGCTATCACTGGATTCTGATGAGAGAGCTCATGTGTGCTATAATATCGTGCGTGCATTTATATAATCTGGCACAAGTACACAAAAAAATAGGCTCCAGAAGTAAGGATAGCTGGCAGATGATAGGTTCATAATATACTGTATAGATAGTTTATTGCCAAACCATGGTAACAAGAGCACACAGCAACTAGGAAGATCGTAGTGTACATAACAGGGGTACACCATAACCATGATATATAAATCGGGAAAGCGGAACTGGCTTGAAAATACGGTGTTGTATTACCGCTAGTAATTGAAAGCCTATCGATCACGTACAGGCCAGCACTATCGAACATGGTAAAGAAGAGCAAGCAGATTTTGGATAATAAAATGTTGGTTGCGCAGTGCCCACACATGATGAACCAGAGCGCATTAAGAATGCAACTCCCAGCTGTCTCTCGACCATTTCAGGTGGTTGGATGAAGATCCTACGTCTCCTAACCCTTCTTCTTCCTTGTCTGTGATTCTTCCCATACAGAACACCGCACAGGGCCGCCGACTGGACCACCGGCCCCCATCGCCTGTGTTCCTCCGCCACCCCCACCCCCCACTCGCGTCGAGTTTTCTTTGTTTGGCGAGGCCACACAACCACCCGAGCCCCTTGGATCGCACCGGCGAACTCCGGCGAGCTCTGAAAAATCGACTGACCCAATTTTGAAATTTAGTCTACTGTGATTTAACTAGTGTGGAATATAAAAGGGGAAAACCATAAGCATTGGGAGTATAGTGTTGAGCGTGCCATGGCAGATCTGAAGGTGCAAACTGGACAAAGGCAACTTCGCCACCAAGACAAGAAATCAGAGTAAAGCAGTGGCGATCTATTTTCTTGCTGCGATAAATAAGTTGAGCAGATACGAAAGAGTATCGCCTCTGGTGCAGTGTTGTGTACGCATCTGGTGAGAACTTGACGGTGCTGCGGTAGCGATGGCTGTCGGTGGCATGGAAGCAGATCTAGGAGGGTAGACGGTGGCGGCAGGGCGTGGTGGAGGAGATGGTCGTAGGAGCGGCACCGGCAAGATGGACGACGGCGGGGATGAAGCGAGAGGACGGGATGCAAGGATCCCAGTCCAAAGGCGTGGATGAGAGAGGTCGATCTCTTGTAATGGACGGCGGCATCGGGGTATCAGCTCCGGCATGGTGGAGGAGGACTGCGGTGGATGGGGTGGCGGACGGCGGCGGACGGAGGAGGGTGGGGTGGAGAGGGTGTTTTGGCGCCCACGGAGTACGAATGGGGAAAAGGGAGGTAGAGAGGAAGGGGGGACCATGTATTCAGGGCGTTCTTGTCTCAACTGCGAGGAAATTTACAAACTTAGGCCCCGGTTCAAATTTCTACTACATCACAGCAACATTAGTCAGTTGGGGATAGGACGGTAATCTCGCATACACCGAATATTTGCCGACGAGAGTTTGTTTTTGGCACCCACCGTGTATGAATATGAATCGGGGAGGGAGTCGATTTCGGCCGAGGGCACACTGTGTTTTGGCGCCCACCGTGTATGAATCTGGGTGAGAGGCGGTTACGTCTCATTTGGGTGAAATTACAAACCTACCCCTATCAAAACCTATAGAACTCCAGCAGATAGGCTTTGCATGGTAGGGATAGGCAGTAGTGATTTCCATCTCGTAGATTTTGGTTTCGGGCGGTTACTGCGACTTTCCCCGCTTCGTTCAAATTTTGCATAGTGCACGTTTACCGTGCCAACTCAATTCGAATCCCGTTTGTATTCTACTATTTTTTCCGGGCGGTATCCATTTTCAATTGGAATTACATTCTATATACATCATTTTTTTAAATATATACTTTCAAAAGCACAACACCATTTATACATAAATATGGTTTACAAATGGCATGATCTCAGATTCATAAGGTTGTATCCATCAATTTGGATTTTCAAATATTTGAAACCACTTTATGTTGAAATCCAATGTATGCATTCCTCGCTAACTGTCTCCAATTAATGTTTGTTTCATGCGGGGTTTTTTTTAACTTCTCAAACATGTATAATGTGTGTCACACACGCAACATATAGTGTAATCCCGTTTAGACATTAATTGCATATAAACCATGCATTGTTTTTAATTGAAGAATCTATGGATCACCAATATTGATAAACTATATAACATTACACGTATGCCCAAATTCAAATGGATATGCATGTTTGATACACCAATTTGCGTTATGATATTATCGATGTCGTGATCTCTAGTTTAAATATTTGAATCCCCTTTAATCCAGATATTCGTCTCATATAGCTATCACTCATGCTTATATAGGACTATCTCTCTAGACCTACACGCGTTCATCGTCTCTCAGGCATCTCTCGTGCTACCTGTATGTCGACAATGATCTTTTATCTTCGTAACACACTGACGGTACTCTCTCCATCGACCTTTGTCAGGACCCCGACTCAATGCCACATCGATCTAGCATGTAACACCTCATATCACTTTGCAGCCTCACACACGGTATTCCCACGGGTGTCGCCTTACCTTTGCCCCGGACCGTTTGCGCCTTTTGCCACACGTATATGATAGTGTCGCTAGCATCCATATGATAAGGAGCCCGTGCTGACATGGCTAGTCGTAAACCCAAAGTGGCACAAACTTATAGGGACAGGCATCCATGACCCAGCATCGAACGTGTCGGCCATCAGCGAGTGAATCCAGGCTGTAGCACTGGGCTAGCAGGACTCCGGTGAACCGGGCTGTAGCGGGCTAATAGGACTCCGGTATTCATCGCGTGACATTTCCCCGAAGAGACAGACACAGGAACGAAGAAGGACACATGCCGACCAGCCTAAGTGTTCCGGAGCAGTAGCAAGCTACCATGGCTCAGTGGAAACACTAGGTGATGTTTCCCAGTAAGAGAGGCTACTAAGGATAAACAACTAGATAGTCAGATCCCACACATACCAAGCATTTCAATAACATACACACAATATGCCCGATATGTGCAAATACAACATGGCATCACAACATGACTCTACGACTCAAGTATTTTATTCAATAGGCTCCGAGGAGTGAGATATTACAATCATGGGTCTCATGACCCGACAATCAGAGCATACTAGTCAAAGCACATGCGGAAGCTTAACATGTCTGAGTACATACATCTACAAATGAAAAAGGCTGAGAAGCCTGACTATCTACCAGATCCTGCCGAGGGCACAAGATCGTAGCTGAGGTAACAAGCTAAACGTCGAAGTCCACGCGGTACTACTAGCGAGACTGAAGTCTCTCTGCAAAAACATAAATTAAGCAACGTGAGTACAAATGTACCCAACAAGACTTACATCAGATCTAACTACATATGCATCATTATCAACAAAGGGGATGGTGGGGTTTAACTGCAGCAAGCCAGCTTGACTCGGTGGCTATCCTAAACTACGACTGCAAGTAACTCTTTTGAGGTGGCGCACACGAGTCCACATATTCACCATATCAATACACCACTATGGATCCGCTTCCGTCTCCCTACGAGAACGCCATCCATAGCAATCACACTTATCTTGCGTATTTTAGAGTATCCACTTTCACTTGTCTATGAACTGTACAGGCAACCCAGAAGTCCTTTACCGCGGACACGGCTATTCGAATAGATCATATTAACCCTGCAGGGGTGTACTTCTTCACACACGCTCTCACCACTTACCACCGTTTACACGACATGTACTCGGCAACCTTCAAGTGGAAGCCCAGCGAGGGTGTCAGCCACGACCTGACTAACCACACAAGTCTCTCGTCCAGATTTATCGCCTATTCGGGTTCCATCCGCAAGGAGATCCGGCCGGGGTGTCGCTCACGGCCCCAAACGATATGTGCAGGGTTCCCAAGCCCACCATCCGGGAGCCACTTGGTACACCGGGCCACTGTGCCTAGTCTGTCCCAAGCCCACCTGTACCGGGTGCCACTTGGTAGACTACTAACACTACCTACAAACACCAGAAACTAGTTGCAACTCCTGGACAGAGATCAAGTTGATTAATAAGCCGAGAGGGGCCGAGTTACCGGAACCCAATGTGTGGTAGTAGCTGTTCATGGATCACAAACACAGAACTCAGTTCCTGAGGACGGCTGCAATGAGACAACCCACCATGTACTCCTACATGGCCTCTCACTGCTACCTTTACCAAATCGTGTTCACACACTTAGCTCTCAACAGTAGGACATGTTCACCACATTCCAGTTCATCCCCAATGAATCAGACCTGACTCAACTCTAAGCAGTAGCAGGCATGACAAACAAGCATGAATGAGTAGGCACATCAGGGCTCAAACAACTCCTACTCATGCTAGTGGGTTTCATCTATTTACTGTGGCAATGACAGGTCATGCAAAGGATAAAGGGGTTCAGCTACCGCAGCAAGTAACAGATGAATCGGTGTTGTCCTAATGCATTAAAAGAGAGCAGGAGCGAGAGAGTGGGATTGTATCGGAATGAACAAGGGGGTTTTGCTTGCCTGGCACTTCTGAAGATAGTATAGTTCTTCATCGGTGTCATCGATCTCATCGTCGGAACCACGTCTACGGAGAGGGAACAATTACCGGCAACAGAGAGGAAACACAATCAATGCAATGCACATTATGATGCATGATCATGACATGGCAACATGCTGGTGTTTTGAGCTAATGCAGCTAGCAACAAAGTTAAATGAAGTTGGTTTGAACCCTAAGTTCAAATCCAAACTCCATATGTGAAATTCAAATGCCATTTATATGATTTGTCCTAAACAGTAGTCATAACTTGATCTAACATGCATGAAATTGGTACAGATGGAAAGATTGGATTTTTCTGATCATTTTTCATATATAAATTATTTGATTTGGAGTTACTGTTGAATTTCTATGAATTTTAGAAGTTTATACAATTTTCTGGAATTTTTTGTATAAGAATAAATCCAGTAAATGATTTATTGCATCAGCATCGCGTCATGGTGATGTCAGCAGTCAACAGACCGGGTCCAGGTCAAACCTGAGGGTGGGCCCCACATGTCAGTGTCCTAGTTAATTAACAGAGGCTGTTAGTGCTAATTTTGTCCTAACTAAAAAGTGTCAGTGAGGCATGGGCCCACATGTAAGTGACCCAGAGGGTCATTAGATTAGTGCCTAATGGCGTTCTCACTGGAGTTAGGCCGCCGGCGAGGTGCCGCGGCGGCAGGAGCTTCGAAAAACTGCTGTGCTGCACCGTTTGAGGCGGGGTTTGCTCCTAAGTGTTCCTGGGAGCGAGCTTCGTCGACCAGTGGTGGTGGCCGGAGCTGCGGTGGCTAGGACCAACGGCGGCGACCAAAACGGCGGCGGCCGGAGTTTCGGCGTCCGTGCAACTACGGCCCAAAGGACGCGGAGAGGCCGGGGAAGAGGGGGAGTTGAAGCGGGCGCTCACAGGGAGGCGGCAGGGTAGCTCAGGGGTTCGGGGACGCTCCAGTTGCTGCGGATCAACGGCGATGGTCGGCGTTGCCGAAGCTTGAAGACGAGGAAGATGCCGGTGATGCAGGGCGTCTGGCGATGCTTGGCTTAGTGAGGAGGTCGAGGACGGAGTGACGGAGCTCCTGGTCGGCTCAGAAGGTCGAGGGGGAGGCAGTGGCTGTGGTGGTGGCGAGCGGCGGCGCGGCCATGGCGGCATCGTCCATGAGGTGGGGAGCGAGGGAGAGAGGGGAAAAGGTGAGCAGAGGAAGAGGGATAAAGTCCAGGGCGTCCAGGCGTTTCCACGATGCAAGACGAGGACGCAGGAGGCGTCGACAGCGTGAAGCAAGAGGTGGAGCTCGGGGGCGCGCGCGTCGACACGCCGGCGTCCTTCTGGCGCAGGGAGGAGGGTGACTGGCACAGGCCAGGTGGGCCGGCCCAGCCAGGTAAGTGGCCTCCTGGCCTTTCTCTCTCTCTTTTTTTTAATTTAGTTTGCTTTTCTATTTTTCTGTAAATGTTGGGATTTATTAAAAAATACTAAAACGTTTCCAAAAATCCTGCAAATAATTGTGGGCTCTGTTGGGATTATTCCTAATAGCCCACACTTAAGTTCAGAATTAATTGAGCACTTAAAATAATATATAGCATTTAAATGCCCAATTGCAAATACTAAATGATTTAATTCAGTGACCAAATATGTCATGGAAAAATGTGCAACACCTCTGGTTATGGTTTCTAGCATTATCCAGAAATGATGAACATTTTTGAAAGCCATTTGGACTTACTAAAAATATTTTAGGTGAACCTAGTGAATTCCTTTGATGCTAGGGTTTGAACATCCCCCATTTCAAGTTTCAAAAGAATTTAAACATGATGCAACAGACAAGTGCTAGCCTAGTGCAAGGTAAGGCTAGGGATGTGACAACTCACCCCCACTAAACAAGAATCTCGTCTCGAGATTCAACCGTAGGGTAAAATGAAGGGGAAACACAAACTAGTATAATCCTCACGATCCAGGGTGCACTTCATAAGAGCGTTGATTCGATCACCATCATTGTCTCGAAGTCTTGCTCTGAGAACTCCAACTAACATGACAACGAGAGGGAAAGAAAGACTCTAGAAGGATCGATCTTATCGAAGGTCGAACAACTTAGGATCAACTCATGGAATGAGACATAGCAACATCTCTCGAGCTGAGACACGAAGCATACATCTGAAGGGATGGAGTGAAACGGATGACGAAGGTTCACTAGGTAGGCAACGATTCCACACTTAAGAGGGTGGTGAACGGTTTTCAACGTAGCGAGGAATTGAGTTGCCATGATACCATAACGGGGCACCTTAGGGAAGGTGACTTGTAGAAATATCCCCTTAAGTGGAAAAAAGAATTACCTTTGATTTAGAGATCATTGAGATTCTTTATACCAGCCTAAGGCAATTCTCGAGCGATCGTTTGGAGGGGGTCGGTAGAATGGCATACCCAGATTAGAATGGATGATGTGGATTACCTTGTTGAAAACAACACAAGGAATGATTTTAGTAACTGGGGAGAAGCTCAACAGTAGAGAGTGAGTCCATTGTTTGAAAAGTTATAGCATAATCGAGGAAGCTGAGAGCAAACCCAGTTATTGCCGATGATAACACCTAGCGCTTGCGCGTGCTCTCAAGAACTTGAGAATTTCCATATTCATCAAGGTTTTACCAACATCCGTGTCAAGGATCCTGGCAACACAACATACTACCATGATGGATAGTGATGGACGATGCAGATGCATACGAAGATAACAGCTTCTCAGATTTCACCTTAGCGAGGCCAAGGAAACAAAATCTGGATGATCGACCGAGAGACATTTAGCACTCCGCTTCTAATGTTCTCCTTGATGTGCTAGCGTAATCCATAGATAATTATGGTTTGATATCTAGAACATCAAGTAAAAGGTTAGACTTCGGGAACACAAAAATACATAAGTAATAACTAGGGAGTAGATCCTACGAAATCCTTATGGGGAGGTGGCCAACTTCCTCAATCAAGATACTACAATAATGGGTCTTCCGGCTGGGTGTGTTGGCCACGACATCCACGTTACCGGTTATCGAGAGACCAATATTATAGTTCTTGGGAAATGTCCCAACCATCATATCTGCCTGAGATTCAGATCTGGTTGGTGTCAGAATATTCCAGACTCATCAAGTCTACAAAGAAAATTAAAGTTTGCAACACAAATCGACGAGATGGCGTTGCGAGATTCTCAGGAAATAAACTACGATAGCAAGCTCCAAAACATGAGCTGGTTCTGCTACACACATGTGAACACGCTGTCCCAGACAAGCATGACCACGGAGTAGTCTTATAATAAAACACTACCGAGTTCAGGTTGGGAACCATCATCGAGGATATCGAAGTCCTTACATAAGTCCGGATTAGCTCTTATGAAGGAACTCCTTCTCCTTGAACAAATCAATCAGTGGCTTGGTGTGCTAGGGACACATATAGAATGGAGGTAGCGAGCCTATCAAACCATAGCATACTTCGCACATGCATGACTGACTCGGGATGGTTCCAGAGAAAACAAAAACAATCTGTCTCGAACTCATGGCGGCAACTTGCACCAAATGCACGTGAATCAGAGAAAGTCACTTCTTCATCCAAACATATACTTCATGAACGGGTCATGAAGAAAATGCCTACAAAAGTTTCCAATACCAAATTAATGTCCAACAAAATCATGGGGGAGATAAGGATGTTGTCGATGGGCTCAACAACAATTCATCCAGGTTTCCATATAAGAGGAATTCCATAGTTAAGTGAACACGGTGATAGTATTGGTCAGACCAAAAGATGTAATGGTGTATGTTCGAGGAATTAACCACGAGTAAGACAACATTACGAATATCGTTGGTTCTGATTTGATTTGACGATAGCCCATACTCAAATCGAAGTTTTTATAAGATAATAGGTCCAACAACTGATCGCAGGGACCAATCGATGAAGATATCATCTTTCTTCAACTAACACACCAACACCAGGATATCCCTTTGAAATGAACTATGTTAGGTAAGCTTTTATCTTCCAACTCTCCAAGTTTTTGTTTAGCTTAACCAACTAGCTCAGGGGTATCCAACACGGATTCTTGGAGAAGGGGTGGTTTACAAGAAACCAACTTGATCACGAGCTCAGCATAGCGGTCAGGTGAGAACCTGGTAATACTTCTGAGAAGATATACGGAAAATCATGAACCACCGATATGTCACTAAGCTCGAGAACAATCTTGCTTTTCAGGGCAAGATGATATGGTGAAATAAGCAAGGGATTGGATAATCCTAACTCATTGATCAGGAGTGCACCAGAGATAAGGACTAGGTAGCATGATCAATCTTAGAATGATGATTCAAAAATCAACACGCTATGAATGAGGTTGTTGTCCATTTAACTACCAAGCAACGGAGTTTCTAGGAGTATAAATTTCACACATCACGATTCACTTGTCGGTGTTCCGGTTACTATAACACGGAACCGAGGAATGACTAGTGATGGCAGGAAGTATCACTGTGTCAAGAGTTCATAGGATGGTGTGCAATTCCCATGACATTCTTGATATAAAAATGGTAATACTCCAAGGTAGAACAGAGAAAAAGCTAGATTAGCAATTTGATCTGTGGAGTACGACTGCTTTGACCCAATCCTGGAAATGGACAAGGTACTGGAGTTTCTTTCTCCTAGTCATTCTGAACTAGAATGGCTTGACGGACCACAAGAGTAACAGGCATCGATGAATGAATGCACGCATACTCTTGACTATCAATTGATAGACGAGGGTCGGAAGACAACTAAAACGGGACAACTCAAAGGAACATATGGTTTTCTGAGTTGTGGATGCATAGGTTAGTATGTTGAACCAAGTTCAACAAATTTCTTCCGGATAACCCATGCATAAAAGTTGAACTGGCAGAGTCGCAATATAGAATAGAGAACCCATCGAGAGCACTCCTGTTATGATCTTTTGATCCAACAAACTACTGCCATAAGTGGTTCATAGTATTTGGAAGAAGGAAATACCACGGACCTCGAGGACTAACGCAAAGGTTACTAGTATCCTAAAGGAACTAGCAAACACTAACAACACGAGGTAAATAGAGTGAATCTTGGGTCAAGAACCCAGGAATAGAATACCTACTACTAAGTGGCATCACGGGATGCTTTCGAGAATAAAGGCCAGAATCATCACACTAGGACACATAACATGGCTAAATTGCTAGGAGATACTCTAGACATCTAGGGTCATAATAATAGCTCCAACATATACGTCGAGGCAATAGAGTACCTCAACTCACCGTTTAGTGTGGTTAACCTGGCCTAAAAGAACATCGAAACCAGAGGGAAAGGATTTTGCAAATGCATCATACTATTTAGAAACCTGTGATGACTCAGACAGCATAACGGCTGTAAATGCTCAAAAGATTGGAGACATGCTACAAAAATGGTGGCATAGCCACTCAGAAGCACAATATCAAGATTTCGAGATCAACAGTTAACATACGGAAGATAGAAACTGAACTGAGGCTTAAACCCAACAATCTTACAAGTCTACAGATTAGTAACACGTGATCCTGATAGAAAGAAGAGATAGACTAGTTCCTTAACCCCGTAGGAAATATAAGATGACTCAGATCAGAAGGGAATAAGGTATAAGGAGTAAAAAGAGCGTTACGTTCCATCCCACAATCAATTCCCTTATATAACTAAAGAATTTCTAGACTCAACTTCGACCAGTTTGGCTTGGTAATCCTACAGGCAGTCAGGCTCTGATACCAAAACTGTCAGGACCCCGACTCAATGCCACATCGATCTAGCATGTAACACCTCATATCACTTTGCAGCCTCACGCACGGTATTCCCACGGGTGTCGCCTTACCTTTGCCTGGGACCGTTTGCGCCTTTTGGCACACGTATATGATAGTGTCGCTAGCATCCATATGATAAGGAGCCCGGGCTGACATGGCTAGTCGTAAACCCAAAGTGGCACAAACTTACAGGGACAGGCATCCATGACCCAGCATCGAACGTGTCGGTCATCAGCGAGTGAATCCAGGCTGTAGCACTGGGCTAGCAGGACTCTGGTGAACCGGGCTGTAGCGGGCTAACAGGACTCCGGTATTCATCGCGTGACATTTCCCCGAAGGGACAGACACAGGAACGAAGAAGGACACATGCCGGCCAGCCTAAGTGTTCCGGAGCAGTAGCAAGCTACCATGGCTCAGTGGAAACACTAGGTGACGTTTCCCGGTAAGAGAGGCTACTAAGGATAAACAACTAGATAGTCAGATCCCACACATACCAAGCATTTCAATAACATACACACAATATGCTCGATATGTGCAAATACAACATGGCATCACAACATGACTCTACAACTCAAGTATTTTATTCAATAGGCTCCGAGGAGCGAGATATTACAATCATGGGTCTCATGACCCAACATCAGAGCATACAAGTCAAAGCACAAGCGGAAGCTTAACATGTCTGAGTACAGACATCTACAAATGAAAAAGGCTGAGAAGCCTGACTATCTACCAGATCCTGCCGAGGGCACAAGATCGTAGCTGAGGTAACAAGCTAAACGTCGAAGTCCACGCGGTACTACTAGCGAGACTGAAGTCTCTCTGCAAAAACATAAATTAAGCAACGTGAGTACAAATGTACCCAGCAAGACTTACATCAGATCTAACTACATATGCATCATTATCAACAAAGGGGATGGTGGGGTTTAACTGCAGCAAGCCAGCTTTGACTCGGTGGCTATCCTGAACTACGACTGCAAGTAACTCTTTTGAGGTGGCGCACACGAGTCCACATATTCACCATATCAATACACCACTATGGATCCGCTCCCGTCTCCCTACGAGAACGCCATCCATAGCACTCACGCTTATCTTGCGTATTTTAGAGTATCCACTTTCACTTGTCTATGAACTGTACAGGCAACCCAGAAGTCCTTTACCGCGGACACGGCTATTCGAATAGATCATATTAACCCTGCAGGGGTGTACTTCTTCACACACGCTCTCACCACTTACCGCCGTTTACACGACATGTACTCGGCAACCTTCAAGCGGAAGCCCAGCGAGGGTGTCGGCCACGACCTGACTAACCACACAAGTCTCTCGTCCAGGTTTATCGCCTATTCGGGTTCCATCCGCAAGGAGATCCGGCCGGGGTGTCGCTCACGGCCCCAAACGATGTGTGCAGGGTTCCCAAGCCCACCATCCGGGTGCCACTTGGTACACCGGGCCACTGTGCCTAGTCTGTCCCAAGCCCACCTGTACCGGGTGCCACTTGGTAGACTACTAACACTACCTACAAACACCAGAAACTAGTTGCAACTCCTGGACAGAGATCAAGTTGATTAATAAGTCGAGAGGGCTCGAGTTACCGGAACCCAATGTGTGGTAGTAGCTGTTCATGGATCACAAACACAGAACTCAGTTCCTGAGGACGGCTGCAATGAGACAACCCACCATGTACTCCTACATGGCCTCTCACTGCTACCTTTACCAAATCGTGTTCACACACTTAGCTCTCAACAGTAGGACATGTTCACACACCTCCAATTCATCCCCGATGAATCAGACCTGACTCAACTCTAAGCAGTAGCAGGCATGACAAACAAGCATGAATGAGTAGGCACATCAGGGCTCAAACAACTCCTACTCATGCTAGTGGGTTTCATCTATTTACTGTGGCAATGACAGGTCATGCAAAGGATAAAGGGGTTCAGCTACCGCAGCAAGTAACAGATGAATCGGTTGTTGTCCTAATGCAGTAAAAGAGAGCAGGAGCGAGAGAGTGGGATTGTATCGGAATGAACAAGGGGGTTTTGCTTGCCTGGCACTTCTGAAGATAGTATAGTTCTTCATCGGTGTCATCGATCTCATCGTCGGAACCACGTCTACGGAGAGGGAACAATTACCGGCAACAAAGAGGAAACACAATCAATGCAATGCACATTATGATGCATGATCATGACATGGCAACATGCTGGTGTTTTGAGCTAATGCAGCTAGCAACAAAGTTAAATGAAGTTGGTTTGAACCCTAAGTTCAAATCCAAACTCCATATGTGAAATTCAAATGCCATTTATATGATTTGTCCTAAACAGTAGTCATAACTTGATCTAACATGCATGAAATTGGTACAGATGGAAAGATTGGATTTTTCTGATCATTTTTCATATATAAATTATTTGATTTGGAGTTACTGTTGAATTTCTATGAATTTTAGAAGTTTATACAATTTTCTGGAATTTTTTGTATAAGAATAAATCCAGTAAATGATTTATTGCATCAGCATCGCGTCATGGTGATGTCAGCAGTCAACAGACCGGGTCCAGGTCAAACCTGAGGGTGGGCCCCACATGTCAGTGTCCTAGTTAATTAACAGAGGCTGTTAGTGTTAATTTTGTCCTAACTAAAAAGTGTCAGTGAGGCATGGGCCCACATGTAAGTGACCCAGAGGGTCATTAGATTAGTGCCTAATGGCGTTCTCACCGGAGTTAGGCCGCCGGCGAGGTGCCGCGGCGGCAGGCGCTTCGGAAAACCGCTGTGCTGCACCGTTTGAGGCGGGGTTTGCTCCTACGTGTTCCTGGGAGCGAGCTGCGTCGACCAGTGGTGGTGGCCGGAGCTGCGGTGGCTAGGACCAACGGCGGCGACCAAAACGGCGGCGGCCAGAGTTTCGGCGTCCGTGCAACTACGGCCTAAAGGACGCGGAGAGGCCGGGGAAGAGGGGGAGTCGAAGCGGGCGCTCACAGGGAGGCGGCAGGGTAGCTCAGGGGCTCGGGGACGCTCCAGTTGCTGCGGATCGACGGCGATGGTCGGCGTTGCCGAAGCTTGAAGACGAGGAAGATGCCGGTTATGCAGGGCGTCCGGCGATGCTTGGCTTAGTGAGGAGGTCGAGGACGGAGTGACGGAGCTCGTGGTCGGCTCAGAAGGTCGAGGGGGAGGCAGTGGCTGCGGTGGTGGCGAGCGGCGGCGCGGCCATGGCGGCATCGGCCATGAGGTGGGGAGCGAGGGAGAGAGGGGAAAAGGTGAGCAGAGGAAGAGGGATAAAGTCCAGGGCGTCCAGGCGTTTCCACGACGCAAGACGAGGACGCACGAGGCGTCGACAGCGCTAAGCAGGAGGTGGAGCTCGGGGGCGCGCGCGTCGACACGCCGGCGTCCTTCTGGCGTAGGGAGGAGGGTGACTGGCACGGGCCAGGTGGGCCGGCCCAGCCAGGTAAGTGGCCTCCTGGCCTTTCTCTCTCTCTCTTTTTAAATTTAGTTTGCTTTTCTATTTTTCTGTAAATGTTGGGCTTTATTAAAAATACTAAGACGTTTCCAAAAATCCTGCAAATAATTGTGGGCTCTGTTGGGATTATTCCTAATAGCCCACACTTAAGTTCAGAATTAATTGAGCACTTAAAATAATATATAGCATTTAAATGCCCAATTGCAAATACTAAATGATTTAATTCAGTGACCAAATATGTCATGGAAAAATGTGCAACACCTCTGGTTATGGTTTCTAGCATTATCCAGAAATGATGAACATTTTTGAAAGCCATTTGGACTTACTGAAAATATTTTAGGTGAACCTAGTGAATTCCTTTAATGCTAGGGTTTGAACATCCCCCATTTCAAGTTTCAAAAGAATTTAAACATGATGCAACAGACAAGTGCTAGCCTAGTGCAAGGTAAGGCTAGGGATGTGACAACCTTCATCACTCTATCTCTCTCTAAGTATATCTCGCTCCCTGCTATGTGTCTCTAGCTATGATTCTCCATGTGGAGTCTCTTTCTCTCACACAAACACAAAACTTTGTCTCCCTGAGTCTCATTTCTCTCAACTATTCCCATGTGTGCCACTCGCACACCCCTCATACAGAGATGTCTTTTGCTCCTTAGATATGAGAACCTACGACTCTTCCTCTTCAATATCTCTTTCTCACACAGAAACACAAACTCGGTCTCCCAGGGTCTCATATTTCTCCATTTTTCTATTGTATGTCGCTCAAACACACCCTCTCTCCCTAGAGATATCTTGCATTCCCTCATATGTCTCTCTAGCTATCACTCTCGTTGTGAAATATCTTTCTCTCTCGCAGACACAAAACTCCGTCTCTCTGGATCTCATTTCTCTCTGATATTTGTTTGTATGTGACTCACATGCACCCTCTCTCTATCTCTCTCACACCCACACACATAACCCAGCCTTCTGATCCACTCGACTCCTATCTCTAGCGCACACTAGCTAGCATCTTTATCTTTCTATTTATCTGTTTCTCCATCAACCTTCTTTCTCGCCCTCACTCTTGATTCCTATCACGCACACTACATATGTTTCTCTCTACATGCATGCAGACAAGTGCCCGCTCACACACATATATAACTTCACCCTTTGAACCACCCGACGGTCATCTCAGACACCCAAACTAACAGATGTCTCTCTAGCTAGCATCTCCATCTCTGTATCTATCTGTAGTTTCTCCGTCAACATTTCTTTCTCGCACGGAGTCTTGCTTCCTATCACCCACACTATATATGTCTATCCATACATATGCATTTATAGGTTGATCTCTTTTGCATAATCGTTGCGCCTCACCCCCTCTTCTTGCCATAGATGTATGCTCCAGCCCATCCCACTATCTCTTGAAGACAAAAACACATGCTCAATTGTCGGGCCTTCTTCCCTGCATTCTCACATGCATGCATATTGTCATACCGATCGTCTCTCCCATGTCGTTGATCTTAGGACCTTCTTTCTTTTATCTCGATCATGCGCGCGCACACACACATCCCACGTATACATGTATACCTCTCACACATGCATGTTCAAGGTCTCTATGTCTACATACGTAGTTAATTACCCTCAATCCTAACGGCACATCGAATCGTTCTCCTCTTTTGTGCACATAACTTCCGTCTGGATGGGCAAAACACACACTCACACTTAAAAATCTCCTTCAAGCTACCCCCCCCCCCCCCGCCCCGCGCGCCTCTCACTCTTCCCCTATATCCCCGAAACCAATA
This sequence comes from Triticum aestivum, assembly GCF_018294505.1. NCBI lineage: Eukaryota > Viridiplantae > Streptophyta > Magnoliopsida > Poales > Poaceae > Triticum > Triticum aestivum. The sequence goes on from NC_057795.1 coordinate 509,302,592, forward strand.
AGACCATCCCTTTGTTTAATTCCCGCCCACATGCACCATCAATATATAGTAGTCTTCTGTGGTGTCTTTCGAACAAACACGTTCTCTTGATGTCGACTCCTCTCACGCGCACGCACCTTCTCTTCCCTCCTACGGGCATTTTCTCTCTTGCACCCCATCGTTGGTGGCCTCTGTCATACACATCACCTCTCTATGATGAAGCCATGCACACTTAAATTACATCCGCCACAGAGGACCCCGGGACACACACACACACACACACACACGCACACACACACACACACACGCACGCACCCCCCCCACACACACACACACTAAGGTTCCATCTCTCTTTCTCTCAAACACACACACACGCACCCCCCACACACACACTTAGACTCCATCTCTCTCTCACACACACACACACTAAGACTCCACCTCTCTCTCTCTCTCACACACACACAAACTAAGACTCCACTCTCTCTCTCTCTCTCCTCTCTCTCTCTCACTCTCTCTCTCTCACACACACACACACCACACACTAAGACTCCATCTCACATACACATGCTCTAGGCGGAGCATTTGTTCCTACCACCCTTCATCCAACCTTACCCGTATGATAAACAATCACCTTTATTTACTTGCATAACATGGACAGATTCCACTTTACTTTAGTAGTCAGCAAACTTATCATCTGTATACCCTTATAAAAAAAAGAGTTGGCGATGATGGTGTGCCTGCCATCTTGTAATAAAGACCGTATGATCTATATCTGACGGATAGGAAGCAAACTATGATAATTTTACAAAAGATACCCGCACCTCTCTCCACATCATTATCTCCCGCAACCTCATTGCTCAGCAATTAAAAAAGGAATAAGTCTCTGGAACAATCTAGCATGCATGGTGGCCGCTGCCGCCTGCCGGCGCCGTCCATCCCCATGCCTCCGCCCATTCTGACCACCAGTCACCACCATGCTCCACTCCACCTCGCCTTATCTCTCATCTGTCATTTTTTCGATGACATTCTCGAGATACCAGTTTTCCGATAAAATTCTCGAGATATCATTAGTTTTTACACATGGGATTACTCCTGCATGGGTCAATCACAACAGGTGTTTTGTAAAAAAATGCATATTGATGTTCCGTGCAATGCACGAGAATCTTGCTTGTAATTATATAACGCAAATCACGAGCAGGAAGTGACATTTTTTTGACACAACCACGTTAACATGGCCACGTAAATCACGAGCAGGAAGGAGAAGGGAAGCGGGCTGTGGAGTAACGTTTTTTACCACAATTTCTTAGGAAACTGAGTGCAATAATTGAGTAGTTTTGCAAACTACCATTACTACTACACCTGAAACGGTTCAAAACCTATACTCCCTTGCCAGCACGCGCTTCCCGCGTGAAACGGTCAGCGTCGCCTGGAGCGTCAGTGCCGCATTAATGCCCGGCCAGAGCGGAGGCGACCTCTCACTGGCGCCGGCTTTGAAGTGGCGCGACGGCCGAGAGAGCGCCGCTTCCCGGTGCACGCGACTGCTCCGCGTCGAGACTGGCCATAGGCCCTGTTTGGATCCATGGGTTAGAGTTAGTTTGAGCTAGTTGGGGCTCAAATAGCCCTAAAGTATCCAAGCATGAGGGTTTAAATTGGAGCAAGTTGCACCGAACCCACCAAAAAAACTATCCCACCCAAGAGGTGCTAACTGGAGATAGTTCTCATTGGGACCACTGAAAAATCACTTTTCTCTCTCCATGAAGTGCATTTATTGTCAATCTAACCCTGTCACCCAAACACCTCTTTGGCTACAGTTAGTTCAGGGTTAGTCATGAGTTAGTCTAACCTCTAGCTAAGTTAGAGTATCAAACAGGAGCAGTATAGGACATGCAAGTTGCTCAAAGCATACAGGCAAATTCGTACGTGAAAGGATTTTTTTCTTTTTGAAAACGGAACGTGAAAGGAATTTTTTTAGAATGCTCTTGGCATGTCGCTAACATGTGATAGTTAACCGACCTCAATAGACGGCAGAAACGCCAGCCCGCCGCACTTTGATAGAGACGAGGAGGGAGAAGCGATACAGGCTGCTGGATTACTAGAGATAGGTGTCGCACGGAAGCCAAGAAATATGGTGATAGCGTGGGTTAGCCATGTACTAGTATGATGTAACTACACTGGGCTGCCGTGTTTCGTACTCTTCCAGTCCACTGTGGAGATGATTGGTTAATTTTATATCGCTGAATAATATTAAATATTATGAGTGCAGACGCTCCACCACGAGGTTCCTTGCTCCTTCTCGGTCGTCCGGAATCTATGTTCTTCCACTCTATTTTTTTACGTGAGCTTTGTTCATCCTTTTGCCAACACGCGAGACATCTAGCATCAAGGCGCACGTGTTATGCAACGATCGTTCCATCTATATGAAGAACACGTGGCACTGGAACTACGAGACGGACATGTACCCAGGAGTGGACGTACGAACCTGAGTAATGTAGCGCAGTAAGTGAAGTAGAAAGGCACAAATGGTATGAACATGCGTGGCATACAGGGTGTGTTTGGTTGCGTTCTCGTCTCAGCATAGTTGTTCCCTCTTCATGCATGCTCAACTCAACACCCCTCTTCATGCATGCTCTCTTCATGCATGCTTCTAGTGTATTTGTGCTAAACTAGTGTGGACTCATGCACCCTCCATACACTCTACCAAACACCCAAAAGTAGGTCGAGAAGGGAACTCTTGGGCGGCATTTGTCTCTTACTACGTACTACCACTAAATGTTGTACGTGCAATGCACGGTGATGTTATGGAGTACGTGTCTAAGTACTCTACTACTACTATATTAGTTGGAGGCACATATTAACTTTTATATTTGTTTACGTGTATGCCCCGAGACCTTCCAACTAGACGTGTCTTTCTCTCCAGGTCGCACTTTGTATCGTTCATACAGCTAAGTACTACTACGTGTGGTCTCCGACCCAGAAGTGGAAGAAGTGGAGACGCTCTACCACGCTGTTTTTTTACGCTGGGCTCTACCACGCTGTTCATGTCCCACTCCTTTCGCTGACGTGTGGGACATCCAGCACGTGCCGTGTTTGGCACCCTTCGTCGTAAGAGTTGAAACGCTAGCATTCATCAGAAATAAAAAATAATTATAAATCGGCAGTGATACTATTTTTTTGCGAACCAATCAGCAGTGATACTATACCACGCGGTTTCCTTGCTCCTCGATATCGGAAAGAATACTTCCGTTCGCCAACATGTGGGACGTCGACCATCCTGGTCCACTTGCCATGCACGCAGAACTCCAAGGGAGAGTCACCCAGGTCGTCGCGCCGCAGTAACAATGACTAATGAGCCATCAAATCACAGGCCCACTTCCCACTTTGAAGTTGCTCGGACGAAGGAACCATCATGACTTCATTGAATTCCGCTTCTTGAAGAAAACTACTGTACCAGCAGTACTGCTAGCTACAGTATTTACTCCAACAGAGGCCTCCTTTCGTTCATAGGATAGGAATATGAAAATCATAGGAAGTGAGATGACATGCATCTCAATTCCTATAGAGAAAGAGATGCCATTTGATGCATAGGATAGGAATTTTTCCACTTAGTCTAGGCTAATGTACTGGTAATTTGCTCTAAAAACTACAGTAGTAACTAGTAGTACTGGTACATGCTCGTACTCAGACACAGACACACACACTAACTACTAGTACTACTACTTCTCACATGCTGGCCAGACGCCGTCGTTCTCCTTCCCGGCTTTGTCGGCGACACCCCACCGTGCTTGGATCTCCGCCGACCTCTCCGCAGCAGCGCGTGCGTCCTTTTCTTTCTTGCGGCGGCGGGCCTCTCTTTTCTTGAGTGCTTTCTGACTTTTCCGCTCCCTCTGTGCGGCTTTGGCCGCCTCTTGCTCTACCGCCCATTCGGCCTTGGCATCTTCAAATTCCTCCCACATAGTTGTGAGGTCGCGAGCGGCGATGAACTCGGCACGGCGGGATGCCATCGCTTCCCTACCATTTTGTGTGCATTCGTGGGCGGCGAGGAACTCGGCGCGGCGGGATGCCATCGCTGCCTTACCGGTTAGTGTGCGGCGCGGTGGCATGAACGACGCTTGGTGAGAGCTCTGGGGTGGAGTGGCCGGACAACCGTATAGTGCATTGGTTTGTCAAGAGCTCAAGGACAGAAGACGAAGCAAATTAGGATTCCCCTTCAATCCTGGTCATTTATTACCGAGTAAAATGCATTGGCGGTCATCGAACTTGTCTTGATAGCTCACTTTGATCATTGTATACGAGATATGGTGATTATACGGTCGCTGGCTCAGCGTATAGCTCCGTATTTGTATGGTTGACCAGTCAAACAGTCCGCATGCGCCTGAAACGGTCACCGTCTCTCCAGAATGTCAATGCCGCATTCACTGGACTTAACTGCAGGTGCAATTGGTGTGTCACTGACATGCGGGCCATACGCCCGTTGGGCCCACATGTCAGACACCCAAACGCATCTGTAGTTAAGTCACTGAACCAGCGTCCGCATTCACGCCCGACGAAGCTACTCCGGCGCCAGTTGTCCATCCGTCTGCTGCGGCTCATTGCCATTCGCCCACTATATTAACTTGACCCCCAGCTCCCAGCCATAGCCAAAGACCCACACTTATTCTCCTCCAGTCCCTTCCTTCTGTCGGCACCACTTCAACCATGGCCTCGTGGCGCTCCGAAGCTCTCTTGGACGTACTGTCGCAGGAGCAGACGAGGGACATCAGCGGCTCCGCTCCGGGCGTGCTCCAAAGCTCTCTTCGACGTACTGTCGTAGGAGCAAACGAAGGAGATCGCCGGCACCCCCCGGGCCGCCCTCCGCCGCCACGACCACGAAGCCGGCACGCGTGCACGAGCGCAGTCAGCGGTGAGGAAGAGTAGTACACGATAGGTCGCCGCCGCTCTGGTCCCGGGAAGGCCACCGCTACTCCACTCAGTCGACGCCAAGCTTTGTGGGGTAAACATCGGCGGCCGATTAGCCACTTGACAGTGACGTGGAGGCGGAAATCTTCATAACCTTGTGCTCCGGCCGGAGGAGGAGGTTATCGAGGCGGATGAGGAGGCAAAGGCAATGGCCGGCTTTCTCGGGTTCATGGCCGGACTTGGTGGTCGGGCGCTGGCGATCGTTTAGATTAGGTTTACAGTAGGTTTAGTATGGTTTGTGCGAAATATGTAATGAATTTTGTCCAGTTTGTAGGAAAAGTTTTTGAAATGTAATGAATTTCATCCGGTTAATTTGAAATTTGCTTTGTTTGCACGAATTTCATCTGGTTAGTTCATATAGTTGTCGAAAGGTATGCGGGCAGCATCGGATGGCATCCATCAGTGTCCTCGGACAGATGCCGGTGTAAATTTGTGGGCCAGCGCTGGAGATTCCCTAACTATCATGCTATAATCGCTAACAATCCTCCATCATTTGGCAGGGAACAGTTATCCCTCGATCAAAATCAGATCCGCGGTGTTTCGCACTCCTCCCGCGTATGAGTGTAAACTCTTGCTTACATAAAAATGGAGCAAGTGGATGGCACTGTAGCACGTCATATCACTCGAACTAGCCCGCCTAATGAGCGGGAAAGCACCGCCCTCGTCATTTTGTTCTGGATTTCTATCGATCGATCGCGCGAAAGTGTTACGCTTCGCAAGTTCTAAAGGAAAAGGCGGCACACTTACGACTCATACGCATCGCAACCCCGACAGTCCGGCTCGCACGCCGCTCACCAAAGGGGACACGCGTTGTCTTGCAATTTCACTGACATGTGGGACCGTAATTGAATAAACCGTCGATAGCAGAAATCTAATCGCTCGGCGGGCGTCGGCTGAGAAGAGAGAAACGGGGGAGGGAGAAGAGATCGCCCGCCCGTCGCGCACGGACTCCAAGAAATATATGCTGATAATGTGAGGTGGGCCATGCTAGAGTCCGGACCGCTTCTGGAGCCCGCTCTCACCGCCCTGGCCCCTCAAGACGCCAGCTGCCCGCTGCATGCATAGCAAGTAGTCCCCGCTTATGTGGAGGAGAGAGAGGCATTGACAAAGTCAAGGAGTAACAATGGAGACAATAGCTTTCATAAAAAATAAACAATGAATACTCGTTGCTCGTCCTCTATATAGGAAAGAATACTTCCATTCGCCGACATGTGGGACGTCGACCATCTTGGTCCACCTGCCATGCACAAAATTATCCTGGTCTACCCCGGTCGTATCGCAGGCCCAACCTTTCCCACCGTAAGTTGTTCGGACGAAGGAACCATCATGACTTCGTTGAATTCCGCTTCTTCAAGAAAACTTACTGTACCCGCAATACTGCTACCACATGCGAAGACTGGACGGCACTGTACCACGTCATATCACTGAAACCCACTAGGCCAAACTAGCCCGCCTAGGTCATCTATTTTGGAACGGAGGGAGTACGTCTCTGCACTGCTATGATTTTGTGTTGCACGTTCTCTATACTTTTGCTACGATTTTCCTACCCTATGAACCAAATGAGGCCTGAATGTATGCCGACTATTGTCTGATCGATCGCTAAGCCTACAATTTTAGGAGCTAGGGCTATTGGTCGATCGACGAGGGATAAGTATAAGCGTACCACGAGCTCATCAGCCCCAACGTTTCTCTTCGGTGAGTGTTTTGCAAGTACTATAGCTCGCACAGTAGCTAGCCTACTAACACTAAGAATCATCAAACAAGCCCTGCTGATATGATAAACAGTTCAAACTTACATCTAAGCATGCCATATATTACATCAAAAGCTGGTGAGGATACATTTGTTTCCATAACTCGGAGAGGGTTCGCATGATTCATCGCATGATTCACTATCAAACAAAAGTAGCAAGATCCGCCCACACAAGACAGTGCACTAGCCCTAAGATGGTTTGATAACATGCATCGTTCTGGTAATTAAACACAGGGCAATGCAAACTACCATGAAGAATTAGCGCGACCAACTATTTCTTGTCATCGATCTCTCGGGCAATGACCAGAGCACAAACAGCGGCATGGGAATCGATTTCTAGGGCGATGTCCACAGGACTGACCATGACATCAGAATCGATCTTTGGGGCGATGTCCACAGGATGGACAACGGCATCAGAATCGATCTCCGGGGCGATGCCAACAGGACGGGCCACGACATCGGAATCATCAAGGACAACCACCGGCACCTGCACAACACTAACATATTAGCAAGCACATTGCAAATAATCAAAAAGCAAGCACATTACAAATAATCAAAAACCACAACTATGGTAATAAGCCATTATTTTTTACCTTGTGCAGCTCACCGGGGGATCTCATCCCTCCGGGGGCCATCTCCTTGTCCTCGATGGGGGCCATCACCTTGCTAGGGGAATACTGCTTCTCAACGGCGACTATCTCCTCAAACTCGATCTTGAGCCTCACATAGGTGGCAATCAGAGCTCCTGGGGTAGGCACGGTGGGGCCCTTGCTGTTCTTCCAACTTTCTTTGAGGAGTTCGTCCGCCAACGTCCTCAACTCTTTGGCCAGTGCTTGTTTCTTGGAGTTCTTCGTCTCCATGGGTTGGCCCGCCAACATGGTCAACTCGTTGGTCGGTGCTCGCTTCCTGGAGATCGCTGTCTCCAATGGGTTGTTCGCCAGCAACTCATTGCCTAGTGCTCCAGGATCCATCAATGAACTGACAAACAAAAAGCAATCGAAAGGAAACCACAATCTCAATGAAAATGGGAAAAGAATAGGATGTGAGAATCGGTCGGTGCTTAGCAAAAAGAAGATTATTGGAATGAAAATATAGCAGCATAACTGATTCGCCCACCTTTCCTTCATCGGTAGAGAAGAAAAATGGCAGAAGTGAGTAGCCTGGAGTGAGGTTTTCTTCAAGAAAGGGAAGAAAGGGCTTGAACGAGCGTTCCAATGAAATGATGGTTGCTTCGTCCAGTCCAACTTGGAGGCCACCTTACCACTGCTGGTAAAGGTGTGGGTTTTGTGATATGATGGGTCATGACGGCCACACTGGGGTGACAGGTGAGTCCCGACTGTAGCACCTCGGTGTGATTTGGTGGATGGCACGCGGGCCCGAATGCTTTGAAATGTCATTAACTTGATTTTAGTCTCTTTAGTATTTGGATCCAAGCATGGATGAGGCTAACAAGTTTTAGTCCCACTACTTTTAGTCATGAGACTAAAACGTATCAAAGCACTCTCTCAGGCTGGTCATAGTGGGGAGTAACTTAGACTAGTGTCATGCATGTTGGCGCAACCCACGTTTCCGCTAATAAAAAAGACATATATTTAGGAATGGAGGGAGTAGAAAATATAAATACTAATGCATCTTGGGGCAACCCACGTTTCCGCTAATTTTAGCCGTGGGCTTGTTCACAATTTTTACGAGGGGTGGTTGTTCATTTAATGGAGGGACTTGTAGTACTACCAGACTTGAACGATACAAAGTGCGACCTGGCACATCATCACACCACTTGAAACAAGCGGGTGGCTATCTCAAAAAACAATCAACAACTAAAAAAACGCGACCTGGCATGTACTAGTACACAATTTTAAACGATTGTTTTGATGGAGTGAAAAAGGAAAACTACCCCACTACTTATATATATAGGCCGGAGCCTCCGCGCTTGCTTGCTAGGGCTGCTCTATTCACACACTCTCATCCTCTCCAGATTTAAACAAGATAGGGGTAGTAACCCTGTCTTTCTCCCTTCAAAAAACACTGTCTATCCTCACCACTGGTTACAGATCCGGACGTATCCCCCTCCGCTGGTGAAGGGGAGGAGGGGAAGCGTTTAGGCCGCCGTCGACAGCAAGGGAGGAGACCCACTGCCGGCCGCACCATTATTTCTAGCCGAGCGCCGGCGCGGGAGGTCCTCCGATCCCTTCGTCGTTGCCTGTGGGAGGATCCGGCCTCCTGCCGCCCACCTATCCACATCCCGACGACCTTCAGGTATATCTTTGTCAGGACCCCGATCCTAAGTCACACCGATCTAGCATGTAACACATCATATCACTTTCCGGCCTCACGCACGGTATTCCCATGGGTGCCACCTTACCTGGCCCGGGACCGTTTGCGCCTTTTGGCTCACGTATATGATAGTGCCGCTAGCATCCATATGACAAAGAACCCGGGCTGACATGGCTAGTCGTGAACCCAAAGTGGCACTAACTTACAGGGACAGGCATACATGACCCAGCAACGAACGTGTCGGTCATCAGCGAGTGAATCCGGGCTGTAGCAACTGGGCTAGCAGGACTCCGGTCAACCGGGCTGTAGCAGGCTAACAGGACTCCAAAATTCATCGCGTGACATTTCCCCGAGGGGACAGACACAGGAACGAAGAAGGACACATGCCGGCCAGCCTAAGTGTTCCGGAGCAGTAGCAAGCTACCATGGCTCAGTGGAAACACTAGGAGACATTTCCCGGTAAGAGAGGCTACTAAGGATAAACAACTAGATAGTCAGATCCCACACATACCAAGCATTTCAATAACATACACACAATATGCTCGATATGTGCAAATACAACATGGCATCACAACATGACTCTACAACACAAGTATTTATTCAATAGGCTCCGAGGAGCGAGATATTACAAACATGGGTCTCATGACCCAACATTCAGAGCAAACAAGTCAAGCACAAGCGTAAGCTTAACATGTCTGAGTACAGACATCTACAAAAGAAAAAAAAGGCTGAGAAGCCTGACTGTCTACCAGATCCTGCCGAGGGCACAAGATCGTAGCTGAGGTAACAAGCTAAACGTTGAAGTCCACGCGGTACTACTAGCGAGACTAAAGTCTCTCTGCAAAAACATAAATTAAGCAACGTGAGTACAAATGTACCCAGCAAGACTTACATCATATCTAACTACATATGCATCATTATCAACAAAGGGGATGGTGGGGTTTAACTGCAGCAAGCCAGCTTTGACTCGGTGGCTATCCTAAACTACGACTGCAAGTAACTCTTTTGAGGTGGCGCACATGAGTCCACATATTCACCATATCAATACACCACTATGGATCCGCTCCCGTCTCCCTACGAGAACGCCATCCATAGCACTCACGCTTATCTTGCATATTTTAGAGTATCCACTTTCACTTGTCTATGAACTATACAGGCAACCAAAGGTCCTTTACCGCGGACACGGCTATTCGAATAGATAATGTTAACCCTGCAGGGGTGTACTTCTTCACACACGCTCTCACCACTTACCGCCGTTTACATGACATGTACTCGGCAACCTTCAAGCGGAAGCCCAGCGAGGGTGTCGGCCACGACCTGACTAACCACACAAGTCTCTCGTCCAGGTTTATCGCCTATTCGGGTTCCATCCGCAAGGAGATCCGGCCGTGGTGTCGCTCACGGCCCCAAACGATGTGTGTAGGGTTCCCAAGCCCACCTCGACGGGTGGATCTACGCTTGGTACACCATGCCACGGTGACTAGTCTGTCCCAAGCCCACCTGTCATTGGCCCGGGGGGTCAAACTGGGCCCCACCCATTGTCAAATAGGGTCAGTGGGGTCAAACTCGCTGGCGACTCGACGCCGGCGAGGCCCGAGACGGCGGCGCGGCTCGGAAATCGCCCACAGGGCACGGACGAGGTCGTGCTTGGGCTCGTTGGAAAGCCCTCACTGGCGTGCGTCGAGTGGTGGTGGCGGCCGGACCTATGGTGGCCGGTGCCGACGACGACGAGCTCCAAGGCGGCGGCCAGAGCTCTGCAAGCTCGGGCTCGGCGTTGTGGTGCACAGGAGCAAGAATAGATGGGTGCTACGGGCTCCTGCAGACGCTATGGTTGCATTGGCGCGCTCATACGCGGTGCGGGTGGGCTCTGTCCACGGCAGCATCATGGCCGGCGGCGAGGAACTCTCGGGCTCGACGAGCCCGTGGTTACAGGAAGAAGTCAGCATCGGGGGGAGAGAGGTTCGGAGCGGAGGCTCACAGCGAGGCCAACGAGTGCGAGGGCGAGGTCGGGGATGCTCTGTAGCTCCCGAATCGACGACAATGATCCACGGCGACCGACGAGGGGAACGGCGGTGCCGGCGGCGTCCAGGGGCTTCAAGCACCAAGTGGCCCAGTGAGGAGGAAGCTGGCAACGATACGGATCTCGGGAACACAGAGAGGGAGCGAGGGAGTGGCTGGCCGCGGTGTTTCTCAGTGGAGTGGCCATGGCGGCTTTGGCCATGAGGGGAAAAGAGCAAGGGAGTGAGAGGGAGACCAGCGAGTGAGGGAGAGGAGAGAGGGGCCACCAGGGGGGTTCGTGGCATCACGGTGGCGTGAGGGGGAGGCTCCGGAACGCCTCGGTGGAAGCAGGAGGTGGAGGCCTCCCAGCGAGCGCGTGCGTCATCGCCTCTGCCTACTGGCAGAGGTTGAAGATGGCACGGCTGCCTGGTGAGCTGGGCTGCCTAATGGGCCGGCTATAGGTAAGGCCAGGTAAGTGGCCCGGGTACTCTCTCTCTCTCTCTAATTTCTACTTTTGTTCTGTTTTCTATTTGTTTTTGATATGTTTTGAATTAGTAAAAATACTAACTCATTTATAAAATCCTGACAAAAATTATGGGCACTATTTGAATTATTTCCAATAGCCCCCAAGTACTTTCAGGATTATTTGGACATTTAAAAATATTATAAGATTTAAATGTCGAAATTCAAATACTTATGAATTAATTCAAAAATCCAGAATAGCCTCCAAAAATATGAAACCATTTTTGGCAGAGGGTTTAGCCAGGACCAAAGATGGTGAACATTTATGAAGGGCATTTTGGTTTCATTGAAAAGATTTTAGTAAGCCCTAGTTGAATTCATTTAGTGCTAGGGTTTCAACATCCCCATTTCAAGTTTCTTAGTAATTTAAACATGATGACATGATGAGCAGGCAAAGTCAAGCAAGGCTGATCTGGGGCTGTGACAGCTCACCCCCACTAAACAAAAACCTCGTCCCGAGATTCAAGACGTGAGGTAAGAAGACAGAGGGGACACTGGCTAACACGAACTTGTCGATCCAATTGCCCTTCCCGAAGGTGTTGGTTCATTGCTCCAATTGAACTTGACGTCCTTGCTTTCGATATCTTCATCCAACACGATGGCGACAAAAAGAATACTCTATAGGAAACGATCTCCTCGGAGATCGAGCACTCAAGATCAACTCGTGGAATGAGATGTTGAAATATCTCGAGTTGAGACACAAAACACATCGAGAGGGATGGAGGAACAACGGCGGGGTTTGATTTGGTGGGCAACAATTCCACGCTTAGAAAGATGGTGGATGGTGTCAAGATGGCGAGGAAAGAATTGCCACGATCCCGTAATGGGGCACTTTGGAAAAGGTGACTCGAAGAACTGCTCCCTTAAGTGGCAAAAAGAATTACTTTTGATCCATAGATCATTGACACTCTTCGTACCAGCTTAAGGCAATTTACAATTGATCGTTGAAAGAGTTCGAAGGAATGGCATACCTGGACTAGGATAGATGATGTGGACTACCTTGTTGAAGACAACGCAATGGATGATTTGCTTGTCATCGGAAATGGATGGGACCCATGGTAGGACCACCTCTGAAGATGATCCCGAGCAACAATTGCTGAGAAGGGCAATCCAAGGGAGATTGGCACAAGGCGGTGCAAGCTGGGAACAAAATGCAAATGTCGGAAAGGTTCCAACCATCATATCTACCTGAGATATAGATCCGGTTGGTGATAGGATACTTCAGACTCAGCATCTCTGAAAGAAAGTTTGCAACACGATTCGACAAGATGGCGTTGCGGGATTCTTGAGGAATGAACTAAGATAGCAAGCTCCAAAACATGAGCTGGTTCTGCTAAACACATGTGAACACGCTGTCTCAGACAAGCATGACCACATGGTAGTCTTATGATAAAACACTACCAAGTTCAGGTGGGGAACCATCTTCGAGGATATTGGAATCTTGTGCATGAACTAGTATTCGCACATCAACTCCTTTTCCTCGAACAAACCAATCAGTGGCTTGGTGTGCTAGGAACACATATGGAGTGGAGGCGGCCAACCTATCAAACCATAGGGCACATCGCACGTGCATGACTAACTTGGGATGATTCTAGAGGAAACAAAACAAACCTTTCTCAAATTCATGGCGGCAACTTACACCTAAAGCACATGAATTCGAGGAAGTCACTTCTTTCATCCAAACATATGCTTCATGAACGAAACACGAAGAAATGCTTACATAAGTTTCCAACACTAGCTGGATGTTCAACACAAATCATGGAGGAGATAAAATGTTGCTGATGGGCTCAACAACAACTCATCGAAATTTCCATATCACTGGACTTCCACCGTTATGTGAACAATGTGATAGTATTGGTTAGACCAAAGGATGTAATGGTGTATGCTCGAGGAATCAACCACGAGTAAGACAACATTACGAATATCGTTGGTTCTGATTTGATTTGAGGATGGACCACACTCAAATCAAAGTTTTGACAAGACAACAGATCCAACAACTGATCACGAGGACCAATCGATGAGAATATCATCTTTCTTCAACACACACACACACACACACACAAGGATATCCCTTTGGAATGAACTGAGTCGGACAAGCTTTTATCTTCCAACTCTCCAAGTTGTTGTTTAGCTTGTCCAACTAGCTCAGGGTATCCAACACGGATCCTTGGAGAAGGGGGGTGGTTTACAAGAAACCAACTTGATCACAAACTCAACATAGCGGTCAGGTGACAACCTGGTAACACTTCCGAGAAGATATTTGGAAAATCATGAACCATCGATATGTTACTAAGCTCGAGATCAATCTTGCTTTTCAAGGCAAGACGAGATGATCAAATAAGCAAGGGATTGGCATAGCCCCAACTCATTGATTGAAAGGTGCACCGGAAATAAGGACTAGGTAGCACGATCTATCTTAGAATGATGATTCAAGAACCAACACACTAAGAATGAAATTATTGTCCTTTAACTACCAAGCAACAAGGTTGTTAGGAGTATTGATTTCACACATCATAGTTCACATGTCGGCATTCCGGTTGCAACAACACGGGGACCGAGGAATGAATAATGAGGCCGAGAAGTATCACTGTATCAAGAGTTCAAAGAATGGTGTGCAATTCTCATGATATTCTTGATATAAAGATGGTAATACTCCAAGATAGAACAGAACAAGAGCTAGATTAGCATTTTGATCTGCAGAACACAACTGCTTTGATCCAATCCTGGATATGGATGAGGTACTGGAGTTTGTTTCTCCTAGTCACTCTGGAATAGAATGGCTTGAGGGACCACAAGAGTAATAGGCATCGATAAACGAATGCATAATCACTCCTGACTATCAATTGATAGACAAGGATCGGAATACAACTAAAGGGGGACAACTCAAAGGAACATATGATTTTCTGAGTTGTGGATGCATAGATTAATATGTCGAACCAAGTTCAACAAGTTTCTTCGGGATAATCCATGCAGAGAGGTTGAACTGGCAGAGTCACAATATAGAATGGACAACCCGTCAAGAGCACTCTGGTGGTGATCCTTCGGTTCTAAGAACTTCTGCCATAAGCGGTTCATAGTGTTTGGAAGAAGGAAATACCACGAACCTCGAGGACTATTGCAAAGGTTACTAATATCCTGAAGGAACTAGCAAATACTAACAACATGAAGTAGGGTGAATCTCGGGTTCAAAACCCAGAAGTAGAATGCCTACTAACTAAATGGCATCACGGGATGCTTTCGAGAATGATGGCCAGAATCATCACACTGGAAACACAAAACATGGCTAAGTTACTAGGTGATACTCTAGACACCTAGGGTCATAGTACTAGCTCCAACATATATGTCGACGCAACAGACTACCTTAACTCAGCAATTTCGTGTGGCTAACCTGGCCTAAAAAGACATCAGAACGAAAAGAAGGGATTTGCAAATGCATCATATTATTTAGAAACCTGGGATGACTCGGACAGCATAACGGCTGTAAATGCTCCAAATGATTTGAGACATGCTACAAAAATGGTGGCATAACCACTCGATCATCATAGTATCAAGGTTTTGAGATCAACTATCAATACACGAAGATAGTAGGAACTGAACTGAGGCTTGAATCCACCAATCGTATGAGTCTACAGATTAGTAACACGTGATCCTGATAGAGAGAAGAGGAATCCTAGTTCCTTAACCCCGTAGGAAAGATATGATGACTCGGATCAGAAGGCGTAAGGTATAAGGAGTAAAAAGAGCATTACGTTCCATCCCACAATCAATTCCCTTATATAACTAAAGAATTTCTAGACTCAACTTCGACCAGTTTGGCTTGGTAATCCTACAGGCAGTCAAGCTCTGATACCAAAGCTGTCAGGACCCCGATCCTAAGTCACACCGATCTAGCATGTAACACATCATATCACTTTGCGGCCTCACGCACGGTATTCCCATGGGTGCCACCTTACCTGGCCCGGGACCATTTGCGCCTTTTGGCTCACGTATATGATAATGCCACTAGCATCCATATGACAAAGAACCCGGGCTGACATGGCTAGTCGTGAACCCAAAGTGGCACTAACTTACAGGGACAGGCATACATGACCCAGCAACGAACGTGTCGGTCATCAGCGAGTGAATCCGGGCTATAGCAACTGGGCTAGCAGGACTCCGATCAACCGGGCTGTAGTAGGCTAACAAGACTCCGGAATTCATCGTGTGACATTTCCCCGAGGGGACAGACACAGGAATGAAGAAGGACACATGCCGTCCAGCCTAAGTGTTCCGGAGCAGTAGCAAGCTACCATGGCTCAGTGGAAACACTAGGAGACATTTCCCGGTAAGAGAGGCTACTAAGGATAAACAACTAGATAGTCAGATCCCACACATACCAAGCATTTCAATAACATACACACAATATGCTCTATATGTGCAAATACAACATGGCATCACAACATGACTCTACAACTCAAGTATTTATTCAATAGGCTCCGAGGAGCGAGATATTACAAACATGGGTCTCATGACCCAACATTCAGAGCAAACAAGTCAAGCACAAGCGGAAGCTTAACATGTCTGAGTACAGACATCTACAAAAGAAAAAAAAGGCTGAGAAGCCTGACTGTCTACCAGATCCTGCCGAGGGCACAAGATCGTAGCTGAGGTAACAAGCTAAACGTTGAAGTCCACGCGGTACTACTAGCGAGACTAAAGTCTCTCTGCAAAAACATAAATTAAGCAACGTGAGTACAAATGTACCCAGCAAGACTTACATCAGATCTAACTACATATGCATCATTATCAACAAAGGGGATGGTGGGGTTTAACTCCAGCAACCCAGCTTTGACTCGGTGGCTATCCTAAACTACGACTGCAAGTAACTCTTTTGAGGTGGCGCACACGAGTCCACATATTCACCATATCAATACACCACTATGGATCCGCTCCCGTATCCCTACGAGAACGCCATCCATAGCACTCACGCTTATCTTGCGTATTTTAGAGTATCCACTTTCACTTGTCTATGAACTGTACAGGCAACCCAGAAGTACTTTACCGCGGACACGGCTATTCGAATAGATAATGTTAACCCTGCAGGGGTGTACTTCTTCACACACGCTCTCACCACTTACCGCCGTTTACACGACATGTACTCCGCAACCTTCAAGCGGAAGCCCAGCGAGGGTGTCGGCCACGACCTGACTAACCACACAAGTCTCTCGTCCAGGTTTATCGCCTATTCGGGTTCCATCCGCAAGGAGATCCGGCCGGGGTGTCGCTCACGGCCCCAAACGATGTGTGCAGGGTTCCCAAGCCCACCTCGATGGGTGGATCTACGCTTGGTACACCGTGCCACGGTGCCTAGTCTGTCCCAAGCCCACCTGTCATTGGCCTGGGGGTCAAACTGGGCCCCACCCGTGGTCAAATAGGGTCAGTGGGGTCAAACTCGCCGGCGACTCGACGCCGGCGAGGCCCGAGACTGCGGCGCGGCTCGGAAATCGCCCACAGGGCACGGACGAGGCCGTGCTTGGGCTCGTTGGAAAGCCCTCGCTGGCGTGCGTTGAGTGGTGGTGGCGGCCAGACCTATGGTGGCCGGTGCCGACGACGACGAGCTCCAAGGCGGCGGCCGGAGCTCGGCGAGCTCGGGCTCGGCGTTGTGGTGCACGGGAGCAAGAATAGCTGGGTGCTACGGGCTCCTGCAGACGCTATGGTTGCATTGGCGCACTCATACGCGGTGCGGGTGGGCTCTGTCCACGGCAGCATCATGGCCGGCGGCGAGGAACTCTCGGGCTCGACGGAGCCCGCGGTTACAGGAAGAAATCGGCATCGGGGGGAGAGAGGTTCGGAGCGGAGGCTCACAGCGAGGCTAACGAGTGCGAGGGCGAGGTCGGGGACGCTCTGTAGCTCCCGAATCGACGACAATGATCCACGGAGACCGACGAGGGGAACAGCAGTGCTGGCGGCGTCCAGGGGCTTCAAGCACCAAGTGGCCCGGTGAGGAGGAAGCTGGCAACGATACGGATCTCGGGAACACAGAGAGGGAACGAGGAAGTGGCTGGCCGCGGTGTTTCTCAGCGGAGTGGCCATGGCGGCTTTGGCCATGAGGGGAAAAGAGCAGGGGAGTGAGAGGGAGAGCAGCGAGTGAGAGAGAGGAGAGAGGGGCCACCAGGGGGGGTTCATGGCATCGCGGTGGCGTGAGGGGGAGGCTCGGGAACGCCTCGGTGGAAGCAGGATGTGGAGGCCTCCCAGCGAGCGCGTGCGTCATCGCCTCTGCCTACTGGCAGAGGTTGAAGATGGCACGGCTGCCTGGTGGGCTGGGCTGCCTAATGGGCCGGCTACAGGTAAGGCCAGGTAAGTGGCCCAGGTACTCTCTCTCTCTCTCTAATTTCTACTTTTGTTCTGTTTTCTATTTGTTTTTGATATGTTTTGAATTAGTAAAAATACTAACTCATTTATAAAATCCTGACAAAAATTGTGGGCACTATTTGAATTATTTCCAATAGCCCCCAAGTACTTTCAGGATTATTTGGACATTTAAAAATATTATAAGATTTAAATGTCCAAATTCAAATACTTATGAATTAATTCAAAAATCCAGAATAGCCTCCAAAAATATGAAACCATTTTTGGCAGAGGGTTTAGCCAGGACCAAAGATGGTGAACATTTATGAAGGGCATTTTGGTTTCATTGAAAAGATTTTAGTAAGCCCTAGTTGAATTCATTTAGTGCTAGGGTTTCAACATCCCCATTTCAAGTTTCTTAGTAATTTAAACATGATGACATGATGAGCAGGCAAAGTCAACCAAGGCTGATCTGGGGCTGTGACAATCTTTGTTCGAAACCGCCTTAGCTCTACTTCCCCAGCTTGCTACGTCACTGCATGTGCATCATTTTCTACCTCTCAGCCCCTCTCGATCGGATGGTCCAACGTCACCTTTTTTTTTCTTCTATTGTTAGAGGTAAAGCTACTTCATGGAGTCGAATCTTGTACTCCCTCCGTCCGAAAATACTTGTCATTGAAATAAAATGGGGGTGGGGGAATTTAGTATGTACATCGGACTTGGTACAAACAGGAAGGAAAGGGGATGAAAGTTGTACAGACTGGTCATCCAACCGGTCTTTTGGTCGAAAAGGGAAATATAGGGGTAATGTTGTACACAGTGGTAAGACCGGGACTAGATTTGCTATCCACACATAGGAGTAGGTGGCTAGAGTGAACAAAAATGGGACCAACCCAGATATGTTTCTTGGATGTTTGTTTCTCGGGGCAACAAACTATGAATCACCACTTTATGCCTCTGTTTACGTACATGGTGCTGTACTGCTGGTGCACCCACTGTCCCATGCCCTTATACAAAATATTTAGGCTCCGGTCGAAATAAAGGGGCAGAAAACATAGGTCTTGATGAAAATAGAGGAATAGGAAAGGAATGTAGGTATAAAACTATGGAACAGCGTACCAGAGGAAACTCTCAAGAGAATGTGTTCAGATGGACTATGAAATGTACAGATTTGTTTTTTAGAGTAGCATGCTTGGCAGTATGAGATGCTATTTGTTTATTCAGCTGCACAGTGACTACTCTTGTCCTCACCTCATGTACCACACATAGGTTGATTTTTTTATTCCGGCAAACACAGCACAGCAACCTGTCTAACGCATGGCAGTGAGCGCCTGCCTCGGGCTCCCGCCCAAACAATGAGCAGCGCGTGGATGTTTCTAATCCGATGGAATCAGTACTACCAGACCAGCTTTCCTATGAAAAACTATTCACCTTTCTCGTGTTCCGAATGGTTGGAAGGGAAAGAATACGGTAGGAATTGTGTTCCTACGAAAATCCTGCACCAAACCTGTGAACCGAACGCAGCCTTAGCTGTTCTTAATATAATGTCCCTCGTAAAAATGAAGCCATGCCACTGTTTTTGCCTGTAATTGTTTGAGACTCTGACAAGTTTAGCCAAATGTTTTTGCCTGTAATTTTTTGAGACTCTGACTATTTGCTCTGTGCCTTTTTGTGCAAACAGGGATATCCAATTCACCTGGTTGCTGTTGTGACCTTTTGGTGCACTACACAAAACTCTTCTTAAAAGAAGTGACTTTTGTGTTGTTTAACTGGAATGTCAGATGGAACAGTTGGTTCATTTTGGTGGAACTGCACAAAGGGAGATCTATGTTCCAATCCTCATCATCCATATTGGCGCCATAACCTTCCTTTAGGTAAGAATGATATTTAATGCATGTGTTCATCTCTATTTTCCGACTACCATAAGAAAATAATGTTGTTTTTTACTAGTACACTTGTACTCCCTCATTGACAAAACCAATTCTGAATTAGAAGGCCAATCATGTACTTGGTTTCACCAACTAGTGAGGAGAAAGAGAAACAGAGCATGAAGAGGAAGAAGAAGAAGAAGAAACAGTGCCAAGGCAATCTTGCTGAAGCCAGAGGCCTCAGTGGAGGCTACTCAAAGGCTCCGGCAAGGACTACCTTACATGTGAGACGATCCTCCAGGGAGCCCTTCCACTTCTGCTGTCTCACTTAATTAATTACGAGCACTTAAGTACCACTAATTTATTACTGCCTAATTTTCCTGTTGGAGTTAAACAAATCTTTAGTAGGACCCTATGTTGAATCATGTACATGTGAATGTTTGTCTATGGAGGTGAATCATGTGGTGGAGCAGGGAGGGAATATTATTAGTGTCATGACATAATAGTGCTATTGTTTTGCATGTCAATTTATTGCCATTGGTTCAATGAGGCAATGTTTTTCGTATTGTCCATCATGAATTTGATGCTACTGTTTGAGTAAGATGCTAATGTCTTCCTATCCTTTCTCACTAAGCTAATGAAGGTTTTACCTTGTTCCTACTTGTGCAAACAGGGATCATGTTGTGCGAATCATACATTTTAGTGGAACTACACAAGACAATACAATGAACTGTATCCCAGCCAGTGCTATAACTCTACTGGAAGTTCTTGATAATCTTTCGATATAATCTCAGCACTGGTAAACAAGAGTGATTTCAACCATACATTTGAAGTGCACAAAAATATATACTATTGTGTGATTCCAGTGTGTGCTTTATCATCTCTTATGGGACTACATGAATAAGCTTTTTTTCTCAGGTTGGTATGGGCCTAAGGCCTTCATCCATATTAGTTTGCTGTCATCTCTATTTGTATCATGCTACTATCATGAGAAACTCCTTTATCTTTGCACTTTTAAGTTTTGCAACCTATGGTAAATGGCAATGCTTTGAGTGTTGAGTTGAGCTAATTGGCACTGATTAAATAAACTAATACCTCTCTTTAAGAAAGACTACTATGTTGCTAACTTTACTCATTAACATAATGAGGGTGCTTCTATTTGCTAGTGTATGTTTCATCAACTAGTCCCACTATTACAGTAATGTCACTCTCTCAATATATGTGCCAACAGGGATGCTCGATTTTGCTGGAACTGCACAAAAACTTTGGGTGCTTCATTGCCTCGACAGCTTCCGTCCTTTCCTGTCAGTCGCTAATCTCCGCTTGCTTTCTTCCTTTGCTGTTAGTCGCTTGGCTTATCTCGGCTTCCAGTCAAAGGAAATAGTAATTTATATGCTACCTCACACAGGTTGGTACTGGTCTTTATCCTGATTATTGTGCATGTCATATGTATTGGTAATTTGGTATTGTGCTACTGTTTGCCGATTTCATAAAGGAGTAATTTGGAGCCTGAACTCGCAGGCAAATCATTACATCGGGTGATTTCAGTAGAACTACACAAAATGATCAGATGGACAGGTACTTATGTTGCTGCTATGTACTCCAAAGTTCACTCAGACAAGCATCGATGTTGACAAGAAGTGCCTATATTCATTCGAGTATCAACCGGCGTCAACCAATTGTCAAACTCCAAGTATTAGGAGAGTGAACGCCAAAAATATTGCTTGGTGCATAGCCCAGAAAAACGTAGTCCAGTCTTTGGTCCCAACTTGTGCCTTTTGGTTATCGGCACATATGGTAGCGAACTATATGGCATGGAGTCTAAAGATTCCAGACAAGTTGGTTGACGCGTATATTCATCTAGGACTTAATCAGTCTACACGCCAAGGATGTTCCATTTCAGTTGAACTGCACAAAAAGTTTGGGTGGTTCATTTTCTCAACCGCCTCCTTTCTCGTCTGCAATGTAGAATTTTGGCGAGATACAGGACCAAGATGAGCCAGTAAACTAGTTGGATGAAAGTAGTGGCCAAGTTGCTCAAACCTCCATCGGCACGAGGCCACTATTTGAGGATAAACCTACAAGCAAAGTTCAGATTGTCTGTGCTGCCTCTTATGTACTCGAAAGTTTACTCGTACAAGAACTAATTTTAGCAAGAAGTACCTCTGATTGAACACCATTTACCAGTCTGTACCCTAGGTAATTAAAGTTCGTCCATGGATCATATTGGCTGTGATCTCAATCATTTGGATGCATAAACATACTGAACATGTGTATATCTGAATCTTTTTGTGAATTATGTATGAATATTGTCGTGTGATCTATCAATCATTTGGATGCATAGATATGTTGAGCTTGTGTATATATGAATCTTTTGAGTTGTTGATAGTGAATGTTGGCTATGAATATGAACGTGTCATGTGAACCTGAGTTTGATATGAATTGCAACAGAACCAGTTATAACCCTTCTCCTCCTCTCAATCTGCGACTCCACTACCGCGTTTTCCCATCTCCGAGTCGTTCCCGTCCGGGGCCTCACCGTCGTCCACCGCCTCGCTATGTTCGGTGCGGCGTGGTCAACAAACGAGAGTCATCGGAAGAGGACTGTATGTAGAGAGCCTGAAGGCTGGGACCCACGAGGTCCATGGTCGCACGCAAGGAAAGTTCCTCCTTATTAAGCTGAAAAAAATGCTTCCTCTACCTGACAGCTGGGACCCACCGGCTGTATCTTCGCACGGAAGGAAGTGCCACCTTGTTTTGCGAAAAATCTTATTCATCCTGTTGACAGCATGGACCCGTCAGATTTGGTGACTGACTTGTGGGCCTGCTAAGCGGACATGTACGCACGGCTTTGTCAACTTAATCAACAAATGATTCTAGCAGCTGGACCGTTGGATGTTAATCCAACAGCCGTGCTCCTTCTTCAACCTTTGTTCCTTCTCCTGTCTCCCGTGGGTGGCATTGCGGCTGTGCTCCCGCGCACCCGAACCAGTGAAGCTTCCCACTCCTCTCCATCTGCGACTCCACTGCCCCGTCTTCCCCATCTCCGGGTCGTTCCAGTCTGGGTGCGCTCGGCACGGTGTGGTCAACGTGGTCAACAACCGAGAGTCGTCGGAAGATGACTGTAAGTGAGAGGCTGACAGTGGGGACGCACCACGCCCATGGACACATGCATGCAACGGAACGCGGCGAGGTCAACGTGGTCAAGGAACGACTTCTATCAGAAGTATACTGTACGTGGAGAGTCTCAGCTGGGTCCACGGCCGCAGCAAGTAAGTGCCTCCTTATTATGCGGAAAATAATGATTCCTCCAACTGATAGCAGGGACCCACTGGACGGGCCACCGTATTTTGCGAAAAAAATGTTTGCCCCCTGACTACTAGGACCCACCTGACGGGCCACCGTATTTCGCGAAAAAACGTCCCCCCGCTGTCAGCTCGGACCCACCGGAAGTGCCTCCTTATTACGCATAAAAAATGAATACCCCCCTGCTAGCTGGGACCCACCTTGGTGGGAGGCTGACTTGTGGGCCTAGTAAGTTGACGGGGACGAAGGGCTTTGTCAACTTAGTCAATATGAACAATTCTAGCTCCAGTGACTGTACGATGTCCATCCAACGATCGTAGTGCTTCTTCAACCTCTGGTCTTCTTGCTCCAGCCTCCCAAACCAGCGCCGGTCGTGCCTCATGCTCCTGCCTCCCGTGGCCGGCTATCCTGCCGCGGAGGACTCACCGCCCCCTACTATTCCCATAGCTGGTCAGGCCCTGAGGCGACGGTAGCCTCACACCGCAAGCGAACCAGTGAACCCTCGTACTCCTCTCCGCGTGGGCTTCCACTGCCGCGTCTTCCCTAGCTCCGTGTTGTCCCTTCCTAGGCCTCGCCGTCGTCCACCGCCGTGCTGCTCTCCGCGCGGCGTGGTCAACATGGTCAAGGAACGACTTCCATCGGAAGAGTACTATACGTGGCGAGGCTGACAGCTGGGTCCACGACCACAGCCCAGGTTTTTTGTGATTTGCCAAGTAAGTCGCTTTGTCAGGCCTGTTGGGCTGCAAATCTTTCAAGACGAGGAGACCTTTCATTCAGCTGGCCGAGAAAATAGCCCATCAGTAATGAGAAATGGGTTGTACATTTTTAAAACACATCAAAGCGGCAATTAGCTTCAAATATCTTTTTTTTCATTTCGAGATTTTAAATTACATTAATTTTTATGCATGGAGAATTTGTTGGATTTTATATTGATATACATTTAGTTTTAAAATCAGTTTGAATGTGAGTCGAAATTTCGGGATTAAAAACAGTTCGGACCGCACCGAAATATGCAAAATTTCGTATAATTTTTTAACCGTGGCCACAATATGGGCTGTAATGCTAACAAAAAGAATATGGGCTCCAAAAAAACCTTAAGAATTAGCAAATGGGCTGTAAATTATTAGAAATAATGGCAGATGGGTTGTATGCTGTTTTCCACAGATTTGAGGTTTTCCTAAAAAAAGGTTGACGCACAAGCAGTGACTGTTGGATGGCCATCCAACGGTCGTCATGCTTCTTCAATCTCTGCTCTTCCTGCTCCAGCCGCTCAAACAAGCGCCGGCGGGACTGCCTACTCCCTCCTCCCCGCGGCCGACTGTGCTGCCGCACAGGCCTCACCGCCCCACCATAGTCCCATCGCTGGCCTAGCCATCTCTCTACTCACCCACACCTGCTGTTATTCTCCGGCGACGGCAGATGAACCAGTAAACCCTCGTTCAGTCGTACTCCCCTCCGCGTGGGAAACAACTGCTGAATCTTCCCTACCTTCGTGTCGTTCCCTTCCTAGGACTCGCCGTCGTCCACCGCCCTGGTGCTCTCGGTGCGGCCTGGTCAACGTGGTCAACGACCGACATGCATCTAAAGTGGACTGTACGTGGAGAGGCCGACAGCTGGGTCCACGACCACACGCAAGGAAATGCCTCCTTATTACGCGCAAAATAATGATTTGTCCACCTGACATCAGGGACCCACCGAGAGGGCCTTAGTATTTCGCGAAAAAATGTTACCACCGCTGACAGCTCGGACCCACCAGCTATATCTTCGCACGCGAGGAAGTGCCTCCTTATTACGCACAAAAAAAATGAATACTCCCCCTGTTAGCTGGGACCCAGTATAGTGGCAGGCTGACTTGTGGGCCTACTAAGTTGACGGGGATGGAGGGCTTTGTCAACTTAGTCAATATGCACGATTCTAGCTCCAGTGACCGTACGATGTCCATCCAACGGTCGTAGTGCTTCTTCAACCTCTAGTCTTCTTGCTCCAGCCACCCAAACTAGCGCCGGTCGTGCCTTGTGCTCCTGCCTCCCGTGGCCGGCTGCGATGCGGCGGAGGCCTCACCGCCCCCTACTACTCCAACCGCTGGCCAGGCCATCCCTCTACTCACCCACACCCCCTGTTATTCTGCGGCGACGGCAGCCTCACCCTCGTACTCCTCTTCGCGTGGGCATCCACTGCTGTGTCTTCCCCGGCTCCGCGTCATCCCCTTCCTGGGCCTCGTTGTCATCCACCGCCGTGGTGCTCTCAGCGCGGTGTGGTCAATGTGGTCAATGACCAACTTCCATCGGAAGAGTACTGTGCATGGAGAGGCTGACAGCTGGGTCCACGCCAGCCGCAAGGAAGTGCCTCCTTATTACGCGCAAAATAATTATTCCTCCACCTGACAGCGGGGACCCACCAGACGGGCCACCGTATTTTGCAAAAAAAACATTTCCCCTGACTGCTGGGACCCACCAGCTACATCTTCGCACGCAAGGAAGTGCGTCCGGGCAAAAAAACGATTCGCCTTCCTGGCTGCTGGGACCCACCAGCTACATCTTCGCACGCAAGGAAGTGCGTACAGGAAAAAAACAAAACGATTCACCCCCCTGACTGCTGGGACCCACCAGCTACATCTTTGCAGGCAAGGAAGTACCTGACAGTCGGGATCCACCTGGTCGAAGCGTACGTAGCATTGTCATTCTGGTCACGAACGTGTACGTACATACTGGTCGTTGTAGAGGCGCGCACGTACACGTACGTACAGTGGCGAGGGTGCAAGAAACAAAATACGGCCACGTACGTACATACGGGCAGGGTCTCGAACGCCTACTCGCGCATACGTACATGGCTGGGTCAGAACGGAGAAACAACGTCGTCGTCGTCGTGTTCATGGAGAGCCAACCGGCTGGGTCGGAACGGAATGCGTGGTCGTGTTCATCGGGAGGGCTTGGACGGAATAGGTGATGGAAACAAGGCCTGGCGTACTACACAACGGAGTAAACGGCCTTGTGTTCGACCGGCCACGTTCGAAATGGGATCCTGTTCATCGGGAGGGGTCTGTCGTACCGCAAAACGGAGGAAACGGACCTCCTACGATCGAAACGGGGGTCCTGTTGATAGGGAGGGGTGTGGCGTACCGCAAAACGGACGAAACGGACTTGTGTTGGAGCGCTACGATCGAAACGGGGGTCCTGTTGATCGGGAGGGGTGTGGCATACCGCAAAACGGACAAAACGGACTTGTGTTGGAGCGCTACGGTCGAAACGGGGGTCCTGTTCATCGGGAGGGGTGTGGCGTACCGCAAAACGGGACTCCACGTGATACTGTTCATCTCCACCGTCGACCTCCTCCAGCCTCCACGGGCTACCGTCGACCTCCTCCAGGCTCCACGGGCTCCTGTTCATCCAGCCTCCACCGCGTTACTCCACCGGCTACTGTTCAACCACCCCTCCAGGGGCACCCCTCCATCATCTACTGTTCATCCACCCCTCCACACCACGGGGTCCTGTTCAACCACCCCTCCACGGCCACCCCTCCACCGTCTACTGTTCATCCAGCCTTCCACACCACGGGTTCCTGTTCATCCAGAGGCAACGCCACCGCTCACTGTTCATCCAACCCCCCCCCCCCCGCAATGCTCACTGTTCATCCAATCGATCGGCTTCAGTTAGCAGCAGTAGCAAAGGAATCACTCCATCGGGTTCAGTTAACAGCCATCGATCGATCCCTCGAGTTCAGTAACGCGTAGCCTGCAGTGCAATCGCTCGGGTTCAGTTAGAGCCCAATGCCTCGCTCGGGTTCAATTAGAGCCAACGCCTCGCACACACGCGCGTACCTGTACAAGAGAAACATGCATCGCTCTCCCACCATAACCGGTAACTCCCCGAAATTTTCCTCCACCTCGCTTCTACCACGGTTTTTGCCATCATGGACGGCCCAAAGAATGTCATGCAGCTGCGCCTCCGGCCCGCCCAGGACGAAAAGCACATTTTCTGTCATGAGTTTTTGTCATAGAAGTAGGAGCCCACCACATCTATGATGATACCGGGTTTTGTAACAATTATCGTCATAGAAGTGCCATATGTATGACAGAAAAAAATTCATTCGGCCCAAAATGTCACGGATGTGTCTTTTTTTTGTAGTGGCAGCTCCTATCAGGATTTGTCGGCACATCGGGCGGCTTTGCTGGTCTTGTTTTACCATTGTCGAAATGTCTTGTAAACCGGGATTCCAAGACTGATCGGGTCTTCCTGGGAGAAGGAATATCCTTCGTTGACCGTGAGAGCTTGTGATGGGCTAAGTTGGGACACCCCTGCAGGGTTTAAACTTTCGAGAGCCGTGCCCGCGGTTATGTGGCAGATGGGAATTTGTTAATGTCCGGTTGTAGAGAACTTGACACTTGACTTAATTAAAATGCATCAACCGTGTGTGTAGCCGTGATGGTCTCTTTTAGGCGGAGTCCGGGAAGTGAACACGGTTTTGGGTTATGTTTGAATGTAAGTAGTTTCAGGATCACTTCTAGCTTCTCGACCATTCCATTTGCTTCTCTTCTCGCTCTTATTTGCGTATGTTAGCCACCATACTTTGCTTAGCCGCTGCTGCAACCTCACCACTTTACCACTTCCTACCCATAAGCTTAAATAGTCTTGATCTCACGGGTTTTGAGATTGCTGAGTCCTCGTGGCTCACCAGATACTATAAACAGTTGCAGGTGCCGATGATACCAGTGCAGGTGATGCAACCGAGCTCAGATGGGAGCCCAACAAAGATCTTGGTCGTTGCTATGTTTCGTTTCATGTTGATCAGTAGTGGAGCCCAGTTGGGACGATCGGGGATCTAGCAGTTGGGTTATCTTCTTTTCTTTTGGCTTGTCCGTAGTCGGACTATGTGTGTACTCTGAATGATGTATGAATTATATGTTCATTGTGTGAAGTGGTGATTGTAAGCCAACTCTTTATCCCATTCTTGTTCATTACATGGGATTGTGTGAAGATGACCCTTCTTGCGACAAAACCACCATGCGGTTATGCCTCTAAGTCATGCCTCGACATGTGAGAGATATAGCCGCATCATGGGTGTTACAAGTTGGTAATCAGAGCCATCCCCGACTTAGGAGCCCCCTGCTTGATCGAATCGCTGGCGTTGTTGAGTCTAGAACAAAAATGTTTTGAGTCTTAGGATTATATATATCGGAGAGTAGGATTCTTTTTACTCCTTGCTCCCTTCGTCGCTCTGGTGAGGTCTCCTGACATAGATGTTTTGTCTTTCCTCTCCTCAATTTTCACTAAAAAATATTTAGGATCACGCGGGTATCTTGGAATCGTTCTGATAGTCTTGTGATGAGAACATTGTTCTTGGTGCCTCCTGACATTTAGGGGTTGTGGCAGTGTCCCGGGGAGTTGAGCTCCGAGGTGTTGTTGTCACAATTTTATCATTGCAGTTCTGGAATACCTGAGTTTCGCCGACATCAAAAATCTCTTTTATGCAGTTATTGGTGAGATAACCTCGACGCTACCCAGTACTGGGGAGTTCGGGAGTATTGCCATAGCTCGTATAACGGATGCTTTTCAAAGGTTGAGGTACACGATTTCCGAAGGTTTCTTGGTTATGTGTTGACGGATGGATACAGCTTGGATGTAGGAATTGTTAGTTTTGGGTGAGATATATATTGCTTCCCCTGTATCCCCAACACCAGATTGCATAGCCAGAAAGTTTTGGGAGTTTATAAGTGGGAATTCAAGTATCTCGTAGGATATCTTCCCAACAGACACATGATACGATATGGGATCTATCATATGTTTGTTTCCGGCTTATTCTGCAAGCCAAATCCTTTGTTTTGTTTTATTTGTGGTATTCGAGTTGCTTCCAAGTCAAATGTTGAATCCATACCATTCCTAAATGGTGTTCTCATATTTCTATGTGAATACTAATTCTTCTTGATCATTTAGGTTGTCATGTCAATTTTTTCCCAACCGGCGTGTTTCTCTTCAAGTGCATCCGATCATTCTCCCCATCCGCAAGATCAATTATAAGTTTTCTCAATGGTTCTTCCATCCGTCCCAAGTTGCCTTTGTTTTTCCCGCCCTCCCAACCCTTTTCCTTCAAGGAATCTGATTTCTTAATCAAGTATCCATTTTATTCATGTGAAATCTCTTCATTCTTTTTAATCAATGTTCTTACCCGGTGATTATCATGAAGATGGTCAGTAGTTTCAAGTTTATTATTCTTTGTTCACTTTTCTTCTCCGGTGGTTTCAATTCAAGCTTTCGGTGTTGATCATATCCCTTTCCTCCTTTCAAATGTTTTCTCATGCCGGTGCACCTCTTAATCATCCACTTTTCGCCATTCATTTGTTCTGGAGTACTGAAGATATCTCAGGAGATTCATGTTTTCATTCCTAATCCGTTCAAGATATCTCGAGGTTGTTATCTCTTTTGAGCCATTCAATTCAACCGGCGCAATCTCTCGTTAAATAGTTCAATGGTGTATCTTTTGAGTGGGCCCTAACCCACAGGTCTTTTCCCAGGATCTTACCTGACTCTTCTAATTTTTCCCAGAGCTATTCCCAAATTGTTTTCGAAGTTTGACGTAAAAATGAATTTCATCAGTCAGATGTTTTCCAAGATCAATTTCAAATTATTTCTCATTGTTGGCTCAACCTCTTTGTTTTTCATCCCGGAGTATCTCAACAATTCGTGGTGTTGTTTCTCATCGTCATTCTTTGCATTTGAAGATTAAAGAAGTGTTTCTCTCAAATATTGGTCCGTTCTCTCTAAGATTCATGGTTCTAGCTTGATGCCTTCCTCTCATAATTGTTTTCGATTGTGAGAATTATTTTCATACCCATCCGGAGCAATTCAGGAGTATTTTTAGTTTGATTCTCCGGAGCCCATCATCTCAGAATTATTCATTCCAGTCTTCAGCTCTCGTTCTGCAAATCTTACCGGTGTATCATTCAAGTATTCTCTAATCAGCTTGTGATCTCTTCATTCTCTTGTATCTAAAATCTCTCAAGTACCTTCGTTCGTTTTCTAATTCTTCCTGGTGTTTCGTTATCCTTTCCTTTGTTCATTTTCAATTCCTACGGTGGTTCATTCAAGATTTCTCTTCCTCCGTTATCATCTCAATTCATTCGTTGTTTCCAAACCACACCGATGGTTCGTGGAAGACCTTCCCAAGTTGCGCTATTTCTATCGTCAATATTTTCAAGAAGAATAAGTGGCATGCCAAATCCGTTGCTTGTCATCAATTTAAATTGGTGAAGGATACGCATAACATAATTCTTGTTCTTGTTTCATCCAAGTGATTAATTCCTTCTTCCAGAGTTCGTGATGGTGTCAATTTCTCAGTTCTAAGTTGTTCATTTCTTCTTTCCGGAGTTTGTTCATCATATCGCATTCTCGGTTTCATGTGTTTCATCTTTTCTTTTCCCGAGTTCCGAGTTTTCCGCATTATCTTGTCGCGAAGCTCCATCTAAATCATCGCAAGGCTTCACCTTGTGTTTTCAACTTCTATTTCTTTCTATCATCCTTTTATTACCAGAGTTCTTCATGGAGGCTCTACATGGTGGTTCATCAAGGACTATTTTCATTCTTCAATTGTTCTTCAAAATTTCTCTTGAAGTTATGATCTGCGAAGCTATACTCTAAAATAAGCATGGTGCCCAACACATGTTTTGTTTTGAGGCGTTCAAGCATTCTCTGTCTTGCATTCCAAAGTGCAATTCTCCTACCTTGTCTTTTGAGATGGTGTTATATCATTCTTGACAATTTCCATTCATGTTTCGCGATTCACATGTTGTCTAGAATGAGGTATTTTAAATCCATTAATCTCTTTATTGGAGTTATGTTGTGTCACATGTTACCTTAAGCCTTCCCTAAGGAATGTTGCTATTGTGGTGATTATCAATGGTCCAAGTTATCTCTCTATTATCTTGGCGAAGAAGTTTTTCATCTCGTTGGTGTTATCATTTCTATTACTTGTTTCTGTAGTGGCAGAATTTCGCCTCAATTTTGAGAAGTTTACCATAAGCCCACTACAAGCTTATTTGTTTCGTTGTGGGTTTTCCAACAACTCCGTTATAACCTTCTTGGAAGGGTGCTTTCCAAGCTCATTTGTGGCAGAAGTTGTCATTTTCTCCTCCATTCTGTTATTCCAATGATCTATCTTCTATTCTTTCTTCAGGAGACATTGTGATGTTGCTCTCTTCGTCCCATCATCTCGTTTTGCCAAAATCATGTTCTAATATTGCTTATCAAATTTAATCGAAGTGTTGTGTCATCTCTTCAAGTTCTTTTCATCTTATCAAGTCTTGCATCTCTTTTCAACCGGAGTGTTGTCCGAATTTGATCTTCCTTGTTCCTTGTTTATCTCGTTTCAACTAGAGTGGTTCCAATTCCTTCTTGTCCATTGTACTCATCATTCATAGCTTTGCAGCCTCCAAGGTTCACATGGTGTTCCTTCTTACTATTTTCTACCGCGGTGCTCTCAATTGTGTTCAACTCTGTTGTGTTCTTTCTTTCAAGTTTTTTTCAACCTCTCAAGGATCGTGGTTTCACTCGTTTGTCAAAGAAGCAACTTAGTTTTACCTCTTTTCTTCCTCTTCTGTTTCTCTCTGGTGCCATCCTTAGATCTCAGGACGAGATCCTCTTGTGGTGGTGGAGTGTTGTAACGCCCCGAGGTCGACGCTCCAGAAGACTTCTAGCTATTCCGAGTTTTGCCTTGTGTTTTATGTTTGCTTGTTGCATTTCATCATCGCATCATCCGCATTGCATCTGCATGTTTTCATAAAGGTTGCATCCGCTCGTAGTTGCCGCTTCTTCCTCGTATTCGTTGACCTTATCGGGGCCCTTTGTCTTTGTTGACCTCTCTCAGACCCCCTCTCGAGCGCGTTTGAAACTGTCCCGAACCCGACCCGGGTTGTCGTTACCGTTGGGTTCGGTTCATCCCCAAACATCTATAAAGCATCTCCGTTTTCTTATTTGGACTCCCTGCCTATTTATTCTCGACCGCCCGATTACGATCAAACGGACCTAACCTGATCGCACCTGTTATTTATTTAGACCAGCCCTAGAAACAAGGGATCCTGTCACATCCACCCACTCCCGAGTGTCGCCACTCTTCCTGTCCCTTCCTCATCGGGATCCTCCTCGATCCAAAAATCGTCTCCTCGATTTTAGCCATCGGCAATCTCCATCGATCCCCTCCACAACCACCGAAGCCTGCAGCAGCTTCTCCTACTCCACCGCAGCCAGCCTCCTCTCGCGCCTGTGGATCCCCTCTACCTCGCCTGAGCTCACCGGGGAGTAGAGCACCACGGCGCCCGATCTCATGCGCCTGCCCTTGTCCAGGAGCATCTGCTCCTCTGCCTGAGCCCCCTGCCTCGACTCCCAAGCAGTCCCCGGCCGTGCCCCTCCTCCTGTTTCCCTCTTCCTCGCTCGTCTCTAACCTCTCTCTCCCTCGTTGCTTCACAGAGGACCAACCATGGCGCTGCCGTTCAAGCTTGTCGTCCTCGGCCCGGGCTGCTTCAGGTCCGCGCGCCGCCATCCCTGCTTCATCGGACCTCCCTCTGCGCCTTCCCAAGTTGCGCCCTTGCCTGCCGGAGTTCTTGTCGCCGCCGTCGTTGTTCGAGGCCTGCGCCTTGCTTCCTCCTCGAACCAGGAGGTCGACGCCTCCCTAACCCTAACTGGCCCGGATCCGGCCATCTCCGACGCCCTTGCCCGTATCCCGCCGTGCTTTGGCCAAGTCCCGCCGCGGCAAGCCCTCCCGCGCCAAGTCCCAGCGCCGCTCCATCAGCATCGCGCCCAAGTCCCCCGCCGCCGTGCCTTCTTCACCTGCGCTGCTCACGTTCGAGCAGAGCGCAGCCGCTCGCTCGTTGACCGCGCCTCTCCACCTCATCATTCAATCCAGCCAAGGCCCAGCTGCGCCCTTCGGCCACCCCAGTACACCACCGACCGGGCCAAGGCCCATGGTGAGGCCACCTCCAGCGCCCTCCTGTTTTTTCGTTGTTGGGCCAGTAGTTTCGGCCTGTGTAGGTTTATTTCCAGATCTGCGAATTTAGCTATTATTCCAGGATTTGAAGTTTTACAGAAAACCCCATGTTCTTCATGCATTTAATAACTCACAAACCATGCATCGGATTAAAATGTTTTAAACATGCAAAATGCTTAGAATTTCATCTAGTTTAATTATTTGTAACTTTCAACCTTGTTAAATATGTTTAACTTGTTGTTTGCTATTATTTTGCATAAATGCCATGTTAAAATGATTTATTTCATAACTAAATAACCGTAGCTCCAATTTTAATAAACTTTATATGTAAATGGGGTGGAAAAATGCATAGATTAATTTGTTGCACTTTATTTTCCTGTTTAACAACTCTAAAATATGGTTTAGGGCAGAACAGTAGCTAATTTGAAATATGCACATGAGGATTTTCTGGAATTGTTGTTTAAGTTTCCGGCCTCATTTAAACTTGCCTAATTAGTTAGCTTAATTAAGCGTCACCTCTTCCATGTTTAACAACATTTAATATTGTTGTGTACCTAAACGAGAGCGAACTAAATAACTCGAATGTGGTGTTTCGTCAATATGCAACTCGTTGCATATTGAGCTCCACTTAACATGTAGTATTGTTTGTTGCACTTTGCCATGCCATGCCTTATTAAACCGGACATGCATCATACTTGGTTGTGCATCGTGCCATGCTTATGTGGTGGTTGTTTACTATGTTGTTTGCTTCTTTCTGGTTGTGCTTCTCCCTGATAGTTCCGGTAACGTTGCGTTTGTGAGGATTCGTTCGACTACGTTCGTTTGTCTTCTTCATGGACTCGTTCTTCTTCCTTGCGGGATCTCAGACAAGATGACCATTACCCTCGATATCACTTCTATCTTTGCTTGCTAGTTGCTTCGTTCTATCGCTATGCTGCGCTACCTGTCACTTGTTCATCAAGCCTCCCAAATTGCCATGACAGCCTCTAACCTTTTCACCCTTCCTAGCAAACCATTGCTTGGCTATGTTACCGCTTTGCTCAGCCCCTCTTATAGCATTGTTAGTTGCGGGTGAAGTTGAAGATTGCTCCATGTTGGATCATGTTTATGTTGGGATATCACAATATCTCTTATTTAATTAATGCATCTATATGCTTGGTAAAGGGTGGAAGGCTCGGCCTTATGCCTGGTGTTTTGTTCCACTCTTGCCGCCCTAGTTTCTGTCATACCGGTGTTATGTTCCTTGATTTTGTGTTCCTTACGCGGTTGGGTGATTTATGGGACCCCCTTGACAGTTCGCTTTGAATAAAACTCCTCCAGCAAGGCCCAACCTTGGTTTTACCATTTCCCTACCTAAGCCTTTTTTCCTTGGGTTCTGCAGACTCAAGGGTCATCTTTATTTAACCCCCCCCCCGGGGGCCAGTGCTCCTTCGAGTGTTGGTCCGAACTGAGTAGACTGCAGGGCCACCTCGGGGAAACTTGAGGGCTGGTTTTACTCGTAGGATGTATCATCCAGTGTGCCCTGAGAACGAGATATGTGCAGCTCCTATCGGGATTTGTCGGCACATCGGGCGGCTTTGTTGGTCTTGTTTTACCATTGTCAAAATGTCTTGTAAACCGGGATTCCGAGACTGATCGGGTCTTCCTGGGAGAAGGAATATCCTTCGTTGACC
The DNA here is from genome assembly GCF_018294505.1 of Triticum aestivum. NCBI lineage: Eukaryota > Viridiplantae > Streptophyta > Magnoliopsida > Poales > Poaceae > Triticum > Triticum aestivum. Next base: position 509,337,217 of record NC_057795.1, read on the forward strand.
GTGAGAGCTTGTGATGGGCTAAGTTGGGACACCCCTACAGGGTTTAAACTTTCGAGAGTCGTGCCCGCAGTTATGTGGCAGATGGGAAATTTGTTAATGTCTGGTTGTAGAGAACTTGACACTTGACTTAATTAAAATGCATCAACCGTGTGTGTAGCCGTGATGGTCTCTTTTCGGCGGAGTCCGGGAAGTGAACACGGTTTTGGGTTATGTTTGAACGTAAGTAGTTTCAGGATCACTTCTAGCTTCTCGACCGTTCTGTTTGCTTCTCTTCTCGCTCTTATTTGCGTATGTTAGCCACCATACTTTGCTTAGCCGCTGCTGCAATCTCACCACTTTACCACTTCCTACCCATAAGCTTAAATAGTCTTGATCTCGCGGGTTTTGAGATTGCTGAGTCCTTGTGGCTCACCAGATACTATAAACAGTTGCAGGTGCCGATGATACTAGTGCAGGTGAGGAAACCGAGCTCAGATGGGAGCTCAATGAAGATCTTGGTCATTGGTATGTTTCGTTTCATGTTGATCAGTAGTGGAGCCCAGTTGGGACGATCGGGGATCTAGCAGTTGGGTTATCTTCTTTTCTTTTGGCTTGTTCGTAGTCGGACTATGTGTGTACTCTGAATGATGTATGAATTATATGTTCATTGTGTGAAGTGGCGATTGTAAGCCAACTCTTTATCCCATTCTTGTTCATTACATGGGATTGTGTGAAGATGACCCTTCTTGCGACAAAACCACCATGCGGTTATGCCTCTAAGTCGTGCCTCGACACGTGAGAGAGATATAGCCGCATCGTGGGTGTTACACCCATTGACCGTTAGATGGACGAGTTCATAATGAGTGGGACCATTAAAAATGCTAATGTATGGGGCTGCTTAAAATGTTGACATGTCAATGGGCCCTTGCTAAAAAAATAAACCCACTCCTCTCTCCGAATATCCATTTTTTGGCCCACGCTCATCTGCACCCGGTTTGGAGAAAATTCAAACAAAATACTAAAAAAATCAAAAACATCAAATTTGTTTTTGCATGGAAGACAATTTAGTGCGTGAAGTGCGCTCCAAGTTCATATCATTTGGACACACGAGTTGCCCTAAGCAAAAAAGACAAATTCGCTTAGAAAAATACATCAACAATAAACTTTTTCACAGACTCCAAATTTGTCTTTTTGCTAAGAGCAACTCGCATGCCCAAATGATTTGAAATTTGGAGTACACCTCACGCACCAAATTATCTTTCATGCATTTTTTTGGATTTGTTTGAATTTTTATACTTTTTTTTGTGAACTTTCTGCTCATCACGGGTGCAGCTGAACTTGAGCACCGAATCAGCTCGTCGAACTCCAAATTTGTCTTTTTTCCAAGAGCGACTCACACGTCCAAATGATCTAAAATTTGGAGCGCACCTCACAAACCAAATTATCTTTGATGATTTTTTTGGAATTTTTTGAATTATTCTACTATTATTTATAAATTTTCGGCTCATCGCGGGTGCATCTGAGCTTGGGCACCGAATCACCGTGTCCTCCTCTCTCTCTCTCTCTCTCTCTCTCTCTCTCTATTACATGTGGGACCAATAGAGGAAAGGGAAATAGGAAGAAAAAAAGCTTCCTAGATCTCTGGCCATGCCGGCGGCCATTGGACATGGGAGAGGTGGCTTCATGGCTGAAGGAAGCCCGCAGACTCCCACATCAAGGATGCCCTCCTTGCTCTTACCTCTCTCGCCCTCGCTCGCATGCTCCCTCTCCCTCTCTACTATCTCCTCCCGGTGGAACCCTAGCGTCGGCTTGGTCGGAGTTGCGCGCTCTGTTGGGGGACGTAGCAGAAATTCAAAAATTTTCCTACGTAACACCAAGATCTATCTATGGAGAGACCAGCAACGAGTAGAAAGGAGAGTGCATCTACATACCCTTGTAGATCGCTAAGCGGAAGCGTTCAAGTGAACGGGGTTGATGGAGTCGTACTCGTCGTGATTCAGATCACCGATGATCAAGTGCCGAACGGACGGCACCTCCGCGTTCAACACACGTACAGCCCGACGATGTCTCCCACGCCTTGATCCAGCAAGGAGAGAGGGAGAGGTTGAGGAAGACTCCATCCAGCAGCAGCACAACGGCGTGGTGGTGATGGAGGAGCGTGGCAATCCTGCAGGGCTTCGCCAAGCACCTACGGGAGAGGAGGAGGTGTCACGGGAGGGAGGGAGGCGCCAAGGGCTCAGGTATGGATGCCCTCCCTTCCCTCCACTATATATAGGGGCAGGGGAGAGGGGGGAGGCGCAGCCTTGCCCCCTACTCCAAGAAAGGGGTGCGACCAAGAGGGGGGGAGGAGTCCATCCTCCCCAAGGCACCTCGGAGGTGCCTTCCCCCTCGAGGACTCTTCCCTCTAGGGTTCCCTAGGCGCATGGGCTTCTTGGGGCTGGTGCCCTTGGCCCATGTAGGCCAAGGCGCACCCCCTACAGCCCATGTGGCCCCCCGGGGCAGGTGGCCCCACCCGGTGGGCCCCCGGGACCCTTCCGGTGGTCCCGGTACAATACCGATGACCCCGAAACTTGTCCCGATGGCCGAAACAGGACTTCCTATATATAAATCTTTACCTCCGGACCATTCCGGAACTCCTCGTGACGTCCGGGATCTCATCCGGGACTCCGAACAACATTCGGTAACCACATACAAGCTTCCTTTATAACCCTAGCATCATCGAACCTTAAGTGTGTAGACCCTACGGGTTCGGGAGACATGCAGACATGACCGAGACGTTCTCCGGTCAATAACCAACAGCGGGATCTGGATACCCATGTTGGCTCCCACATGTTCCACGATGATCTCATCAGATGAACCACGATGTCAAGGACTCAATTGATCCCGTATACAATTCCCTGTGTCTATCGGTATGTTACTTGCCCGAGATTCGATCGTCGGTATCCAATACCTTGTTCAATCTCGTTACCGGCAAGTCACTTTACTCGTTCCGTAACACATCATCCCGTGATCAACTCCTTGGTCACATTGCGCATATGATGATGTCCTACCGAGTGGGCCCAGAGATACCTCTCCGTTTACACGGAGTGACAAATCCCAGTCTCGATCCGCATAAAACAATAGATACTTTCGGAGATACCTGTAGTGCATCTTTATAGTCACCCAGTTACGTTGTGACGTTTGATACACCCAAAGCACTCCTACGGTATCCAGGAGTTACACGATCTCATGGTCAAAGGAAGAGATACTTGACATTGGCAAAGCTCTAGCAAACGAACTACACGACCTTTTGTGCTAGGCTTAGGATTGGGTCTTGTCCATCACATCATTCTCCTAATGATGTGATCCCGTTATCAATGACATCCAATGTCCATAGCCAGGAAACCATGACTATCTGTTGATCACAACGAGCTAGTCAACTAGAGGCTCACTAGGGACATATTGTGGTCTGTGTATTCACACGTGTATTACGATTTCCGAATAATACAGTTATAGCATGAATAAAAGACAATTATCATGAACAAGGAAATATAATAATAATACTTTTATTATTGCCTCTAGGGCATATTTCCAACAGTCTCCCACTTGCACTAGAGTCAATAATCTAGTTCACATCGCCATGTGATTAACACTCACAGGTCACATCGTCATGTGACTAATACCCAAGAGTTTACTAGAGTCAGTAGTCTAGTTCACATCACTATGTGATTAACACTCAATGAGTTTTATGTTTGATCATGTTGCTTGTGAGAGAGGTTTTAGTCAACGGGCCTGAACCTTTCAGATCCGTGTGTGCTTTACAAATCTCTATGTCATCTCCTAGATGCAGCTACCACGCTCTATTTGGAGCTATTCCAAATAACTGTTCTACTTGGAGCTATTCTAAATTATTGCTCCATTTTATGTATCCGGTCTCTCTACTCAGAGCTATCCGGATAGGTGTCAAGCTTGCATCGTCGTAACCTTTACGACGAACTCTTTTACCACCTCCATAATCGAGAAAATTCCTTAGTCCACTAGTTACTAAGGATAACTTTGACCGCTGTCCTGTGAGCCATTCTTGGATCACTCTTGTACCCCTTGACTGACTCATGGCAAGGCACACTTCAGGTGCGGTACATAGCATAGCATACTGAAGAGCCTACATCTTAAGCATAGGGGACGACCTTCGTCCTTTCTCTCTATTCTGCCGTGGTCGAGCTTTAAGTCTTAACTTCGTACCTTACAACTCAGGCAAGAACTCCTTCTTTGACTGGTCCATCTTGAACACCTTCAAGATCATGTCAAGGTATGTGCTCATTTGAAAGTACCATTAAGCGTTTTGATCTATCCTTATAGATCTTGATGCTCAATGTTCAAGTAGCTTAATCCAGGCTTTCCATTGAAAAACACTTTCAAAATAACCCTATATGCTTTCCAGAAATTCTACGTCATTTCTGATCAACAATATGTCAACAACATATACTCATCAGAAATTCTATAGTGCTCCCACTCACTTCTTTGGAAATACAAGTTTCTCATAAACTTTGTACAAACCCAAAATCTTTGATCATCATCAAAGCATACATTCCAACTCCGAGATGCTCACTCCAGTCCTTGGAAGGATTGCTGGAGCTAGCATACCTTTTAGCATCCTTAGGATCGACAAAACCTTTCTGATTGTATCACATACAACCTTTCCTTACGAAAGTTGGTAAGGAAACTCGTTTTGACATCCATCTGCCAGATTTCATAAATGCAGCTTATGCTAACATGAATCCGACGGACTTTAAGCATCGCTACGGATGAGAAAATCTCATCGTAGTCAACTCCTTGAACTTGTGAAAAACTTTTCGCCACAAGTCGAGCTTCATGGACGGTGACATTACCATCCACGTCCGTCTTCTTCTTAAAGATCCATTTATCTTAATGGCTTGCCGATCATCGGGCAAGTCCACCAAAGTCCATGGATCCGTTCTCGGATTTTATGGCCTCGAGCCATTTATCGGAATCCGGGCCCACCATCGCTTCTCCATAGCTCGTAGGTTCATTGTTGTCTAGCAACATGACCTTCAAGACAGGATTACTTACCACTCTGAAGTAGTACGCATCCTTGTCATCCTACGAGGTTTGGGAGTGACTTGATCCGAAGTTTCATGATCAATATCATAAGCTTCCACTTCAATTGGTGTAGGTGTCACAGGAACAACTTCATGTGCCCTGCCACACACTAGTTGAAGAGACAGTTCAATAACCTCATCAAGTCTCCACCATCCTCCCACTCAACTCTTTCGAGAGAAACCTTTCCTCGAGAAAGGACCCGATTTTAGAAACAATCCATATTGCTTCCGGATCTGAATTAGGAGGTATACCCAACTGTTTTGGGTTTCCTATGAAGATGCATTTTATCCGCTTTGGGTTCGAGCTTATCAACCTGAAACTTTTTCATATAAGCGTCGCAGCCCCAAACTTTTAAGAAACGACAACTTAGGTTTCTCTAAACCATAATTCATACGGTGTCATCTCAACGGAATTACGTGGTGCCCTATTTAAAGTGAATGTGGTTGTCTCTAATGCCTAACCCATGAACGATAGTGGTAATTCGATAAGAGACATCATGGTATGCACCATATCCAATAGGGTGCAACTACGATGTTCGGACACACCATCACACTATGGTGTTCCAGGCGGTATTAATTGTGAAACAATTTCCACAATGTCTTAATTGTGTGCCAAAACTCGTAACTCAGATACTCATCTCTATGATCATATCATAGACATTTTATCCTCTTGTCACAATGATCTTCTACTTCACTCTGAATTTATTTGAACCATTCAATAATTCAGACTTGTGTTTCATCAAGTAAATATTCACAACATCTACTCGAATCATCTGTGAAGTAAGAACATAATGATATTCACTGCATGCCTCAACACTCATTCGAGTGCACACATCAAAATGTGTTACTTCCAACAAGTTGCTATCTTGTTCCATCTTACTGAAACCGAGGCTTTTCAGTCATCTTGCCCATGTGGTATGATTTGCATATCTCAAGTGATTCAAAATCAAGTGAGTTCAAACGGTCCATTTGCATGGAGTTTCTTCATGCATATACACCAATAGACATGGTTCGCATGTCTCAAACTTTTCAAAAATGAGTGAGTCCAAAGATCCATCAACATGGAGCTTCTTCATGCGTTTTATTCCAATATGACTTACATGGCAGTGCCACAAGTAAGTGGTACTATCATTAGTAACTTATATCTTTTGGCATGAAAATGTGTATCACTACGATCGAGATTCAATAAACCATTCGTTTCAGGTGCAAGACCATTGAAGGTATTATTCAAATAAATAGAGTAACCATTATTCTCCTTAAATGAATAACCGTATTGCGATAGACATAATCCAATCATGTCTATGCTCAACGCAAACACCAATCTCGGTGGTAGAGGGAGCATGCGATGCTTGATCATATCAAACTTGGAAACACTTCCAACACATATCGTCAGCTCACCTTTAGCTAGTCTCCGTTTATTCCGTAGCTTTTATTTCGAGTTACTAACACTTAGCAACCGAACCGGTATCTAATACCCTGGTGCTACTAGGAGTACTAGTAAAGTACACATTAACATAATGTACATCCAATATACTTCTATCGACCTTGCCAGCCTTCTCATCTACCAAGTATCTAGGGTAATCCTGCTCCAGTGGTTGTTCCTCTTATTACAGAAGCACTTAGTCTCGGGTTTGGGTTCAACCTCGGGTTTCTTCATTGGTGCAGCAGCTGATTTGCCATTTCATGAAGTATCCCTTCTTTCCCTTGCCCTTCTTGAAACTAGTGGTTTCATCAACCATCAACAATTGATGCTCCTTCTTGATTTCTACTTTCGCGGTGTCAAACAACGCGAATATTTCAAGGATCATCATATCTATCCCTGATATGTTATAGTTCATCACGAAGCTCTAGCAGCTTGGTGGTAATGACTTCGGAGAAACTATCACTATTTCATCTGGAAGATCAACTCCCACTTGATTCAAGTGATTGTTGTACTCAGACAATCTGAGCACAAGCTCAACAATTGAGCTTCTCTCCTTAGTTTGCAGGCTAAGAAAATCGTCGGAGGTCTCAAACCTCTTGACGTGGGCACGAGCCTGAAATCCTAATTTCAGCCCTCGAAACATCTCATATGTTCCGTGACGTTTCGAAAACGTCTTTGGTGCCTCTACTTAAACCATTTAACTGAACTATCACGTAGTTATCAAAACGTGTATGTCCGATGTTCGCAACATCGACAAACGACGTTGGGGTTCAGCACACTGAGCGGTGCATTAAGGACATAAGCTTTCTACTGATCGCATAATCGCTAGTATCAACTTTCAACTATAATTTTCTCTAGGAACATATCTAAACAGTAGAACTATAGCGCGAGCTACGACATAATTTGCAAAGGGTCTTTTGACTATGTTCAGGATAATTAAGTTCATCTTATGAACTCCCACTCAGATAGACATCCCTCTAGTCATCTAAGTGATGACATGATCCGAGTCAACTAGGCCGTGTCCGATCATCACGTGAGACGGACTAGTCATCATCGGTGAACATCTTCATGTTGATCGTATCTACTATACGACTCATGCTCGACCTTTCGGTCTCCGTGTTCCGAGGCCATGTCTGCACATGCTAGGCTCGTCAAGTTAACCCTAAGTGTTTTCGCTGTGTAAAACTGTCTTACACCCGTTGTATGTGAACGTAAGAATCCATCACACCCGATCATCACGTGGTGCTTAGAAGCGACGAACTGTAGCAACGGTGCACAGTTAGGGGAGAACACTTCTTGAAATTTTGTAAGGGATCATCTTATTTACTACCGTCGTCCTAAGTAAACAAGATGCATAAACATAATAAACATCACATGCAATTATATAGTTGTGACATGATATGGCCAATATCATATAGCTCCATTGATCTCCATCTTCGGGGCTCCATGATCATCTTGTCACCGGCATGACACCATGATCTCCATCATCATGATCTCCATCATCGTGTCTTCATGAAGTTGTCACGCCAACGACTACTTCTACTTCTATGGCTAACGCGTTTAGCAATAAAGTAAAGTAAGTTACATGGCGTTCTTCAATGACACGCAGGTCATACAAAAAATAAAGACAACTCCTATGGCTCCTGCCGGTTGTCATACTCATCGACATGCAAGTCGTGAATCCTATTACAAGAACATGATCAATCTCATACATCACATATCATTCATCTCATCCTTTTGGCCATATCACATCACATAGCATACCCTGCAAAAACAAGTTAGACGTCCTCTAATTGTTGTTTGCATGTTTTACGTGGCTGCTATGGGTTTCTAGCAAGAACGTTTCTTACCTACGCAAAACCACAACGTGATATGCCAATTGCTATTTACCCTTCATAAGGACCCTTTTCATCGAATTTGTTCCGACTAAAGTGGGAGAGACTGGCACCCGCTAGCCACCTTATGCACCAAGTGCATGTCAATCGGTGGAACCTGTCTCACGTAAGAGTACGTGTAAGGTCGGTCCGGGCCCCTTCATCCCACAATACCGTCGAAGCAAGATTGGACTAGTAACGGTAAGCATATTGAACAACATCAACGCCCACAACTACTTTGTGTTCTACTCGTGCAAAGAATCTACGCAATAGACCTAGCTCATGATGCCACTGTTGGGGGACGTAGCAGAAATTCAAAAATTTTCCTACGTAACACCAAGATCTATCTATGGAGAGACCAGCAACGAGTAGAAAGGAGAGTGCATCTACATACCCTTGTAGATCGCTAAGCGGAAGCGTTCAAGTGAACGGGGTTGATGGAGTCGTACTCGTCGTGATTCAGATCACCGATGATCAAGTGCCGAACGGACGGCACCTCCGCGTTCAACACACGTACAGCCCGACGATGTCTCCCACGCCTTGATCCAGCAAGGAGAGAGGGAGAGGTTGAGGAAGACTCCATCCAGCAGCAGCACAACGGCGTGGTGGTGATGGAGGAGCGTGGCAATCCTGCAGGGCTTCGCCAAGCACCTACGGGAGAGGAGGAGGTGTCACGGGAGGGAGGGAGGCGCCAAGGGCTCAGGTATGGATGCCCTCCCTTCCCTCCACTATATATAGGGGCAGGGGAGAGGGGGGAGGCGCAGCCTTGCCCCCTACTCCAAGAAAGGGGTGCGGCCAAGAGGGGGGGAGGAGTCCATCCTCCCCAAGGCACCTCGGAGGTGCCTTCCCCCTCGAGGACTCTTCCCTCTAGGGTTCCCTAGGCGCATGGGCTTCTTGGGGCTGGTGCCCTTGGCCCATGTAGGCCAAGGCGCACCCCCTACAGCCCATGTGGCCCCCCGGGGCAGGTGGCCCCACCCGGTGGGCCCCCGGGACCCTTCCGGTGGTCCCGGTACAATACCGATGACCCCGAAACTTGTCCCGATGGCCGAAACAGGACTTCCTATATATAAATCTTTACCTCCGGACCATTCCGGAACTCCTCGTGACGTCCGGGATATCATCCGGGACTCCGAACAACATTCGGTAACCACATACAAGCTTCCTTTATAACCCTAGCGTCATCGAACCTTAAGTGTGTAGACCCTACGGGTTCGGGAGACATGCAGACATGACCGAGACGTTCTCCGGTCAATAACCAACAGCGGGATCTGGATACCCATGTTGGCTCCCACATGTTCCACGATGATCTCATCGGATGAACCACGATGTCAAGGACTCAATCGATCCCGTATACAATTCCCTTTGTCTATCGGTATGTTACTTGCCCGAGATTCGATCGTCGGTATCCAATACCTTGTTCAATCTCGTTACCGGCAAGTCACTTTACTCGTTCCGTAACACATCATCCCGTGATCAACTCCTTGGTCACATTGCGCATATGATGATGTCCTACCGAGTGGGCCCAGAGATACCTCTCCGTTTACACGGAGTGACAAATCCCAGTCTCGATCCGCATAAAACAATAGATACTTTCGGAGATACCTGTAGTGCATCTTTATAGTCACCCAGTTACGTTGTGACGTTTGATACACCCAAAGCACTCCTACGGTATCCAGGAGTTACACGATCTCATGGTCAAAGGAAGAGATACTTGACATTGGCAAAGCTCTAGCAAACGAACTACACGACCTTTTGTGCTAGGCTTAGGATTGGGTCTTGTCCATCACATCATTCTCCTAATGACGTGATCCCGTTATCAACGACATCCAATGTCCATAGCCAGGAAACCATGACTATCTGTTGATCACAACGAGCTAGTCAACTAGAGGCTCACTAGGGACATATTGTGGTCTGTGTATTCACACGTGTTTTATGATTTCCGAATAATACAGTTATAGCATGAATAAAAGACAATTATCATGAACAAGGAAATATAATAATAATACTTTTATTATTGCCTCTAGGGCATATTTCCAACACGCTCGTCTTCGACCACCCGACGAATTGAGAGGACCTCCAAGACCGCCGCACCATCCTCTTCCATCCCCATGAGTCGTATGTGCTTTGATGTAGTGTAACAACCAAATCTGCTCTGTCCTCGACTCCGGCCATCGCAATCTAAACATAAGATTGAAAATTGAAATTTTGCAAATTTCACATGAAATGGATCATATCCATGTCATATGTCCATATAAGGTGATGATTTTCGGCACAAACATGGGGCTTACCATGCCAAACATTATTGACAAAGGGAGATTCCAAAATTTTGTTATAGAAGTAAATAAATCATCTTTAAGTGCCAAGAATGATTTTTTGTGAAGAAAGTACCAAAAATAAAATTGAAATTGAACTTTTACAATTTTCACATGAAATGGACCATGTTGGAGGCCTACTGCCGAAAGATCTTGAGTTTTTGAGTTTTCTTGCTATATTCCATTGATTAAATGAATTTCTGGACATTAACAAAAGTAATTCAAAATTGAACTACAAGTGTGTTATAGTGTGGTTACAAAAAGTGGAAAAAATCATTTTAAGGTACTTAGGTAGGATTATATGCAGTATTCACAAAAAACTTCAAATATTCAACCCTTCTCTATGAATAGACATGTTGACATGTTGACCCCATTTTGCAAAAAGTGAAAGAAAATGAAAATAGAGTCGGAAAATGCAATCCTTTTGCATGGAGTCCTTTTATGTGTACTAATTTACAGGAAAAATGATAAACTAGGAATACAATGATTATTTTAAAAAAGTGTCCAGAAAATGGACTACAATCTATGAAGGTTCATGGCTTTCAAGCCAAATGACCAAGTTCCTGGCTATATCCACGTCATATTTTCATATAAGGTGATGATATTTGGCACAAACATGGGGCATATCATGCCAAAGAAGATTTCCAAAGGGAGATTCCAAAATTTTGTTATAAAAGTAAATTTATTATTTTTCAAGTGTCAAAAATGATTTGTTTTGTGAAGCAAGTACCACAAAAAAGATTGAAAATTGAACCTTTACAATTTTCACATGAAATGGACCATATTGGAGGCCTACTGCCAAAAGATCTTGAGTTTGTTTAGATTTTTTGCTATATTCCATTGATTAAATGAATTTCTGGACATTTACTAAAAGTAATTCAAAATTGAACTACAAGTGTGTTATAGTTTGGTTACAAAAGGTGGAAAAATCATATCAAGGTACTTAGGTAGGATTATATGCAGTATTAACAAAAAAACTTCAAATATTCAACCCTTCCCTATGAATAGTCATGTTGACAATGTTGACCCCATTTTGCAAAAAGTGAAAGAAAATGAAAAGAGAGTCAAAAAATGCAATCCTTTTGCATGGAGTCCTTTTATGTGTACTAAGTTCCAGGAAAGATGATAAACTAGGAATACAATGATTATTTCAGAAAGTGTTCACAAAATGGACTGCAATCTATGGATGTTCATGACTTTCAAGCCAAATGACCAAGTTCATGGCTATATCCATGTCATATTTTCATATAAGGTGACGATATTTGCACAAACATGGTGCTTACCATGCCAAAAATATTGGCAAAGGGAGATTCCAAAATGTTGTTATAAAAGTAAATAAATCATTTTTCAAGGCCATAAATGATTTTTTTTGTGAAGTAAGTACCATAAATAAGATTGAAAATTGCACACTTTTGGCACAAACATGGGCCTTATCATGCCAAACAAGATTGCCCATGGGAGGTTCTACCTTTTTGTTGTAAAAAAATAAATTTTCATTTTTCAATTGACAAAATAGGGTTTTTTGTGTGAAACAAGTAGCACAAATAAGATGCAAAAGTTCACTTATCCAATTTTTACACAAAGTAGACCATATTACCAAAAGATTTTGAATTTTTGAGCATTTTTGCTTATTCCATTGATTATACGAATTTCATGACATTTAAACAAAAAAAGTTCAAAATTGCCCTACAAGTGTGTTATAGTTTGGTCCAAACAATTGGTAAGATTAATTTTCAAATAATCAAGTAGGATAGTATGTAGTATCCACAAAATAGTTGAAAGATTCATAGAGCAGCGAATCGGTGCCCAGGCTCATCTGCACCCACGCTGAAGAAAAAATACAAATCAAATACTAGAAAAAAAATCAAAAACAAATCCATTTTTTTGCATGGTAAATAATTTGTTACGTGAGGTCCACTCCAAATTTCATATCATTTGGACATTTGAGTAGCTCTCGGCAAAAAAGACAAATTGGGGTTCTATAAAAAAATTCACTCCTCATGTGCTGATTTGACCTAATTTGTCTTTTTAGAGGTACTCATATGTATAAATGATCTGAAATTTGGAGAGCACCACACGCATCAAATTATCTACCGTACAATAAATGGATTTTTTTATTTTTTTTTATTTTTTATAATTTTGTTCTTGACCGGGTGCAGATGAGCCTGCGTCGGAAATGGATATTCGAAAGATTCAACACCTTTGCTATAAATAGGAATAAATATAAAATGAATTTAGGAACTTAAATCAACTGAACTAGATTTAAAATTAATATTTTATCAATTTCTTTAGTTGATTACAAATTCAAAAAGGTATCTGACACTGTTCGCACTTAAAACCTGCACAATGCAGGTCGGCACAATTAGTTAAAGCCCTCACTGTGCAGTGCAAAGGTTTCCAGGTGGACCCACTCATCGCGCTCTCATCCAAGGCCCACTCGTAGGAACCCACCCAGGTAATTGTCAAGAAGTTTGACCAAACAAAAATGCTTCGTTTGGGCATTTGTGAGGCTGGGGTGGAGACAGGAGGGGAAAAGTGAGTCATGTTAAGGAGGCGAGACAAAACTAAGTAGGGGCACTCAAATAGAAATTCCAAAGATTTATATATGGAAAGTTGTTGTCGGGGTTCCAGGAAAAACTCTAGTTTTTTCGATATTGTACCAGGAAGCCACCGGAAGGTTCCAAAGGGTTCTGGAGGGGTCCAGAAGTCCTCAGAGGGTTCCACCACATCCCATATAGTAGAATGGGTTGTAGGTGGACGCCCTGGCCTTAATGGGCTAGGGGCACCAGCCCGTACAAGGCTCATGCGCCTGGGGAGGGGAAACCCTAAGGGCATCCACTTGGCTTGGAGGGCACTCCTCCCCCTTTGTCGCTGCCCTACCTTGGGAGGGGGGCTAGGGCTGGCACGCCCCTCCCTCACCCCTATATATAGTGGGGAGGCACAGGGGGCAGCCAGCCCTTCCACGCTTGCCCCGTCTCCCTCCCATTACTCCTCCTCCATGTCCCGTGAGCGCTTGGCGAAACCCTGCTGGAATTCCACTGCCACCACCACCACCACGCCATCGTGTTGGTTCATATCTCATATACCTCATATCCCTCATTTGCTGTATCAATAAGGAGAGGACGCCACCGATCCGTACGTGTGCTAAACTCGGAGGTGTCGTCCATTCGGCACTAGATCAAATTGGATCGTGAAGAGTACGACTACATCAATCGCATTACGACGCTAACGTTTTCAGTCCACAAGGGTATGTAGACACACTCCCCTCTTGTTGCTTTACAGCTCCTAGATTAGATCTTGGTTGTTCGTAGGAGAATTTTAGATTTTCATGCTTTGTTCCCCATCAACATGGTCAACGCAAGTGAGTGCTCACTGCAAAAAAGAGGGTTGGCTGGTGCAAATAAAACACACACATGCATGTATTGATCGATCAACATGCCCGAATTCAAATCTGAGTACAATCATACAATGCCCAATTAATTTGAGGCTTTTTCACAGAAAGAATAATGCACATCAAACCCATAGATGCATGCACAAAGAAGGTCAGAACATAAAACATATGTGTGTACAAAGTGCCTGAATAGTATTTCTGAAAGCTTTCACATTATTTCTGAAAGTGGTCATGTTCTTTCTAAAAGTTGTCTTGTCTTTGTTAAAAAAATAGTTTGTACACTAAAATTATTTTGGTTCCCTCCGTTTTTACGCTCCCTTGCTATTTTACCTTGCTGCCTACAATTCCAAAAGGGGTCGCACTAAATTTTCCACACCGTCAATAAATACCTCGTTTGCTGCCATCAGTAAACCTCACTCACAATTTCCCTCCACCCCTCGTCCCACACTTCTCCTCCAGATCTCGAACCCTCCTAGCAGCGTCGATTTCCCTCACCATCGTAGTCGACAGACATGACGGCAGGCAACCTTCACAGTGGCAAGGTCCGCAAGGATCCTGTCACGCTAAAGAAGAGAACTAATCATAAATGGACAGGTAACAATCATCCCCCTCCCTCAATACCCCATCTACTGAAGATCCTTCTGGGTGTATGTATATGTAGACATGTTTGATTATCCGCCAGTATTCAGGAACTCTATTGTTAACCCCGCACGAGTTGAGCCATACAATTCATATCCGGGTATTTCCTGCATGTGTGTTGTAGATTTGTTTGCATGTTGTTACTCATGTTGCATTCCTCCGAGTTATTACAATTTAGTCATTGTACAAGTATTTACAATTCAGTCTACTTTGTATAGTCAATTGAAAACATGATTAAACGTAGTTCTAGGTTTGGAAGAATGTCATTCCACATCTGTATTCCCTATTGTAGTGCTTACATGTTCAGGTTGTATGTTTGAGGATTCTTTTATAGATCCCATTGTTTTGTCTTTGTTCTGCAGTTGCTACACCCAGCACAACAAATGAGTATGAGAAAAGAAGGCAAGAAAACATAAGGGAGAATGATATCCGTTTGTTGGCAAAATTTAAGGAGAATGGATCCAAACCCAGTTATAGGGGATATCTCTGAACTTGCATACAATTTTGTATATGGTGCTTCTTACATTTTTTTTGAATATTTACTGTGAGGCAAAGCCCCACGGCCCTTTATTAAAAAATGTCTGTACAAAAAGAATAGAAGTAGTATATACAAGAGCTAAGAGACTAGCCTACCAAGCTAAGGTACAAGACTAGAACTACCTACCTGGACAAATTAGACTAAAGCATTTATCCAAGCTTTAAGCTTGATGCTGGTATCATCCTTGAGCCTATGAGTTAGAAGTGAAAGATCATGTACAAAGTTAGACCGCCAAGCAGCAAAAGTAGCTCTCTCCCCTCTAAATGTTTTGCCATTCCTGAGGATCCAAATATTCCAGGCTGCCGCCAACATTACTTCGAAGAAGAAAGGGTGCCTGAAGCTTGATCTAGCATGTTGGAAAGACACGGAAAAAGGGGAAATCAAGCAAAAAATGTGATTTGCAGGAGGAGAAAGAGTTAGCGAACGATCATGTATATGAAGCAGAGGATTCAAAAGAGGAAAATGACGCTGACGAAGGTGACAATAATCCAGAGGGAGGTGATGACGCCCCACAATTGCCCCAAGCAGTTGAGGTACCAAAATATATATTTATAGTACATTTTAATTTTACAACATCTTGTAGCTGCATCACGTTGGTGTTTAACTACACCCCTGTCTTTTAGGCAACATAGGAGAAGCAAATAATGCTACTGTTCGTCCAACTCTAGTACGCACAAGATCTAGAGCAGACATAGACGATACCCTATATGATTCCCAGATGCTTGAATATCATGATGACAAGGACATGACACAAGATTTGCAGCTCACGCCAATGAAAAATCTGACCTCTCGGAATAGCAATTCCTGTATAGTCAATTCAGATGAAAATCATGAAGCAGTTGATCCTGGGGCAGAAAACCAGGACACGGGCTTGTGCACACAACATCCAGTAGAAAGGAAAAACTTTTCCAAGGAGAAGAAGAGGTGAGGTGAGTGCATACCTACTTGTTTGCATGGTTTAGAAAAATGTATTAGAAGGATAGGAAGTAAGATGAAGGTTAACTTCATAGAGGGAGCAAACAGGCCTGTTGACCCTCTGCAAGCGGCAAAACTTAGTTCAGAGGTTGGCTATCAAGTCGGAACTAAGATGCCCATAAAAACCAAGTGGAAGGAGTACAATGTACCAGGGAACCAGCGTTTGCTTCCTAAATTTTTTGATGACTTGAAGGTCAGCCGTGAAATGAATCTATTTTGCAATTGTGCCATACCACATCTTTTTATCTTCTCGCTCTAAATGTTCTAACATGCATGTGTGTATGATGCAGCAAATGTTTAAGTTTCCATACAACACTAAATTGGCTAGAGCAGTGATTGAGGTATCATTCAGAAAAGCATGCCACCACACAGGCACTGACTCAAGGTGAAATTTTACAGTAAGGTTAAAAATATTACTAACGAGCAAGTGTTGCTGTTGAAGTCGATGACTATTATAGACAAAGACTGGATAGATCCAGTAAAATAGTGGGAAAATGAGCACTACTAGGTAATTCATGCTTAATCTGATAGATTCAACTTTTACTATATCATGTGGTCAAAACTAAATTTATGCTTCAATCCATAGGAGATATGAATAAAGCAAACCAAAGTGTTATGATGCTCCCTCATAAAACTAGCTCTAGAAGCTACATTGCAGCTTATCATAGTTGGGTAAGCACTCCAGCTTCTTACATACAAATTATCATATTTTTTCATAAGCGAATGGCAATAATGTTTATCTTATCCTGTTTGATGTACTAGTGTAAAGAGAAAAACCAAAAACCTACACCTATTGAATATTTTGAAGCAACCTACACCAGAAAGAAGGGCGAGGTGATGAGTGAGACTGCAACAAAAGCAATTGTAAGCGTTGTGCAATTTCTTGATTTCACATGTAATGTGCCAGCCAAAATATTATGTTTGTAAGACCATACCAACAATGCTCCAACCATATTGCAAAAGGACATGAAGGACAAGCAACAAGAAACTCCAGCAATAGGTGAAGAGCCAAAACGGATGTGTAGATTGTTGTAGAGGTTCTCAAGGGCATTTCTAAGCATAGCATGTTCCTCACGAGCATGGGAGAGTCACCTGCCTCCACGCAGGGGTCAACCTCTCATGAACACATTAGGTATCAAGAAGAGTTGAATGCAAGAATGGCAGCACAGCAAGAGGAAATCAAAGAGATGAAAGCAAAGTGGCCAGATGAAATTGTAGCACTCAAGAAGGCACATGAGGAGAAAACTTCTTCTATGGAACAAAAGCAATCACAACTAGAAGGAGCTTTAGGTTTTCTCTTAAGGATGGAAGGCGGCTCTGACAATAGCATGTCTCAGCCTATTTTGGGGGGCTTTGACAACAACATGTTGGAGCCCACTTTGGGGGGCTTTGACAATGCCATGTTGCTACCCTGATGGTGGTCATCTTCATCCGAAAACTTATGGTCGTCCCTTATTATATTTTGTAATGTGTGATAAACTGTAGGTTTCCTTTTATGTCGTGTGTGATACTTCCTCAGTTGGTTGGTCATTCTCAGAATTGTGTTAAGCATGTCTATTTTCAGTTTTAATGAAAGTCATTTCATTCTCATGTATGATATTTTACAAATTTTAAGATTGAAATTGAAATTGAAATTTGGTTGGCAATTGCAACAATGAATAAACTGTGATGGTAATACTGATATAAATGCGTGACGTCACCAACTTCTGGACCCACATGTAAGCAGCCACGTCGGCATACCATGGGCCCACATGTCAGGATCTTTGACCGGTAAAACCTGATTATCACTCACGAGCACCCTTAGTGATAAAACCTTAGTCGGGCCCAACTGTAAGGTGCCACATCAGCATATTATGGGCCCATACGTCAGATTCATTGACTGGTCAAACATGTTGGGTCGGTTGTTAGTATATATGGTGACAGTTCTAGTGACATTTTTTGACCGTTGCAGAACATAGTTTAGTCGATGGTTTTGCGTCCGTCACCTAAGATACGATCTTGCATGACGGAGGAAGTGGTACCGTTGAGATTTTATTTTCTATGACGGCACTTCGCTGGCAGTGGGGGTAACGGTCGGAAAACATTGCCACTGCATTTCTGCGACGAAAAAGGGTTATACCTGACACAATTGAACCATCACAAAATAGAGCAAAGTTTGTAGTGCGACAAGGGGAAACACGACCACGAGGCTGGGTCTTCCTCCGGCCGCCGCCGCTCCATGTCCTCTGCCCCGCCCGCATTCAACATCTCCCCATTGGTCGCAGCGCCTCATGTACGGCCATATGTGAAGGCCGGGATCTGCCAACGGTATTGGGAGACGGGCACGCTGCTTCGGTGGAGTGACGTTCACCTCCCCAACAACTGGCAATTGTCGGCCGATCGGGTGCCCATTCCTCTGATCTCGGTGAGCGGCCGCGCCTGCATGAAGGAGATCAACCGCTGCCTCACCAGCCTGCCGTCAAACCTCGTCAAGAACGCCAGGTACGCGGTAGACTCCCCGCTTTGGGACATGTGGCTCTAGGACAAGCACGACCAGCGGTGGCAATCATACTTTGTCGGTCGTGCTCCAAGCCCATCATGGGCGCACTCTGCCAGCCGTGCACGCTCTCAGCCTACCTTGGTCGCACAGTCTGCGTGGGCTCTCATCGACGCTCCCACCCCTCGCCGTCCCCGCCACCACCACCTCCCATGACTGCCGAGAAGGAGGGGAGCTCTATAGGTGCATTCTCAAGGACCCCGTCCGGGAGCACGACCGCACCCCAATGGGAGGGCCTTGATGAGATGTTGGCCTTCTCCACCACAGGCAACGTCGCCATCCCCCAGAGTTGAAGGTCAAGGAGGAGGCCGCCGCCGAGCCATCCTTCACATCATTGGTGTGCCAATCCTAGACATGGACGGACACGGTGTTGTGCATGCCGAAGCACGTGTCCATGCCGCCCGCGTGGGTGGGCGCTAATGCATGGTCGCTGTCCCCACCATGGGAAGAGGTGGTGCAGGCGCTCCGGCCTTGCAGCTGCCATAGGAGCTGCCTGCCTAGCTATGGCAGCCACCACCGTACGTCAACCACACCATCGACGACAAAGAGGAGGAGGACAACGACATCAAAGACGACCATGGCGGCATCAAAGATGACCACGGCGGCAATGTCAAATCTATCTTTTTTATGTTTTTAATTCTAAGTTAAGTTTAAATGTGTGACCGGGACTTGTTTGAACTGTTTTAACTTTATCGTAACATTTAATTAAGTTTATTGTATGTTTTACATGTGCTACCGAGTTTTTTCTCCAAAGTCCAAGCCGTACAAGCTGCGATGCGGCTGACAGTTGGATGCACTAGTAGGCAGATGCCCAAAATCGAACACGGTCGTCCGTTTTCCTCACCCAAATGGACAAAATCCGAATAAAGCGGACATCGGTTTAGGTTCTATGTTGGAGTTGGCCTTAACCAAAACCAATATTCTTTGTTCATACCCAGTCAAGACGATAAAGTTACTCGAGATTTCTTGGACGAGGAGAGAGATGGAGGGGGTGAGTGCAACCAGGAGACATAAGAGCAACTCCAATGCAGTGACCCAAACTGTCTATCAGTGTTTGTTTGCGTCTGATCAAAAAAACAAGGTCCAATGCGCAGACCCATTTCCATTTTTGTTTGTTCGGTGTCCTTTTGGACCCGGTCCGAAGTGGAAACAAAGCGGACATTTTATGCGTCGTCTTTGTCCGGCTGCGTCCGCTGCACGTCCATGCTAGACCATCTGCCATCCAAACAAAAGGGCTCACTCGCCCATCCCACCCCTTTCTCTCTCCTTTCCTCTCTTTCTCGCTCACCCACACTGACTCATAGCATAGAGCATGTCATGGTGCCGACGCAATTGGGCACACCACTATGCAGCAGCTCCACCTTCGGTGGGATCCGATGCCACGACCATGCCACTGGGGCAGGAGTAACAGTAGTTGGGCATACCCGCTGAGGGAGTCCCGGACTAAGGGGTGTCCGGATAGCTGGACTATCATCATCGGCCGGACTCCAAGACTATGAAGATACAAGATTGAAGACTTCGTCTCGTGTCCGGATGGGACTTTCCTTGGCGTGGAAGGCAAGCTTGGCGATACGGATATGTAGATCTCCTACCTTTGTAACCGACTTTGTGTAAGCCTAGCCCTCTCCGGTGTCTATATAAACCGGATGGCTGTAGTCCATAGGACGAACAACAATCATACCATAGGCTAGCTTCTAGTGTTTAGCCTCCTTGATCTCGTGGTAGATCCACTCTTGTAACACACATCATCAATATTAATCAAGCAGGATGTAGGGTTTTACCTCCATCAAGAGGGCCCGAACCTGGGTAAAACATCATGTCCCTCATCTCCTGTTACCATCCGCCTAGACGCACAGTTCGGTATCCCCTACCCGAGATCCGCCGGTTTTGACACCGACATTGGTGCTTTCATTGAGAGATCCTCTGTGTCGTCACCGATAGGCTCGATGGCTTCTTCAATCATCATCAATGACGCAGTCCAGGGTGAGACCTTCCTCCCCGGACAAATCTTCGTATTCGGCAGCTTTGCACTGCGGGCCAATTCGCTTGGCCAACTGGAGCAGATCGAAAGCTACGCCCCTGGCCGTCAGGTCAGGTTTGGAAGTTTGAACTTCACGGCTGACATCCGCGGGGACTTGATCCTCGATGGGTTCGAGCCACAGCCGAGCGTGCCGCACTGTCGCGGCGAGCATGATTTAGCTCTGCGGCCGGACAGTACCTTGGAGGCCGCACTCAAAACCGCTCCGATCTCCAATTCGGAGCCAGCTCCGCAGATCGAGGATGGATGCCTAGACACTGCCTCGGGGGCTGCAACCTCTACGGCGATAGAGCCGAACACTGACTTTCTCCCTCATAAAGCTCGTGACTCCGAGGTGCCGGACTCCTCGCCGGACTCCGAACCTCCCGCGCCCGCCCCGATCGAATCCGATTGGGCGCCAATCATGGAGTTCACCACGGCGGACGTCTCTCAACACTCACCTTTCGGCGACATCTTGAGTTCGCTAAAATATCTCTCGTTATCAGGAGAGACCTGGCCGGACTGCGGTCAGCACGGTTGGGATGCGGACGGCAAAGAAATTCAAAGCCCACCCACCACCCACTTGGTAGCCTCTGTCGACGATTTAACTGACATGCTAGACTACGACTCCGAGGACATCGACGGTATGGACGACGATGCCGGAGACGACCAGGAACCAGCGCCTAACGGGCGCAGGAAAGACACCCCAGCCCACAACGTATACATGGTGGACACACCAAAAGGAAGCGACAATGAGGAAAAACGGGACGTGGCGAAGGACAACTCCCTCAACAAACAAACAAAGCAGCGACGCAAGCGCCGCCCGAAGACCGGCATCGACGAAAATGGCACCCATATGGACCCGGCCCTAGAGCAGGGCGAAGCAGTGGACGACGCACAAGTCAACAAGCAGCCAGCCGGACATGAACTGGACAAGCAACCCATCCCCGGCGAAGATGATCTCACATCACCAGAGCATATGAATCTTCATAAAAGGCTCGTCGCCACTGCAAGAAGTTTGAAGAAGCAAAAGCGGAAGCTCAAAACAGCGGAAGACGCACTCAGAATGAGATGGAGCAAAGTACTCAACACTGCAGATAAATATGGCACTAAGACAAAGAGCTACCCGAAGCGCAAGTTGTTGCCCGAATTTGACGAGGAGGCCTTAGAGCCCCCGCAGTCAAAAAAGAAAGGGGCCGCCTGGTCGGATAGACGACCAGATGACAGGCCAAGAGCAACACAGGGCGCCACACACAAGCCGGCACACGATCAGCATAAAGATCCTCAGAAAAAGGATAACCCAGCCAGGTCTATCTATGGGCCAAAAAAGAAGACTCTAGGAAGTAACACAACCAGCCAGGCATTTGAAGACAAGGCACACCCAAATACAGGGGCGCCGCACACCCACTATGTTTTACCGACGAGGTACTGGATCATGGATTTCCAGCGGGAGTTAAACCCGTAAACATAGAGGCATACGACGGAACAACAGACCCCGGAGTCTGGATTGAGGATTATATCCTAAACATACACATGGCAAGAGGAGACGATCTCCATGCCATAAAATACCTACCCCTCAAGCTCAAAGGGCCGGCTCGGCATTGGCTTAAAAGCCTCCCAGAAAATACGATTGGAAGTTGGGAAGAGCTTGAGGATGCGTTTCGAGCAAATTTTCAGGGGACTTATGTCCGGCCTCCGGATGCAGATGATTTAAGTCACATAACTCAACAGCCCGGAGAATCAGCACGAAAATTCTGGAACAGGTTCCTCACTAAAAAGAACCAAATAGTCGACTGTCCAGACGCTGAAGCCTTAGCAGCCTTTAAACACAACGTCCGAGACGAATGGCTCGCCAGACACCTCGGCCAGGAAAAACCAAGAACAATGGCCGCACTAACAAGTCTCATGACCCGCTTTTGCGCGGGGGAAGACAGCTGGTTGGCTAGATGCAGCACCAGCGACCCGAGTACATCCGAAATCAGGGATGGAAATGGGAAATCACGACGCAAAAAAGATCAGCGCCGGAATAAGGAAAATGGCCCAAATAGTACGGCGGTCAACGCCGGATTCAAAAGCTCTCGGCCGAACAACAAAACACTGCCCCTAAAGGATAACAGTGACGAGCTATCCAACCTAAACAAGATTCTGGATAGACTGTGTCAAATACACGGTACCTCCGGGAAGCCTGCAAACCATACCCACAGAGATTGTTGGGTCTTCAAGCAGTCCGGCCGACTTAACGCCGAACACAAAGGGCTCGACACACCAAGTGAAAGTGACGAAACCCAAAAGCAGCGCTCCGGAAACCAAAAGACTTTCCCATTAGAAGTCAAAACAGTGAACTCACTTCACGTGATAACACGCAGCGCGGCCCCTGCTATACCAGGACACCGTCCGCAGACTGGGGATAGAACCCACCAAAATTCACTATAGAAGCACTTCCTTCAAAGGAGTGACGCCAGGCCTTTTTAGCCAATTTTACAGGCTATGTACCACCAGAGGTCATGTTCGGTTCATCCGACAACCTCCATCGCGAAAAGCTCACTCTCCATCGCCCCATTTAGCAGTAGCCCTTAAGCACTACTGGGGCATGCAGCTTTCGCCCGCTTTAATGCAATACCACATTACGCATCTCTTACGCTTAAAAATGCCCGGTCCACGTGGCATATTCTTAAAACTCCAGGTGTTTCTCGACCACAGAGAATGTGCGGCTGCCTCGACAGCCACACATTATTCCGACCTTGCAGGTCAAAGCCCCTAAAACAGGTCATTTAGACCTCGGATATGGTTAGACGAGTCCGGCGTAACTTAACAAGGGGCTTCCCAGCCGCATACCCCCCTTTTTTTAGGGGGCCGCGCCCATAAATGATGAAAGCCAATAAAGCTCAACTTTCTTCATCTTCCAAATTATACTTTATTCTAATACACTTTTTGCACGATATTTCTTAGAAACTAAGTCCTTCTCTTTTACAGATGAAGCACGTGCTACACCCGTCCAGGATACAGCACAACGGAGACACAGGCGCAGACGTGCAGTAGGGACCCGTTGCAAGGATTCTTTTCAGATTAAGACCCTGCGTAAACCTTTCTCACTGTCTCTTGTTGATACACATCCCCCGGTTTCCTACCAGAGCCGAGGAGGAGGCTGGCGTTTTGGCATCGGCCGCGTCAGAAGTTCCCGCCTGTACCTGGACACCAGGGGCTTAGGGCTTTACTCTGCCCGATATCATAAAGACCGAACACCTCAGGGAGTGTTCGGCGTCTCGAGTTAGGCCTTATATGCATCAGCTCTGAATCATGTCTTTGGTCAAATGTTGGGTTTGCCCGGCTCCTGTGTTTTGCTGCCTTACGTTCCGTATCATCGGCTAACGCGGCACCAGGAGAACTACTGCGATTGTGCCCCGGTTCGGCCGGGAGAGCACCTCAGTAGAGAAAGCCGAAAACCGACTGTCATGATATAGCGAGAGACTGGTCAACCACTCGATCGACCATTGGAATGTTTAGAATTCCCCCGCTTTGACGAAGGACCGCTTCCTGGTCAGTCACATACACGCCCCGAGTTCGGAGAAGCGCGGTGCCATCAGGGGCTATATAGTAGCCCCACATTCGAGCTCCTATGGCTAAGTGAAAGTGATAAAGCATTATAGTCCGGTTGCCTAGTTTGCTATGCTATCACCTCCTTAAAAGGACCAAGACGTTGGATTAAGTGTGAAAAAGCGTTTTTCTTTTTGCAAACACCCCCGCACCATGTGCGTGGGGCCTGAAGCCAAAGACTGCCATCTTTCAGATTATACATATATATACGGCCGCACAGGAGATAGTTCAATACTTGAACACACAAGTATAAAAAGTCATTGCATTATAAACATGATCTTAGAAATCATACATGTCATTCAAACATAACATCTTTCGAGCACTGCGACTCTATTATACGAGCGCCCTGCAGGACTTCCTCAAAGTAATGCTCGGTGGGGAATCGGCTTTTGTCCGAACCCCGGGATGCAACAGCGGTGGCATCCATCTCCGCCCAGTATGTTTTACCACGGGCGAGAGCCATCCGTGCACCTTCTATGCATGCCGACCGCTTCATCGCCTTAATATGCGGCACTGCCCCAAGGAATTGCTGCAACAAGCCAAAATAACTCTTCGGCTTGGGCCTTTTCGGCCACAGATGAGTGACCACATCCGTCATGGCCAGTCCGGACAATCTATTCAGCTCAGCCCACTCAACCAGCCGATCACTCAACGGAAGTGGACGCTCCGGACTATGGAATTGAGACCAGAACAGCTCTTCCATTTCATGATCCTCCTGGCTTCGAAAGTGCACGACTTCGTCAGCCGCACTCGCCGCCAAGTCCAGATAAGGATCCTCCGCACCGTACAATCGGCCCAGCTGAGCATACTTCGGATCCGTGAACTTCCTACGCAGCATAAAGGGCTTTCCAGCCACAATGTCTCCGACCTGACGCAGTTCCTCCTTCATAGCCCGCATCGCACTACGGGCATCCTTGGCCTCGGCATCGGCCTTCTTCAGGTCCTCTTGCTCCGCTCGGCGTTCTCCTTCAAGAACCTCCAGGCGGTCGGTAGCAACTCTTAATTTCATGGCCATTTCGGCCATCTCCTCCCTGCTTCGGCAGTGAGCAGCCTTCTTGGCTTCTAGCCCTTCCGCTGCCTTCAAGGCAGCCGCCTCGCTTTTTCTGGCTTGCTCCTTGGCCCGAGCAAGTTCTGCTCGAAGGTCTTCCACAGCAGCAGCACCATCTGCATCTAAGCATACAATTTGTAAGGAATGGGCGTCAGCTCCCTTACTAACCAACCGCGGGGCAACCACATACCTTGTGACTCATCAAGTCGTCTATTGACCAGCGAGATGTCCGCATCTGCAGTGTCGAGTTGCTTCTTCAGCTCGGCAAATTCATCAGTCCGGCTGGCCACTGAATGTTCCGCCACCTGCATGGGAAAGGCGACAGTTAATAACTGAGTTTATGATCCTAGGCACGCTGTCGTTTTCGACAGCATACCAAGTCTCAGGGGCTACTATCTATACAGGGCGCACTTCATGTGCAAAACTGTCAACAGGTATGTCATTTTTTGCGTACCTCAAATCCCGTCAGTAAACTTCCGACGGCCTCATACAACCCGGTTTCGGCGGACGAGAGCCTCTCAATCACATCACCCATTAATGTGCGGTGATCTTCTGAGATGGACGCCCTCTTAAGCAAATCCTGCAGCTCCACTGGCCGTACTCCAATGGGCGCCGAACTCTCCGGTCCCGCCGGACTCGGGGAGACCCTCCGCGACGACACCTCAGGGTCGTCCGCCCCGCGCGATGGGGCGGCAGATGGAGGCGTTTCGCTTTCCATCATCTCCGGACGAAGGTCTCCCGAAGATGAGCTGTGCTGAGATGGGCTGAGATCCGAACTACAAGGTAAAAACTTCGGTTACCTTTAGACATTAAGCAGGGGTGTCTGATAATTATAAAATCCCCCTTTTCACTTACGGCTCGTTAGAGGGCTGATTCCTCCGAGGAGACAGTACGGCCGGGGTGCTTTCTGGCATAGGACCTTCCGGTACAGATTTCTTTCCCCGCTTTGAGGCCTTGGCCTCCGGGTCTTCGGAAGCGTTCCTCTTATCCCCCTGGAAGGAGGGATTCTCGATTCCTCCCTTACTAAAAACCTCCTTGGCAGAGGTGACAGTTTCCCTGTGCCCCCCTTCGCCCTCATTCGAAGGTGCAACCTCCAACATTTTGATTAACACGGGATCCTGCGTGGTCTCAGGGAGGGGGGCCGGACACCGTATCAGTTTGGCTTGCACTATCCACTCTTGTCCAGGGATAACTGGTTAAAAGGCAAGCTCACGATAAATAAATTCCGGATAAATAAAAGGGATATCCGGACACAGGGCTACTTACTTGAGTATACGGGCGATTGCAGCTTAGGCCAGCATCCTCGGTCAATTCCGGATGCGTCTCTTGCGATCCGAAGAACAGTTTATACATCTCCATGGGAGTCAAACCCATCAAGTGTTGAAGAGCTCGTGCCCCTCCGGATTAAATTCCCACAGGCGGAGGGGGCGACGTTTGCAGGGTAGTAGGCGCCGGATCAACATGACCTGCACCACTGCGACCAGATTGATCTCCCTTTCTTGGAGGCCTCGAATCCGGTCCTGCAACAGGGGAACGTCTTTGGGCGGCCCCCAGTCACGCCCCTTGTTGACCCATGACGTCAGCTACTGTGGAGGGCCCGAGCGAAAGACGGGCGGCGGCTTCTGCCTGCTGCCCCGGGGAGCAGTGATATAAAACCACTCCTGTTGCCACAAGCCGAGCTCTTCCTAGAAAGAGCCCTTGGGCCATGGAGCTTCGGCCCTCTTGCTTATAACCGCCCCGCCGCACTCTGCCTGACGCCCCTCGATCATCTTCGGCTCCACGTTGAAGGTTTTGAGCCACAAGCCGAAGTGAGGGGTAGTGCGGAGGAAGGCTTCACAGACGACAATGAATGATGAGATGTGGAGGATGGACTCCGGAGCTAGGTCGTGGAATTCCAGCCCATAGTAAAACATGAGCCCCCTCATGAAGGGATCCGTCGGGAAGCTAAACCCCGACGGAAGTGAGACACGAACACGACGCTCTCGCCAGGCTCGGGAGTTGGGATAACTTGCCCTCGGGCAGGCAGCCTATGCGAAATTTCGTAGGTTAAGTACCTGGCATCTCTCAGCTTTAGCACGTCCTCCTCCATGACGGAGGAGGGCATCCACCGGCCTCGTAGGTCAGGACCGGACATTGTCGAAGATCGAAGGTACCTGAATTTGGCAGCCCTGGGTGTTGGAACTCGGGGAGAGGGGCAGATTCGATAGAGGATTGAATAAAAAGAACGGGCCTTGGTCTCATTATAAAGAGGAAGAATACCAAGAGCCGTCCCCGTGACCGTTTGGAACCCGCCTTCGATGGAGGGGGCGTGGCAACGGGCGCGGTTGGGTTACCCATGTCCGTATTGATGGGAATCCCGGAATAAGGGGAACACGATCTCTGCTTCGACAAGACGTGCCAAGGAAACCGCCTCGTTAAACACGCTAAGGTGGAACAATAAAAACAATTCGAAGGCCTGAAAGTGGTGTGATGTCACGCCACGGAATATGTCAGCAGATTGATCTCGTGTAATATTATTCTCTCTACGGTGGTATGTGGAATTTATTTTTGCAGAGCCGGACACTATCCTGGTGTTCACTATCTTCTATAAATTATTCGGAGGAGGAACCCGCCTTGCAATGCCGAAGACAATATGCGCGCCGAACTCATCGTCATTGAAGCCTGGTTCAGGGGCTACTGAGGGAGTCCCGGACTAAGGGGTGTCCGGATAGCCGGACTATCATCATCGGCCGGACTCCAAGACTATGAAGATACAAGATTGAAGACTTCGTCCCGTGTCCGGATGGGACTTTCCTTGGCGTGGAAGGCAAGCTTGGCGATACGGATATGTAGATCTCCTACCTTTGTAACCGACTTTGTGTAACCCTAGCCCTCTCCGGTGTCTATATAAACTGGATGGCTGTAGTCCATAGGACGAACAACAATCATACCATAGCCTAGCTTCCAGGGTTTAGCCTCCTTGATCTCGTGGTAGATCCACTCTTGTAACACACATCATCAATATTAATCAAGCAGGACGTAGGGTTTTACCTCCATCAAGAGGGCCCGAACCTGGGTAAAACATCGTGTCCCTCGTCTCCTGTTACCATCCGCCTAGACGCACAGTTCGGGACCCCCTACCCGAGATCCGCCGGTTTTGACACCGACACCCGCCTTCCTTGCTCGCTAGCCAACTAGCCCGGCCTCACCTTGCCTCGCCCGCGCTTCGGCAGCGCTCTTGGCCGCGTTCACCCTGTCGTTCCCGACCTCGCTTCTCATGCGCCTAACCGGCGCTCCTGGCCCCACCTCGCCTTCCCCGTGTCGTGCCCAGCCTCGCCTCCCCCGCCCTCGCCCAATGCTCCTGGCCGCGGCCGACCTCATCGAGCTCGCATGCGGTGGGCATGATTGGCTGCCAACCTCCCCTCTTGCGACACGAGCACGCCCCGGCCGTGCCCGCCCCCATGCCACTACTAGGAAAATGCCTATACATAGGAGCTTAGTAGTAGCGCTGGTTATGGGTTTCGCACTCGCCCGATCGGTGCTCCTGGCCTCACCTCGCCTCCCCGCACCCGACCTCACCTTCCCCGCACCTGGTCAGCTCTCCTGGCCGCGCCCGGCCTCGTCGAGCTCGAGCGTGGTGGCCATGGGTGGTTGCCAATCTTCCCTCTCACGGCGTGGGCGCTCCAGGTCATGCATGCTCCCATGCCCGCAGTTGCCCGGCCGCTGCGCTCGAGCTCAATGGCGTGGGTCATTCGGTGATTGCGCACCATCGCCAAGCACGTGTTGTGGCATGCAAGAGCTCTGTCTCATGCGCGTCACGTATGGTGGACGGTGTTGGTGAGGCTGCTGCAGCGAGACGCGGATGTCATGGGCGCTCATGGTTCCGGCAAGGCGGGAGCTCACGACTATGCGGTGATGCAGAGCGCACGATGGCGCGGCACGTATCAGGCGCGGGAACTCAGGGCGGCGGCATGGGAGCTCGAGGCAGTTCACCCACTAGGTGTTCGATGGAATGTCAGGGCAGACACGTCACAAAATGTGTCAGGCCCAGTTAGACGCACCAGCCGACCCAAATGAAAAAAGGGACATGGCCGAGCGGATGGGTGACCCAAAAGGACAAAAAGCAGACAAAATCGGAGTCCGTTTGGGTCACCGTGTTGGAGTTGCTCAACTCCAACATGAAGACCCATTTCGTCTGCACGTGTCCATATGGGTCGAAATGGGTACAAAAGTCGGTCCAACACGCCGACCCAAACGGACGCGCCTCCGCTTTTTGTCCATCAGGCGACCCATTTCAGGCCCAAATTTGGGCCTCGTTTGCATCAGCACAGACATGCGTGATGCCCGCCTACTCATCCCCAGGCCCGCGAGTCGGTGGCACATTGGCCATTCCATCTTCCTCCCGTCGACAGCCAATACACCCATCTGCCCCACCCATCGCTGTGGCAGCCCAATTTTGGTGCCACCTGAAGGAAATATGTCCTAGAGGCAATAATAAAGTTATTATTTATTTCCTTATTTCATGATAAATGTTTATTATTCATGCTAGAATTGTATTAACCGGAAACTTAGTACATGTGTGAATACATAGACAAAACATATTGTCCCTAGTATGCCTCTACTTGACTAGCTCGTTTATCAAACATGGTTATGTTTCCTAACCATAGACATGTGTTGTCATTTGATGAACAGGATCACATCATTAGGAGAATGATGTGATGGACATGACCCATCTGTTAGCTTAGCATTATGATCGTTACAGTTTCATTCCTACTACTTTCTTCATAACTTATACATGTTCCTCAGACTATGAGATTATGTAACACCCGAATACTGGAGGAACACCTTGTGTGCTATCAAATGTCACGACGTAAATGGATGATTATGAAGATGCTCTACAGGTGTCTCCGCAGGTGTTTGTTCGGTTGGCATAGATCGAGATTAGGATTTGTCACTCCGTGTTTCAGAGAGGTATCTCTGGGCCCTCTCGGTAGTGCTCGTCACTATAAGCCATGCAAGCATTGTGACTAATGAGTTAGTTGCGGGATGAATTATTATGGAACGAGTAAAGAGACTTGCCAGTAATGATACTGAACTAGGTATGAGGATACCGACGATTGAATCTCGGGCAAGTAACATACCGATGACAAAGGGAACAACGTATGTTGTTATGCGGTTTGACCGATAAAGATCTTCGTAGAATATGTAGGAGCCAATATGAGCATCCAGGTTTCGCTATTGGTTATTGACTGGAGATGAGTCTCGGTCATGTCTACATAGTTCTCGAACCCGTAGGGTCCGCACGCTTAACGTTCGATGATGATATGTATTATGAGTTATGTGTTTTTGATGACCGAACTTTGTCCGGAGTCCCGGATGATATCACGGACGTGACAAGGAGTCCCAAAATGATCGAGGCATAAAGATCGATATATTGGATGGCTATATTCAGACACCAAAAGTGTTCCAAACAAGTTTCAAATAAACCGGAGTGCTGGAGGGTTATCGGAACCCCCCGGGGGAACTAATGGGCCTCATGGGCCTTGGTGGAGAGAGAGGAGCGGCTAGGGCAGGCCGCACGCCCCCTCCCCTTGGGTCTGAATTAGTCTAGGGAAGGGGGCAGCGCCCCCCTTTCCTTCGGCTCTTGAAATAGTTTGCAAAAGTTACATATTAAATTTCAAATGGACAAACAATATAACATAAACACAATTATTGAATAATTGAAGTCCATTTTTGCAATGTAAATTGACAAAAATAAAAGATTAACAACATGTCCATATAACAAACTTAGCGATGTTCCAACTAAACATCTATTACAAAACTATCAATATCTAGATGATGCGCTTAAGATATTCATTAGTAGAACGTCCGTGCGTTTCTATGGGCATACAAATGGTTAAGGTCGTCTCCGAGGTCGAAACTCATTTCTCCCTCATACGTCCGGGTGTGTTCGGACATCACACGGGCACCCAGCGGCCTCTCCAAAATTCAACATCGACAGTCCAGGCTCATCCAAATCTAACCCATGTGTGGGGGAGAAATGTGACTGTCCAGACTATCCCATGTTATCTCCAAACGCGGTCCCAACACAAAAACCCCATCCCACGAAGCACCCTTCACTTTTCCTGTCGGACCCTCCACTTCCTGCTCGGTTTCTCGCCGTACGGGACATTTCTCGCTGGAGCCCTCGCCTTGAAAACCGGATGACACCCACCTCACCTTGGCCATGTCGCTCTCTCTCCTTCACACCGCACTTCCCCACAGACAGCCAAGGAGAAATGCACCACCAACCGCCCCGCTCTCCGCCCTGATCCCCTCCCCCCGTGTTCGTGTTGATCCGCCATTGCCATCAAGGGGAAGGAGGCGTGCGCCGCCCTTGACGCCCCCCGAGCCAAGAAGGCAGATCCAATTTATCCTGGGCCATTGTCACATTGTAACATACAATTGAATGTCATGCATTACCAAGAAACTAAAATATGATGTCTTTTGTTGGACATGCAATAGATACACCACCATTTCCGTTATTAACTCTTGAAGAAACTAACAAATGCATTTACCCTTCTATCATAACTAAAAAATTGTATGACTTGATGAAAAAATATATGAACCGCTCGCTCATACAATTTGCTACAAAGCTATCTTTAATGCGCAATTTACCACATTTTCTGAAGTAGAAAAATTACTCCGCTCAGTCAGCTGTAACCGAACATACCAACCCAAACCCCCATCCCACTCACTCTCAACCCTCACTCTTATCACAAAATCCACTAACTCATGTTCCAAGTGAGCCAGTGATCGACACCGCCATATTTGATCCACAATAAGGGACAAGGGTGGCAACCACCTTCCCATCTTAGTGCTAGTACCTCCTAGTTCTATACTGGACCCACCTTTCATCCGGGATCTACCATGACGGCACCACACTCATGCATTGCCACTCATGCATTGCCACGGAAAAAAAGCTATGGATATAAATGTTGGTCCAAAGCATGAAAAATGTCAATGTTTCTCTTCTCTTCCCTCCCTTGCGTGCACATGCCTGTTTCGTGGTACATTTTTTTGTAGAATCAACATTTATGCTAAATGTTAATATGGTGAGAGAAATAGAATCAATATTTTCTTTGTAGAATAAATCTACTTGGTTAGTCAGAAGCTCTTGCCTTACTTAATCATTTGAACATTATGAATGGTTATGTGTTTAAACACTATGCACTCAAAAAGTATCAATTAGATCCATCACTATATATAATTGTCACCTATTCAGAGAAGTATTGACAAATCATTCGACTAAACGGATGCATCGAGCAACATCCTCCAGGACTGGTCTGCAAAAGCATCAAATCATAAAATTCAGATTTATTCATAGGATTTTCATACTATACCAGAGTTGGGAGCAGCAAAGAAGTGGAACTCAAGGAGGCATCGTCTGTGAGGAACCCCTCTAGAGCGTTGCTGGGTCATCTTAGTGCGAGGAACCACACCTGTTTTTTGTCTGAATTGATGTGAGAAGCATGCATGGTGCTGAATCTAAAAATAAAACATGGAGTGGTACCTATCATCAGAAGAAAATTAACTACGGTCGTGCATTGCGGCGAGAGCTGAAAATTTTCAACACAAAAAGCTGAAAATTTTCAACACAAAAATCCTAAGAATACAAATCCTGCAAATCAAACGACCACCCATAGTAAAATTATTAAGTACTGTTTTCTTTCTCATTTGCTCGAAGCATTACTTGTCTTTACATGCGAGGACACTGGTTGAATGAGAAATACACATTTTGTTGATTGTCGTCCTTGTATAAATATATATTAGTAAAAATAAAGACATAAAATCAATAATCCCACACACTTCGACATAATACACGTTGCCCATGCCACTGGAGAAGATAGTGTGGCTTGTCAATATCAGCATATAGTACTAATATTCCGTGGTTAGTCCCTGCAAAAGGAAAGAGCAATCACATAAGTATTTCATGCTGCATTTGCAAACTAAAGCCACAAAAATACATAACAAAATCACAAGGTACTCACCCAAAAGCTTAGTTTTTTCTATATTGGCCTCACTTTGTCATCAAATGCTAACAGTAACATCCCATTTTAGTTTCATAATTCTTCCTATATGTCTAGTAATCTGAAAAAAAAGTGTCTACAAAATCACATCAGATTGTTAGTACAAATCATATCAATTTTTTACTGGATATGCACATACTCCCTCCATCCTATAATATAAGATGTATATTGGTTGTAGTAACATCTTATATTAGGGACGGAGGGAGTAGAAATTATTTCTCCATTTGATTCATCTCCACGCTCCATAATTGGCATCCATCTACAAGCACAAGCCAATTGTGGCAAGAAGGTCTTTGTAATGCAGCGTGCACCAAGTGTTTTAGAAGATCTACGATGATGCACGCCTACGAATTCAGGCCCGAGTTTATGGGTTGTACATTCGGAGAAAGGGGTGTTTGTTGGCCAATGTGCCTCTTCTTTCATGCTTGCGCCCAGTTTGCCCCCTACGGGGGGATGTTTGCGTCCACCCACACGTGTACATTATGTTCTTCTCATCTTTAATGCAACGAGGCTAAAGTGCTTCTTGCCGTTTCACCAAAAGAGCCAATTTCAAGTTTTTTAAATACAGAAATAATTCGCATAGACATTAGGATCATGAAAATGATAATGAAAAGAGCCAATTTCAAGATTTCTAAATACAGAAACACTTCACATTAACTGACTAATGCCTTTTGGTACTCCTAATCATTTTAACACAAACTATGTATGTCATTGGCAGCACAAAATAATTGAGAGCCTATATATATAATCAATTACATTTCGGAGAAATATAATAATGTAAGTTACCTCAAGTGAGAAATGTACTTCCCCTCAACTGCCCTGCTCTTTCCTCTATCTTCCTCTAAGTTAGCCTCTGGAAATTGTTAACAACACTGCATATCAGAAAATTTGTTAGACAAGGGCATAAGTTGTGAATACTCCTGCATAGACAAAATAACTGAGAGAAGGAGGCTAGAGAGGATATGTCAATATACCCTAGGATGTTGAAAGCTCTTTATTTCAGAGTCACGGCAAAGAAGATGGAACATACGGCTAAAATCTAACATCTTTCTTAGTTGTACAAACCTATGAAAATGAGGAAGTAGTGCAAATGCAAAGAATGCCGGAAAAAACACAACCACGAGACAAGCAATTTATTAA
The DNA here is from genome assembly GCF_018294505.1 of Triticum aestivum. Classification (NCBI taxonomy): domain Eukaryota; kingdom Viridiplantae; phylum Streptophyta; class Magnoliopsida; order Poales; family Poaceae; genus Triticum; species Triticum aestivum. The sequence goes on from NC_057795.1 coordinate 509,371,830, forward strand.
CTACCTTGGTAATGATAGAACATTACAGAGTTCATGAGCTCTATACCATCAGGTGGCGACATGGTCCTGCAAGTCATGTTCGAGAAGACAATGAGATTTAAGTTGCAAGAAGTGCGTCTGTTATGCTATCTATTTCATTAAAAATAATTAATAAAATTAAATTATTGTGGATCAAATCTATTAAAATCTAAACATACCATCCAGAAAACTGTTGTAGGGGTGTCACTGGATGCAAATCTTGCTAGTCCAAGACCACATATCTTGAGTTTGCAGTTCCCTTGGAAGTCACATATCTTGAGTCCTACCCTAATCCAAAACCACATATCTTGAGCCCTACCACAAATCGCTCAGAAGTCAGAAATGATTCCTTGGACATATATTCTTTGGTAGATACTGCAAGTCTGCAACCTGAGGTCACAACTATTTCACTTGAGTGTCAACATGTCAAAATCTAGTGTAAGAAGAAATTATCCAAAAAATTCCTTTAGTAGGACTCAAAGAGAGATAAGATTGGCAGCTTCCACTATATGTTTACAAAATAAGAATTACTTAAAATACACAACCCATTTTCTTGAGAGCCTTGGGCTAAACCAAGTTCCGAAGAAACAATTTGGTCAGCATATTTTAGAACTCTGCAATCACTAATTGCACTACCATTAGTCTGAAAAATTCTCAAGCACATTATTTCTGAATTCCATAGTATCCATAATGTTGCCGATGGGACAAACATCATATGGCAAGTGCTCTCTGCACATGTGAAATCAAAAGAGGTACATGCTATTTACCTGATGTACGAATCATATCCGGTCTGTTCACAGCCATTTATGACATTTTGGCATTCAGATGGTTGCTCACAGAAAGCGAGTTGTCCCAATCTGCACACTTCAAATCAGAAAGAAACTTCTCTACTGCCTGCTATCCCTAGCAGCAGCCAGTCGCAGGACCCTCGCCTTCCTTGGCATCGGCCTGCCATGTAACAGAGGTTGAATTATGATAAATATAATCCTGGACTATGTAAAACCAAATGATGACGTGAACATAAAAGGCACTTGATTTCTACAACTGATCTAACGAACTAAAAATAGTCTCCTTATAGATGATGACGTGAACATAAAAATAGTCTCCTTATAGATGTAAAACCAAATGATGACGTGAACATAAAAGTCACCATACGCCTATTTTTTCCTCGGTTTGTCTCACCCGTGAACAACCAACTTTATAGAAGAAGAAAACACTCGACACATAAAATGAAAGACCTTATAGAATATGGAAGTGTTCCTTGCTCCAGCAACATTGCCGACATATGCATCTCCTCATTTCCTCAAGCAACAGCCAACCATGGCGCTTCTCCATTTCTGAAGCAAGTTAATATGATAGAATCAGGAATAAATCTATACTTATCTCCATTTCTGAAGCAAGTTAATCTGAATGATATTTGAGGCTAGTATGGGCCGGAGTGACATATATGACTGAGATAATGTAACAAAACTATGCATATTCATGTGGATCACGAAATAGATCAGAAGCTCGTATTTCAATATCAGCGAATGGACGTGCAAATTTTGTGCAGAGTCGCGTTTGGTTCTGCAAGATCTAAAGGGAAAAAAATACAGTGAGAGGCTCACGCTGCTGCTGCAGGCTAACGTACCTTGAGGAGGCACTGGATTCGGGCTTGGAGGAGGACGTCATGGGAGAACGATGTCCGGGTCGTTGGATGTCCGCGCCACCAGGGGTCTCCTCTTCCTCCTTTTTTTTTGAGAAGAATAAATAATTGGTGTCAAGCATAAGATTGACAAGACCAGATATCAAGAAAACACACCAAATCACTCGAACTAGCCCCGATTCGATTAAGATTCAGAATAAGTAGCAGGTACAGGTACAGATCGAGGATCAATCCCAATTTCTACAGAGTAATCTAGGGTTCTAGAGCTACGCTAGGAAGTACAACTTGTAGAATGGGGAAAGATGCCGAGGGATTGCTTGGAGAAGGAGATAAGTAGCCGCGGTGGTGCCTCGCATATGCTCTGCTTCTGTCTGTAGGTGTCCAGCTATTGACGGCAACGGTGTGACGAGGAACAGGATACTGTTGGGGACGAGCGTCGTTGATCGTCACTTAACGCCTTCAATCTTGGTCGTCCATATCCCATATGAGTAACGCTTCGTCCTCGCTGCATATTTCTTCAGTTAAGGTGTTCAGTTCGTCAGGTAACTGCACTTGAGTTGCAGGGTCCTGACAATTGCCCTCCTCGGAGGACGATCCTTGTCCTCGAGGATCCTTTTGTGGGAACAACGCTCGGATGGTTGCGTTGAAGAACTCCGGGAAGGTGAACTTGATGAAGTCAGCGTCTTCCCATGTAGCTTCTTCCGGGGACATATTCAGCCATTGGACGAGCCACTGTGTTACTAGTTTGGGAGGACGAGGAACTGCACGTGTTTCCAAAACCATGATTGGAGCCACTTTGATCTTGCCAAAGGCGTCCACGAGTGGTAATCCTGGAGCAGGGACAATTGTAGGTCCAATATGGCGCTTGAGCTGACTCACATGAAACACATTATGTATTTGTGCATTGTCAGGCAACAGTAACTTGTAAGCAGAATTCCCAATCCTTTGTATTATGCGAAAAGGCCCATAGAATTTTGTGGCTAGCTTCAATCCAGTTCTAATGCCAAAAGTAGCTAATCGATATGGCTGCATTTTGAGATATACCATCTCTCCCTCTGTAAAGTGTCTTTCTGTTCGTTTAGCATCAGCATATTTCTTCATTCGTTGTTGGGCAACTAGCAGGTTCTGCTTTAATTGTTGCTGCATAACTTCCCTCTTTTGCAAGAATGACTGAGCTTCTGTATCACTAGGTCCAGGGATTGAAACCTCTCCAAAGAGTGGAGGAGGGAAACCATACAAGCACTGAAAGGGTGAATATTTTGTTGTTGTGTGATAAGAAGTATTGAACCACCACTCTGCCATGGACAGCCAGGAGCACCATTTCTTTGGTTCTTGAAATGCCATAACTCTGAGATAAGCTTCTAAACACTGGTTCACCCTCTTAGTTTGGCCATCAGACTGGGGGTGGTGTGTTGTGCTCATGTTGAGTTTCACTCCCAGAGATTTGAATAAGGCTTGCCAAAAATTACTAGTGAAAATGGTGTCTCTGTCAGTAACCATAGACACTGGAAGACCATGTAGTTTGAACACATTATCAATGAATGCTTGCAGCACATGAGTTACAGTAAATGGATGAGATAGGGCAATGAAGTGTGAATATTTTGTAAACCTGTCTACTACCACCAGTATCACATCTTTGCCCTGAGACTTTGGTAATCCTTCCACAAAGTCCATGGAAATGTGTCTCCGCACCATATCTGGAATAGGTAGTGGATCAAGCAGTCCAGGGTAATGACAATGTTCTCCCTTAGCTCTCTGGCAAACTGGGCATTGCTGGATGAATTTCTCAGTGTGTTGTTTAAGGTTTGGCCAATAGAAAATCCTCTTGATTCTGTGGTAAGTGGCCCTTACTCCTGAGTGTCCCCCAACAGGAGAGGATTGGAAAGTGGAAAGCAGTTTCTGTTGGAAGTCAGGGGCAGATCCTATGTAGATTCTTTTCTTATATCTCAATACACCTGCTGTATATGTATAAAGGGGCAAGGATTGACTGCCTGCAGTTAGTTGCTCAATGAGGTGTTTGCATTTGTCATCTGCCTTATAAGAATCTTCAATTTGATCTGTCCAACTTGGTACTGCTATTGAGAGAGACATTGCTTGAGGCCTCCTGGATAAGGCATCAGCTGCTTTGTTCTCCTTTCCTTTCTTGTACTCAATGGTGTAAGTGAATTCCAGTAGTTTAAGCATTAACTTGTGTTGAATTCCTTCTGATATCCTTTGTTCAGTTATGTATTTCAGACTCTGATGGTCTATCTTAATGATCAGAGATGATCCCAGGAAGTAATGTCTCCATTTTCTTAAAGATTCCAGGATAGCTACTGCCTCTTTTTCATATGTAGATAGAGCAGCTGCTTTTGGCCCCAGGGATTTGCTATAATAAGCAATTGGCCTGTGTTTCTGCATGAGAACAGCTCCAATGCCAGCTCCAGAAGCATCACACTCTAGCTCAAAAGGGATAGAAAAATCGGGAAGGGCTAGGACAGGAGCATTAGTTAAACTGTATTTCAACTTGTTGAAAGCTGTAGTTTGCATTTCTGTCCACAGAAAAGAGTCCTTCTTCAACAAATCATGTTGTGGTCTGTAGATCATGCCATAATTCCTGATAAACCTCCTATAATATCCAGCTAAGCCGAGAAAGCTTCTTAATTCAGTGATATTAGAAGGTGTGGACCATTGCTACACAGCAGTGATTTTCTCAGGGCCTGTTGCCACTCCCTAAGCAGAGATGACATGTCCAAGGTATTCCACTTTGGAAGTGCCAAAAGTACACTTGGATTTGTTGAGCAGTAGGTTATTTTCCTTTAATATGTACAGGACCAGCTTCAGGTGTTTTTTATGTTCTGCTTTGGTTTTGCTGAATATCAGAATATCATCAAAGAAAACCAAAACAAACTTCCTCAGATAAGGGACAAAAAGCTTGTTCATAAGAGCTTGAAAGGTTGCAGGTGCATTTGTCAATCCAAAGGGCATCACCAAAAATTCATAGTGCCCTGAGTAAGTTCTGAATGTTGTTTTATGCACATCTTCGGCTTTCATTCTAATCTGATGGTACCCAGATTTTAAGTCTAGTTTACTAAAAACTGCTGCTCCTTGAAGTTCATCTAGTAAATCTTCAATCATTGGTATAGGAAACTTGTTTTTTATTGTTTGTGCATTTAACTTCCTATAATCTATGCACAATCTCCAAGTTCCTCCTTTTTTCCTGACCAATATGGCTGGTGATGCATAAGGACTTAGGCTATGCTGAATGATGTGTCTGGATAGCAAGATTTTGATTTGTTGTTCCATTTCATCTTTTTGCAAATGGGACACCCTGTAAGGTCTCACATTGGGAGGTGTGGAGTTTTCCTGGAGGGGTATTGAGTGATCACAATCTCTTGGAGGAGGCAAAACAGTAGGCTCTTTGAACAGTTCATCATACTGTTCCAAAACTTGCAGTATATCTTCTGGTGTTTCTTGTGCAGCTTGGAATTCTTTGCCAGCAGTTGACATGAAGTGAAGGCTCATAGTAAAACCCACTACTCCCTTAGAACACATCTGTTCCAGTTTCTCTGCTGAAATTATTTTAGGAACAACAGTAGTTGTGTAAGCTTGTCCTTGGTCATAGTGACTGTTCTAGCTTCAAAGTCACTTGCTATGGGGTTGTGTTGGTTTAACATATCACAACCTAGAACCACATCATATCCTTGTAGTTCCAACACTGTGAAATCATTTGAGAATGTTTCATTGCATATTTTGAAGCTGGTGTTGGGAGCATGAGCACCTAAAGTTAATGAACCCCCACCTGCTACTGTTACTCTCCTAGTAGGAGTATTTATCAGCTGGCAGTTAGCTTTCAAAGCAAACTTCATATCAATGAAGGTGTTAGTACTGCCAGTGTCCACCAAAGCTACCCCTTGTCTGCCCCCCACAAGGATATGTACTGCTAGAGTAGAAGGGGAAGCATTTCCTGAAATTGCTTGCGCAGAAATGTGCATGCACTGATTATCAGATTCAGTCCATTGACCTTCAGCTGCGAGCACTGCAAGATGTGCTTCTTCTTTAGGTGTGACCTCTTCAGTGTTCTCAGGACCAGCTATAGCATGTACTGAAGGTGCCTGTTTGCATTTATGGCCTGGCACCCAGGGTGCATTACATCTCCGACAAACTCCTGGTTTTTTTGTTGCTGGAGCTACTGGTGGTACTTGCAAATTAGGAGCTGGTGGAATAGGATGTTTCTGTTGTCCAGGATGGGCTTGCAGTCGTTCTTGCTGGTTCATGTAAGATTGGTACTTTGCTTGCAGTCCACTCTCATAGTCCCTTGCTAACCAGTAAGCATGGTTAAGGGTTTTAGGTCTCTGTGGCCTTAACTTGCATCTTATGCTGGGCTTTAATCCATTGACAAAACTGACAACATAGTATTGCTCCTGCAAATAGGGGTGTTCAGCTCTTACAATGGCCATGATTTCTTCAAACTTGTCAGTGTATGCAGCAACTGACAGTGTGTTTTGTTTGAGGCTATGAAACTTCTCCAATATTTCATAAATACTATGATCAGCAAATCTGTCACAGATCCTTCTGCAGAATTCCTCCCAAGATGTTTTTGTATTGTCCAGTTGAGCACTCCTAACCCAATTGTCTACTCTTCCAGTGAAATAAGTAAGGGCCAAATCGACTTTACATTCATCAGGAGTTTGAGCCAATTGGAAGTATTTAGTGACCTGTCAGATCTAGCCGAGGGGATTTTCTCCATTGAAGCAGGGGAAATCCAATTTAGGCCCTTTTGAAATGCTTCTCATAAACTGAGCCGCACGTTCAGGCTGATACTGTGTCGTGTGGCTTGCCTGCAACTGTACTGCTGGATTAGTACCACTGTTCTCATTTGGTGGTTGCTGCACACGCTGTTCAGCCCGTGGTTCTCCTTGATCTTGCTGTTGCTGTTGATTTTGATTTTGCAGAGTTGTCACAGATGCTAAAGCAAAGGACTCAGGGGCGGGTGGGTTGGGGTTTTCAGACCGCATAGTGCACAAGATGGAGAAGATTTCCTGCTGAACTTCTGCGTTCTTCTCCACTAGTAACTCAACTTTTCCCAACTGCTTCTCCAGGGACTCGACAGAGAGCAACCTGGTGTTGACCTGATCTATCTGATCTTGGATCTGATCTTGCTTGTGACTCAAAATGCCCACTTCCTAGCGAAGTGTGTCGATTTCTTCAGCTATCTCGTCCATGTGCTTCGTTCGGGTAGGCATGGTCTCACTCACGGCTCCGGAATTTTACAGTGGAACGAGTCCGAAACCCTCGCCGGTGATCTCTCCCTTCCGCTGAAGAATTCGCCTCCGAAGAACACCGCCACCGCAATCGGCAACAAGCTGTGGAATTTTACCAAGCCGAGACCCAACCACAGCGTGTTCCGACCGATCCGCCTCCGAGGAACGCCTGGCTCTCTGATACCAATTGACAATACCAAATATCAAGCAAACACACCAAATCACTCGAACTAGCCCCGATTCGATTAAGATTCAGAATAAGTAGCAGGTACACGTACAGATCGAGGATCAATCCCAATTTCTACAGAGTAATCTAGGGTTCTAGAGCTACGCTAGGAAGTACAACTTGTAGAATGGGGAAAGATGCCGAGGGATTGCTTGTAGGAGGAGATAAGTAGTCGCGGTGGTGCCTCGCACGTGCTCTGCTTCTGTCTATAGGTGTCCAGCTGTTGACGGCAACGGCGTGACGAGGAACAGGATACCGTTGGGGACAAGCGCCGTTGATCGTCACTTAACGCCTTCAATCTTGGCCATCCATATCCCATATGAGTAACGCTTCGTCCTCGCTGCAGATTTCTTCAGTTAAGGTGTTCAGTTCGTCAGGTAACTGCACTTGAGTTGCAGGGTCCTGACAAAGATCAACAAAAATAAGTCTGACGGGAGACAAATCAAACACCCTGGATAGCATCTTTTCGGTGGCCAAAGAATTGATCTAATTAAACACAAGCACGCAAATATCATGAATAGTACCTTTCGCTCTCGCCATTGCAGCGCATGCAGCGGCCACCCTCAGGCACGCGCGCGTTCGCTCACTCGGCAGTCCCCACAGCCGCGCTCGCCTTGGCCCTCGGCCATGGCCGGCTCCTCGGTTCGAGTCGACACACAGCCAATGCACGATGACGGCTCTTGGCGGGCTACTAAAGCGGCGGCCATTGGCCGCTCACAGCGCACCACCCGCGCGCGGCTCTCGGCGGCGGTGTAAAGGCCCTTTGCGGCCACAGGTGAAAGTTACTCCTTTTGATCCCCTCTCGATCGCCCATGTCAAGAGTCCCGATTTTTCAGGGGATGGATCTGCGGTGGTGTGCGGCTCCTGAATCAGCGTCGGATCCTGGACGTGATCAATGGCTGGTCCTCAACGGGGTCGGCGGCGTCTCTTGAAGTGGATCATCCGATGGAGGGCGGCGGCTTTGATGTGCGAGGGCGGTGGCGAAGGCATGGAGCGGCGGCGGCGAAGGGACGAAGGGCGGCGGCGGGCGAACGAGGGCAGAGAGTCTGCGTGCGAGTGTTTCTAGAGACCATATATAAGAACCTACATCACATAAGCAAGCAATCATAAACTGCCCAACAGATTAATAGGACAAAGTACATTCGAATAACCAAAGTCACATACCTTCCGACAAGAAGTTGTACTTCCATCCAGCGTCATGGTGCCTAGTTGAATTGCTTCCAAGCTCTGGCCGCGATCAGAAGAGACTGATATGAAGCAGAGCAGGCAAAACTTGTCTTGCCGACATATGCATAACTGAAACAAGTAGGTTGAATCACAGATGAAAACCAAGAAAAAACAAAACAAAAAAAAGTTTGAATAATGTGGCCTCGACCCTCAGAACAACGAGGAGAACCTCGACGCAGAGTATAACAAAACATGTCCCCTACACATGCGATGCACGGGAGGATGGCGACAGCCCCGACGCAACCACACACGGGAAGAATGCGGTGTTTCAAGAGACAGTGTTACACGATGATATGAAACTCGCGTTGCAGCATCCACCTCAATGTCCCAACTTCGGAAAATATTTGTCTCGATTCAAGATTACAACCACAATATAATTCCATGCAATAACTATTCGGCAATTTCCTGTCTGTTTCTGAGACACATGCCATATAGCAAATCAAGAACTATTAATGTTGTGCAGGTAAACAATAAATACAAAGTTGAACACAAGGGCCTGGATGTGAAATACATTTAATCAAATTGAATTTATTTAGAAGTACTTATTATATGGCCACAGTATCTTAAAGCCGTATTGAGCCTCTGACTACTCAGGCACTCACCCATCTCATGTCTACTTCTTATCGGATGGACTTCAACCTTTCTGATTCAAACAACTCATCTAGAACGCTGTTTACCTGATGTTGTTTACCTAACCCCAGTACATGTAGATGCGCACTTTAGGTTACTAATAATTTTTCAAATATAGGAGCCTCTATAGAACATGAAAATAATGGAGGAGAGGAGAGATAAAACCAAATTGCAGTCCAGGTACAGTACGAACTTACCTAGGCAGGTGCTACAGCCTGCGAGGCATTGCACCCAGGGCATATCTTGATGCCTCTGCTCCTGATCGCCTCCAGGAACTTCTCCAGCATGTAGTGATTCATACTGCAGACCCACAATAATACTTAAAATAGATAGAAGAAAGTGGATATACTGCATAATTTCTCACTTTTCAAGAGTGCCACCTCATTAGTCATTACAAACATGAACTTTAAACAAATTAAAAGGTATAAACATATCATTACCGAACTTCCAAAGTTTAATTCCTAAAGTTCAATGTGTCATAAGATGAATGGATAATTCAGTCAAACCAAGGAAGTAAACTTCACCTTCCCATGGTTTTTGCTCAGATCAAAGAGCTCAAAATATTAGCAGTGGAAGCAGTGGGCATTAGAGCCACGAGAAGAGATGACATGACCTTCACCCCAGATCCTTAATGGCCAGCCTCAGCTCCTTGAGAAGGACGACATGAAGCCTCCATCAACAATTCGACACCTGCACCATGACAGACAGTCAGGTCTTAGGATTCAACTTGGGCAACGAATTCAAGGGATTTTTAGATCAAGCATACGTAGGAGCCGCCATGGTTGTTGTACACGAGGAAGAGAAGTGTGGGAGGCAAGCCCCAACCCATCAAGGTCACGGCCACTTACTAACACGCAACAGCTCGCACTCCACGAGTTACACACTCATCTTCCTAACATGACGAACACCATCCGATCAACCTCGCTGCCCCAGGATCATGTAGCGCCGAGTTAGTTGATGCAGAGCGGGGTAGGACGGAGGCTACAAAAAGAATCCAGAAACATAAGAAGAGGTGGTACATCGTGAGGTACAAAATTGGCATGGGTGGGATCAAGGATGAACCAAAATAAACATGGGGAAGGGGTTGCACGAGGAGACAGACATAGCACGAGCACCAGATCCGACGTCAGGATGGCCGTGGCCGGAGCAGGAGGCTCGGCCTACTCGCTGATGGCCAGATCCGTCGTGGGCGTTCAAGGCGGCTTCCAGGTCGACCCCTCAGCCTGGCAGAGGCAATCCTCCATGTCCAGCTCCCCGCATCTACATGCTGGTGAAGTCGCAGGCGGCGCCGCAGAGATGGTAGGCCGCAAGCTACCCTAGCGCGCGTGGGAGGAGGCTGGCGGCGAAGATGCGGGAGGTAGGGGGCTGGAGATCGCTCACCATGAAGGAATAAGGTAGGGGAAGGACTTTTCGCCGGGGAGGAGGAATCCGGCGGCGGCGGCGCACCTCTCTCGAGAGGAACCCTATGCTATGCGTGAGGAGAAACGAGGGGTGAGAGAGGTGAAAAAATCATTGTAACATGGTTTTTTTGGTGCGAGGGGGTGGTGGGAGGGGGACGGAAAAAAACCAGCAAAAAAATCAGACGAAAATGGTGGGACAAAAATGGTGGGACGAAAATAAAACCCTGAATGCGTACTACCAACTGAGACATTAGGAGTAGAGACTAGTAGTCCTAGTAGGACTCCCTTATTGGGGCACGCCCTAGGGGCCGGCCGGCCTCCCACTTCCTCCTTAATATATGGGGGCGGGGGCACCCTAGAACACACAAGTTTCTCTCCCAACCGTGTGTGGTGCCCCCCTCCACAGTTACACACCTCGATCATACCATCGTAGAGCTTAGGCGAAGCCCTGCACCAGTAGCATCATCATCACCGTCGTCGCGCCGTCATGCTGACCAAACTCACCCTCATCCTCAACTGGATCAAGAGCACGAGGGACGTCATCGAGCTGAATGTGTGCTGAACGTGGAGGTGCCATGCGTTCGGTACTTGAATCGGTTGGATCGCGAAGACGTTCGACTACATCAACCGCGTTATTGAAACGCTTCCGCTTTCGGTCTACGAGGGTACATGGACACACTCTCCCCTCTCGTTGCTATGCATCACCTAGATAGATCTTGCGTGATCATAGGAAATTTTTTGAAATTACCGCGTTCCCTAATAGTTGTATCAGATCCAGGTTTATGCATAGATGTTATATACACGAGTAGAACACAAAGAGTTGTGGGCGATAATAGTCATACTGCTTACCACCAACGTCTTACTTTGATTCGGCAGTATTGTTGGATGAAGCGGCCCGGACCGACATTACATGACCGCGTTCATGAGACTGGTTCTACCGATGTGCTTTTGCACATAGGTGGCTGGCGGGTGTCTGTTTCTCCAACTTTAGTTGAATCAAGTTTGACTACGGACGGTCCTTGTTGAAGGTTAAAACATCACACTTCACAAAAAATCATTGTGGTTTTGATGTGTAGGTAAGAACGGTTCTTGCTAGAAGCCCGTAGCAGCCACGTAAAACTTGCAACAACAAAGTAGAGGACATCTAACTTGTTTTTGCAGGGCTTGCTGTGATGTGATATGGTCAAGGCATGATGTGATATAAATTGTTGTATGAGATGATCATGTTTTGTAACAAAGTTATCGGCAAATGGCATGAGCCATATGGTTGTCGCTTTATTGTATGCAATGCAATCGCCATGTAATTGTTTTACTTTATCACTAAGCGGCAGTGATAGTAGTAGTAACAAGAGTTGGCAAGACGACAACGATGCTACGATGGAGATCAAGGTGTCACACCGGTGACAATGGAGATCATGACGATGCTTCAGTGATGGAGATCATGAGCACAAGATGATGATGGCCATATCATGTCACATATTTTTGATTTCATGTGATGTTTATCTTTTATGCATCTTGTTCTGCTTAGAACGGTGGTAGCATTATAAGATGATCCCTTACCAAAATTCAAGGTATAAGTGTTCTCCCTGAGCATGCACCGTTGCTACAGTTCGTCGTGTCGGGACACCATGTGATGATCGGGTGTGATAAGCTCTACGTTCACATACAACGGGTGCAAACCAGTTTTGCACACACAGAATACTCAGGTTAAACTTGACGAGCCTAGCATATGCAGATATGGCCTCGGAACACTGAGACCGAAAGGTTGAACGTGAATCATATAGTAGATATAATCAATGTAGTGATGTTCACCATTGAAAACTACTCCATCTCACGTGATGATTGGAGATGGTTTAGTTGATTTAGATCACGTGCTCATTTAGATGACTAGAGGGATGTCTATCTAAGTGGGAGTTCTTAAGTAATATGATTAATTGAACTTTAATTTATCATGAACATAGTCCTGATAGTTATTTTGCGGGTCTATGTTATTGTAGATCAATGGCCCGTGCTACCGTTCCTTTGAATTTTAATGCGTTCCTAGAGAAAGGTAAGTTGAAAGATGATGGCAGCAATTACACGAACTGGGTCCGTAACTTGAGGATTATCCTCATTGTTGCATAGAAGAATTACGTCCTGGAAGCACCGCTGGGTGCCAGGCATGCTGCAGATGCTACTGATGACGTTAAGAACGTCTAGCAGAGCAAAGTTGATGACTACTCGATAGTTCAGTGTGCCATGCTTTACGTCTTACAGTCGGGACTTCAAAGACGTCTTGGACATCATGGAGCATATGCGATGTTCCAAGAATTGAAGTTGATATTTCAAGCATATGCCCGAGTTGAGAGATATGAAGTCTCCAACAAGTTCTACAGCTGCAAAATGGAGGAGAATAGTTCTATCAGTGAACACATACTCAGAATGTCTGGGTACCATAACCACTTGACTTTGTTGGGAGTTAATCTTCCTGATGATAGTGTCATTGACAAAGTTCTTCAATCACTGCCACCAAGCTAGAAAGGCTTCGTTATGAACTATAATATGCAAGGGGTGAACAAGACTATTCCTGAGCTCTTCGCAATGCTAAAGGCTGCGGAGGTAGAAATCAAGAAGGGGCATCAAGTGTTGATGGTCAACAAGACCACTAGTTTCAATAAAAAGGGCAAATGGAAGAAGGGGAACTTCAAGAAGAACGGCAAGAAAGTTGCTACTCAGGAGAAGAAACCCAAGTCTGGACCTAAGCCTGAAACTGGGTGCTTCTACTCCAAAGGGACTGGTCACTGGAAGCGGAACTGCCCCAAGTATTTGGCGGATAAGAAGGATGGCAAAGTGAAAGGTATATTTGATATGCATGTTATTGATGCGTACCTTACTAATGCTCGTAGTAGCGCCTGGGTATTTGATACTGGTTCTGTTGCTCATATTTGCAACTCGAAATAGGGGCTATGGATTAAACGAAGATTGGCTAAGGACGAGGTGACGATGCGCGTGGGAAATGGTTCCAATGTCGATGTGATCGCCGTCGGCATGCTACCTCTACATTTACTATCGGGATTAGTTTTAGACCTGAACAATTGTTATTTGGTGCTAGCATTGAGCATGAACATTATATCTGGATATTGTTTGATGCGAGACGGTTATTCATTTAAATCAGAGAATAATGGTTGTTCTATTTATATGAGTAATATCTTTTTATGGTCATGCACCCTTGATGAGTGGTCTATTTTTGTTGAATCTCGATAGTGATGATACACATATTCATAATATTGAAGCCAAAAGATGCAAAGTTGATAATGATAGTGCAACTTATTTGTGGCACTGCCGTTTGGGTCATATCGGTGTAAAGCACATGAAGAAACTCCATGCTGGTGGACTTTTGGAATCACTTGATTATGAATCACTTGGTGCTTGCGAACCATGCCTTATGGGCAAGATGACTAAAACTCCATTCATCGGAACAATGGAACGAGCTACTAACTTATTGGAAATAATACATACCGATGTATGCGGTCCAATGAGTGTTGAGGCTCGTGGTGGGTATCGTTATTTTCTTACCTTCACAGATGATTTAAGCAGATATGGTTATATCTACTTAATGAAGCACAAATCTGAAACATTTGAAAAGTTCAAAGAATTTCAGAGTGAAGTGGAAAATCATCGTAACAAGAAAATAAAGTTTCTACGATCTGATCGTGGAGGAGAATATTTGAGTTACGAGTTTGGTCTTCATTTGAAACAACATGGGATAGTTTCACAGTTAACGCCACCTGGAACACCACAGCGAAATGGTGTGTCCGAACGCGTAACCGTACTTTATTGGATATGGTGCGATCTATGATGTCTCTTACTGATTTACCGCTATCGTTTTGGGGTTAAGCTTTAGAGACTGCTGCATTCACTTTAAATAGGGCACCATCAAAATCCGTTGAGATGACGCCTTATGAACTATGGTTTGGCAAGAAACCAAAGTTGTTGTTTCTTAAAGTTTGGGGCTATGATGCTTATGTGAAAATGCTTCAACCTGATAAGCGCGAACCCAAATCGAAGAAGTGCGTCTTCATAGGATACCCAAAGGAAACTGTTCGGTACACCTTCTATCACAGATCTTAAAGCAAGATCTTTGTTGCTAAAAATGGATCCTTTCTAGAGAAGGAGTTTCTCTCAAAAGAAGTGAGTGGGAGGAAACTAGAACTTGATGAGGTACTTGTACCTTCTCCCTTATTGGAAAGTAGTTCATCACAAAAATTAGTTCCAGTGATTCCTACACAAATTAGTGAGGAAGCTAATGATGATGATCATGAAACTTCAGATCAAGTTACTACCGAACCTCGTAGGTCTTCCAGAGTAAGATCCACACCAGAGTGGTACAGTAATCCTGTTCTGGAAGTCATATTACTAGACCATGGTGAACCTACGAACTATGAGGAAGCGATGATGAGCCCAGATTCCGCGAAATGGCTTGAGGCCATGAAATCTGAGATGGGATCCATGTATGAGAACAAAGTATGGACTTTGGTGGACTTGCCCGATGATCGGCAAGCCATAGAAAATAAATGGATCTTCAAGAAGAAGACCGACGCTGACGGTAATGTTACTGTCCACAAAGCTCGACTTGTTGCAAAAGGTTTTCAACAAGTTCAAGGAGTTGACTACAATGAGACTTTCTCACCCGTAGCAATGCTTAAGTCTGTCCAAATCATGTTAGCAATTGCCGCATTTTATGATTACGAAATTTGGTAGATGGATGTCAAAACTGCATTCCTGAATGGATTTCTAGAAGAAGGGTTGTATATGATGCAACCAAAAGGTTTTGTCGATCCAAAGGGTGCTAACAAAGTGCGCAAGCTCCAGCAATCCATTTATGGACTCGTGCAAGCCTCTCAGAGTTGGAATAAACCTTTGATAGTGTGATCAAAGCATATGGTTTTATACAGACTTTTGGAGAAGCATGTATTTACAAGAAAGTGAGTGGGAGCTATGTAGCGTTTCTAATATTATATGTGGATGACATATTGTTTATTGGAAATGATATAGAATTTCTGGATAGCATAAAGGGATACCTGAATAAGAGTTTTTCCATGAAAGACCTCGGAAAAGCTGCTTACATATTGGGCATCAAGATCTATAGAGATAGATCAAGACGCTTAATTGGACTTTCACAAAGCACATACCTTGATAAAGTTTTGAAAAAGTTCAAAATGGATCAGTCAAATAAAGGGTTCTTGCCTATGTTACAAGGTGTGAAGTTGAGTTAGACTCAACGCCCGACCACTGTAGAAGATAGAGAGAATATGAAAGTCATTCCCTATGCTTCAGCCATAGGTTCTATCATGTATGCAATGATGTGTACCAGACCTGATGTGTGCCTTGCTATAAGCATAGCAGGGAGGTACCAAAGTAATCCCAGAGTGGAGCACTGGACAGCTGTCAAGAACATCCTGAAATACCTAAAAAGGACTAAGGATATGTTTCTCGTTTATGGAGGTGAAAAAGAGCTCATCGTAAACGGTTACCTCGATGTAAGCTTTGACACTGATCGAGATGACTCTAAGTCGCAAACTGGATACGTATTTTATTAAATGGAGGAGCTGTCAGTTGGTGCAGTTCCAAACAGAGCGTCGTGGCGTGATCTATGTGTGAAGCGGAGTACATTGCTGCTTCGGAAGCAGCAAATGAAGGAGTCTGGATGAAGGAGTTCATATCCGATCTAGGTGTCATACCTAGTGCATCGGGTCCAATGAATTTTTTTGTGACAATACTGGTGCAATTGCCTTGGCAAAGGAATCCAGATTTCACAAGAGAACCAAGCACATCAAGAGACGCTTCAATTCCATCTGTCATCAAGTGTCGGAGGGGGACATAGATATTTGAAATATACATACGGATCCGAATGTTGCAGACCCGTTGGCTAAGCCTCTTCCACGAGCAAAACATGATCAACACCAAAGCTCCATGGGTGTTAGAATCATTACTATGTAATTGAAAGTGCAACTATCCCTAGGTGGTTTTGGTAATTCATAACAACATATAGCTCATTGAGCTAATGCTATTCCAAGACTATTATTTCAGGAAAGCTCAATGAATGGCATGGCATGGATGATGAAAGTGGATCCCTCAAAATACTAAGGACAAAGGATTGGCTCAAGCTCAAAAGCTCAAGACTCTTCATTTTATATTTTAGTGATCCAAGATCACATTGAGTCTATAAGAAAAGCCAATACTATTAAGGAGGGATGAGGTGTTGCTTAATGAGCCTCTTGCTTCATGTGCTTAGTGATATGCTCCAAAACCCTCAGCTACTTTCTCACATCCACAAATGACCTAAACCCAAAGCCAAAATCGGTCACACCGATTCTTCCAATCCGGCGCCATCGATTTCAAATGTCATAGCCACTGCCACAAACCCTAGGCAAGTCGGTCCTAGCGATAGGGATCTCGGTCTCACCAAGATGGGATTGTAATATCTCTGTTTCCCTTCGTAACGTTTCGGTCTAACCGAAGTGAGAGATCGGTCCCACCGAGATTGCAATGTAAACTCTCTGTTTCCCTTCTATAACATTTCGGTCTCACCGAAAAGAGCAAATCGGTCCCACCGAGTTTACCTGACCAACTCTCTGGAAAGCTTATTACCAAAATCGGTCTTACCGAGTTTGTGTAATCGGTCTTACCAAGATTACATTATGCCCTAACCCTAACCGAATCGGTCTCACCGAGTTGCATGTCAGTCCCACCGAAAATCACTAACGGTCACTAGGTTTACTAAATCGGTCTGACCGAGTCTGTTGAATCGGTCCCACCGAGTTTGGTAAATTGTGTGTAACGGTTAGATTTTGTGTGGAGGCTATATATACCCCTCCACCTCCTCTTCATTCGTGGAGAGAGCCATGAGACTAAACCTACACTTCCAACTTACCATTTTCTGAGAGAGAACCACCTACTCATGTGTTGAGGCCAAGATATTCCATTCCTACCATATGAATCTTGATCTCTAGCCTTCCCCAAGTTGCTTTCCACTCAAACCCTCTTTCCACAAGATCCAAATCCTATGAGAGAGAGTTGAGTGTTGGGGAGACTATCATTTGAAGCACAAGAGCAAGGAGTTCATCATCAACGCACTATTTGTTACTTCTTGGAGAGTGGTGTCTCCTAGATTGGCTAGGTGTCACTTGGGAGCCTCCGACAAGATTGTGGAGTTGAACCAAGGAGTTTGTAAGGGCAAGGAGATCACCTACTTCGGGAAGATCTACTGCTAGTGAGGCAAGTCCTTCATGGGCGACGGCCATGGTGGGATAGACAAGGTTGCTTCTTCGTGGATCCTTCGTGGGTGAAGCCCTCCGTGGACTCACGCAACCGTTACCCTTCGTGGGTTGAAGTCTCCATCAACGTGGATGTACGATAGCACCACCTATCGGAACCACGCCAAAAACATCTGTGTCTCCAATTGCGTTTGAATCCTCCAAACCCTTCCCTTTACTTTCTTGCAAGTTGCATGCTTTAATTTCCGCTGCCTATATACTCTTTGCATGCTTGCTTGAATAGTGTGATGATTGCTTGACTTGTCCTAAAATAGCTAAAATCTGTCAAACTCTAAAATTGGGAAAAGGTTAAGTTTTTAAATTGGTCAAGTAGTCTAATCACCCCCCCCTCTAGACATACTTCAAGGTCCTACAAGTGGTATCAGAGCTTTGGTCTCCATTTGCTTTGATTTCCATAGCTTTTGGTGGTCATAGCCTTGGTTTCACAACCTAGGAGAGTATGGCATCTAGCAAGGGAAACTATCACTGTAGAGGTCCTTACTTTGATGGTACTAATTTTGCTAGTTGGAAGCATAAGATGAAAATGCATATTCTTGGACATAACCCCGCCGTTTGGGCAATTATTTGTATTGGCTTGCAAGGTGAAGCTAATGTGGAAGAATTGAAGATGCTGCAATACAACGCTCAAGCTTGTGATATCATCTTCAACGGATTGTGCCCCGAAGAATTCAACAAAATCAGCCGTCTTGAGAATGCAAAGGAAATTTGGGATACTTTGATTGATATGCACGAAGGTACTGAATCCGTCAAGGAATACAAGTTGGATGTGCTCCAGAGTCAGATTGACAAGTTCAAAATGAAGGATGGTGAAGGTGTCGCTGAAATGTACTCTAGGCTTGCACTTATCGCAAATGAGGTTGCCGGCTTAGGGAGTGAAGAGATGACCGACAGATTCATCATCAAGAAAATCCTAAGAGCATTGGATGGAAAGTATGATACCGTGTGCACATTGATCCAAATGATGCCAAACTACAAAGATCTCAAGCCAACGGAAGTCATTGGAAGAATTGTTGCTCATGAGATGTCACTCAAGGATAAGGAGGAACTTCACAACAAGTCAAGTGGTGCTTACAAAGCCTCAAGTGAAGCCCCCACATCATCGAGTGAGAAACAAACCTTCAATGAAGAATTGAGCTTAATGGTGAAGAACTTCAACAAATTCTACAAGAGCAGAAGCAAAGAAAGAAGCTCCAAGTCAAGGTCTTATCATGACAAAAGATCTTCTAGTCGAGAGCGCAATTGCTACAATTGTGGGAGGCCTGGACACTATTCCAATGAGTGTACGACACCCTACAAAAGAAGAGAAGATTCTCCAAAAAGAAGAAGCAAAAGAGAAGAATCACCACCAAGAGAGAGGAGGAGTAGATATGAGCGTTATGAACGAAGACCCTCACGAAGAAGCAAGGATTCGGAAAGGAAGGACAAGTCATCAAGGAGCTACACAAAACGAAGACATCAAGCTCATGTTGGTGAATGGGTATCTGGCTCCGACTTCGACCATCACTCCGAGAGAAGCTATCACTCCGACTCCGAATATACTCAAGATGAAGGTGTTGCCGGTCTAGCACTTGTGTCAAGCAACTCCTACGACATATTTGACTCACCAAATGAAGGAATTGGAAGATGCTTCATGACCAAAGGTCCAAAGGTAACACATCCTGAGTATGTTGATTTCAATAGTGATGAAGATGACTTGCTTGTGGATGATGATTTACTTGTTGACAACTCTAGTGATGAATACTATGATGAAACGTCAATTAATCATGCTAATAAAACGAATGACAATGATAAGGAGAAAATTGAGCTACTAACTAAAGAATTAAACACTCTTAAGTTGGCTCATGAAACTATCTTCGAAGATCATCGAGAACTTTTAAGGGCTCATGAGAAGTTACGCTTTGAAAAGCTCAATCTTGAGCAAGAGCATGAGTTCTTAAAAGCAATCAATGATGATCTCCGTAAGAAAAGTTCTTCTTACATTGCCAAGCGTTTACTCCTATCTACTTACATGCCTCAAGTCAAGTCTAGTAACAAGTACAAGAAAGATACTTCCTCTAGTAGTAACAATAACAATGTCATATCCAATATTGTTGCTTCTAGTAGTTCTCTTGATTCCACTAATGATTCTCTTAGCCAAGTTACACTTGAGCAAGAAAATAGCTTATTGAAGGGAATTATAGAGAAAGGTGTTTACAAGAGCCTTGCTGGGAGTAAGCAATTCGAGGAAATTGTACGCAAGCAAGGAAGACACCGGAAGAATCAAGGTGTTGGTTTTGAACGCAAGTTCAATGCCAATGGAGTTGAGTGGGAAGAAGATCAATATCCCAAGACGAAGTTTGTTCCTCAACAAGAGAAGTATGATCCTACTTCCTTCAAGGGAACACAAGCTCAAGATGATCTTCCACAAAACCCAAGGTTAGTTCATCCCTCTAAAAGGGGATCTCACATCAGGGGGAGCTTAACTCTAAGAATTCAGTCAAAGCAACTCTAATGATGTGAACACATCAATGCATTATGTAAAAGTGGTAACCCCACTTGAGCTTAAACGATGAGTATGACCTATGATCAAATGTTTATCATTTGACTCCTAAGTCAATATACTCATATATAGATAACCTAGTCATCGCCAATTGTTTGATAGATGCTAGAATTGGTTGTGCATGCTTTGCCACATATTTCATTTGCTATCTTATTGTGTGAGCATGTTGGTGCATATTTTACTCATTCAAGGACATCCACTTGTTGTTTTGATTGTTTGGTTCTTTCTTCTTTTGGCCAAGTGGATGGACAAGAATGCCTAAGAACTTTCTCTAGCTATCTATGCTTTTCTCATCTCAAACTCTTTTCATGCTACATCACAAAATTTGATCAAGTCAGATTCGAACCACTCTGTGTGAGGAGCACTCGGAGTCCCCGATTCGTCATAGACTTAAACTTCCAAAACTTCTTTGTGATTCTCGGTCTGACCGATTCCTCCATTTCGGTCCCACCGAGATCACTAAGTCGATCTAGGTTTTCAATCTCGGTGCAACCGATTTGAACTTTTCAGTCACACCGAGTTGCTGTAACTAAACACAGTTATGCATCTCGGTGCCACCGAGTTGTTCCACTCGGTCACACCGACAGGGTCGGGCTATATATAGTCACGGGCAAAAATTTGGAAATTCCTCCGAACCTCTTCGCCCGCGCAATAGCTCGCTCTGCCTCCAAGGTCTCCGGATCGTCTCCTCGTTGCCAGCCGCCTCCTGTCGCTGGTCTCCGCCGCCGTCAACGGAATTCAACCCCGCTGTTGCCGTCGTAGCGAGTTCATCGCCGCACTAGGGTATGGACTCGATCACTGTGCTATCCTCGTCTGATTCCTAGCACATTGTGTTCTTAATGATTCTTGCCACGATTGAAACACTCCTATCCAGTCAATGCAATCCGTAGATTAGATGGGATTTGAAAATTTAGGGTTAGGTTTCCGCCGAAACCATCTCGGACCTACCGAGTTGAAAAACTCGGTCCCACCGATTTGGCTTATGCCATTGCACTAGTAACTCTCGGTCTGACCGAGAATTGCTAATCGGTGCGACCGATTTTAGGACTTTGTGAAACCCTAGCAGTCTCGGTGCCACTGAACTGTGACTCGGTCCAACCGAGTTCATCAGTTTAGGTTCCAAAACTGCTTCGGTATCACCGAGTTTGAAAATCGGTTGATCCAAAATGCTTTTTGTGGAAAACTAAAACTGAATTTTTGAATCATTCTTTTGCAAAAATCTCTGCATTTTGTGATGCTCATCCACTCTATCTCATCTACAACTCTTCACAGGGTCAGCAATCAGTGTTTGCAGCATGTCAGACCAGAGTGACAGCCAGAACAGGTCAGCAGAGCAGATTCACATGAGTGAGGGCACTAGTCCCTCCAGCACTTCAGATGAAGGTAGTAGAAGCACTCCTAGCAACCTACCTAAGGCTGCTACAAGGCAAAGGAAGAAGAGAACTTCAGACTCTGAAGATGAGGATTATAGAGCTGAAGAGGATGAGGCTACCTCCAAGAAGGTAGTGCTCAAAAAGGAGTATGGCTCAGCAAAGGATACAAAGCCAGGCATGAAGATCAAAAGGCCTGCAGGAAGACAACCAATGTCCAAAGCTAGAGTATCAACTCAACTGCCTGAAAAGCCTGATCCCAAAGAGCCAGCTGCTGAAGGCAAGAAGAGGAAGAAAAGGGTCAAGAAGACCATGGCCAAAGTTGTTAGTCAACCTTTCATGATGGAAGAAGAAGAAGAGCTTGCTGCACCAGCACCAAAGGCACCAAAGCTTATGGGAGATGCTATTAGATCAGGGGCTGCAACATCTAAGCCCAAGAAAGCACCCAAAGCTGCCCCCAAGGCCAAGACTGCACCAAAGAGGAATACCAGGAGTATTCTAGCTGCTGAGAAGAACAAGGCCCCAGTGCCTGAGGTTGCCGAGGAGGAAGATGAAGAAGGACAAGTTCTGAGGAAGCTCAAGCCTAAGATACCAGACCACAATGATGCCCATCCTGTGGCTGAGGACATGAACATCAGAAAAGACTCAGGGTTGAGGCTATGGAGGATGGCAGATCCATATGCCACAAGGAGAAGAACTGCTGTTGATTACAGGTTCCATACAAAGGAACAGCAGGACTTCTATGAGACACTTTTGTTGGATAAGAAGCCCATAGTTTGTGATATGAGGTGGGTCGACTGGACTTACATGAAGGAAAATGAAGAGCACTATCCTGGAGTGCAAGACAGCTTTGTTGCTTGTGGAGTTGCAGACTTTGTTGGGCAAAAGCTCACAAACTGGAATGATGAACTTATCATGCAATTCTACTCCACAACACACTTCTATCCAGATGGGAGAATAGTTTGGATGTCTGAAGGTACAAGGTACCAGTCAACAGTTGAGGAGAGGGCAAAATTGATAAATGTCCCAAAGGAAAATGAAGATGATCTGGATGTATATGCCAAGAAGAAAATGGGACACAATAGCATGGCACACATGTACAAGGAGATCCCAGACAAAGCCCTAGAGACTTTCTCTTTTCGATCAGTCCACTTTCTTCTGTCAGGGCTGCCTACAATCAATTGGATCCTAAGGCACACTCTATTGCCTAAGTCTGGTGACCACAACATGATCAGAGGGCATGCAATCAATATGGTGCATTTATTTGATGTGCCTCAGAAATTCAAAGTCATGAGCCTTATAGTTGAAACCATTAAGAGGACTGCAGCAGATCAGAAGAGGAGTTGTGGATATGCCCCTCAGATCCAGGAGTTGATTAACTCAAAGATGGGAACTGGCAAGTATCTATTGGATAGGGAACATTTTCCACTCTATCCAGACTTTGAGGACAGTGAGGTTGTCATGAATGAGGATGATCCATCATCTGTTCAAGCTAAAGAGAAGAAGGAGAAGGCAAGGAAGGAGAAGGCTGCCAAGATGCCAACTCAAGAGGAGGCATCTGAGTATTTCTTGAAGAACAAGCAAGAGCAGCATGGTTACTTGATAGCATCATCACTGAGGATTGAGAAGGGGTTGGCCACCTTAACTCAGAATCAGGAAAGCTTGGAGAGAATCATGGAACAAAAATTCTATGATCTTGATGTCAAGGTAACTGAGATTCAGTTAGTTGTGGAGCAGCTGCAGGATGACATGCAGGAGAGGAAGGGCAAGACTACCACTAATGTATTTGCCAGAGTGCCTAGAGCTCAGAGGTCAGCTGCAGTGCCAGTGCCGGACACTAGAGCAACATCATCTGCACCAGCTACAGCTCCTACAGCTCCAGTGCAACCAGCTTCAGCATCAACTCCAGCACCCTCTATATCAACTGAAGCCTTCGTCCAAGGAGCCATCTCTACAACACCAACTGAAGATCAAGCCTGAGAGTCGATCTAGCACTATGCATTTTCTGTGAACTTTTTGGTAACTTGTTGCCAAAGGGGGGGGGGAATGTATAGATCATAGGCTTCGAGAGAGAGAGTGTTGCTTTTGTTCTCTCTTGCTTTGTTGGTTCAAACTTGTTTGCTTTTGATTGCTTGAGATACTATGCTATTCTTGTGAGACATTGATGATCATGTGTTTGATCATAAGCTACACTTATGCATGTTTGATGATATTATCTTATCTATCTTATGTGATCACTCACTTTGCTTGGTGATGAGTGCATGTATTCAATACTTATCATTTTGAGCGCTCCACCAAGATGTATGTGACATGGAAGAGTAACCCATGAGCCTAATTCCTTGTGCATTTGCAGTCCAAAGCAAATTTTAAACTATGCACAAATTTAGGGGGAGCTCTTGCTTATCACATACTTCTCAAAGCGACGATGTTTTTAATCTTACTATCATTTGTCGAAGCTTTGATCTATATGTTGTCATCAATTACCAAAAAGGGGGAGATTGAAAGTGCAACTATCCCTAGGTGGTTTTGGTAATTCATAACAACATATAGCTCATTGAGCTAATGCTATTCCAAGACTATTATTTCAGGAAAGCTCAATGAATGGCATGGCATGGATGATGAAAGTGGATCCCTCAAAATACTAAGGACAAAGGATTGGCTCAAGCTCAAAAGCTCAAGACTCTTCATTTTATATTTTAGTGATCCAAGATCACATTGAGTCTATAGGAAAAGCCAATACTATCAAGGAGGGATGAGGTGTTGCTTAATGAGCCTATTGCTTCATGTACTTAGTGATATGCTCCAAAACCCTCAACTACTTTCTCACATCCACAAATGACCTAAACCCAAAGCCAAAATCGGTCACACCGATTCTTCCAATCCGGCGCCACCGATTTCAAATGTCATAGCCACTGCCACAAACCCTAGGCAAGTCGGTCCTACCGATAGGGATCTCGGTCTCACCGAGATGGGATTGTAATCTCTCTGTTTCCCTTCGTAACATTTCGGTCTAACCGAAGTGAGCGATGGTCCCACCGAGATTGCAATGTAAACTCTCTGTTTCCCTTTTGTAACATTTCGGTCTCACTGAAAAGAGCAAATCGGTCACACCGAGTTTACCTGACCAACTCTCTGGAAAGAAGATTACCAAAATCGGTCTTACCGAGTTTGTGTAATTGGTCTTACAGAGATTACGTTATGCCCTAACCCTAACCGAATCGGTCTCACCGAGTTGCATGTCAGTCCCACCGAAAATCACTAACGGTCACTAGGTTTACTAAATCGGTCTGACCGAGTCTGTTGAATCGGTCCCACTGAGTTTGGTAAATTGTGTGTAACGGTTAGATTTTGTGTGGAGGCTATATATACCCCTCCACCTCCTTTTCATTCGTGGAGAGAGCCATCAGACTAAACCTACACTTCCAACTTACCATTTTCTGAGAGAGAACCACCTACTCATGTGTTGAGGCCAAGATATTCCATCCTACCATATGAATCTTGATCTCTAGCCTTCCCCAAGTTGCTTTCCACTCAAACCCTCTTTCCACCAGATCCAAATCCTATGAGAGAGAGTTGAGTGTTGGGGAGACTATCATTTGAAGCACAAGAGCAAGGAGTTCATTATCAACGCACCATTTGTTACTTCTTGGAGAGTGGTGTCTCCTAGATTGGCTAGGTGTCACTTGGGAGCCTCCGACAAGATTGTGGAATTGAACCAAGGAGTTTGTAAGGGCAAGGAGATCGCCTACTTCGGGAAGATCTACCGCTAGTGAGGCAAGTCCTTTGTGGGCGACGGCCATGGTGGGATAGACAAGGTTGCTTCTTCGTGGACCCTTCGTGGGTGGAGGCCTTCGTGGACTCGCGCAACCGTTACCCTTCATGGGTTGAAGTCTCCATCAACGTGGATGTATGATAGCACCACCTATCGGAACGACGCCAAAAACATCCGTGTCTCCAATTGCGTTTGAATCCTCCAAACCCTTCCCTTTACTTTCTTGCAAGTTGCATGCTTTGATTTCCGCTGCCTATATACTCTTTGCATGCTTGCTTGAATAGTGTGATGATTGCTTGACTTGTCCTAAAATAGCTAAAATATGTCAAACTCTAAAATTGGGAAAAGGTTAAGTTTTTAAATTGGTCAAGTAGTCTAATCACCCCCCTCTAGACATACTTCAAGGTCCTACAGTAATCTAGATTATTGACTCTAGTGCAAGTGGGAGACTAAAGGAAATATTCCCTAGAGGCAATAATAAAGTTATTATTTATTTCCTTATTTCATGATAAATGTTTATTATTCATGCTAGAATTGTATTAATTGGAAACTTAGTACATGTGTGAATACATAGACAAAAAATATTGTCCCTAGTATGCCTCTACTTGACTAGCTCGTTTATCAAAGATGGTTATGTTTCCTAACCATAGACAAGTGTTGTCATTTGATGAATGGGATCACATCATTAGGAGAATGATGTGATGGACATGACCCATCTGTTACCTTAGCATTATGATCATTATAGTTTCATTGCTACTGCTTTCTTCATGACTTATACATGTTCCTTAGACTATGAGATTATGCGACCCCCGAATACCGGAGGAACACCTTGTGTGCTATCAAACATCACAACGTAAATGGGTGATTATAAATATGCTCTACAGGTGTCTCCGAAGGTGTTTATTGGGTTGGCATAGATCGAGATAAGGATTTGTCACTCCGTATTTCGGAGAGGTATCTCTGGGCCCTCTCGGTAATGCTCATCACTATAAGCCTTGCAAGCATTGTGACTAATGAGTTAGTTGCGGGATGAAGTATTACGGAACAAGTAAAGAGACTTGCCGGTAACGAGATTGAACTAGGTATGATGATACCGATGATCGAATCTCGGGCAAGTAACATACCGATGACAAAGGGGACAATGTATGTTGTTATGCGGTTTGACCAATAAAGATCTTCGTAGAATATGTAGGAGCCAATATGAGCATCCAGGTTCCTCTATTGGTTATTGACCGGAGATGAGTCTCGGTCATGTCTACATAGTTCTCGAACCCGTAGGGTCCGCACGCTTAACGTTCGATGACGATATGTATTACGAGTTATGTGTTTTTGATGACCGAAGTTTGTTAGGAGTCCCCGATGAGATCACGTGCGTGACGAGGAGTCTCGAAATGATCAAGACATAAAGATTGATATATTGGACGGCTATATTCGGACACCAGAAGTGTTCCAGAAAAGTTTTAGATAAAACCGGAGTGCTGGAGGGTTATCGGAACCCCACGGGGGAACTAATGGGCCTCATGGGCCTTGGTGGAGAGAGAGAGGGGCGGCCAGGGCAGGTCGCCCGCCCCCTCCCCCTTGGGTCTAAATTGGACTAGGGAAGGGGGGCGGCGCACCCCTTTCCTTCTCCCTCTCCCTCTCCTTCCTTCCCCATCTCTTCCTCTTGGTGGAATCCTACTAGGACTAGTAGTCCTAGTAGGACTTCCCTATTGGGGCGCGCCCTAGGGGCCAGCCGGCCTCCACCTTGATCCTTTATATACAGGGGCAGTGGGGCACCCTAGAACACACAAGTTTCTCTCCCAATCGTGTGCGGTGCCCCCCTCCACAGTTACACACCTCGATCATGCCATCATAGAGCTTAGGCGAAGCCCTGCGCCGGTAGCATCATCATCACCGTCGTCGCGCCGTCATGCTGATGGAACTCACCCTTGTCCTCAACTGGATCAAGAGCAAGAGGGACGTCATCAAGTTGAACGTGTGCTGAACATGGAGGTGTCGTACGTTCGGTTGGATCGCGAAGACGTTCGACTACATCAACCGCGTTATTGAAACGCTTCCGCTTTCGGTCTACGAGGGTACGTGGACACACTCTCCCCTCTCGTTGCTATGCATCACCTACATAGATCTTGTGTGATCGTAGGAATTTTTTTGAAATTGCTGCTAACACCACCTTCCTACATCGCCACCACCACCGCCTCGCCCCACAACCACAGCAGCATCCCCGACGTCGCTGCCAGCACCACCTCGCCCGTGCCAGACCCTACCTGAAGCAGATAAAGCGCGACGACCTCACTCGCCGGATGCCGCCACGCTCATAGGACACCGACAGGGCCTGCTACCAGGTCCTGGGGAGTTAGGAGGCTCTTCACTGGCTAGCTTCTTCGACGACGTCCGCAAGTTGTTCGACGGTTTGCTTGCAAGGTACAAACGGACTCCACTGACGAGTTCTTTTTTCACATTGTTTTTGTGACTTGGATGATTCTTCATCCGATGATGAGGAGCTTGTGGCTGCTGTGTTGGTCGTCCATGACCACCTTTGTAGGCAACGGCCGATGTTCCAGGGCTCGATCCTGGGGCACACTCCAGCGTTGATTCATAACTGAGAGAGTGGACATTTCCTACTCTAAAGGACTACTTCAAGACCCCCAACCCGCTCTTCAAACATCACATATTCCGACGTCGTTTCTGTATGGCTAGACATGTGTTCAACCGTATCCGGGAAGGGGTGGTGGCATACGATAAGTATTTCGAGTGCAAGGAGGATGTCCTGGAAAAGATTGGCTTCTTCTCTTATCAGAAATACACTGCAGCTATTCGGATGCTTGCATACGGAGTTCCTGGTGATCTCATTGATGAGTATCTCCGAATGAGCGAGTCCACGTGCCTAGACTCCATGTATAGGTTTTTGCAAGGCTGTGATAGCAGTGTTTGGCCCTGAGTACTTGAGAGAGCCAAATGTTGCAGAAATAGCCCGGTTGGCGATGAGTGCCAGCAGAGGCTTTTCGGGGATGCTTGGTAGCATAGATTGTATGCACTGGGAGTGGAAGAACTGCCCTTCTGCTTGGCAGGGGCAGTATAGGGCCATGTTAAAGCTTGCACCATCACACTCGAGGCCGTGGCTTCACAAGATCTATGGATTTGGCACTCTTTCTTTGGCATGGCCAGATCTCACAACGATATCAACATGCTTCAACACTCTCCAGTGTTTGCAAGGCTTGCAGAAGGCAACATCCGGGAGGTCAATGTTAAGATCAGTGGCCACAACTGCAACAAAGGATACTACCTAGCTGATCGTATCTATCCTCATTGGACTACTCTTGTGAAGACAATCCCCAACCCTGTAGGAGAGAAGAGAAAGAGATGTGCCCAAGAGCAAGAGAGTGATAGGAAGGATATGGAGCGTGCCTTTGGTGTTCTGCGTTCTCGATGGGGCATCGTTTGGTATCCTATTAGAACTTGGAGCATCAAGAAGTTGTGACAGGTGATGACTGCTTGTGTAATCATGCATAATATGATCGTAGAGGATGAGCGCCCGAAACGTATCTATGACCAAGGGTTTCAGTTTTAGGGTGACAATGTTATGCTTGAACATGAAAGAGCGGCAACATTTGCATAGTTCACCGAATTTCATCATCAAATGCGTGATTGGGAAACTCACGTTCAACTGCAAGATGATTTGGTTAGCATATGTGTGCCCAGCAACCATAGATATATCCACTATCCTTGTTTAAAAATGAATTTGAGACAATTTAAATTTTATTTGGCTTGGAAACTATGAAATATTTATTTGGTTGAGATATTCGGTTTTGTAAACTAAGGTCAAATTTTCATATGTTCGCAGAAAAACACTGCAGGTCGTTCGCGAGGACGAACGGCCGACCCAAAAATAGAAGGAGGTGATGAGCGGGCAACCAACGAACAAAAAGGGACAAAACACGCGTGGACGACGCGTTGGAGTTGCTCTAAGAGCATCTCCAGCCGCGCCCCCAACAGGCCCCCAGGGCGAGTTTTTGGGCGCCGATGCCGAAAAAATGCCCAGGTCGCGCCCCCAAGACGCCAAATCCGCCGGCTTGGCCCGTTTTTGAGTCCGGCGATCCCAAGCCGAACCCAGCGCGTTGGGGGCGCTCGGGGGCTCCGGCAGAAGGGAAAAACACGCCTGGGCCACACTGTCAGGCGAAAAGTCAAGGAAATTGTCCAGATTCGCCCCCACCCCCGCGCGCTCGGCCACCACCCCTGCCGACCCCGGCGCCGCCCACCGCCCAGCACCGCTAGATAGGCCATTCCCCGCTGAAAAGGAGAGAAGGTTTCGCCGCGGCAACCTCGTCACCACCTTCCGGGCGAGTTTTTCGGTGCCCCGACCGCGCAGGGCGGCATACCGGCGGCTGTGCGCCTACGACACCCTGGATTTGGCACTCTTTCTTTGGGATGCCAGGAACTCACAATGATATCAACGTCCTGCAGTGCTCCCCTGTCTTTGCCAAGCTTGTTGAAGGTTATTCTTCTTCAGTGAACTTCGAGGTCAATGGGCGGCACTACAACAAGGGGTACTACATGGCATCTATCGAGATGGTCTACATTTGTGAAGACTATCTCAAACCCTGCGCCAGGGGGCAAGAACTCTCACTTTACGAAGCTTCAAGAGGCTTGCAGGAAGGATGTCGAGCGGGCATTTGGTGTGCTCCAATATCGATTTGCTGTTGTCCGGTATCCTGCTCAGACCTGGTCGAAAGATCAAACGTGGGAGATCATGACTTGTTGTGTCATCTTGCACAACATGATCATTGAGAGCGAGCAGGAAGAGCCTGTATTTGACACTGAACCATATTACAGGCAGGGTCCTCTTGCGCAAGTTGATCACCAGCTATCGGGAACCTGGACTGTCTTCCTCAATATGCGTCAGGAGATCCGAGACCCATAAGTGCATCGACAACTGCAGCACGATCTGATGGAGCACCTATGAAGGCTCAAGGGCAACGCCTAGCTTGACGTGTGATGAAATAAGAGTTTTATTTGTTGAACTTAATTTGTATTGAATTATTTGTTGTTAAACTATTTGATTTCTATTGATTTTCGGTAATGAACTATGTGATAAAAGAATAGTTGTGTTGAATTTGCGCGCAACCACGACGAAC
The DNA here is from genome assembly GCF_018294505.1 of Triticum aestivum. Classification (NCBI taxonomy): domain Eukaryota; kingdom Viridiplantae; phylum Streptophyta; class Magnoliopsida; order Poales; family Poaceae; genus Triticum; species Triticum aestivum. Next base: position 509,402,348 of record NC_057795.1, read on the forward strand.
AATGGACGATTTGTGTTGATATCAGGCCAATTTGCCACCGAAACTGGACCAAAAAACGGGCGCTTTACGAAACAGATGGGCTGATATCGGCGTCGCAGGGCGACCTAGGAATGGTGACTGGGAACCTAATCGCCCCAGCGCCGATTTTTGCACCGGCTCACCCCAGCCGGTGATTTTCAGGCCTCCTGGGGGGCCAACGGCTGGAGTTGCTCTAAGCTCCGGGGGCTGCCGGGCTCGGTAGACTGCAGTGGCCGTTATCTCATCTCCGCTTGCTCAACATAGGGCTGGCGCCTTGGTGCTTGGTGGGGAGTTGCTAAGAAATTTTTGACAAAGCATGTCTGATGTGGCCGCGCGGCTTCCTCTTGCGTCTTCTCCTCCGCGTGACCGCTGGCGCCACTGCCCGCCACGCCTGCGCGCGCGTCCACCCGCTCCTCGTGAAGTCCGGCCACGCTTCCGACACTCGCCTCGCCACCGCGCTCGCCGACGCCTATGCCAAGTCCGGCCTCGTCACGCACGCGCGCAGGGTGTTCGACGAAACGCCGCACAGGGACCTCGTGCTCTGGAACGTCATGGTCTCCTGCTACTCCTCCCATGGTCTGCTCCTCGACTCATGGGCCCTCTTCGCCTCCATGCGGAGGAGCTCCGGCCTCTCCGGCGACGGCTTCACCTTCAGTGCCTTACTGAGCGCCCGCGCTCCTCCTTCTTCCTGTAGCCAGTACCTGGGGCTCCTGGCGCACGGCCTTGTTCTCAGGCTGGGCCTCCAGCTGGACCTTGTCGTCGCCACCGCGCTCCTCGACATGTATGCAAAGTGCGGCCTGGTCGCTGATGCTCGCCGGGTGTTTGATGCCATGCTACTAAGGAACTCTGTATCCTGGAATGCCATCATTGTCTGCTATGGCCACCATGATGGAGGCAAGGAAGCACTGCAGATTTTCGCGTCCATGCTCAGGAATGATGATGGGCGCTGTTGTCGGCCTGACGAGCTCACGCTTGCCAGTTTGCTTAGTTCCTGTGCCAACATGGCAGCTGCCTATGAGGCTACCCAGCTTCATGCTTATGCCCTCAAAAGGGGCTTACAAGGATTTCTGCAAGTAGCCAACGCTCTGGTCATGGCCTATGGTAAGAATGGTTTTCTTCAGCAAGCAACACAGACATTTGCTACCATCCATAACCCAGACATAGTTTCATGGTCATCCATGGTTTCATCTTTCGCCTACCTTGGGTGTGCCAAGAATGCAATCCATGTGTTTGAAAGAATGCTCCAACAAGGCGTGCGGCCTGACGGCATTGCGTTTCTTGGAGTTCTTTCTGCCTGCAGCCATGCTGGACTCATTCAACATGGCCTAAAGTATTTTCTTCTAATGACGACGGATTACCAAATTGATCCATGGCCGCAGCATCTTGCTTGTCTGGTTGATCTCCTAGGGAGAGCTGGCAGGGTTCAGGATGCCTACAACATTTTACTCAACATCTCCTGCCAAACAAACAGTGATGTAATTGGAGCTTTCCTTGCTGCCTGCAAGACACGAGGCAACATTGAGTTGGCAAAGTGGGCTGCTGATAGGCTACTCAGTCTGGAGCCAAACGAGCCAGCAAATTACCTGCTTATATCTAATGCTTATGCTGCTGCAGGAGCTTGGAGTGAGCTTGCAAAGGTAAGAAGTCTTATGAGAAACGTGTGCAGCAACAAGGTGCCTGGTTGTAGCTGGATAGAAATAGGTGGAAAGGTTCAGACATTTGTCTCCAATGATATTTTGCTCCAACAATCAACAAATATGCGACAAATGATGGAAATTCTTGTTACATTCATGGAAAAAGAGAGCAATGACGATACTCTTTGTAAGGATTCAGATTTTATTTCAGAACGGTTTTGATGTCTCAATAAAAAATATATATGGGTTAAACTGACATCTGCAATATATTGTGTCTGACCTTATCAATGTGGCAATTGAACCATTCTAAGGTAGCTTGAAGATTTCCTTATTACATGGTAGTTACATCATTTCACCATATATTTTCTTTAAACTGAATGGATTGCCAGAATTGCCTGGAACAGGTTATCATAAAGACGAAGATAGGATACTAGAACCCTCAGGAAGGCAGAAAGTGGTCTCTTGCTTATGCAGTTATGCTTATGTACGTATGTCAACAATCATATATTTCTGTCGAATTATAGATTTATCTTGCAGTGGTGCAAATCGATTTATTATTTCTCATGAATCTCCAGATGTTGTGCTAATATGAAAAGGTGAGGAGGGTTAGCAGGTAGATGAGGTGATCCGTGATCCTAATCCACCGCTTTTTTCCCCGAGATGGCCACGGCTGACAGTCGTGTTAGAATATTTCTCGCCGCTGCGAGATGGTGGAGCGAAGACTAATCAGTATGTCGCTCTCCCCGAGCTCCTCTCTTCCGAATGTCACCTAAGACAACATGGCAGCTACTTAAGCAGCAGATTAGTACCCCACGAATTGAGCACTCTTAACTCAATCGATCTTTAATTGACGGGCGACTATTCTTATCTCAGTCATCATAATTGACGGACGATGATCGTGACCATGATGACTCTCTCTTGTGTGTGTGCTTGATGCCTGTCGTCCTTCGCCCATACTGTTTTCTCAGTGGAGCTTGTGGTGCTCCATTTCTGGCTGGTTGCTGGAGGTTGGTGAGGCAGGTTCAGATCTGGGCTTTTAGTGCGATTCAAGTCTACAGGATTCAGATTATTTCAGAACGGTTTTGATATCTCAGTAAAAATATATGTGGGTTAAATTGACATCTGCAATATATGGTCTCAGACCTTACCAGTGTGACAATGTAACCATTTTCAGGTATAAGATTTCCTTATTACATGGTATTTACATCATCTCACCATATATTTAAACTGAATGGATTGCCAGAATTGCCTGGAACAGGTTATCATAAAGACGGAGATAGGATACTAGAACCCTCGGGAAGGCAGAAAGTGGTCTCTTGCTTATGCAGTTATGCTTATGTAAGTATTTCAACAATCATATATTTCTATCGCAGTGGTACAAATCGATTTATTACTTCTCATGAACCTCCAGATGTTGTGTTATAATATGAAAAGTTAGGAGGATTAGCAGGTAGATGAGGTGATCCGTGATCCGTGATCCTAATCCGCCGCTTCTATCCCCGAGATGACGATGGCTGAGAGTCATGTTAGGATATTTCTCGCCGCTATGAGATGGTGGAGCGAAGACTAATCAGTATGTCGTTCTCCCCAAGCTCCTCTCTCCCGAATGACGCCTGAGACAACATGGCAGCAACTTAAGCAGCAGATTAGTACCCCACAAATTGAGCACTCTTAACTCGATCAATCATAATTGACGGGCGGCCGTTCTTATCTCAGTCATCATAATTGACAGACGATGATCGTGAGCATGATGACTCTATGTGTGTGTTCTTGATGCCTGCCGTCGTTTGCCCACACTGCTTTCGCAGGCAAGCTTGTGGTGCTCCATTTCTGGCTGGTGGCTGGAGGTTGGTGAGTCAGGTCCAGATCTGGGCTTTTAGTGCAATTCAAGTCTACAGGCTGTATTGTCCATGCATATGACTCTGGTATTACATCAGGGGCTAATCTGGAATGTAAGTGTTGGGTTCAAGTGAACATGAACCCAATGAGTTTTTCTTAAACTGACTAAATTGCTACTTGGTACTTAGCACCGTGTGTCACTAGTTAGTTTGACCTCATACTTTTACTGGGATGAACCCAATACGAAATTTTCCTGGCTGGCTATTGCGTATTGACATCATGCAAACATCTCTTATTTGGTGCTTGATGGGAAAGCTATGGGTTTGGCTGCCCTATCCTACTATTCACTCTGGAAGTGGTTGGCTGAGGTATATCAATCTGCCTAACCCCTACTTTTACTGTACTACCAATTCTAGCTTAAATTGCTTTCAATCTTCACATGACCCTAAAGAAGCGGGAGACACAGTCAATATGTCTGCGGTAGAGTCCACAACCGATATGCACGAATTCTATTTCTAACTAAGGATTGCCATCTTTTACAAGATGAATTAATCTATTTGCATGCATTTAGATATTAATAGGACACACGGTACAAAACTCATCAATGGTGTCTATGGTTTTCTTTGATGTGTGTGGTCTTTTGCTCTTTATTTCCTGGTGGGGCAAAGGATAAGATTAAGATTTCACGATGTAGAAATGATGTAAGTATATGATAAACACAGATGAATTGTCTGTATGTGGGAGTCCAAGAGATCATGGGGATCTACCAAGTGGGGACGTGCCTATTGTCAGCCACTCATCCATTATTTGTCAGTCACCGCAGCAAAAGGACATGAGAGGCACTCGTCGACCTCTACCCTGCAACATACGTCAACTTGGTCCCAGCCACAATGTTCAACCAACCGTAGCTAGCTGGGCCAACTTGCCTATTCTTGGCACAATCTCTGGGGTGTGTTTTCTTATACGTAAATTTGTAGGTTGTATGTGTTGAATCTAGTTAAGTACTTTGTGTTCCTAGTCGTTTCTAAGGATTACAATTAGAAGGCCAGTGTTGCCAAATCACTGTCGCGTGTGCATCCATGATCGCTCACCGTAATTTGTGTAAGTTTTGACGCAGTTGTTGCATGTCTACAAGGTTTTGTGCTCGAAAAGAAGCAAGTTTGCTGATAGGGCGTAACGAATTCCTGTAGCGCACATTAATCTTGTGATGTAGCTTGAAAACTAGAGTTGGTCATAAACAATTCCAGATTATTCCTGCTCTTTTGAAACATGTGTAAGCTTGCACTTCATGTTGTGTGTACAAACAAAGTGCTTCAAACTTAATTTTATTTTATTATAAAGTAAGAAGCATACATGTTTGTAATGATGCTCCACGATATACTCCTAGATGACAAATCAAGTCAGTTATGTGTGTTTCAGTTTTTCTACTCCATTTTTTCTCGTCAAATTGTTTGTCTACTTCATTATTGTGACACATGCATTAGCTATACTAGAGGTCACTATGATGCAGCACTCGTCACAGATGGTCACTTTTACTGTGTGACAACGTGCGTGGAGCAGGATTGTGTGTACGACTCTGGTCCCTTCTGGACATCTTCGCAGTTAACTGTTTCCTCAATCTGAAACGTGAAATAATGCATCATTGATTGGTTCTCATCTTATCTCACTGGGTAGTCGCCTCACATTTCTTTGCTCATTTGTAGTTTGGTGATGGGACCACAAACTCTGGTTTTTACGTGTATATGACGTGGCGAGATATAATGCGAATATGTGAGTAACTGCTTCGGTGTACCTTATGTACTATGTCCATCCTTATTTGTGTAGAGAACAGAAGTCGAATTGTCTAAGTTAAATATTTTAACTACATGTAAGTTTACATGCCTCATCCGTTCGAAGGAATTTCACGAACTATCGAGTAGTTCTCTTATCCCATATATTGGCCTAGGTTTGATTAAATCTTTGCGCTGCCAGAGAACTAATGTGAAAACAAATCAGTGTGTCAACTATGGCGTGCTTATCTTTCTTTAGTCGTCGCTTCGTTTTGTCATGTCAAAGATTGAAAAACCATGGACATAACACATGATGAATTGATTGGTATCATTCTCATGTTGCTTGATACCTACTTAGAGATGCATCCTAAATTTGGGGGAATTGATTGCATCATGTATGACTAGGATGTCGGGAAGCGCAAATTGGGGACTGCTTCGATGCCATACAAACAAGGTCATATTTCAAAGATCTTGAGGTAATTTGTGTGTACCGATGGATCAATGATATATTAACAAATATATTCTTAATTTAGCGTCATGGAATTTTGTGAAAAAAACTATCAACTTGGGTGGTCCTTTTCCTAGAAATTTGGAGATAACCATGGGAAAATATTAAAGCAAAAAATTGTCTTTGAATTCACAAAAAGAAAAGTCATTGTAAGCCGTGAACAACTTTTGGATATACCTTTTTGGCCGCCTATCATTAGCTCTCTTTCTTCTTCTCCCTTAAATACGTCAACCTCAACTCCCACACCGTGTGAGGGAGAAAATGATAGAAAGAGAGAGATATAGAGGGAGAAAATGTGCCAACTGATGAGTCCCTTGCTTTTATGCATGCACCAACTAATCATAGGATTGGGCCATAAGCATCGGTGCTTGGTGATGCCCCTCCTCTTAGGCCAGTTTGGAAACGCGGGGTCGGGAACAACAAAAAACATAGAAATATGATAAAAGTTCACATGAAAAACACACAAATTTTCACAGCCAGCCCATTTGTTAGACGGGAAATGAGGAAACACAAGAACTCTCAATAGAGTACCCGGCATGATCTTGGAAGAGATAAACATGTTTATCTCAAATTTCTTGCTTATTTTTGTTCTAAAATAACATGTACTACTACGTAAATAATTGTTCACGGTGATTTCTAAAAACGAAAATTACACGAAACATGATAGCATAATGAGTTCGGACGGGGCCCACATGGCATAGGCGGATGAGAGAGAGAGAGAGCCCACGTTCTCGACCACAGCGGTATCGTGCTTTATACCTTATCTGCCGCATTCCCTCCAACTCATGTTGTTATACTGAGCAAACTTATTCGTCTCGAAATCTGCACCAGATCGAGCGAAGCAACGCGAGCCGAGCCGGAGGCGTTCGTCTGCCCGGGGTGGCGCCATGCGGATCCGTCTCTTCTTCTGAACCGGGCAAGCGCGAGCCGCCTTCTTCCTCGTGCTCGACGGCGGCGACGAGCGTCGGTGGCGGCATAGCACAGTCCAGCAACGAGCAGGTGATTCGGCGCCCCGCGACGAGTGCGTGAAGGCGACTCTCCGTCTGTCTGATTCCTTGCTTGACGCTCGATTTGCCGTCAGGCATACATAAGCGCCTCAACTGTACTCTGCCTTGCTATGATCTTGATGATTCCTAGTCCTAGTACGCCTTTTCCCTGTAAAGTTGAAGCGTTCTCACCAGAATCTCCTACGCTTTCTGCAGGGTTTCATGTAGGGGAGGGCAACCTGTTCCCAGCCCTCGATTCCCACCGGAGCGTGCGAAGTCCAGTCGGCAGCAACGGCGACGCCGGTTCAGGCAGCCGCGGGCACGGCAATGCCGGTTCCTCTTGCCCCTTACCCAACCCCTCCTGTGCCCTTCACACCACCGGCTCCCAATGCAGGTATGGTCGCCGGCTGGGTACTGCAAGAACGGAGACGGCTTTGGCAATCCTTTGATGTTCCCCTTTTTTGGTTTTTGAGAAACTATTATTTGATTGATGTTTCTTAGCTACCCAGAAAACCAAGATGTTAACGGCATAACGTTCTGGCTTCTTCATGATTTCTGGACTAAAAAGTATATAGGAGCTGATTTTTCATCTGCTATTTTTGTCTCCGAAGTTCTGGTAGAACAGATTAAGCCCAAGATACACTATCAACTAAGGCATAGATGTTTCTCTGCTGATTTTGCCGTTGCAATGCTTTTCTGGGATGTAACTTTTGGTTACTAGTAGGTGAGCTTCAGCCACTGAAATTTCATAACTATGGTTTCATGCTCGTGCAATTTCAGGGGCTCAAAGCCAACTTGTCTGCTCCGGGTGCCGGAATCTGCTCATGTATCCTGCCGGCGCAACGTCGGTCTGCTGCGCAGTTTGCAGTACCGTGACCGCTGTTCCGGCTCCCGGTATGCACATCAATCTCATTTTGCTCATCAAAGATTTGTAAGTAATGTGGCAGCTCAACATTGAGTTCCATATTTACAACATTATTACTAGTATAGAAGACAGTAGTGTGCATTCTAATCGACTGTGACAAGTTACATTAGCTGGAAACTATCCTCAAGTGCAGTTCTCTGAATATATTTTCCACCCTGATTCGGTGTAGGGACTGAGATGGCGCAGCTAGTTTGCGGGGGATGCCACACTCTTCTCATGTACATACGCGGCGCCACAAGTGTACAGTGTTCTTGCTGCCACACTGTCAACCTGGCAATGGAAGGTATATCGACCAAAGCTTTTATTTCTCTCTCTCTTCCTGGGTTGCAAGTGGTATATGCTGCTGGTTTTGATTCCCTTTTCGAAACGATGTTGACATTGATTCGTGTATGCAAAACCCTCCTTCTGAGCAGAATGTATTCTGAGGTTGGAAAAGCTCTAGCAATCAGTCGATAACCGTTAACATCGTAAAATTGGCTTATCCTGAAGTCGCACTCATCAAAATTGGACAGTAGGATGTATGCATTTGTTGTGATGCAGAAAACAAAAGGTTTGACAAGGATCTCCCGGATCTACCAAAAGTTTGATGAATATCTCTCCTAGTTTTACCATAAGTCTGACAAACATGTCCTACAGTTACTACTGAACGATTCACAAACACAAAGATTGAAAGATACTCCCTCCGTAAACTAATATAAGAGCGTTTAGAATACTAAAATAGTGATCTAAACGCTCTTATATTAGTTTACAGAGGGAGTACCACTAAGCATTGGGTCCTGACTTCTGAAGATGCTCCACAGGTTCTAAGAACTCAGAAGGATGAGTGCATAGAGTTGATGTGTGCTCATCAAGTCTCAAATACTCTGAATGACAAATTCTATCTTGTGCTTGGCCGCAGCGAATCAGGTTGCGCATGTAAACTGCGGGAGTTGCCGAATGCTGCTCATGTACCAGTATGGCGCGAGGTCCGTCAAATGTGCAGTCTGCAGTTTCGTCACATCAGTTGGGGTAAGTATTCATTTCAGAGCTGTCAATCCTAGCACGCGACAAGAGCATTCGCTCTTTTTCTGGATTTTTCACATCATTTAATTGGCATTGCTGTTGAGCGACCTGAATTTCATACCAACCATATCTGAATGCGTTACTTCTTTACCCTTTTCAGGCATCATCAGGTGCAGAGCAGAAGCCCAGCAACTGAAGTCCTGCAAGTTCATACTGAAGGCAGCTTCCCGGAATAAGGATGCTTTGAGTGCACATGTATAGAGTTCTTCCCAGAAGCAATCTCTTCCTCCCATCTCCATTTCCCACCTTCGTTGGACCTGGCGAGCTTGCGGAATAATCAAGAGTTTTTGGTAATACATAGTGCTCGAAATTCGTCGAATCATCTGTGTAACTGGATCAGACAGATATAATGAACCCACCCTGTTTATGTTCAATCCTAGCTTCTTTTACATGTGTTTTATCTCAGAAATTTTCTTCTTCTTGTGTTTATCTGAAGAATTTCTGCCGATGCGCTTTTGTCGTGGCAATTCTTGAACCGAACAATATTACTGCCGACATGATCATGAACAGTTCACGAACACATACAAGTCCAAATGCTGCATGATTAGGGTGCGCAAACGCATCAGATGGGAGTTGAATGGTGGACTCTGGAGGAGCGGTGATGTTGATTGCCATGGCACACAGGATGGGGTGAGTGTTGGGTACCATCTCTCTGACTCTTGTCCAACTCTGAATCTCCGATGGCATCTCCCAGCCAGCAAACAGCTTATGGTGATACGATGGCATGTCATGCATCTGATCTGAGCCTGAGAAGGACTGTCAGTCCCTGACCACTCTATCAATGGACCCAATTATTGCCAGGAAAGTTGCGCGGAAAAGTTTAGAGAGCACAATGATGTAAAAGGCGTAGATGGTGCTCAGTCGCGTCAGCACTCAATGGTGCCTGCTGCTAGTCACATTTCAGAGACATACTAGTACTACTGAATAGCAATATCACTGTTCATATGTTTTTTCTATTCCTGCGTTTTTAAAATCATGTGGACCGAAGGAGCCATAATGAGTCTACGTGCATGCTGCAGGATTGGTGGGTATCAAAGCTGTTGTTATCTGGTGGACCGGGACTTTGTGTGCACCCGGTGCATTGCATCGGTTTATTAAAAAAAATGAGAATTTTTTAGGGGTAAAAAACCGAAAGAAATACAATGGCATAGATAATACTGGTATCTAATGCTACGTCGCAAAAATACAAATCACAATTCGCAACACCAGTGGAGATATTTTAGGCGCTTACTATTTATCGTGCAGATCGCTGGGTAGCGACCAATAGCATACGACTTGCGATTGCTACGTTTTTATATTGGGCCAAGCCAAGTAGGCTTCTACGGGAGATTTGAACCTTCCTAGGACGGGTTTTATGTGTTATTCTCTTGTTTCTTTTTTCTGGTTTTTTCATTTCTGTTTTCTATCTCGCGTGCATATTTTCCAAATTCATGAAAACAATTTGAAACTATGAATATCTTTTGAATTCACAAACATTTATTCAAATCCGTGATTTTTTACAAAATCATGAATTCACAATTTTATTTGAATTCGCGATTTTTTTTCAAGATCATGAATTCATGAAGCTTTTCAAAATCAAAGTCATGAATTCGTGAACCTTTTTTTTAATTCATGAACATTTTTTAAACTCGCGAACATTTTCTGAAATTCATCAAAAAATCGAACTCACATTTTTAAAGTCATGAACATTTTTTGAATATGTCTTTTTAAATTCGTGAACATTTTTTGAATCTGTCTTTTTAATGCACAATTTTTATAAATTAGGAACATTTTTACATTCGTGAATAATAATATCGTTCTTTAAAAATTCATAATCATTTTTAAAATCAATTTTTTAAAATCCTAGAACAATTTTCAAATAATTAACTTTTAAAATCGATAAAAAAATTAAAATTCAGGAGAACGGTTTATTTTCAAAACCCGGGCATATTTAGAAGTTAAAATAAAATCAAAAAACACGAATGGAAAAAGGGGTCTCCATGCGCCCAGACATGGGAGTGGACTACTCGGAACCCTACAAACAGGGCGGCCCTGTTTCACTACCGTTGACATTTTTTTAAAAATCGAAAATACATTGTGAATACAAAAAAAAATCACGAAATGGAAAAGGGGTTCATAAATTTTGAAAAAAGTTCACGGTGACTGAAAAAGAGGTTCAAAATCTTTTAAAAAGTTCTCAGATTTTTAAAAATAGTTCACTAATTTGAAAAAAATAGTTCATCAATTTTGAAAAAAGTTCACAAACTTGAAAAAAGTTCATAAATTGTAAATAGTTCATCAATTTTACATTTATCATTTGTCAAAAAGAGTAAGAATAAACAATAAGAAAAAGGGGGAAACGTAAAAAGAAAAACCAAACAAAGTCATTAGAAAAAACAGTAAGTAAATCAACCAAAAAGAAGGTAATCAGTCACGTCCGAAGGAGGTGGCTGGGTGGTTATCGCGGCCTTGAAATTTAATTGAAAAATTCTATAACGAATAGTACCTAATGCATGGGCTTTTATGTTTGGCTCATTGCCGCTTTTCATTAAAAAAAATGCCAGTTTTGTTTTTCGAGCTATGATGAATTTTTGTGACATACCAAATTCATGTTATATTTATGTGCTAATTTCTTCTTAGTTTTTTAATACTTTTTGAAAGCGTCAACCGAACTCGGGTGGACATGAAGTCGTTCTGAACTGATTATAATCTTGATGTGTCATTTTAAGTTCTACTATGAACATCTTTTGTGAATATTGATGAAAAACGTATGTACTTCCCACACAAGTAACTAATGCATTATTACACCCTTTCTTCCCAAAAAAACATACTTACTTTATGTGTAAATTCTATACAATAGTCAATGATTATAAAATCACAATGCTTTTACATGTGAATATAATTGTCACTATTTTATGTAACACAAAATCACACATTTATTGGACAAACAACATGAATTCATGTAGTAAAACTATGTCTTGTATCATTGATCTAATTGTTGGCCATTGATACAAAGTGAATGGTAATGGTATAAAAAAAGAGAAATAGAGACATACCTTTTTTAAAATTGCATCGTCGAGGTGGCCACTCGCGGCACATCCACTCCCTTGTGGTTTTGGTAATTCATTTCAGCATACATATTGTTGAACTAATGTTTTCCTTGAGTATATTTCAGGATAAGTTCAACCTAGGGACAATTTTGGGAAGTGAATGCGGACCCCTGAAGATACTAAGGACAAGTTTTGGGCAAACCTCAAGACTTCATTTTATGTTTAAGTGATCCAAGATTACATTTAGTCCATATGTATGCCAATAGTATCAAAAAGGGGATGGGGTTGATGATAATGGATGCACTGCTCAAGTGCTTAGAGATCAATCTCCAAAAGCCTCATTCAAATTCTCATATTCCACTGTGTCACAAACCTTAAGTGAAACTTGGACTCACCGAAACAGATACACCCTGAGTCATAGAGCCATTCATGATAAGCCATTTCCTAAACCCTAGAACTCTAGTTCCAACGAAGAACACTTGCCAACCTTCTGTTGCCAACTGAAATTCATTCAAAATTTTCTAACGGTTTCAGTTGCTAACACCGAAGTGGGGAAAGTGATTAGGTCATCACAACTCGAAGCCACCGACGTTTTCACCCGGTCTCACCAAAACGCTAAAGTCCAAACATTTTGTACCGATCGGTCTCACCGAGTAGTTTCGGTCCCACCGAGTAGTGCATAAAGGTGTGCGGCGATTGGATTTTTGGTGATGTCAATATGTACCCGACCCACTCCACCACTATCAGAGATCAACCAGAGCGAAGCATACACATTCCATATCCATATTTCTGAGAGAGAGCTCCCGATCCTTGTGTTGAGATCAAAAGGATTCCACTCGAACCATATAACCTTTGATTTTTAGTCACCTCATTACTTTCCACCCAAACCCTCTCCTAACCCAAAGGCACAATCTGTGAGAGAGTGTTTCAGTGATGAGGAGATTATCTTTTGAAGCACGAGAGCAAGGAGTTCAACATCAACAACCCCACCTATTACCTTTTTGAGGGTTGTGCCACCTAAATTGGCTAGGTGTGCTTGGGAGTCTTCAAATCATGTGGAGAAACCAATAAGTTTTTAAGGGTAGGGAGATCACCTACTTCGTCCGTGAAGATCTATCCCTAGTGAGGCTAGTCCTTTGTGGGCGTAAGCCATGGTGGGATAGGCAAGGTTGTGCTACCTCTTGAGCATCCGTTGGTTTTCCCTTGAAGAGGAAAGGGTGATGCAGCAAAGTAGCGTAAATATTTCCCTCAGTTTTGAGAACCAATGTATCAATCCAGTAGGAGACGACGCACAAGTCACCTAGTACCTGCACAAACAATCAAGAACCTAGCAACCAACGCGATAAAGAGGTCGTCAATCCCTTCACGGTCACTCGCAAAAGTGAGATCTAATAGAGATAGTAAAGTAAATATTTTTGGCATTTTTGTTGTATAGATTGGAAAGTAAAGATTGCAAAATAGTAAACGAGATGCGATAAAATAGAAAAGAGATGTAATATAATAGGAAAGAGACCCGGGGGCCATAGGTTTCACTAGTGGCTTCTCTCAAGATAGCATGTATTACGGTGGGTGAACAAATTACTGTCGAGCAATTGATAGAAAAGCGCATAATTATGAAGATATCTAAGGCAATGATTGTTGGGGAACGTAGCAGAAATTCAAAATTTTCCTACGTGTCACCAAGATCTATCTATGGAGAAACCAGCAACGAGGGGAAGGAGAGTGCATCTACATACCCTTGTAGATCGCTAAGCGGAAGCGTTCAAGAGAACGGGGTTGAAGGAGTCGTACTCGTCGTGATCCAAATCACCGGAGATCCTAGTGCCGAACGGACGGCACCTCCGCGTTCAACACACGTACAGCCTGGTGACGTCTCCCATGCCTTGATCCAGCAAGGAGAGAGGGAGAGGTTGAGGAAGACTCCATCCAGCAGCAACACAACGACGTGGTGGTGATGGAGGAGCATGGCAATCCTGCAGGGCTTCGCCAAGCACCGCGGGAGACGAGGAGAGAGAGAGGTAGGGCTGCGCCTTGAGGGAGAGGTTCTCGTGTCTCTGGCAGCCCCAAAACCCCCACTATTTATAGGAGGAGGGGAGGTGGTTGCGCCCCCATCTAGGGTTCCCACCCTAGGGGTGCGGCAGCCCTATATGGGACTTGGAGGGGGCGGCCAAGAGGGGGAGAGAGGGGGCGCGCCCTAGGGTGGGCCTTTAGGCCCATCTGCGCCTAGGGTTTCCCCTCTCCCCTCCTAGCTGCGCCTTGGGCTTTGGTGGGAGGCGCACCAGCCCACTCTCGGGCTGGTCCCTTTCCACACTAGGCCCATGCAAGCCTCCGGGGCTGGTGGCCCCTCCCGGTGGACCCCGGAACCCTTCCGGTGGTCCCGATACATTACCGGTGACCCCCGAAACACTTCCGGTGGCCAAAACCTCACTTCCTATATATTATTCTTTACCTCCAGACCATTCCGGAACTCCTCGTGACGTCCAGGATCTCATCCGGGACTCCGAACAACATTCGGTAACCACATACAAACTTCCTTTATAACCCTAGCGTCATCGAACCTTAAGTGTGTAGACCCTACGGGTTCGGGAATCATGCAGACATGACCGAGACGTTCTCCGGTCAATAACCAACAGCGGGATCTGGATACCCATGTTGGCTCCCACATGTTCCACGATGATCTCATCGGATGAACCACGATGTCAAGGACTCAATCGATCCCGTATACAATTCCCTTTGTCTAGCGGTATTGTACTTGCCCGAGATTCGATCGTCGGTATACCGATACCTTGTTCAATCTCGTTACCGGCAAGTCTCTTTACTCGTTCCGTAACACATCATCCCGTGATCAACCCCTTGGTCACATTGTGCACATTATGATGATGTCCTACCGAGTGGGCCCAGAGATACCTCTCCGTTTACACGGAGTGACAAATCCCAGTCTCGATTCGTGCCAACCCAACAGACACTTTCGGAGATACCTGTAGTGCACCTTTATAGCCACCCAGTTACGTTGTGACGTTTGGTACACCCAAAGCATTCCTACGGTATCCGGGAGTTGCACAATCTCATGGTCTAAGGAAATGATACTTGACATTAGAAAAGCTTTAGCATACGAACTACGATCTTTGTGCTAGGCTTAGGATTGGGTCTTGTCCATCACATCATTCTCCTAATGATGTGATCCCGTTATCAACGACATCCAATGTCCATGGTCAGGAAACCGTAACCATCTATTGATCAATGAGCTAGTCAACTAGAGGCTTACTAGGGACATGGTGTTGTCTATGTATCCACACATGTATCTGAGTTTCCTTTCAATACAATTATAGCATGGATAATAAACGATTATCATGAACAAGGAAATATAATAATAATAACTAATTTATCATTGCCTCTAGGGCATATTTCCAACAGTCTCCCACTTGCACTAGAGTCAATAATCTAGTTCACATTGCCATGTGATTAACACTGATAGGTCACATCGCCATGTGACCAACATCCAAAGAGTTTACTAGTGTCTTAAACTAGTTCACATCACCATGTGATTAAGTCTCAATGAGTTCTGGGGTTTGATCATGTTTTGCTTGTGAGAGAGGTTTTAGTCAACGGGTCTGCAACATTCAGATCCGTATGTACTTCGCAAATCTCTAGGTCATAATGTAAATGCTGCTTCCACGCTCCACTTGGAGTTATTTCAAATGGTTGCTCCACTATGCGTATCCGATTTGCTACTCAGAGTCATTAGGATAGGTGTTAAAGCTTGCATCGACGTAACCCTTTACGCCGAACTCTTTATCACCTCCATAATCGAGAAACATATCCTTATTCCTCTAAGGATAATTTTGACCGCTATCTGGTGATCCACTCCTTGATCACCTTTGTACCCTCTTGCCAGATATGTAGCAAGGCACACATCAGGTGAGGTACACAGCAGAGCATACTGTAGAGCCTACGTCTAAGGCATAGGGGACGACATTCGTCCTTTCTCTCTTTTCTGTCATGGTCGAGCTTTAAGTCTTAACTTCATACCTTACAACTCAGGCAAGAACTCCTTCTTTGACTGATCCATCTTGAACACCTTCAAGATCATGTCAAGGTATATGCTCATTTGAAAGTACCATTAAGCGTTTTTTGATCTATCCTCATAGATCTTGATGCTCAATGTTCAAGCAGCTTAATCCAGGTTTTCTATTGAAAAACACCTTTCAAATAACCCTATATGCTTTCCAGAAATTCTACATCATTTCTGGTCAACAATATGTCAACAACATATACTCATCAGAAATTCTATAGTGCTCCCACTCACTTCTTTGGAAATACAAGTTTCTCGTAAACTTTGTATAAACCCAAAATATTTGATCATCTTATCAAAGTGCATATTCCAACTTCGAGATGCTTACTCCAGTCCATGGAAGGATCGCTGGAGCTAGCATACCTTTTAGCATCCTTAGGATCGACAAAATCTTTCTGATTGTATCACATACAACCTTTCCTTACGAAAACTGGTAAGGAAACTCGTTTTGACATCCATCTGCTAGATTTCATAAATGCAGCTAATGCTAACATGATTCCGACGGACTTAAGCATCGCTACGGATGAGAAAATCTCATCGTAGTCAACTCCTTGAACTTGTGAAAAACTCTTCGCCACAAGTCGAGCTTCATAGATGGTAACATTACCGTCCACGTCCGTCTTCTTCTTAAAGATCCATTTATCTCAATGGCTTGCCGATCATCGGGCAAGTCCACCAAAGTCCATGCTTTGTTCTGATACATGGATCCTATCTCGGATTTCATGGCTTCTAACCATTTGTCGGAATTTGGGCCCACCATCGCTTCTCCATAGCTCGTAGGTTCATTGTTGTCTAGCAACATGACCTTCAAGACAGGATTACCGTACCAGTCTAAAGCAGTACGCATCCTTGTCACCCTACGAGGTACGGTAGTGACTTGATCCGAAACTTCATGATCACTATCATAAGCTTCCACTTCAATTGATGTAGGTGCCACAGGAACAACTTCCTGTGCCCTGCTACACACTGGTTGAAGTGATGGTTCAATAACCTCATCAAGTCTCCACCATCCTCCCACTCAATTCTCGAGACAAACCTTTCCTCGAGAAAGGACCCGATTCAAGAAACAATCCCTATTGCTTTCGGATCTGAATTAGGAGGTATACCCAACTGTTTTGGGTGTCCTATGAAGATGCATTTTATCCGCTTTGGGTTCGAGCTTATCAACCTGAAACTTTTCACATAAGCGTCGCAGCCCCAAACTTTTAAGAAACGACAACTTAGGTTTCTCCAAACCATAGTTCAAACGGTGTCGTCTCAACGGAATTACGTGGTGCCCTATTAAAGTGAGTGCGGTTGTCTCTAATGCCTAACCCATGAACGATAGTGGTAATTCGATAAGAGACATCATGGTACGCACCATATCCAATAGGGTGCAACTATGATGTTCGGACACACCATCACACTATGGTGTTCCAGGCGGTATTAATTGTGAAACAATTTCCACAATGTCTTAATTGCGTGCCAAAGCTCGTAACTCAGATACTCATCTCTATGATCATATCATAGACATTTTATCCTCTTGTCACGATGATTTTCAACTTCACTCTGAAATTACTTGAACCATTCAATAATTCAGACTTGTGTTTCATCAAGTAAATATACTCAACATCTACTCAAATCATCTGTGAAGTAAGAACATAACGATATTCACTGCATGCCTCAGCACTCATTGGACTGCACACATCAAAATGTGTTACTTCCAACAAGTTGCTATCTTGTTCCATCTTACTGAAAACGAGGCTTTTCAGTCATCTTGCCCATGTGGTATGATTTGCATATCTCAAGTGATTCAAAATCAAGTGAGTCCAAACGATCCATCTGCATGGAGTTTCTTCATGCGTATACACCAATAGACATGGTTCGCATGTCTCAAACTTTTCAAAAATGAGTGAGTCCAAAGATCCATCAACATGGAGCTTCTTCATGCGTTTTACACCAATATGACTTACATGGCAGTGCCACAAGTAAGTGGTACTATCATTACTATCTTATATCTTTTGGCATGAAAATGTGTATCACTACGATCGAGATTCAATAAACCATTCCTTTAGGTGCAAGACCATTGAAGGTATTATTCAAATAAATAGAGTAACCATTATTCTCCTTAAATGAATAACCGTATTGCGATAGACATAATCCAATCATGTCTATGCTCAACGCAAACACCAAACGACAATTATTCAGGTTTAATACTAATCTTGATGGTAGAGGGAGCGTGCGATGCTTGATCACATCAACCTTGGAAACACTTCCAACACATATCGTCAGCTCACCTTTAGCTAGTCTCCGTTTATTCTGTAGCTTTTATTTCGAGTTACTAACACTTAGCAACCGAACCGGTATCTAATACCCTGGTGCTACTAGGAGTACTAGTAAAGTACACATTAACATAATGTATATCCAATATACTTCTATCGACCTTGCCAGCCTTCTTATCTACCAAGTATCTAGGGTAATCCTGCTCCAGTGGTTGTTCCCCTTATTACAGAAGCACTTAGTCTCGGGTTTGGGTTCAACCTTGGGTTTCTTCACTGGAGCAGCAACTGATTTGCCGTTTCATGAAGTGCCCCTTCTTGCCCTTGCCCTTCTTGAAACTAGTGGTTTCACCAACCATCAACAATTGATGCTCCTTCTTGATTTCTACTTTCGCGGTGTCAAACATCATGAATATCTCAAGGATCATCATATCTATCCCTGATTTGTTATAGTTCATCACGAAGCTCTAGCAGCTTGGTGGCAATGACTTTGGAGAAACATCACTATCTCATCTGGAAGATAAACTCCCACTCGATTCAAGTGATTGTTGCACTCAGACAATCCGAGCACAAGCTCAACGATTGAGCTTTTCATCCTTAGTTTGTCGGCTAAGAAAATCGTCGGAGGTTTCATACCTCTTGACGTGGGCACGAGCCTGAAATCCCAATTTCAGCCCTCGAAACATCTCATATGTTCCGCGATGTTTTGAAAAACGTCTTTGGTGCCTCAACTCTAAACCGTTTAACTGAACTATCACATAGTTATCACAACGTGTATGTCCGATGTTCGCAACATCCACAAACGACGTTTGGGGTTCAGCACATTGAGCGGTGCATTAAGGACATAAGCTTTCTACTGTCCGCATAATCGCTACTGTCAACTTTCAACTATATTTTCTCTAGGAACTTATCTAAACAGTGGAACTAAAGCGCGAGCTTACGACATAATTTGCAAAGGGTCTTTTGACTATGTTCAGGATAATTAAGTTCATCTTATGAACTCCCACTCAGATAGACATCCCTCTAGTCATCTAAGTGATTACATGATCCGAGTCAACTAGGCCGTGTCCGATCATCACGTGAGACGGACTAGTCATCATCGGTGAACATCTTCATGTTGATCGTATCTACTATACGACTCATGCTCGACCTTTCGGTCTCTTGTGTTCCGAGGCCATGTCTGTACATGCTAGGCTCGTCAAGTTAACCTAAGTGTTTCGCGTGTGTAAATCTGGCTTACACCCGTTGTATGTGAACGTAAGAATCTATCACACCCGATCATCACGTGGTGCTTCGAAACGACGAACTTTCGCAACGGTGCACAGTTAGGGGGAACACTTTCTTGAAATTTTAATGAGGGATCATCTTATTTACTACCGTCGTTCTAAGCAAATAAGATGCATAAACATGATAAACATCACATGCAATCAAATAGTGACATGATATGGCCAATATCATTTTGCTCCTTTTGATCTCCATCTTCGGGGCTCCATGATCATCATCGTCACCGGCATGACACCATGATCTCCATCATCATGATCTCCATCATCGTGTCTTCATGAAGTTGTCTCGCCAACTATTACTTCTACTACTATGGCTACCGGTTAGCAATAAAGTAAAGTAATTACATGGCGTTGTTCAATGACACGCAGGTCATACAATAAATAAAGACAACTCCTATGGCTCCTGCCGGTTGTCATACTCATCGACATGCAAGTCGTGATTCCTATTACAAGAACATGATCAATCTCATACATCACATATCATTCATCACATTCTTCTTGGCCATATCACATCACATAGCATACCCTGCAAAAACAAGTTAGACGTCCTCTAATTGTTGTTTGCATGTTTTACGTGGCTGCTATGGGTTTCTAGCAAGAACGTTTCTTACCTACGCAAAAACCACAACGTGATATGCCAATTGCTATTTACCCTTCATAAGGACCCTTTTCATCGAATCCGTTCCGACTAAAGTGGGAGAGACTGGCACCCGCTAGCCACCTTATGCACCAAGTGCATGTCAGTCGGTGGAACCTGTCTCACGTAAGTGTACGTGTAAGGTCGGTCCGGGCCGCTTCATCCCACAATACCGTCGAAACAAGATTGGACTAGTAGCGGTAAGCATATTGAACAAAATCAACGCCCACAACTACTTTGTGTTCTACTCGTGCAAAGAATCTACGCAATAGACCTAGCTCATGATGCCACTGTTGGGGAACGTAGCAGAAATTCAAAATTTTCCTACGTGTCACCAAGATCTATCTATGGAGAAACCAGCAACGAGGGGAAGGAGAGTGCATCTACATACCCTTGTAGATCGCTAAGCGGAAGCGTTCAAGAGAACGGGGTTGAAGGAGTCGTACTCGTCGTGATCCAAATCACCGGAGATCCTAGTGCCGAACGGACAGCACCTCCGCGTTCAACACACGTACAGCCCGGTGACGTCTCCCATGCCTTGATCCAGCAAGGAGAGAGGGAGAGGTTGAGGAAGACTCCATCCAGCAGCAGCACAACGGTGTGGTAGTGATGGAGGAGCGTGGCAATCCTACAGGGCTTCGCCAAGCACCGCGGGAGACGAGGAGAGAGAGAGGTAGGGCTGCACCTTGAGGGAGAGGTTCTCGTGTCTCTGGCAGCCCCAAAACCCCCACTATTTATAGGAGGAGGGGAGGTGGCTGCGCCCCCATCTAGGGTTCCCACCCTAGGGGTGCGGCAGCCTTATATGGGACTTGGAGGGGGCGGCCAAGAGGGGGAGAGAGGGGGCGCGCCCTAGGGTGGGCCTTTAGGCCCATCTGCGCCTAGGGTTTCCCCTCTCCCCTCCTAGCTGCGCCTTGGGCTTTGGTGGGAGGCGCACCAGCCCACTCTCGGGCTGGTCCCTTTCCACACTAGGCCCATGCAAGCCTCCGGGGCTGGTGGCCCCTCCCGGTGGACCCCGGAACCCTTCCGGTGGTCCCGATACATTACCGGTGACCCCCGAAACACTTCCGGTGGCCAAAACCTCACTTCCTATATATTATTCTTTACCTCCAAACCATTCCGGAACTCCTCGTGACGTCCAGGATCTCATCCGGGACTCCGAACAACATTCGGTAACCACATACAAACTTCCTTTATAACCCTAGCGTCATCGAACCTTAAGTGTGTAGACCCTACGGGTTCGGGAATCATGCAGACATGATCGAGACGTTCTCCGGTCAATAACCAACAGCGGGATCTGGATACCCATGTTGGCTCCCACATGTTCCACGATGATCTCATCGGATGAACCATGATGTCAAGGACTCAATCGATCCCGTATACAATTCCCTTTGTCTAGCGGTATTGTACTTGCCCGAGATTCGATCGTCGGTATACCGATACCTTGTTCAATCTCGTTACCGGCAAGTCTCTTTACTCATTCCGTAACACGTCATCCCGTGATGAACCCCTGGGTCACATTGTGCACATTATGATGATGTCCTACCGAGTGGGCCCAGAGATACCTCTCCGTTTACATGGAGTGACAAATCCCACTCTTGATTCGTGCCAACCCAACAGACACTTTCGGAGATACCTGTAGTGCACCTTTATAGCCATCCAGTTACGTTGTGATGTTTGGTACACCCAAAGCATTCCTACGGTATCCGGGAGTTGCACAATCTCATGGTCTAAGGAAATGATACTTGACTTTAGAAAAGCTTTAGCATATGAACTACGATCTTTGTGCTAGGCTTAGGATTGGGTCTTGTCCATCACATCATTCTCCCAATGATGTGATCCCGTTATCAACGACATCCAATGTCCATGGTCAGGAAACCGTAACCATCTGTTGATCAACGAGCTAGTCAACTAGAAGCTTACTAGGGACATGGTGTTGTCTATGTATCCACACATGTATCTGAGTTTCCTTTCAATACAATTATAGCATGGACAATAAACGATTATCATGAACAAGGAAATATAATAATAATAACTAATTTATCATTGCCTCTAGGGCATATTTCCAACAATGATCATGAATATAGGCATCACGTCCATGTCAAGTAGACCGAAACGATTCTACATCTACTACTATTACTCCACACATCGACCACTATCCAGCATGCATCTAGAGTATTAAGTTCATAAGAACGGAGTAACGCATTAAGCAAGATGACATGATGTAGAGGGATAACCTCAAGCAATATGATATAAACCCCATCTTTTTATCCTCGATGGCAACAATACAATATGTGCCTTGATGCCCCTACTGTCAATGGAAAAGGACACCGCAAGATTGAACCCGAAGCTAAGCACTTCTTCCATTGCAAGAAAGATCAATCTAGTAGGCCAAACTAAACTGATAATTCGAAGAGACTTGCAAAGATATCAAATCATGCATATAAGAATTCAGAGAAGAACCAAATAATATTAATAGATAATCTTGTTCATAAATCCACAATTCATCGGATCTCGGCAAACACACCGCAAAAGGTTATTACATCAAATAGATCTCCAAGAACATTGAGGAAAACTTTGTATTGAGAATAAAAGAGAGAGAAGAAGCCATCTAGCTAATAACTATGGACCCGAAAATCTATGGTAAACTACTCACGCTTCATCGGAGAGGCAATGGTATTGATGTAGAAGCCCTCCGTGATTGATTCCCCCTCCGGCAGATCGCCGGAAAAGGCCCCAAGATGGGATCTCACGGGTACAGAAGGTTGCGACAGTGGAAAAGTGGTTTCGTGGCTCCCGCTGATGTTTCTAGGGTATAAGAGTATATATAGGAGAAAGAAGTATGTCGATGGAGCTACGAGGGGCCCACGAGGGTGGGAGCGCTCCTACCCCCTGGGCGTGCCCTCCTGCCTCGTGGCCTCTTTGTGGCGTTCCAGACTTCAACTCCAAGTCTTATGGATTGCTTTCGGTCCAAGAAAGATCATCGCGAAGGTTTCATTCCATTTGGACTCCATTTGGTATTCGTTTTCTGCAAAACTCTAAAATAGGCAAAAAAACAGAAGCTGGCACTGGGCCTCCTGTTAATAGGTTAGTCCCAAAAATAATATAAAAGAGCATATTAAAGCCCATTAAACATCCAAAACACATAATATAATAGCATGGAACAATAAAAAATTATAGATACATTGGAGACGTATCAAACATCCCCAAGCTTAATTCTTGCTCGTCCTCGAGTAGGTAAATGATAAAAATAGGAACTTTTGATGTGAAATGCTACCTAACATAATAATCAATGTAATTTTCTTTATTGTGGCATGAATGTTCAGATCCAAAAGATTCAAGACAAAAGTTTAATATTGACATAAAAATAATAATACTTCAAGCATTCTAACAAAGCAATCATGTCTTCTAAAAATAACATGGCCAAAGAAAGTTCATCCCTACAAAATCATATAGTTTGGCTATGCTCCATCTTCGTCACACAAAAATGTTCAAATCATGCACAACCCAGGTTTCAACCAAGCAGTCGTTTCATACTTTAGTATTCTCAAACTTTTTCAACTTTCACGCAATACATGAGCGTGAGCCATGGATATAGCACTATAGGTGGAATAGAATGGTGGTTGTGGAGAAGACAAAAAGGAGGAAGATGGTCTCACATCAACTAGGCGTATTAATGGGCTATGGAGATGCCCATCATTAGATATCAATGTGAGTGAGTAGGGATTGTCATGCAACGGATGCACTAGAGCCATAAATGTATGAAAGCTCAACAAAAGAAACTAAGTGAGTGTGCATCCAACTTGCTTGCTCACGAAGACCTAGGGAATTTTGAGGAAGCCCATTGTTGGAATATACAAGCCAAGTTCTATACAAAAATTCCCACTAGTATATGAAAGTGACAAAATAAGAGTCTCTCTATCATGAAGATCATGGTGCTACTTTGAAGCACACGTGTGGAAAAAAAGATAGTAGCATTGTCCCTTCTCTCTTTTTCTCTCTCTTTTTTTCACTTGGCTTCTTTGGCCTATTTTTTTTCATTGGCTTCTTTGGCCCTTTTTTTATTTCCTCACACGGGACAATGCTCTAATAATGATGATGATCACACTTCTATTTATTTACAACTCAAGGATTACAATTCGATACTTAGAACAAAATATGACTCTACATGAATGCCTCCGGTGGTGTACCGGGATGTGTAATGAATCAAGAGTGACATGTATGAGTTTTTTTATGAATGGTGGCTCTGCCACAAATACGATGTCAACTACATGATCATGCAAGGTGATATGACAATGATGGAGCGTGTCATAATGAACGGAACGGTGGAAAGTTGCATGGCAATATATCTCGGTATGGCTATGGAAATGCCATAATAGGTAGGTATGGTGGTTGTTTGAAAGTAAATGGTGGGTTTATGGTACCGGCGAAAGTTGCGCGGTACTAGAGAGGCTAGCAATGATGGAAGGGTGAGAGTGCGTGTAATCCATGGAATCAACATTAGTCATAAAGAATTCACATACTTATTGCAAAAATCTACAAGTAACCAAAACCAAGCACTAAGCGCATGCTCCCAGGGGAAGGGTTGGTAGGAGTTAACCATCGCGCGATCCCTACCTCCACACATAAGGAAGACAATCAAAGAAACACCTCATGCTTCAAATTTGTTACACAACGATTACCATACGTGCATGCTACGAGACTTGCAAACCTCAACACAAGTATTTCTCAAATTCACAATTACTCTACTAGCATGACTCTGATATCACCATCCTCATATCTCAAAACAATCAACAAGAATCAAACTTCTCATAGTATTCAACGCACTTTATATGAAAGTTTTTATTATACCCATCTTGGATGCCCATTATATTAGGACTAGTTTTATAGCCAAAGAAAATTACCATGTTGTTATAAAAGACTCTCAAAATAATATAAGTGAAGCATGAGAGATCAATAATTTCTATAAAATAAAACCACCACCATGCTCTAAAAAGATATAAGTGAAGCACTAGAGCAATATTGTCTAGCTCAAAAGATATAAGTGAAGCACATAGAGTATTCTAACAAATTCCGATTCATGCGTGTCTCTCCCAAAAGGTGTGTACAGCAAGAATGATTGTGGTAAACTAAAAAGCAAAGACTCAAATCATACAAGACACTCCAAGCAAAACACATTTCATGTGGTGAATAAAAATATAGCCTCGAGTAAAGTTACCAATAGATGAAAACGAAAGAGGGGATGCCTTCCGGGGCATCTCCAAGCTTAGGGCTTTTGGTTGTCCTTGAGTTTTACCTTGGGGTGCCTTGGGCATCCCCAAGCTTAGGCTCTTGCCACTCCTTATTCCAAAATCCATCAAATCTTTACCCAAAAACTTGAAAACTTCACAAAACAAAACTTCAACAGAAAATCTCATGAGCTCCGTTAGTATAAGAAAATAAACCACCACTTTAAGGTACTGTAATGAACTCATTCTTTATTTATATTGGTGTTAAACCTACTGTATTCCAACTTCTCTATGGTTCATACCCCCCGATACTACTCATAGATTCATCAAAATAAGCAAACAATATACGAAAAACAGAATCTGTCAAAAACAGAACAGTCTGTAGCAATCTGTAACTTTCGAATACTTACGTAACTCTAAAAATTCTGAAATACATTGGTGGACGTGAGGAATTTGTTTATTAATCATCTGCAAAATAATCAACCTAAAAGCACTCTCTAGTAAAAAAATGACAGCTATTCTCGTGAGCGCAAGAGTTTTTGTTTTTTACAGCAAGATCGCAAAGACTTCACCCAAGTCTTCCAAAGGTTCTACTTGGCACAAACACTAATTAAAACATAAAACCACATCTAAATAGAATCTAGATGAATTATTTATTACTAAACAGGAGCAAAAAGCAAAGAACAAAAATAAAATTTGGTTTCCTCCCAACAAGCGCTATCGTTTAACACCCCTAGCTAGGCATAAAAACACGAATTAATCTAAGTATTGCCATCTTTGGTTTTTACTCTTTTGAGGGAATTTTGTTCTGGTCTGGGAAGTTCTTTAGGCTTTCCCTCATATTCAGAAATTTTTAGATCTAAAGCATCCAACCATTTATTACAGAGAGTGATCAACATGTTCATACGGTGGATATTCCCACTAACATTTTTGAGAGGTTCGAGCGTTTTTTGCAAAAATTTAACTACCTCACAAAGTTTTTCAAAAGTTTGAGCTCCCTTGTGGGTTTGGGGTAAACCCGAAGGTGGAGGTGATATACCAACTACTCCTTCCAAGATTTCATAAGCGATGTTGGGATCAATTTCGATAAATTTCCTTTGGAGGCGAAATCCAAGAGTTGCCTATGAGGCAAGATCAATCCAACGTAAAAATTATGGAGTAGGATTTTAAAATCTCCTAGCATGGTGCAATTATGATAAGATTCTGTTATCCTATACCAAGCATCTTTAAAATTTTCTCCTTGTTTTTGTTTGAAGTGAAGAACTTCAAAATCAGAAGATAATGAAGGGGAAGAAGAGCTAGACATGGGCAAAAGAGGAGAGGCAGGGGGAAGAAGGGCGAAGAAAAGGCAAAGGTTTTCGAAAATCATTTTAGAAGTGGGGGAGAGGAAAACGAGAGGCGAATGGCAAATAATGTAATGCGAGGGAGAAGAGTTTATGATGGGTACTTGGTATGTCTTGACTTGGCGTAGATCTCCCCGGCAACGGCGCCAGAAATTCTTCTTGCTACCTCTTGAGCATGCATTGGTTTTCCCTTGAAGAGAAAAGGGTGATGCGGCAAAGTAGCATAAGTATTTCCCTCAGTTTTGAGAACCAAGGTATCAATCCAATAGGAGACGATGCACAAGTCACCTAGTACCTGCACAAACAATCAAGAACCTTGCAACCAACGCGATAAAGGGGTTGTCAATCCCTTCACACGCGGTCACTCACAAAAGTGAGATCTAATAGAGATAGTAAAATAAATATTTTTGGTATTTTTGTTGTATAGATTGGAAAGTAAAGATTGCAAAATAGTAAACGAGATGCGATAAAATAGAAAAGAGATGTAGTATAATAGGAAAGAGACCTGGGGGCCATAGGTTTCACTAGTGGCTTCTCTCAAGATAGCATGTATTATGGTGGGTGAACAAATTACTGCCGAGCAACTGATAGAAAAGCGCATAATTATGAAGATATCTAAGGCAATGATCGTGAATATAGGCATCACATCCATGTCAAGTAGACCAAAACGATTCTGCATCTACTACTATTACTCCACACATCGACCGCTATCCAGCATGCATCTAGAGTATTAAGTTCATAAGAACAGAGTAACACATTAAGCAAGATGACATGATGTAGAGGGATAAACTCAAACAATATGATATAAATGAAGGAAATATGCCCTAGAGGCAATAATAAAGTTATTCTTTATTTCCTTATTTAATGATAAATGTTTATTATTCATGCTAGAACTGTATTAACCAGAAACTTAGTGCATGTGTGAATACATAGACAAAACATATAGTCCCTAGTATGCCTCTACTTAACTAGCTAGTTAATCAAAAGATGATTATGTTTCCTAACCATAGACATGTGTTGTCATTTGATGAACGAGATCACATCATTAGGAGAATGATGTGATGGACATGACCCATCCATTAGCTTAGCATTATGATCGTTTCAGTTTCATTGCTACTGCTTTCTTCATAACTTATACAAGTTCCTCAGACTATGAGATTATGCAACTCCCGAATACCGGAGGAACACTTTGTGTGCTACCAAATGTCACAATGTAAATGGGTGATTATAAAGGTGCTCTACAGGTGTCTCCGAAGGTGTTTGTTGGGTTGGCATAGATCGAGATTAGGATTTGTCACTCTGTGTTTAGGAGAGGTATCTCTGGGCCCTCTCAATAATACTCATCACTATAAGCCTGGCAAGCATTGTGACTAAGAGTAAGTTGCAGGATGAAGTATTACGGAACGAGTAAAGAGACTTGCCAGTAACAAGATTGAACTAGGTATGATGATACCGACGATCGAATCTCAGGCAAGTGACATACTAATGACAAAGGGAACAACGTATGTTGTTATGCGGTTTGACCGATAAAGATCATCGTAGAATATGTAGGAACCAATATCAGCATCCAGGTTCTGCTATTGGTTATTGACTGGAGATGAGTCTCGGTCATGTCTACATAGTTCTCGAACCCGTAGGGTCCGTACACTTAACGTTCGATGATGATTGGTATTATGAGTTTATGTGAGTTGATGCAAAGAAGGTTGTTCGGAGTCCCAGATGTGATCATGGACATGACGAGGAGTCCCTAAATGGTCGAGACATAAAGGTTGATATATTGGATGGCTATGTTCGGACACCGGAAGTGTTCCGGAGAAGTTTCGGATAAAACCGGAGTGCCGGAGGGTTAACGGAACCACCGGGGGAACTAATGGGCCTCGGTGGGCCTTAGTGGAGAGAGAGAGGGGCAGCCAGGGCAGTCCGCGCGCCCCCTCCCCATTGAGTCCGAATTGGACTAGGAAGAGGGGGGCGGCGCCCCCTTTCCTTCTCCATCTCCCTCTCCTTCCTTCCCTTCTCTCCTTTTTGGTGGAAACCTACTAGGACTTGGAGTCCTAGTAGGATTCCCCTCTTGGGGGGCGCCAAGGAGGGCCGGCCGGCCTCCCCTCTCCTCCTTTATATATGGGGGAGGGGGTACCCCATAGACTCACAAGTTGATCTTTAGCCATGTGCGGTGCCCCCCTCCACAGTTTTCCACCTCGGTCATATCGTCGTAGTGCTTAGGTGAAGCCCTGCGTTGGTAACTTCATCGTCACCGTCACCACGCCGTCGTGCTGACAAAACTCTCCCTCGGCCTCAACTGGATCTAGAGTTCGAGGGACATCACCGAGCTGAACGTGTGCAAATCGCGGAGGTGTCGTGCGTTCGGTACTTGATCGGTTGGACCGCGAAGACGTTCGACTACATCAACCGCGTTACATAACGCTTCCGCTTTCGGTCTACGAGGGTACGTCGACACACTCTCCCCCTCATTGCTATGCCTCACCTAGATAGATCTTGCGTGATCCTAGGATTTTTTTTTGAAATTACTGCGTTCCCCAACAGTGGCATCTGAGCCAGGTCTATGCGTAGATGTTATATGCACGAGTAGAACATAAGTGAGTTGTGGGCGATAATAGTCATACTGCTTACCACCAACGTCTTACTTTGATTCGGCGGTATTGTTGGATGAAGCGGCCCGGACCGACATTACATGACCGCGTTCATGAGACTGGTTCTACCGACGTGCTTATGCACATAGGTGGCTGGCGGGTGTCTGTTTCTCCAACTTTAGTTGAATCGAGTTTGACTACAACCGGTGCTTGTTGAAGGTTAAAATAACACACTTGACAAAAAATCGTTGTGGTTTTGATGCGTAGGTAAGAACGGTTCTTGCTAGAAGCCCGTAGTAGCCACCTAAAACTTGCAACAACAAAGCAGAGGACGTCTAACTTGTTTTTGCAGGGCTTGCTGTGATATGATATGGTCAAGGCATGATGCGATATAAATTATTGTATGAGATGATCTTGTTTTGTAACAAAGTTATCGACAACTGGCAGAAGCCATATGGTTGTCGCTTTATTGTATGCAATGCAATTGCCATGTAATTGTTTTACTTTATCACTAAGCGGTAGCGATAGTCGTAGTAACAATAGTTGGCGAGACGACAACGATGCTACGATGGAGATCAAGGTGTTGCGCCGGTGATGATGGAGATCATGACGATGCTTTGGTGATGGAGATCATGAGCATAAGATGATGATGGCCATATCATGTCACATATTTTGATTGCATGTGATGTTTATCTTTTATGCATCTTATTTTGCTTAGTACGGCGATAGCATTATAAGATGACCCCTTACTAAATTTCAAGGTATAAGTGTTCTCCCTGAGTATGCACCGTTGCTACAGTTCGTCGTGCCGAGACACCATGTGATGATCGGGTGTGATAAGCTCTACGCTCACATACAACAGGTGCAAGCCAGTTTTGCACATGCAGAATACTCGGGTTAAACTTGACAAGCCTAGCATATGCAGATATGGCCTCGGAACACTGAGACCGAAAGGTCGAACGTGAATCATATAGTAGATATGATCAACATAGTGATGTTCACCATTGAAAACTACTCCATCTCACGTGATGATCGGACATGTTTAGTTGATTTGGATCACGTGATCACTTAGATGACTAGAGGGATGTCTATCTAAGTGGGAGTTCTTAAGTAATATGATTAATTGAACTTTAATCACTACAAAAAATACACTTCCGTGATGATACGTGTTTGTCACAGTAGGTCGCGTTTTTTGTCATGCATGTACATCCATGACGATTTTATGACAGAATCAAGATAGTCATACCTGTGCTGTCATAGAAGTGTTCCATGACATTACCAAAATTATCATCACGGAAGTGTCCGCTTCCATGACGATAAATCGCGCGTCACGGAAGTGCTTTCGTCAAGGGTGACCGACACGTGGAATCCACCATAAGGGAATGCCGTTAAGCTATCGGGTCGGGTTTTGGATCCGATAACCCTTAACAGCCCCGACCAATGGGAAATTTCCACGTGTAAAATTCTTATTAGCCGGACGAAACACGTGTCAGCTCGTCAATGGGTCAGATAGGCGCCTATGATATGTCGACACGTGCCACGGCCCACCACTAGCCCATTTAGCTTACAAAGCCGGCCCGTTTGACTTGGTCAAAAGTTAACAGTCTGGCCCATGAAAAGCCTGTTAACGGTCTCTTTGCAAATAGCCCATTTTACAGCCCGTTAACTCACGGCCCGTTAGGCCCTAAAGGAAATCGGCCCAACAATGTCATGTGGGCTGTCGAATATAACACCAACCCATTTCACTTTCAGCCCATGTATGGCCCATGACGTCTTTCGACCCATATGAGGCCTTCATATCTTTCGACCCTTTATAGGCCCATGGTGACTCTAGCCCATAATGAACAGTAATTTTCTTTGTACCCATTAACGGCCCATGATTTACATGGGCCGTTTCCAGCCCGTGTTAGATTTCTACCTATTGACGGCCCATATATTCTTGGGCTCCTTTTCGGCCCTCGATTACTTCCGGCCTGTTACTGGCCTATTCCCCTAATGGGCCAAATTCAGCCCATGGCAACAGTCGTCCCGTTACTGGCTTGTTCCCCTAATGGGCCAAATTCGGCCCATGGCAAGAGTCGGCCCGTTACTGGCCTGTTACCCTAATGGGCCAAATTCGGCCCATGGCAAGAGTCGACCCATTTCTGGCCTGTTAACCCATTGCGCCGTTTCCAGCCCGTCTTATATTCTGGCCCATTAATGACCCATTATGCCTGTGACAGAATTAAGCCTTTGTTGTCCTACGGCCTGTTAACGGCCCGTTACCGTGCTGGGCAAATACCAATTACGCCTGATTACAGCCCATGTAGACCCATTTATCTGATGGCCCGAGGACCACCGATTACAGGCCCATTTATCGACGGCCCGAGGCCCACCGACTATAGACCCATTTATCGACGGCCCGTAGGAGGCCCATGGATCCTACGGCCCGTATATGGCCCATGGTAGTTGCGGCCACTAGCAAACCAGGGAAAAAGAAGACTAGGAAATAAATAAGGCTGAAACTAACGCTAGGCTATTAAGGCGATTGCACATATTACATCCACTCGGCATCAAAGATCGCCACCAGTGCAAATATAGGGAACACCCTACACTATACAAAAATGGCTTGCTATTTTCTTCAGCCGGTGGCTGCACGTTAAGAATAAATTTTGTATCGCACCAAAACAAATTACAACTATATAACAAAAGGAAGGTTGGCATAAAACTTAACAGTCTAGCAGATAAATGCACCACTAGAAGTTCAGAAGCTCAGTTCATTTGACCTGACTGTTATGTTTTCATGCTGTATTGTCCGATAGAGCACCATAACACTTGCCTTCATTTCCCCTAGGCTCATGAACAACATAGCAAATGTCTGATAGTCTGGTTTCAAAACCATGCATATCTTGACGACATTGAGCAATGTTTCTCCTTGTTTCACAAAGGGTCTCTGTTAGGGAATCGACTTGTGTTTGGAGCGCAGATACAACATTGCTTTGAGCTTGCATATCTTGATCATGAGGCAGTTTGGACGATATTGCCTTAACAACCAACCCAGTATTACGCAGGAACGTGCTTTTGGCACTGTTAGTGGACAGGTATTGACCCACTGCAGCAAGAGCTGACATTGCGGTTATAGTTGCCTCGCCACCTTCAGAAGGTGGCGGTTCCACCATTTTTTCCATAGCTCGCTGAAAAGTTGAGGTTTTACATTAGTAGTACCAGAACAGAAGATATTAAGGAGGCAGCAAAACCAAACAAAATAGCTTTGGTCTATATACAGAACTTATTCTGGTGAACCCATGTAAAATATTAGTTGTATTTTATTGCAAAGTACATAATAAAACCAGGTTCCAAACATATGACCATGTACCATCGCTAATGTATTGTCTATTTCTTCACATTGTATTGAGGGCTAAGGATAAAGAGACGAAGTTTATAATACGGTAAGCATAGTATGACATCATTCATATCACAAAACAACTGAGAACAGACAAACAGGCAATTGTAACGTTGTGTGGGCAAGTCCAGCACGGAACTAGATTACGGGTCAAGATCAAAGGAACATCACTCCTCTCTTTTAAACCTTGTAAGGTGCAATGATACGCTAAGACAATTGTGTATAAAATTGAAAAGAGTAATAGACATTGGCTGCAAACCATGCAGTTCAAGGCACAAGTCAGAGTAAGTAGTAGTTAAAAGGCATGAGGATTAAGGACTTACAACAGCGGCTTTGACTGGTGTAGTCATGCCCTTCTTCTTGCTGGTGTGACAGTCCTTGAAGATTTCCACAGCATTTGGTTCAGGTACTTTTTGGTCCTTGCGGGCTTTCCTCTGCATTTCGAACAAGTCAATATAGATCTGATAATATGGTACAGCGAAAAGAGTGAAACAACAGCTAATTACAAGAGCCTCGCAGTGTGCAATATAGCTACGAGATCCTGTCGTCTGTTGGAATTTCACTTTCGTACGGTTGGCCTTGTTCTTTGAACAGTTCACCTACAAGAAGATAGATTTGTGTGGCACATGCGTAAATAGGACTTCAACATGTGATCTGATCACATATATATAATGTACCTGATACTTCGGATCAGACCAGTGTTTAACAAGGCCCCTCCAGTCTTCATCCGATATATTTTCCACTGGAGATGTTTGGGAAAGTTCACTGTTAGCCTTGCCTTCAAAGTGAGTTTTCCTCAAGTTATACCGATACTGTCGCAGAGCAGACTTGAAAACATGGGTGCAAGCTTGTCTGGTTGCATCATCTTGGCTATCCAACTTGAACCTCATCTGTTGAAAATTATGGGAGTCTCATTATCAGCAACCTAGAAAGTATGGGACAGAGCAAGACGATATTACTAGTTTCCATACATAACCATACTTACAGATAAATGGTCGAGGAAGGTGTTGAACTGGGTTTCGTCTTTGTCATTCCTGTACTGAATCCATGTTGGGAGGATACGTACATGACACCTAACGGCAACCGCTGCCTCTGATACTAACTTGGCTGACTCTGTAGCATCACGTGGCCTTTTTAAACCTGCCTCAAAACGGATCTCCATTCTTCCTCCTCTAGATTTAGTTAACCTATCGAGCATTATCCCTGATGTTTGTTTCCTCTTGCGCCTAGGTGCTAGTCCAACAACGAACATAGGAAGTGTTAGTGTACATCAAACTGTGAGACTACATATAAAGAAGCATGCAACTGTAACTTGACTCCAGCAACTACCTTCTTGCTGTTGAAGCTCACAAGGTTCATCTGATATTGCCAACTCGTCTTGTGTCAAGAGTGCTTGGGAAGTAGTGTCAGGTGGCAAGGGAGCTTGGGAACGTGCTGCTAGCTCAGTTGACGCACGAGTAAGTCGTGCAGCTGGTAGTACTGTGGTAGGTGTTGCAAGAACTAGGGCTGTCTCTGCTTGTTTGGTGGCAGCTATTTGTTTCTGTTTGGCTTTTTTTGCAACTCGTGTAGCATGGGATGCCGTGTTTGTAGAATTTTCCGCTGGACTTTGACCTTCTATTGCACCATCAGTACCAGCAGAATCTGCAGGATTCATCCGCTTCTCATTCCCTGCCATTCTGTGTTTCTTCCTCTTTCTCTGTGCCATGTTAAGTCAAGCCGACAAGAAAAACGAATAACAATTTAGTTCTTCAGAACAAATTGATGCGTGATGCAGACGAACTGAACTTTGATGTTAGACAACCACATGATAGGAGGATGTAATATGTATGAAAAACAGGACGGAAGAGATAACCAGAACTATGATGTGTAAACTAAGAAGAAGACATTTCACCAAATTAGAAGCAATGCAATGGAAGGTAGACACCATATGAAAGATGCTACAAATATCGCTCTGCCAAGTTAACAGTGTCTCATCATAAATGGCGTTTAAACAAATGTGAAGCAGTACAAGAAATAAATCATATGCAAGATGCAAACAACATCACACTACCATGTTAGAGGTCTCTCGTCATTAGTGCCATTGCATATTCACACATTGCATATTCACAGCTTATGATGTGTAAACTAAGGAGAAGGCATTTCAACAAATTAGAAGCAATGAAAGCTAGACACCATATGAAAGATGCAACGAATATCACTCTACCAAGTTAAAACTGTCTCGTCATAAGTGCCATTTCAACAAATTAGTAGTACAAGCTAGAAAAGAATGTGAGATGTAACCTATATCACACTCCGAAGTCAAACGTGTCTTATGATAAGTGATTGTTGCAGGTTACACAACAGTAGTAATTTGATGTAAGAACATGGTGTGATAGACAGATATTGTATGTTCTAGAAACAGGAACACGTGTCTTATTCAAGTATAATGTGTAAAGTAAGCAGATGGAATTCAACAAAATTAGAAGCAATACAAGCTAGACATCACACATAACATGCAACCACATATAACAGTGCCAAGTTAGAGGGAGCACCGGTGATGCTGCACTAGGGGAGACGTGCTCATCATAAACACAGCTTTGTTGAGTGTCTATGCATGTGTTGTCTTGGAAATCATCTTGGGGGTGTGGAGGAGTAGAAACTGTAGAGGCCCTCCGTTCGGAAGGAGCACCTTTATCCGCTGCCTTGCTAACTTCCTTCCGCTTTATTGATTTTGAATTGTCAAGTAAAACCGACAAGAAAAAGCAATAAAATTCTCTCTTCAGAACTCATTCATGCATGATACTGACAATCACTACTTTGATGTAAGGCAAACACATGATACCAGGATGGAATATGTACGAAAAACAGGACGGCATGGCATGTTCACAACTGTTTGTGTAAACTAAGCAGAAACCATTCCAGCAAATAAGAAGCAATGCAAGCTAGACACCACATGAAAGATGCAACCAATATGACTCTGCCAAGTTAAAAGCGTCCCATCATAAATGGAATTTCAACAAATTAGAAGCAGCGCATGCTATAAATCATATGAAAGATGCAACTAATATCGCACTGCATATACTAAAGGTGTCTCGTCATATTGATTGATGCGGGATACAAAAAACAATAGTTTTATGTAAGGACATGCTTAATAGACAGATGTACTATGTACTAAATACAGGAAGGCATGTCACATTAACAGGTATAATGTATAAGCTAAGCAGACTAGCACATGCAGTTTAACCAGATTGGAAGAATTACAATCTAGACACCATATGCAACATGCAACCACATATCACGCTGCCAAGTTAGAGCAAGCACCTGCGATGCTAGTGTAGGGGAAATGCTGTAATCAACTACAGAGCTACGTTCACTATCTTCATCTAGCATTTCTGTTTCTTGAGAATCATGTCGGGAGGCTGACGCTGCATTCTTTAAATGAGGAGTTGTCCCCTTGCCTGCCTGCCTCGTCATAAGTGATTGATGAGGGATACACAAGAACATTAGTTTGATGTAAGAACATGGTTAATACACAGATGTACTAGTATGTACCAAAAACAGAAAGGCATGTCATATTCAAAGGTATAATGTGTAAGCTAAGCAGATGCAATTTAACCAAATTGGAAGCAATACAAGCTAGACATCCGGCTGGAGTGGTGAGCATGATCATCTAGGACCTGAGAGCCTTGTGGGAGGCGGGCTGCTTCGCCACCATCGCAGCTTTTTAGTTGGCTTCCAGGTGATGCCTATCTTTGCTGGGCTTGTCACTGGCTCGGCCAGTGCCCTGACTAGCTATTTGTCTTCTGGTGCTCACGGGATGGTGGTTCATGTAAAAAAATATCTTTCCTTATCTTACCGACTTCGGCCTTTCGAATACAAGCTAGACACCATATGGAACATGCAACCACATATGACACCGCGAAGTTAAAGCAAGCACCTGGGATGGTGGTTCATTGCGAGCGAGGTCATCAACTCCAGAGCTACGTTTACCGTCTCCATCTGCTGACACTGCACCCTTTATAGCATGTAACGTGTCTTGCCTACCCGCGAAGAAAGCTGGAGCGACTTCTCTCTTTTCTTTGCTGCTTCTCTCAGGCAGACTCTGAAATACCCTTGCATAAAAACACAATAGTGAGAGTATGGGTGAAGTGTGTGCAGAACTAGTGCACTGTAAAAGTAGCAGATAGCAGGTGGCTGAAAAATAAATGACAGGAGACATATGATAGCTCTACAACATTGCATGGCAAACAAAATTAGATTCTACTCCGTATGATTTTGTAATATATGAGCACAGGAAATGCAGGTACTCCTCCAGCACACCACCACATGTGGTCATATCTAAGATAACAGTCGACTGAAAATAAATAGGTCAGTCGATTTTTTTAATGAACCGTCCGATCTATAAGGAACGGGCAGATGGCCTTCGTCTACCTCCCGCCAGTCACTGTTGACGATCTTTCTCGAACCGCCAGCGACCACCGGCCCAGACCCCTGCCTCCGCCGCCCCGCCCTCCCATCGACCTCACACCACCGCCGTGCTTGGCAGCGCCCCCAGGCCATCCCTTTAATCCCGGCCGACCTCCAGATCGGGCGCCAGTAGCTCTAGGCCGCACACGCCCCTAAGATAAACACCAAGGCGCTGCTTCCCCGGCGTAATAGGCGTACTAGCGCCTGTTACGCCGGGGAATGCTTCCGTTAATTGGGAATCAACTGGCCAGAAATTGAAATTCAGGGGGGCGACGGACCTCTAGCTAAGGTGAAATAGTATATGAGGAGAAACCTTGTGCATCGCGAGTTACTAGGAACATCTAGTATCAAGAAGAAGCGGTCAACTAGTGTCTTCTGTGGGATGAATACCGTGCAAGCAGAGACGTAAGATTTGCACGAATAAGGGAAGAGGAGTACCTTTTTCGGTTGCCGGTGTGGTCACCTCCACATGTCGCGCCGATCTTCTTCTTTTTACCGGGGAAACCGATGTTCTGGAGGGTGCAGGCTTGGACGAACCCATGGCCAAATTGTTGACTGTGTTGCCGTGGCCGTATGTCGGCGGAGGGGAAGCAGATCCGAGGCGGCGAAGGACGGCGTAGCAGGAACAGCTCCGGTGCGGTGGAGGGTGGCGAAGTTGGAGCGGCAGCGGTGAGGCGCAGGACGGCGTGGTTGAACTGGCTCGGGTACGGACGGCTCGGCCTCGGCTTCAACTACTAGCCGTGGAGGGCGTTGCGGTTGAGGTTGCGGTGGACGACGACGTCGGGGTATCGGCTCCGGCGTGATGGAGGAGGGCGGCGGTTGATGGGTGGGATGGGGTGGCGGATGGAGGACGCCGGGGTTTCATGGCTGGTGGAGAGGTAGTTTTGGCGCCCACGGAGTACAAATGGGGAATCAGACGGGTGGGGGGAACCATGTTTCGGTCTGGGGCACGCTTGTTTTTGGCTTTTTTGAACAGAAGATGGGACGCGCTTGTTTGAAATTTGGGGAAAGTACAAACTTTGCCCCCTCTTAAATTTCGGACCTACTGCGGGTCGGGGGTAGGATGGTAATCCCAGGTGTCCCAAATAGTGGGCGGGAGCGATTTCGGCCGCGCGCATGTGTGCTTAGGCGGCCATTGTGTATGAATGTTTTTCGGAGGCGGTTGCGTGGCGTCTAGATGAAGCTACAAACCTACCCCGGTTTAGACCTTTGGACGTCGGGCCGGTAGGTTTCACGGGTCGGAGTTATTAGAAAAGTAATTTCCTTGTACTACCAAACATTGGTCTCACGCGGTTTCGGGCGAGTAGAGGCTCTTTTGGCGCTTCGTTCGAAATTTTGAAACACAAGCATTCACGTTTAGAGTACTCTTGAACTATGAGGATTGACCTAAATAGACAACGTTATATTTGACCTTGTATGTTTGAAAACCTCATTAAATTATCCGCTTCTTTTTGAAATTTTGACACTTGAAAATCCTATAACTACGATTATTTTGGAATGGAGGAGCTAAATTTGAATCTATTTTGTACACGACTACATATGCTATTATGTACAAAATCAGAGCAAAGATTGGTGCCCCCATAATTTAGGTATGGTTTACAAATGCCATGATATCAAATTCAAATAATTGAATGGACTTCATGTTGAATTCGATTTTTTAAACCACCTTAAGTTGAATTCAAATGTATGCTAGTTCATAGGTAGCTATTTATAATGTCCATTGTGTAACTTTCGTATGTATAATGTGCTTTACACACACAACATGAACTATACTCACGTTTATATTCGATTGCTAAAGCGATGCATTGTCTGGAGTTCAAAATACTAACTATGTGGATCAATTGTGTCAAATAATAACATAGACATGCTCAAATTCGATAGAATCTAGATGTCTGATGGATCAATGA
This sequence comes from Triticum aestivum, assembly GCF_018294505.1. Lineage (NCBI taxonomy): Eukaryota > Viridiplantae > Streptophyta > Magnoliopsida > Poales > Poaceae > Triticum > Triticum aestivum. The sequence goes on from NC_057795.1 coordinate 509,441,259, forward strand.
CCGCTCCTTACGCGAATTGCAAATATCATGATCCCATCCTAATATTTGGATACAATTTATATCTTTAATCAATGTGTAGAGCAGTCTTTTACGTGTAGTTTCACTCTCCATCGGTGGTCTCTCACACATGCTCACACACTCTCTCCCGAGGTGTCTTTCTCGCACACATGCTCTAGATATAACCCTCCCTCCCTCTCGTAACCATTTACAACTGTTTTCACTAACCTTTATCACAAGCACTCTTCCTCTCACAAACATACACACGCACAATCCTCATCGACCCTTTCTATATACATGGACCTGCCTACGTGTCTCATGTACGCACATTATCTTTACGCCTGTCTCTCACGCATTGTCTCACACCTCTCTTCCTAATCGACGAGTATGATTCTAGCAGAGCATTCTGTAGGATGCCCCTTAAAGTTAGGTTGGATGAATAGTAATATCAAAGATAAAGGGGTTACCTTAGTCCAAGAACCTAGGGTTACAAATCCTAGCCGGCTTTGTCAGTGGACACAGAGTCCTTCACAATTCTGCTATCTTTGTCTTGTACGACTAGTCATCCATGGGTCTTCCTAAATGCGTCACGAGCCGACCAATGTGGCGCAGGACGGAACCGAACGAAGGGCCTCACCTCGACCCACCGGACCTCACGCGGTGACACACCCTCTGCCCCCACGTCTCATTATCTTCTCACACCCACACATACCAACACAAACACCACACACACAGAAAATTTCTCCTGGTGCCTCTATTCCCTCCCCCCTTGCATATACACACTCAAGGGAATGGAATCTCTTGTCGTGACGTCATATTCATCTCTCTCTCTCTAGACCACTCTCATTTCTCGTGCTATCTCTCCCACGCCCCCCCCCCCGTCGGCCCCTCTATCCATGCCTCTCTCGAATACGTAATACACACACATACCTCTCTAGGCCCCGCCAAATGCATCAACTACACATTCACACATGTTACATCACGTACCCCATTGATCTAAAAAGCCCTCTCTTCACGTTTATTTCGCATACAACATTCCTTTTGAATAAAGTGTGGCCAAAAAATTATTTTAGAGTTTCTACATATATACAACATTACAAAGTTATATGGAGGAGTACGAACGCTAATTTGCATTGCATGGTGCCCACAATGATATTTATTCCGCACTGTGAATTTGTATATTTTTATACTATATACAAAGTTAGTCATAATAAAGAGAAAGGAAGAGCATCTCTCTCTCTCATCGCATTACCCCCCTGTACGCCCCTTTCACGTATGCACACAAAACTATCTCCAGGTCCTCTAAAAGTAAGCCCCCAGAAAATTCACGCATGTTTCATCTTTCTCTCGCGATATATGCAATGACGATCATTGTATTTGAAGCGAAAGCACGATACGTACATTGGACTTCAGAATCCACTCATTACGGTCACCATTTACGTTTAGTGGTTATTATACAGTCACGGGCTCACCGTACAACTCTGTATTTGCTCATGACATGACTAGTTGACCAGTTAAACGCTCCACGTGGCACCTCTAGTGTTGCATCACATTATCTCACTACCATCGTGCCCACCTGTCGACTTGTATCTACTCTACATCTACACTCTTATAAAATACATAAAATACACTCTTATAAAAAACAGAGTTGGTGATGATGGTGTGCCTGCCATCCTGCAATATAGGCCATCCGATTTATATCAGACGGATAGGAAAGAAACTATGGCAATTTTGCAAAAAGGTACCCACACACCTCCCCACATTTGCAAACAAGTCATACAAATGCATCTTGATGTTACGTGCAATGCACGGGCATCTTGCTAGTAAGAATGAAAACAAACGACAAAAAAATATTTGGACGGTGGTTCGAAGTCATGACCGCGGGCACAGCGGACAAGGTGGCCTTGTATTGGTATGCTGAGCCGTCTGTTTTAACACACAGGAGCTGGTGTGGTGATTATACACACACGCACGCATGCACACGAACTGCATCCACGCAACACTCACACAAACACATGCACCCACGCACTCACGCAACACTCACACGTACACACGCAGCCACGCACGCACGCAACACTCACGCAGCACGCACCTCACACGCACACGCACGCATGCATGCACACACCAGTACACCACACGACCAACACACACTCTCACGCTCAAGTGCTCAACCTACACGTGCATGCGCACACATCAGGCCCTGACAGACACATACACAACCAGGTGATTCCCGCGCACGGGTTGGAGCCTTGTCGCGCCTGCGTAAATTTGTGTTTATCTGACCTTTTGCCTATGCGAACTGACAGGTGGGACCCACAAGGAACATGGTCAATTTAACTAGTCAACATGGCGCCACGCAGACTATTTGGCCGGTCAACAGAGTGCAATCCGATGCTGAACTGTGAGCAAGTGACCGTATAATCACCGCAAAACGTATATAGTGACCGTAATCAGCTTATTCTGAAGTTCGGTGACCGTATTACGCTTTTCTCTCTGTAGGCCCTCCAAAACTACATCTCTACACGTTCTCGCATGTTACATCTAACAACTATGCAATACAGCACTACTACTACACTCTAACACAATAAATCATATGTGTTTTTAGTTTTACTAGATATCATATTGTTACTTATAATTATTCAGTTTGCATACATTAAAATTGCCTTTGAAATGTATGGCCAGTATCATCTACCGCGCGGGAAAAATCCCGCCCTTTCCTGTTTAATCGGGTTTGTATCGATGGATCGTGCGAAACAGCAAAACTATAGTACTATACAGTACAAGTGACAGTTCACTGGGCCGTCGTGTCGTCTACTCCTCCGTCGTAAGAGTGGAGCGCTCGCTTTCATAAATCTTCTAGTCCCTTTCGCCGACATGTGGGACATCAAGCTACCGGGTCCACGTGCCATACCGGAATACAGTGCAGAGCAGCCGGGGTGAAGCACCCCAGTCATGGCGCCGGCGTAGTAATGAGCAATGAGGCGTCAAATCACAAAGCTGCACCTTTCCCGCAGTTAAGTTGGAGGGACGAAGCAACCATCATTTCACTCGTTGCTGAATCCGCTTCTCCCTCATCTTCTTCAACTTAACCACGTGTTGCTTCTGCCGTTGTTCTGCCTCATGTGGGACGCGGATCGGCTTGGTAAAGCACTGACACGTGGGACCGCATGTTAGCAAACCGCCAGGACAACGTCCTCCGAAAATAAGAAGCCTAATCCTAGACTTACAAAGGGCTACGTAGCTGCTACGTATACTTTCCATCTAATCTATATATGCCCCCCTGATTTTCAGGTGGGGTGGGCCTAATCCTCTCCTTTAATCCAATCAAATAGTCCCACATCACATCAGTTCGTAACTTTACGTAAACCATTACGTGGATGTAGCATTGCTCAAATAAGAAACCTCCCCCGCCATCCGCGCGGCAAAATCACCTCCTTTTTACTAATCTTGATTCTATAATTTTTTAGATCAATATAATTGAGATTTGTATAGATAGCACACAGGAGCAAAACCAAGTGGTACGGTTAAGGGCATCCACAATGTGTAGCCAAATGTGAAAATAGCTTTTGGCATCGTGGGAACCATTGTGGACGGTGTTGCCAAAGCCAAAAAGATGGAACCGAAGCTCCCTGATTGATTGATTGAAGGAATAGAAAAATGCAACGTCTCTCCTCTTTCTCCCATGCTTGGACGCATGTAGTACAGTATAGAGCACAGAGTCTACTCCCCTGTCCCTTCTATCACAAATCACAAAGCAGTGAGGCGTCAAATCACAAAAGCACGGACGAAGCAACCATCATTTCACTCTTCGCTGACTCCGCTTCTCCATCGTCTTCTTCGAGAAACCATCTCACCGCACTAGTACTCCTAGTAGTACTAGTAAAGGACTTCCTGGATGCAAATAAGGCGGTTGTCTCGGCTTGCAGGCGGCACTTGCGAACGACTTACCGTGGTCTCCCTCAATGGTGTTCTCCGTCGAACGCACTTCGCCAAACCACCAAAAAAAGATATCGTCGACGTCACCGCAATGGGGAAGGAAGTCAAATATAGTTACTACCTCCATTTTTTTGTACACAAGGCCAGTATATCAAAATTACAATTTGCAAAGGGCCACTAACACTAATCGAGGCAAAATTGATGGGGTTAGCAACCAAGGACATTAATATCCCCTGCATGCATGCGGAAGTGAGAAGGTTGGTTTGCATGGCGCTGCATTAATCAAGCGATGAGGAGTGAGATGGTTAGCTCTTTGGTCTTTGGAGAAAAAAATACGCATTAATTGACACGTGAAACGAGGATTTGTATCGATTAAATCCCGCGAAGGAAAACCCCGCCTTTCTTTTTTAACACTAGTACTCCTAGTACGTACGTACTTATCCTGTTTGGGTCTAGGCCTTGCATTGCCAAACTTCGCCACACATTTTTGCCAAGCTTGCCTAAAGTTTTCAAAATGAGAAGGAGGTACACTTGCGCACGGCTGTCGCGGTCGCACCGCACCCTCACACGGTCGCTCCTGCACGCCGCGGTCGCACCGCACCCTCACACAGTCGCTCCTGCACGCCGCAAACCCAACCAAGGGAACGCACCCTCACTGACACGTGCTGTCGCATGTGAACAAACCAAACTCAGCCATCCTATCGCTGACACATAATTTTCGTTCATAGAGTATGTTTATCCAACCGCATGTTGGGGAGTATCCGTACGGCCCGTGCGGTGGTCTGTTGGGGAAGAAGAAGAGGTGAGGAAGAAGGAAAGAAGGGTTAGGAGACGTAGGATATTCATCCAACCGCGTGAAATGGTAGACTGACCCAAGTCCGGCGACTTGCATAACAAATATATGTTTTTACACAGCAGAAGATCCATAAAAACAACAACATAAAGAAAAACTATCACTGCTCGCGGAAAGAGACGGCCTCGTCGTCTTTGGCTGCCGGCGCGAACCAGCCGTCGCTGCCGACGTGTGTCTCCGCACCGTGGTTGTCCTCGGCCTCCAGCTACTCGTTCAAGCGGAGCGTGCGGGCGCTCTGCACGGACGAGAGCACAGCCCGGTTCAAGTCGAGGACGTCCGGTTCCGCCTGCAGGAGGGCCTCGATGGCAGCGGCATCCGCGCGCTCCGCGTCAAGTCGAGCCTCCGCCGCCCGGTTCAAGTCCAGGACGTCCGGTTTCGCCTGCAGGAGGGCGTCGATGAGAGCGGCATCCGCGCGCTCTGCGTCGAGTCGAGCCTCTGCCGCCCGGTTCAAGTCCAGGACGTCCGGTTCCGCCTGCAGGAGGGCCTCGATGGCAGCGGCATCCGCGCGCTCCGCCTCAAGTTGAGCCTCCGCCGCCCGGTTCACATCCACGACATCCGGTTCCACCTGCAGGAGAGCCTCGATGGCAGCGGCATGAGCGCGCTCCGCGTCGAGTTGAGCCTCTGCCTCCCGGTCCTCCTTTAGTATCGCCATGTTGAACCGCTGGTCCGCCTGCACCATGGGGGACTCGGACGCCGGCACGAAGTCGACGTCCATCGTCTCATACCCATCGGGGGCCTTCTGCGCCGCGACCTCCGCCATGAACATTGGATCGGCTTCCTCCTCCTCGTAGCTTGGCTCCAGAGAACTCGGGGATTGGCCCGCCGCAAAGCGAGCTTGGGAACGGAGGTCTGTGGCGCCGACCGCCGCCGCGATTTCTGCGCGGCGCTCCGGCGTCAGCATCTTGTAGTAAGTGATCTTGCGGCGCACCATGGCTTTCCGGCGAACTAGGGGACGCTTGATGCGGGCTAGGGGATCGAAAGGTGGGGGAATGGGCTGGAGATTTGGTGTGGTTTTAGGGCAGTGGCTGGCGTAGGCCGAGCAGCGAAGGTTCTGGTGTGAATAGTGGTTCCGGTGACGACCGGTCAATCGGTTTTGACTGTACATCGCTCTTGTCGCGTTCGCGTTGCAGCCCGGCACGCTGGACCCTCCACGTCGCTCACCGAATGGAACGCGCTTCGTCTTGCGTTTTCGCTCGCTTGTGGGACCGCAGTTGAGAGCAAACCGACGTCCCTCCCCCTCCCCCGCCCGCGTCATTTATTATACCACCACTCCCTCCGTTTTATGCGGAGTAAATAAAAACAGAGGGAGTATACTACGGATGAGGATCCCCTGACGTGGCCGAACCCATTGAGTAACTGACATGCGGGGCCTAGCAAGCATGGGGTCCGCCAGTAAGTGACCGAAAGGGAGGGTAAGGCAGGGATACCTACGTCAGAGGATCCACTTCCACTATACTACTTTGACCAAATGTTAGAGTAATAATATATGACATGCAACTTACACAAATGTTAGAGTAATAATATATGACATGCAACTTACACAAAGCATACAGGGTCTAATGCGTTTTTCGAGGCTAACTTTGACCAAATGTTAGAGTAATAATATATGACATGCAACTTACACAAAGCATACGGTCAAATTCGTATGTGAAAGGAGTTTCCAATGATATAATTTTCACATTATACATCTCATGTACTATTAATCTTGTCAATAGTCAAATTGGAAACCATCTCGAGTACAAATCTAGGAGTACGTACGAATCTAACAATATTGATTGGGCGTTGTTGAATGTTGATACCTTTTTTGATCAAAGTAGAGATACTTTGACTACACATAAAACTTATATGTAAACTAGAAAGGATAGGAGGGAGTATATTGTACGTTCAAAAACGAAACGAACATTGAATACCCTTTATATATGATTTGCGGATGCTATGATCACCGGTTCAAAATTTTGAATCCGCCTTAGGTATCACGTGCCCCCACTCGTTCCCTCTCGATTTCATCTCGGGGTCCGGAGATCTATTGAAAGAGGACTAGGGTGGGTACATGCGAATGATACTCGGCGGAATGTTCAAATGAGGCATGCGGGAGGATGGACTCGACTGGAGGGCGACATGATCGATGGAGAAGAGGGTTGGAGAGGAATGAGAAATAAGCAAACGCCACATGATTATACTTGAACGGCTCAAATAAACAATAAGTTGTCTCGCTTGGCCTACATAGTGAAAGGCCTAATGCGCAACGCGGAGCACTGACGCTCGAATATGGCCGGGAAAACAGGGAAACCGACATGTGGGGCACACCCGTCGGGACGACGTAGCGCAGACTAGTCCAATGGAGGAGCTGGCCCACGACCTCCTCGCCACCGACAACCGTTCATGTGGGTCGTTGGGGCCAACAACGGGGCGCAGCTCCAGCACCGCCTCTGGACACGGCGACCGCGGTGAGCGACACGCTCATATCGTCGCTAGACACGGTCGGTTTCAGTGTGCCGAGGGTGGCGTTAGTGCTGTGGCACGACCAACGGTATGTTTGGTTTGTGCCCAAGGTTGCCCCATCAAAGCATTGGGTAGCCAAAATTTTGGTTGAGGTATTGGTTGCCCATGATTTGGCCGACATTGGCAAGAAAAATGAACTAGAGTTGGCTAGAGTTCATTGGCATGCCAAAGAAATGGCAACCATCCAAACAAAGACCAATCTTTGGGTCATGACCAAAATTTTGGTTGAGGTATTGGTTGCCCATGATTTGGCCGACATTGGCAAGAAAAATGAACTAGAGTTGGCTAGAGTTCATTGGCATGCCAAAAAAATGGCAACCATCCAAACAAAGACCAATCTTTGGGTCATGACCAAAATTTTGGTAAGGTGCACTTTGGCCACAATCCAAACACACCCCAACACCCGGCTCGTCGAGGATGCACGGGGCGCCGCGACGCGTCCGCGGAGTGGTGTAGCGCGGCCAACTGCATCCTCTGGACCTGAGACCATGCCGGGTCGTCTTGCTTTTTCAATGACATGCGGGGATCGCATGTGAGCAAAGGGCATCTCCAACGTTGCCACGACCGCAGCTGACTACCCTGGCACACCAAAACCCTCGTCCCTCGCGCCGTCGCGCGGTGCGTTCCCAGCCGGCGCCAGCTGCCCGCATTCATGCCGTCCGTTCGTATGTCGTCGTTAAGAGGCTCGGTGCCCGAGGAACCAACTCCGGTGACTTAATGACGCACCCGGACGCTTGGCCTCACCGGAATGCGCTACTTAAAGCGGCAACGCCCAGCTAACCTCCACACCATAGCGCATCGTCCTCCTACCTGGCACCACATCCGCCATGACCGCAAGTGCGAACGCTCTGCGGGAGAGCTTGTCTTCGGGGATGAAGCTCGAGGTCGCCGCCCTCGCTCAAGTCGCCTCTCGCGACGCAATAGCGGCGTAGCCGGACGCGGACGCGACCGCACAAGCGGTGGCCACGCTGGCGGCCGACGACGGGAGCACCGTCAGCCACGCGTCCTACTTGCCGCCGTCCAACGTCCGGCACCGCGAGGTCGGGGACTCCTCCGAGGATGAGTAGGGCATGGAGGCGGCAGGGCATGGTGTGCCAACTGGCCGGTCCGTATCCCGTGTTCTACTCTTCCTCGCCGGAGACCGCACCTTCACTTCACGGGTCTTGAACCCCGCCCCCGTACATAGAGATCGCAGATGGAGGACGTCGGTCGCCGCCGTAGAATAGGTTTAGGGTCGGGTTTCTTTTATTTTTCTGTCCTATAAAAGTTCGAAATGTAATGAAAATCTGCCGTGTTTGCATTAATCTCGGCCGGTGTATATGAACTTTCACAATAATATACATATTGTAGGAGTACTAGCAAGATGCCCGTGCGTTGCACGGAAGATCAAGATCTTGTGGGAGAAAAGGATGAACGAGGGAAAGCCTTATCTGCAAATGTGGAGAGGAGTGCGGGTAAATTGTCATAGTTTCCTTCCTATCCGTTAGATATAGATCGGACGGCCTATATTGCAGGATGACAGGCACACCATCATCACCAACTCTGCTTTTTATTGAACCGAGACAAATCTAACATGCGAAGTAAAATAATCACATAGGGTCTATACATACACAAATTATCTTAGGCACTCCAATAGTACATCCACTACACATTCACGCGTTTCACATCTTTCTACATCTACGGGAACCTACGAAAGGGTCAACGTAAATTGCCTCTCTCTCTCCTCCCCTGATTTTCATGGTGGTGGGCCCCTACCTCCCCCAATCTACAATCAACAGCTCACATGTTTCACATTACGTTAATTACGTAACTGGGATTACGTAGGTGTAGCATTACTCGTCCCAAAAAACCCAACTAAGCCAACCTCCTAGCATATCGCGTGGGAAAAGACCCGGCCGTGCCGTTTTAGTCAGGATTACCGGATTACTAGTAGTAGTATCGATGGATCGCGCGAAGCAACAAAAATTTTTTTGAGGGGGCGAAGCACCTAGTTTAAAAGGAAAAAAGGCGGTACACTCACAACACTCCTGTCGCGGTCGCATTGCACCCCCACACGTTCAGTCCTGCACACGGCTCACGCAAACGGAACACGCTTTGGCTTGCCTCTTCACTGACACGTGGGACTGCAATTGGAGAAACCGACCATGCGCCAAACTCCCCCCGCCCAGCGCGCGAAAATCATCCCCCCCCCCACACACAAAAATTCCCCCCAAATCTGATTCAACCTCCCTTTGGCCAACTAGCCAATAATATTCCCCAAACCCCCCTCCCCCCCGTCCCCCTCCACTCCATTCGCTCCGCCAAAGCCGCCCTCCCCGCCGCGCCGATACGTCGGCGCCGCGGTTCGGCGATCCTCTCGCTCCCACAGTACGCTCTCGTAGACTGCCGTCCTCAAGCCGCGCTGCCACCTCTAGCTACGTTCTTGTGGAGGCGCACGGCGGTCAGCGCCACCACCGCTAGCGACATTCGTGTGGAGATGCACGACGGTCAGCTTCTCCCACGGTACGCGCATTCTAGACTGAGGCCCCGTTCATGTCGGTGTGGCATTGAATGTTAGCTGATATACGCTGTTAATATCACTGTTTGCCGAAGTAGTTTACTGTCAATATGCTCTGCTTAAGAAGCTTCCTTGCCCTGTTCTGCACTCAATCTGCTTAGCTGAGATGGCATGCCAAGGCCGATTAGTTGCTAAAATATCCTACCATATATTTATTGTGACGTAGATTGCCATGGTCTAGTAGCCAATCTGTTAGGTAAAACAGCTCTACACCATTTTATACTCGATCTTTGTTGCTACGATGGCCTTCGATAGTTTGATGGCTGTGTGCTTGGCCTCATTGACTGCTGAAACAACCTGCCATAATTTATCACTCAAATTTGTTTGCTGAATTAGCTTTATATATATTTCGTTACTTAGATCTGCTCGTCCAAATATCTTGCCATAGCTTTAGACGTCGACCTAGGTATTTTTTTCTGGACTTCATAAAAAAGCATATATGTTTTTCCTGTAATATTTAGTAGAAGAACTAATTTGTATGTCTAATAGATGTTACATGACTTGGATAACTTCTGCTCGAAGATTCTCCGCTGCATATGTCGAGGGGGTTGAAAACTTCATGAACTTTATTAGAGCTGAGTACGATGGTCCGAAATCAGATGTGCTCTGCCCGTGTAGCAGTTGTATGAATTCAGTTACAAGACCCCAGTCAACTATGCAAAATCATCTACACTTGTATGGGATGTCGGTCACATATACTAGGTGGGTTCATCATGGTGAAGCTGTGAACATCAATGTTATTGACTACGTGGAAACAGCAGATCGCCATCTTGATCTGCCTGATGCTCAGGTGGAAGAGGAGGAGGAGGTGGTGGTGGTGGAGCCAGTGAGTTTGACCAACATTGAAACAATGCTACGAAATGCTCGTGCATTCCGTGAACTTTCACCTGTAGAAGAAAAATGGTGGGCCCGCATGTTGGAACAATGCAACGTTGCTGTCACCCCAGGAAATAAGTTGTCAGTATTCTCAGCTATGGTCACCTTTCTTCAGGTCAAGACATCTGAGCGGATGACCAATAAATCATTTGATGCAAAGTTGGCTGCTTTCCGCAAATCTTTCCCAGATGCGTCTGAGCTGCCACACACCTACAGTAAAATGAAGAATTTCCTTCGTGCAGTTGGAATTGGATATGATATGATCCATGTTTGTAAGAATAATTGTGTTCCGTTCCGAAAGGATTATGCCAACTTAAGTGAATGCCCGAAATGCAAATCATCAAGATGGAAAGATGGCAATGATGTGAAGAGGATTCCTCATAATGTTCTTAGACATTTTCCAATTACACCAAGATTGCAGAGGTTGTTTCATGATGCTGAAACAAGAGAGGATGTACTATGTCATTCTAGGAACCAGGAGTATAGAGATCAGAATGTAATGAGCCATCCATCTCATGGTAGTGAGTGGAAAAGCTTCAATGATAAACACAAAGAATTTGCTGCTGACCCGAGAAACATTAGACTTGGCTTAGCTTCAGATGGATTTAACCCATTTGTCCACCAGAGCGCCACATATAGCATGTGGCCAGTGCTTGTTATCCCTTACAACATGCCTCCAAATGTCTGCACCAAAGAATCAAACTACATGATGGCCTTGCTCATCCCAGGTCCAAAAAGTCCTAGAAAGGATTTTAATTTGTTCATGGAGCCTCTTGTGGAGGAACTTCAACAGCTATGGAAGGGTGTTCTCACTCGAGACCTATATAGCAGCCCACCAGCTGATTTCTTTCTGCATGCTGTTATAATTTGGTGCATCCATGATTATCCGGCTTTGGGCACTATGTCAGGGCGAACGACACATGGTTACAATGCATGTGTTTGCTGTGACAGGAATCCGCTGTCATACGCAATACTTAGCAAGATCTGTTACATTGGACACCGCCGTTTCCTTGCCAAGGACAAGCCGCATCCTAGAAAATACCGAAGACATGTGTTCAATGCAAAGCATGAAAATCGTGATGCGCCAAAGAGGCTCACCGCCGATGAGTTGCAAGTGGAATTAGAGAAGGTTAGGCATATTACACCAGGAAACCATCCTGGTAATGGTAGCGGGAAAAGGAAGGTGGCAGGGTAGAAGAGAGATTATTGTTTACCCGCAGGTCCACTTTGTGGGACTTGGAGTATTGGAAAAATTTGGATCTGCGGCATAATCTTGATGTGATGCACATCGAGAAAAATATATGTGACAGCATTATCGGCACACTTCTTAACATTGAAGGCAAGACGAAAGATACCTTAAAATCTAGGATTGATTTGACACACCTGGGTATCGGAAAGGATTTGCAGGTGCAAGATGAAGGTAAACCACGGGATATGGCACCAGCTGTGTACGTCTTGGACAAGGTAAAAAGAAAAGAATTCTGCGAGGTCATGTCACGTGTGAGATTCCCACATGGATTTGCTTCCAACCCTGAAAGGAGAGTCAATACAGATGGAAACAAGGTACAAGGGTTGAAAACTCATGACTGCCACGTCCTACTTCAAAGGGTTTTACCTGTTATCCTTAGAGGATTGGGCCGCCCTGACTTATACAGAGCAGTTGCAGAGTTGGGACAATACTTCAGGGAACTCTGCAGTAGAAATATCAGGATAGATGCTTTGGAGCGTCTTAGAGACAAGATACCAACTATCCTATGCGACCTTGAGAAGATATATCATCCAGCCTTCATTGATGTGATGGTGCATTTGGTTGTTCATCTACCTGATGAGGCACTACTTAGAGGTCCAGTACAGTATGGCTGGATGTACCCTATTGAAAGGCGGCTAGGCACTTTCAAGGGCTATGTTAGGAATAGATCTAGACCCGAGGGTTCCATTGCAGAGGCCTACATTGCTACAAAAGCGTTGACATTCTGCTCAAAATACATTAAAACAGCTGATCAACTTAGCAAAGAGGTGGGTGAAGACAATCCCGGGCTCAATGTTTTTGATTATTTTGTTTGAGTTACAGGGAAGAGTCAACAAGAGGACAAATCTAAAGATTTGGACAAAATGGTTTGGTATGTGTTGAATAACTGTCCTGAGATACTACCTTATATCAAGTAAGTGCAGTACTGCAGCTTATACATCATAATCTACTAAACTTGCAGCACATTCTTATATATGTAGATGTTTGACGCAATCACTATGTTGTGCAGCATCTACAAAGAGGAGTTACTGCCGCAAAATCCAAGAAACATTGACAAACTGGTTATGGAAGGATTTGCGAAATGGTTCAAGAACCATGTAAGCTCTTGAAGTGCACTGTTAGTTTTTTTAATATATTGAGTACATAAGATGATCAACTTGTCTATTTTCTAACCATAGGTTAGGAAGATGCGGGAGGATGGGCAAGCAGTTGATGATGCCCTTTACTCACTAGCAATGGGTCCTGATACTCGGATAATACATTATGAATCTTGCATTGTTGGAGATGTACGCTACAACACCCTTGCACGAGACGAAGGCAGGAAGACACAAAACAGTGCCATCATGAGCACGGATACGTATGACAAAGAGACAACTGAAATGTATGCTAACATAACAGACATTGTTCAGTTGCAGTATATCTCCAGTTTCGAGGATCATCGGTGTGTGGTTCTATTGTGCTGTCATTGGTATAACTTGTTTTCCAGGATCGCAAAACCCAGAGCTGATGATTATTTCAAATCCATCAATGTCAAGGTGGCGTACCAGACCAACGAGCCTTTTATTTTGGCAAATCAAGCAACACAGATATTTTTCTTGGAAGACATATTTGCACGTAGCGATGATTGGAGAGTATTGCAAAGGTTTGAGCAGAGGAATTCGTTTAATGAAGTTGCACAACAAGATGATGCTTACACTGCTCCTGATGTACAAGATAACACAGATGTTCCTAATATCTTTGAGAACCATCACGTCAATGACGCCGGCGAAAAGATTGCCTGTCGTGTTGTGGACATACAAGAGTTGATCACGAAGAAGCCAATGTTCGAGGACGTTGAGGACAAAGAAGAAGATGACACCGTGGGGAATTACGGTTCAGACTGATACACATGGCGAAGATGTTGACGCTACTGCTACGGATGATGATTACATTGCTTTTGTCGTATTTGCCTGTCAGAAGACGGTTTTTATCTACTATGTGAAATTGTGTTTGCTATGACAACTGAAACCTGATGAACATGTTGTTTAGTATTTTGCTGTGAGAACATCACTTGTTTTGTATGCTGATTTGTGTTTGGTGATTGTATGACAACTAAAACATGATGACATTGTTGTTTAGTTGTACTCATATTTGGCTGTGAAACTTGAATTTGATGACATAGTTTGTTGTTGGACTGCAATTTGCTCGACATCTTCGAATGAGAACAAGCTGACCCGACAGGGCCTCTGCTATTTATTTATTTATATGAGCAAAAGGGGATACCCCCTGATTTTCGTTAATAGAAATCATTAGATGTTCACAACACTATGCCCAGCCTGCTACACAAGTTTCATTCATTACTAGTTTCAGCAAAGTGCTCATGTTGTATGTAACACCCCAAAAAATTTAACCTTGTTTTAATTAATTAAAATTTTGCCAGGCAACTTAAACTTTTGTTTTCTGGATTTTCTTTTGATTTCAGAACCTTTCTTCCCTTTATTTTTATGGAGTTTTTACCTCAAGTGAAAAAACTTCCCAATTTTATTGGACTCTTTTACCCTCTCAATAAAACAATTCTTTTATCAGTAGGATTATTTATATAGTCATTTTTCCCCTGACCTTTATTTCTCTAATTTGGTTTTTCATAAGTTTAGGATTCCATTTGCACTGCAACCCTTTGATAAATTCATTCAAAAATTCCACCAAATATTGGAGATGTCATGTATGTTTTTAAAACACTTTTATGCAAAAATATATTTCATTCATTGAATATTTTGAGTTCTACACCAAGTTTTCAAATCTGTTCCAGTGGGCAGTTTTGCACTACAACCTATTTAAATATTTCTTTAAAACTTCTACCAAAATTTTGGGATGTCAACAGGAGTATATTAATTAACTTTTTGCAAAAACCCAGTGATGTCCTTTGAAAGATTTGAGTGAACCATCCTCATCTTCATTCTGGTCCAACTTGATGAATTGTACTACAGCTATATTTTGACTTGCTCTTGTTGCTGTGATTTCTTTTCCTACTTGTAGCCCTCCCTACTAAAACCTTAAGTCCAAGAGGTTGGACTCATTGGAGCAATTCTAGTTCTTGCAATCATGCCTTGTTCTTTCTGTCCAAATCTGAAGATTTGCAAAACTTGCACTAGCAAGTTTCTTCTTTTGCCCAAATGACCTTACCACTCTCTTTTGCACCCAAAGAGACACTAGCCTGGAGAATTTGGCCACTCCAAGAAATGCCTAGGTGCCCCTGACATTATGACGAACACCTTATGGGCATGATCAATTTTGGCATGATCTTTGTTTTGCACTGAGACCTTGCACCTCTGGGAAAACTAACCTGTCCACTAAGCCTCTAGATGACTTTAACCTAGGTCTATTAAACCCCAACCTCACCCGAGACCTCTAGCATGCCCTGGCATTTTGTCGAGCACGTCCCATGCGTGCTCTGGGCGCGAGCAGAGCACGCGTTTTGCACGTGCCGCGCCCGAGCCGCCGCGTCGCGCCCCTGGTTTTGCCCACACTACAGTGACGCGCCACGCACTCTCCCTCTCACTAGAACACGCCAAGCAGCCCCTCGCCACATCTCTGGCAAGCTAGGAGCTAGCCGCCACGGCCGCTCGACAGCCCCTCCTTAGGTCGGCGCCACCCGAGCCTCTCCCGCTCGCCACCTCCCCCTGGAGCAGCTCAGACTCATCCACAAGAGCGTCCTCTAGCTCTCGTCGCCGCCACGTCGCCCTGACCGCTACAGAGCGGCGGTTCACCGGCGCCCTTATCCTCGGCCGTGGAACCGCCATGGATGCGCTATAAATAGGACCCCCTCGAGCTCGTCCAAGCCTCAAGCAACCTCGCTCACTCCCTCACCGATCCGCTCGTAGCAGTAGGAAGACCAGAGGGGTCGTCTTCGTCATCTCCGGCAATCACAGCCGCCTCCACTGTCCCGGTCACTCCGGCGCCACCAAGGCCTCCCCCTCTCCACTCTCTTCACCAGGAGCTCCCTCTCCCCCTCGTGAGTCCATCCCCCTGCTCAATTTTGATCGGGACTCGCCGCAGGAGAAAAACCACTCTGCCCGACAGCCACAGTCTGCTGCGGAGCTCGCCGACGGCAGCTCCGTCCATCCCGGGGACCGTAAACGACTACCCGAGGGACCGCCTCGACCCCCTGAGCCCACGGGTAACCTCCGTTTCCCGAACGGTGCCGCCGTTCGCCGGTGAGCATCGTCGGAGTCCCGCCTCCACTCGGGGCAGAGGAAAAGGAGGGAGAAGACCAGTCAAACCTGACCAGTGGGTCCCCCGGGCCCACTGTTAGTGACCCACTGCACCGGTCCACGTGGGTTAAGTGAAGGCGTAAAGGGCAAAGTACGTATTCAATGTATACCTGTTCGAAGCGTTTTCTTTTTATTCTGTTTTATTTTTTAAAACAGATTTTGACCACAACTTTGACTGTCCATAACTTTTTAAATATAACTCCAAATGAATTGATTCTTTTTCCTACCTTCCTTAAATTTTGTCTAGTTTATTTTAAGATTTATTTCAAAAAATCCTGACAACTTTTTGGTACTGTTTTTGAAACTATATATTGATTCAAAAATATTTTAAATAGGATTTTTGGAGAGAGGAGAAAGCTTTCAAAAGTTTTGGAGTGCACCCTGCCTTTCCACACCTTGAAGCCAAGCATTCTGAACCAGGCATAATATTTTGCATGCATTGTTTGACATGATTATGACACCACCTCAATACGTAGAACTCGTTATTTTATGTGGTGATGTGATCATTTGCATGAATGCTTATTGGAAATTTCCTTGCTGTTGGAAATGGACATGCTTGTGATAATGATCGTCCTCGTATGCCTTTCGTGCCTACCGGAAGGAAAACGGGAAAGTCTCTGTCTTGGGTAGACCCGAGCTTGTCCCTAGTTCCTCGTCGAGACGAGTGTGTCTGGCATGGCATGAGGGGTATGATGAGTGGTGATTCTGTCTGATGGATGAAATATATTCGTTATGCTAATCATGGAGGGAATACTTAAAACCTCCTGAGTCGACCATAGATCGAGTCTTGTTCCAGTAACCCCCATACTTGTTTCGTACTACCACTTGTCTCTACAACAAGTAGGGTACGGTTCAGTAAGTTGTCAACCCCTTTCTAGCACACACCGTACAGAGAGGCCATGGTGGAAGATACTAGTTATAGCTGGTAGGCAGGCCACCTGGTCCGGGGGCATGGGTGTTTCTGGTTGAGACTGAGAGAGGAGGCCACCCCTTAGAGCGTGCGATATAAATTTGATCCCATGCTACACGAGGTTATAGCCTCCCCACTTAGAGTTTTGCTTAACAAGTGTCGTGGGTGATTCCAGACACCGGTAAGTTAAGCTGGTGTGTGCAAGTTAGGTGTGTTTTCAACTAAAAGGCTGTAGACGGAATTAGTCTCGATAGACTAAAGGAATCCGTTACTCATGGGTAAAGAGTACACCCTCTGCAGAGATTAAACCTATTCGAATAGCCGTGTCCATGGTTAAGGATTACAGTCTGGGATTGGTCAAGTGTCGGTCTTAGTGTCAGTCTTTGGAGGAGAAACTGTTAAACCAGAACTGGGATCACGACTTGAGACTTGTGATGATTATGATTATTATTTTGTTGTGGACTAACCCGTTACATTATTGGCATTATCGAATATCCCTGGGATGGTTCTACCTCCTGGATATTCAGTGTGATTATTTATAAGCCCTTTATGTGGTGTCACTGAGACACCCGACTGTGGCATGCTTGTTATTTATTTGCTTTATAAGCCCTTTATGTGGTGTCGCTGAGACGCCCGACTGTGGCATGCTTGTTATTTATTTACTTTATAAGCCCTTTATGTGGTGTCGCTGAGACGCCTGACTATGGCATGCTTGTTATTTATTTACCTTATAAGCCCTTTATGTGGTGTCGCTGAGACGCCCGACTGTGGCATGCTTGTTATTTATTTAATTTATAAGCCCTTTATGTGGTGTCGCTCAAATGCCCGACTGAGGCATGTTTTTTTACCATCAATTTGATATGTCGCTTCAGACATCTGAATGGTGCATTTTGTTCCTACTCTGTCATTACGTATTCATTGTTACATATTAATAACCTGCTTGCATGCATCAAGGATTTTATTTTTATGACTGACGTTGTGATCATAGAATATTTTTTTGAGCATGTTTATCGATTGTTATATTATACCTGTGTTCATAATGTTTGCGAGTACATTCAAAGTACTCACTGGCTTATCCCTGGCTATTGTCTTGGCCAGATTTCTTGCGCGGAGAGGAGCGACCGTGATGACAGCCCCGGAACCTAAGCAATGGTGATAGCAGCCTCGCAAAGATAGGAGTTATCCTGGTCAGCTGTTCCTATGGGAAATGGAGTCCCATAGACACTGAGGATCCACAAACCGCTTCCGCCATCTACCACTAGAAACCATTTGTTGTACTCACAGACCAGAATGGTCTTGTACTGCAGATTTTGTATTTTTGCTTGGAATTTCTGTATCAAGTTGGTGCCTCATCAGCTAACAGTAATCCTGGGGCTGGTGAGCACAAGGGCCATTTTCTGGAAATTAGTACCCAGAAAACCGGTCGTCACAAACTTGGTATCAGAGCCAGGATGACCATTGGCTAATCCTATCTTAGCCAGGTCGAAAAAAACCTAGGTAGGCCAAACCACCAGACCTTAACCAAAACCCAGCCAAGCTTCTCGTGCAAGATAGCCACACAATGACCCCGACACTTTTGGCAGTTGGTGCCCAACCTATCAACCTAGCATGTCGATCACGCACCAGTGACGATGCCTATAATGTCTCATTCGCAAGCGTGCGAAGGAATACTTCATCCCCTTTTTCTATAAAAAGGGCACGCTCGCCTCAACCCAGCACAACACAGCCTCTACCCCAAACCGAGCCATAATGCCTGGCCCCGTCGTGCACAATGAGACCACAGCAACCAACCTTGGAGGTTTTGTGACCATACTCGCAAACCTCACCCGTCGTGCCTATGTGTTAGAAGAGCCCCCAGAATATGTTGTGTACCAAGGATCCATGAGCGGTGAGAGCCGTCAATTCTGGGCCACTGTGCACATCTATGGTAGGGATCTGTCGCCAGAACGCCCCTACAGGTTCACCGGAAGGACAACTTCCTTCGAGCCACAAGCCATCCAGCTAGCTGCTCGAGAGGCTATAGTTCAACTCCGGCAGTTGTCGCCCAGAGTTAACTGTCGCTCATTCTACTACTACCCCAGACGTGAAGGGTATGGTAGACCACCCCAGGTTGCCAACGGAGATCACGAGACGGATCATGCGTTGTTGCACCTAGTGCGCTATGTAGGTGCACTAGAGGAACTGTTCGATCAAATCACCATTGATCTGATCGCAGCTCGTGGAGAACTGGTTCGTCGAGCCCCGGCGAGAGGAGAAGACGAGCCCGACGCCGACAGCCCAGTCGTGCTGTTCGGACAACCAATCAAGACCTTGAGATCAGCCCCAGCCATCAACCAAGATACTTTGATGACCCCAAAAGTGCTTCGTCGCCTTTTGGGAGCACACTCCAACGGGATTGTGGCCAACAATCCCCGCGATAGTCATCATCGCTACCCCGACCCTGCAGTCCCTCAACCGCCTCCAGCTAATCCCGACGGTGAGACCCGTGGAGAAGCCTCGACATCCACAAGGCAAGCCCGCTTGGATATTAACGAGGTAGACTAAGTCACCCGAGTAGTGCCGAGTCTCAGTGTATCCTCGCTTTGTAATCATGTGACCTTGTAAATAAACGCGGCCTGTTGTTCTGCCTTTGTTTTAATAGTAACCTTGCATAGTTGTGTCAGCCTACAGTTGCTTTTTTTATTCCAGGCACAGCTGCCAACAACCAACCCCGACGACACCCACAGTAACACGTCCCTTTTGTGAGATATGTGTACCTGTGGCTTTGACCCCGACCCTTGGAGCTAAACTAGCAAATTTATTACCTTTCACCATGGTAAATAACCAGCCTGGATGCTATATAAAAAGGCCACCTCGTGACCTTGCCAAGCACCCCTCACCTTGTGCACCACCCTCACAACCATTTCTTGCCATGATGAGCCCTAGTATTTATCTGAGAACCCCAGATGCAACCCCGGGTAGTTTTGTCAAAATATTGTGGGACTTTACCTGCAGTACCATGGGTTCTACCCAGCCACCTCAGTATGAGCTGTTCATATCGAGAATCACCCCATCCACCTCGAAATATTGGGCAGTAGTACACATCCCTCCCGTAAATCCAAACCAAGACCCAACGGAAGTTTCCTTCTTGGGGAAATCTATGCCGACTCCACTAATGGCCATAGAAGCGGTTGCACACGAAGCACTTGCCCACCTTTGATTCGCGGTACCCTATGCCAATGAAAGAGGATATTATTACTTTCCGAGTCGTGCAGCACCTCGAGTAGTTACATCTTTTCCTGGTGGACGGATTGAGAGAGACCCAGTACTGGCCAACCTTGTCCAGTACGTCATCGCTCAAGAATGTTTGACCCAGCGAGTAATGGGATATCTCCAGAGTCTCGCGGATTTAAATCCTCAGATCGCCATCGGCAGACCCCTGAGGCCCGACCAGGAAAGACACATTCATCGGCTGATCAATCCGCTTTCCCCGATAGAAGAGGAGTGCATCCCAGTACCAGAGACGTTTTCTCGGGACCCCGTCCAGTTACCGTTTGCATTATAGACGTCGCTGCTGTGTTTATTCTTGCAAAATTTATTTATGAGTTGTAACTTATGCGTGGTACCCCGAGTTTGCGCGGTGAGTCAATTATTTAGTTTCTATTAATATGAGTAGTTCTGTTGCGGTTTGACTCTAATATATTACTGTTTTCTCTCGCGAAAATAATAATAATCCTAGAGTGAGATTTCTTTTCCCTCAGTTGCGGCATCGTGTATCTTCTCACGACATGGATTACTTTTATTCTCAGAGCACCACGGCAGCAGACTCACAACTGCTCGAACACATACACTGCTTGCAAAAACATGTAACCTTGGAGTATTTGTTTCTCAAAACAGCTCTTAGCAAATCTCAAGGACGAGATTTTTTTCTTAAGGGGGGTAGTGTTGTAACACCCCAAAAATTTTAACCTTGTTTTAATTAATTAAAATTTTGCCAGGAAACTTAAACTTTTGTTTTCTGGATTTTCTCTTGATTTCAGAACCTTTCTTCCCTTTATTTTTATGGAGTTTTTACCTCAAGTGAAAAACTTCCCAATTTTATTGGACTCATTTGCCCTCTCAAATAAAACAATTCTTTTATCAGTAGGATTATTTATATAATCATTTTTCCCCTGAGCTTTATTTCTCTAATTTGGTTTTTCATAAGTTTAGGGTTCCATTTGCACTGCAACCCTTTGATAAATTCATTCAAAAATTCCACCAAAAATTGGAGATGTCATGTGATGTTTTTAAAACACTTTTATGCAAAAAATATATTTCATTCATTGAATACTTTGAGTTCTACAACAAGTTTTCAAATCTGGTCCAGTGGGCAGTTTTGCACTACAACCTATTTAAATATTTCTTTAAAACTTCTACCAAAATTTTGGGATGTCAACAGGAGTATATTAATTAACTTTTTGCAAAAACCCAGTGATGTCCTTTGAAAGATTTGAGTGAACCATCCTCATCTTCATTCTAGTCCAACTTGATGAATTGTACTACAGCTATATTTTGACTTGCTCCTGTTGCTGTGATTTCTTTTCCTACTTGTAGCCCTCCCTGCTAAAACCTTAAGTCCAAGAGGTTGGACTCATTGGAGCAATTCTAGTTCTTGCAATCATGCCCTGTTCTTTCTGTCCAAATCTGAAGATTTGCAAAACTTGCACTAGCAACTTTCTTCTTTTGCCCAAATGACCTTACCACTCTCTTTTGCACCCAAAGAGACACTAGCCTGGAGAATTTGGCCACTCCAAGAAATGCCTAGGTGCCCCTGACATTATGACAAACACCTTATGGGCATGATCAATTTTGGCATGATCTTTGTTTTGCACTGAGACCTTGCACCTCTGGGAAAACTAACTGTCCACTAAGCCTCTAGATGACTTTAACCTAGGTCTGTTAAACCCCAACCTCACCCGAGACCTCTAGCATGCCTTGGCATTTTGTCGAGCACGTCCCGTGCGTGCTCTGGGTGCGAGCAGAGCACGCGTTTTGCACGTGCCGCGCCCGAGCCGCCGCGTCGCGCCCCTGGTTTTGCCAACACTACAGTGACGCGCCATGCACTCTCCCTCTCACTAGAACACGCCAAGCAGCCCCTCGCCACGTCTCTGGCAAGCCAGGAGCTAGCCGCCACGGCCGCCCGACAGCCCCTGCTCAGGTCGGCGCCACCCGAGCCTCTCCCGCTCGCCACCTGCCCCTGGAGCAGCTCAGACTCATCCACAAGAGCGTCCTCTAGCTCTCGTCGCCACCACGTCGCCCTGACCGCTACAGAGAGGCGGTTCACCGGCTCCCTTATCCTCGGCCACGGAACCGCCATGGATGCGCTATAAATAGGACCCCCGACCTCGTCCAGGCCTCAAGCAACCTCTCTCACTCCCTCACCGATCCGCTCGTAGCAGTAGGAAGACCAGAGGGGTCGTCTTCCTCATCTCCGGCAATCACAGCCGCCGCCATTGTCCCTGTCACTCCGACACCACCAGGGCCTCCCCCTCTCCACTCTCTTCACCAGGAGCTCCCTTTCCCCCTCGTGAGTCCATCCCCCTGCTCAATTTTGAACGGGACTCGCCGCAGGAGAAAAACCACTCTGCCCGACGGCCACAGTCCGCTGCGAGCTCGCCGCCGGCAGCTCCGTCCCTCCTGGGACCGTAACGACTACCGGAGGGACCGCCTCGACCCCCTGAGCCCACGGGTAACCTCCATTTCCTGAATGGTGCCGCCGTTCACCGGCGAGCATTGCCGGAGTCCCGCCTCCGCTCGGGGCAGAGGAAGAGGAGGGAGAAGACCAGTCAAACCTGACCAGTGGGTCCCCCTGGCCCACTGTCAGTGACCCACTGCACCGGTCCACGTGGGTTAAGTGAAGGCGTAAAGGCAAAGTACGTATTCGACGTATACCTATTCGAAGCGTTTTCTTTTTATTCTTTTTTATTTTTTAAAACAGATTTTGACCACAACTTTGACTGTCCATAACTTTTTAAATATAACTCCAAATGAATTGATTCTTTTTCCTACCTTCCTTAAATTTTGTCTTGTTTATTTTAAGATTTATTTCAAAAAAATTCAGACAACTTTTTGGTACTGTTTTTGAAACTATATATTGATTCAAAAATATTTTAAATAGGATTTTTGGAGAGAGGAGAAAGCTTTCAAAAGTTTTGGAGTGCACCCTGCCTTTCCACACCTTGAAGGCAAGCATTCTGAACCCAGGCATAATATTTTGCATGCATTGTTTGACATGATTATGACACCACCTCAATACGTAGAACTCGTTATTTTATGTGATGATGTGATCATTTGCATGAATGCTTATTGGAAATTTCCTTGCTGTTGGAAATGGACATGCTTGTGATAATGATCATCCTCGTATGCCTTTCATGCCTACCGAAAGGAAAACGGGAAAGTCTCTGTCTTGGGTAGACCCGAGCTTGTCCCTAGTTCCTCGTCGAGACGAGTGTGTACGGTTCAGTAAGTCGTCAACCTCTTTCTAGCACACACCGTACAGAGAGGCCATGGTGGAAGATACCGGTTGTAGCTGGTAGGCAGGCCACCTGGTCCGGGGGCATGGGTGTTTCCGGTTGAGACCGAGAGGGGAGGCGACCCCTTAGAGCGCGCGATATAAATTTGATCCCATGCTACGCGAGGTTGTAGCCTCCCCACTTAGAGTTTTGCTTAACAAGTGTCGTGGGTGATTCCAGACACCGGTAAGTTAAGCTGGTGTGTGCAAGTTAGGTGTGTTTTCAACTAAAAGGCTGTAGACGGAATTAGTCTTGATAGACTAAAGGAATCCGTTACTCGTGGGTAAAGAGTACACCCTCTGCAGAGATTAAACCTATTCGAATAGCCATGTGCATGGTTAAGGATTACAGTCTGGGATTGGTCAAGTGTCGGTCTTAGTGTCAGTCTTTGGAGGAGAAACTATTAAACCAGAACTGGGATCACGACTTGAGACTTGTGATGATTATGATTATTATTTTATTGTGGACTAACCCGTTATATTATTGGAATTATCGAATATCCCTGGGATGGTTCTACCTCCTGGATATTCAGTGTGATTATTTATAAGCCCTTTATGTGGTGTCGCTGAGACGCCCGACTGTGGCATGCTTGTTATTTATTTGCTTTATAAGCCCTTTATGTGGTGTCGCTGAGACGCCCGACTGTGGCATGCTTGTTATTTATTTACTTTATAAGCCCTTTATGTGGTGTCGCTGAGACGCCCGACTGTGGCATGCTTGTTATTTATTTACCTTATAAGCCCTTTATGTGGTGTCGCTGAGACGCCCGACTGTGGCATGCTTGTTATTTATTTACTTTATAAGCCCTTTATGTGGTGTTGCTCAGACGCCCGACTGAGGCATGTTTTTTTTACCATCAATTCGAGATGTCGCTTCAGACATCCGAATGGTGCATTTTATTCCTACTCCGTCATTACGTATTAATTGTTACATATTAATAATCTGCTTGCATGCATCAAGGATTTTATTTTTATGACTGACGTTGTGATCATAAAATATTTTATTGAGCATTTTTATCGATTGTTATATTATACCTGTGTTCATAATGTTTGCGAGTACATTCAAAGTACTCACTAGCTTGTCCCTGGCTATTGTCTTGGCTAGATTTCTTGCACAGAGAGGAGCGACCGTGATGACAGCCCCGGAACCTAAGCAATGGTGATAGCAGCCTCGTGAAGATAGGAGTTATCCTGGTTAGCTATTCCTGTGGGAAATGGAGTCCCATAGACACTGAGGATCCACAAACCGCTTCCGCCATCTACCACTAGAAACCATTTGTTGTACTCATAGACCAGAATGGTCTTGTACTGCAGATTTTGTATTTTTGCTTGGAATTTCTATATCAAGTTGGTGCCTCATCAGCTAACAGTAATCCTGGGGCTGGTGAGCACAAGGGCCATTTTTTGGAAATTAGTACCCGGAAAACCGATCGTCACATCATAGCCACTGAATACATCACGAGGGCTACATACACTGCAAATAAAGAGACAATCATCCTACAGAGCACATCGATTCTTATTATCTTCACAAGCTCTTTCATGTCCTCATTGCTGTCAAGGCCGTTCAGCAGCTGTTGCTTGGCCATGATCAGAGGAACTGCATCTTTAACCTTCTGCTCTGTATCTTCCTCTTCTGTCGTTCCTTCAGTTACTTGTCCAACACCCCAACCTGCTGGTATTGGGATTCCTCGGCTAACCAAATAATCAGTGTAGTTGCATTCCCCCACATCAGCAACTTCCCAGAAATACAAATCACACGAATCTTCCCTTTTCTGCACGAATCAAATTGGAAGATCATCAACCAAACTATTAAAAAAATCAGCAACTGAAAGCAGCAGAACAACACTTAAACATATTATTACCCCATGATTTGGGCATTTGTAGAAGACTCGGCTAGGGTTCCGGATTGTGGTTGAGACGCGACGGATGACTCTGCGTGATTTGCAGCAGTGGAACCACACCAACGACAGCGGGTTGCGATGAGCAATCGGCTGTGGTGCGTGTGCCAGCGGGGGTGTGATGAGACCCACAGGCGATGGTACGGGTGGCGACTTGGCGCATATCTGGTTGTTGCCTGCTGAAAAGAGCAGGTGGACGAGCAGCCAGCGGACATGGTTGCTGCGGCCAGAGCTTCTGATGCTAGGCAGAGTAAGTAGAGAAGAGGAGAAGCGAACGTTGGATATGTCAGTTTCATTACTTGCAGAGTAGCATAGCACCATATATAGTCATAGTCTAGGTTTGGATTCGAACCAGCTATAGGAGCACGTCTTTCTTTTTTCTAAAACTTGGCAATGTCTGTTTACTGGTACACTAGCTTGTTCTGTACGCCTTCCCAAGTCTTTGATTTTCTTTCCCTTTTTTTTGCAAGGAAGGAAGGAGGACAAAATTGAGAGTTCCTGGGACTCGAAGCCAAGACCTCTCGATTGAAAACCAAGGGTGCTAGTCACTTATGTGGCGAACGTTCCCTGTGAGGAGGACGGCAGACGAACGCATTTTCCTCACAGTTTTCTTCCTATATATAAAAAAGTATGCTACTTGGTGTCCGCTTAGTCAACAAACGATTGTGCCAACCTTTACCGTTGGATTGAGATTCAACGTCTGCCGCATTTCTTCAGTCTCTTCTTCCTCGAGCCGCCAAAGCCAAACCAGCACTGGCGGGACCGCCTGCTCCCGCCTCCCACGGCTGGTTGTGATCTCCCCCAGCTCCTGTTCGTTCCCGTCCGAGGCCTCACCATCGTCCTCCGCCTTGGTTCGCTCGCCGCAACGCCGCCCTCCGGTGTTGTCAACATGGTAAACAACCGAGAGGAATAAGGAGATGAATGTACATGGTGAGGATGACAGTAGGGACCCAGCAGCGAGCGCATTAATTTTGTTTTTTGGGACGGAGAAGGGTATCAACTGGGTTGTGCGGGACCCGTGGCCCGTCTAGCCTAGGCTTTTATTTCATCTGTTTAGCACATGACCAGCCCAGTTTGTTTTTTCCCTTCCTAAAAATGGCTAGCCAGCTATTTTGTTTTTTGCAGAATAACCAATATAGGCCTGCTTGCTTTTCTACGCCCTGCTGGGCCGGAAATCTTTCAAGACGAGGAGGGATGCATTTTGCCCAGAAAATGGCTATAAGTAATAAGAAATGGGATATAAGTAATAAGAAATGGGCTATAAGTAATAATAAATGGGTTGTAAAATGAAAAAATATAGCAAACATGCAATTAGTTCCAAAATACTGTTTTCTTTCAGATTTTGATATTTTAAATTTCATTGTTTTTGTGCAGGTAAAATTTCATTGAATTTAAATTAAGGTATATTTAGATTTAAAATTAATTTGAATCTGGCTAGAAATTTCGGGATGTATGCTGTTTGGAACAGATTTGGAGGCTGACTTGTGGGTCTACTAGGTTGACGTGTCCTTTGGCTTTGTCAACTTAGTCCACAAACGATTCTAGTAGCAGTGACCGTTGGATGTTAATCCAACGGCCGTACTGCTTCTTCAATATCTGATCTTCTTGCTCCAGCCACCCAAACCAGCTCCGGTGGGGCTGCCTTCTCCCGCCTCCCGTGGCCGGCTGTGCTGCCGCACAGGCCGCACCGCCCCACCCTACTTCATTGCTGGCCAGGCCATTCCTCTACTCACCCACACCTCCTGTTATTTTCTGGCAACAGCAACTGGACCAATAAACCCTCGTACTCCCCACTGCATGGGCAACCATTGCCGAGTCTTCCCCGGCTCTGTGTCGTCCCCTTCCTAGGCCTCGCCGTCGTCCACCGCCATGGTGCTCTCGGCGCGGCCTGGTCAACATGGTCAACGAACGACATCCATCGGCCGTGGACTGTACGCGCAAAATAATGATTCCTCCACCTGACAGTTGGGACCCACCGAAAGGGCCTCTGTATTTCACGAAAAAAACATTCCCCCCGCTGACATGTTGGACCCACCAGCTATATCTTCGCACGCAAGGAAGTGCCTCCTTATTATGCACAAAAAAATGAATACCCCCCTGCTAGCTGGGACCCACCTTGGTCGGAGGCTGACCTGTGGGCCCACTAAGTTGACGGGGACGGAGGGCTTTGTCAACTTAGTTAATATAAACGATTCTAGCTCCAGTGACCGTACGATGTCCATCCCACGTCCGTAGTGCTTCTTCAACCTCTGGTCTTCTTGCTCCAGCCGCCCAAAGCAGCGCCGGTCGTGCCGCATGCTCCTGCCTCTCGTGGACGGATGTGCTGCCGCGGAGGCCTCACCGCCCCCTACTATTCTCACCGCCGGCCAGGCCCTGCGGCGATGGCAGCCTCACACAGCTTCCACTGCCGCGTCTTCCTCGGCTCCCCGTTGTTCCCTTCCTAGGCCTCGCCGTCGTCCACCGCCCTAGTGCTCTCGGCGCGGCGTGGTCAACATGGTCAAGGAACAACTTCCATCGGACGTGGACTGTACGTGGAGAGGCTGACAGCTGGGTCCACGGCTGCAGCAAGGAAGTGCCTCCTTATTACGCGGAAAATAATTATTCCTCCACCTGATAGCGGGGACCCACCGGACGGGCCACCGTATTTCATGAAAAAACTGTTTCCCCCTGACGGCTGGGACCCACCAGCTACATCTTCGCACGCAAGGAAGTGCGTCCGGGCAAAAAAATGATTCGCCCCCCTGACTGCTGGGACCCACCAGCTACATCTTCGCATGCAAGGAAGTGCCTGACAGTCGGGACCCACCTGGTCGAAGCGTATGTAGCGTTGTCATTCTGGTCGTGAACGTGTACGTACATATATACTGGTTGATGTAGAGGCGCGCACGTGTAATAGTAGAGGCGTGCACGTGTCGTAGTAGAGGCGCTTAGCATGTACACGTATGTACATCGGCCAGGGTGCAAGAAAGAAAATATGGCCACGTACGTACATACGGGCAGGGTCTCGATCGCCTACTCGCGCATACGTACATGGCTGGGTTGGAACGGAGAAACAACATCGTCGTCGTGTTCATGGGGAGCCAACCGGCTGGGTCGGAACGGAATGCGTGGTCGTGTTCATCGGGAGGGCTTGGATGGAACAGGCGATGGAAACGAGGCCTGGCGTACCGCAGAACGAAGGAAACGGACCTCCTACGTTCGGAACGGGGTCCTGTTGATTGGGAGGAGTATGGCGTACCGCAAAACGGAGGAAACAGACCTCCTACGGTCGAAACGGGGGTCCTGTTGATCGGGAGGGGTGTGGCGTACCGCAAAACGAAGGAAACAGACCTCCTACGGTCGAAACGTGGGTCCTGTTGATTGGGAGGGGTGTGGTGTACGGCAAAACGGACGAAACGAACCTCCTACGGTCGAAACGGGGGTCTTGCTGATCGGGAGGGGTGTGGCGTACCGCAAAACGGACGAAACGAACTTGTGTTGGAGCGCTACGGTCGAAACAGGGGTCCTGTTCATCGGGAGGGGTGTGGCGTACCGCAAAACGGGACTCCACGGGATACTGTTCATCTCCACTATCGACCTCCTCCAGCCTCCACGGGCTACTGTTCATCCACCATCGACCTCCTCCAGCCTCCACCTGCGACTGTTCATCCACAGGCCCCTGTTCATCCAGCCTCCACCACGCGCTACTCCATCGGCTACTGTTCAACCACCCCTCCACAGGCACCCCTCCACCATCTACTGTTCATCCAGCCCTCCACCACACCACGGGGTCCTGTTCAGCCACCCCTCCACGGGCACCCCTCCACCGTCTACTGTTCATCCAGCCCTCCACACCATAGGGTCATCTTCATCCAGAGGCAACGCCACCGCTCATTGTTCATCCAACCCCCACCCCCCGGCAACGCTCACTGTTCATCCAATCGATCGGCTTCAGTTAGCAACAGTAGTGAAGGAATCGCTCGATCGGGTTCAGTTAACATCCATCGATCGATCGCTCAGGTTCAGTAATGTGTAGCCTGCAGTGCAATCGCTCAGGTGCAGTTAGAGCCCAACACCTCGCTCGGGTTCAGTTAGAGCCAATGCCTCGCACACACGTGCGTACGTCTACGAGAGAAATGCGCATCGCTCGGCCCCTGACCTCCCACCGTAACCGTGAACTCCCCAAAATTTTCCTCGCCCTCGCTTCTACCACGATTTTTTCCATCATGGATGGCCCAAAGAATGTCATGCAGCTGCTTCTCCGGCTCGCCCAGGACAAAAAGCCCATTTTCTGTCATGATTTTTTGTCATAGAAGTAGGAGCCCACCACATCTATGATGATACCGGGTTTTTTCACAATTATTGTCATAGAAGTCACATATGTATGACAGAAAAAAAATCATTCGGCCCAAAATGTCACGGATGTGTCTTTTTTTGTAGTGAATTTATCATGAACCTAGTCCTGATAGTTATTTTGCATGTCTATGTTATTGTAGATCAATGGCATGTGCTACTGTTCCTTTGAATTTTAATGCGTTCCTAGAGAAAGCTAAGTTGAAAGATTATGGCAACAACTACACAGACTGGGTCCATAACTTGAGAATTATCCTCATTGCTGCACAGAAGTATTATGTCATGGAAGCACCGCTAGGTGCCAGGCCTGCTGCAGATGCTACTGATGATGTTAAGAATGTCTGGCAGAGCAAAGTTGATGACTACTCGATAGTTCAGTGTGCCATGCTTTACGGCTTAGAATCGGGACTTCAAAGGCGTTTTGAACGTCATGGAGCATATGAGATGTTCCAGGAGTTAAAGTTAATATTTCAAGCAAATGCCCAAGTTGAGAGATATGAAGTCTCCAACAAGTTCTACAGCTGCAAAATGGAGGAGAATAGTTCTGTCAGTCAACACATACTCAGAATGTCTGGGTACCATAACCACTTGACTCAGCTGGGAGTTAATCTTCCTAATGATAGTGTCATTGACAAAGTTCTTCAATCACTGCCACCAAGCTATAAAGGCTTCGTGATGAACTACAATGTGCAAGGGATGAACAAGACTATTCCCAAGCTATTCGCAATGCTAAAGGCTGTGGAGGTAGAAATCAAGAAGGAGCATCAAGTGTTGATGGTCAACAAGACCACTAGTTTCAAGAAAAAGGGTAAAGGGAAGAAGGGGAACTTCAAGAAGAACGGCAAAAAGGTTGTTGCTCAAGAGAAGAACCCAAGTCTGGACCTAAGCCTGAAACTGTGTGCTTCTACTGCAAAGGGACTGGTCACTGGAAGCGGAACTGCCCCAAGTATTTGGTGGATAATAAGGATGGCAAAGTGAAAGGTATATTTGATATACATGTTATTGATGTGTACCTCACTAATGCTCGTAGTAGCGCATGGGTATTTGATACTGGTTCTGTTGCTCATATTTGCAACTCGAAACAGGGGCTACAAATTAAACGAAGATTGGCTAAGGACGAGGTGACGATGTGCGTGGGAAATGGTTCCATGGTCGATGTGATCGCTGTCGGTACGCTACCTCTACATCTACCATCGGGATTAGTTTTAGACCTGAATAATTGTTATTTAGTGCCAGCATTGAGCATGAACATTATATCTGGATCTTGTTTGATGCGAGACGATTATTCATTTAAGTCAGCGAATAATGGTTGTTCTATTTATATGAGTAATATCTTTTATGGTCATGCACTCTTGCTGAGTGGTCTATTTTTGTTAAATCTCGATAGTGATGATACACATATTCATAATATTGAAGCCAAAAGATGCAAAGTTGATAATGATAGTGCGACTTATTTGTGGCACTACCGTTTGGGTCATATCAGTGTAAAGCGCATGAAGAAACTCCATGTTGATGGACTTTTGGAATCACTTGATTATGAATCACTTGGTGCTTGCGAACCGTGCCTTATGGGCAAGATGACTAAAACTCCGTTCTCCGGAACAATGGAATGACTAGCTTGTTGGAAATAATACATACCGATATATGCGGTCCAATGAGTGTTGAGGCTCGTGGCGGGTATCGTTATTTTCTTACCTTCACAGATGATTTGAGCAGATATGGTTATATCTACTTGATGAAGCATAAGTCTAAAACATTTGAAAAGTTCAAAGAATTTTAGAGTGAAGTGGAAAATCATTGTAACAAGAAAACAATGTTTCTACGATCTGATCATGGAGGAGAATATTTGAGTTACGAGTTTGGTCTTCATTTGAAACAACATGGGATAGTTTCACAACTAACGCCACCTGGAACACCACAGCGAAATGGTGTGTCCGAACGTCGTAAACGCACTTTATTGGACATGGTGCGATCTATGATGTCTCTTACTGATTTAGCACTATCATTTTGGGGTTATGCTTTAGAGACGGCTGCCTTCACTTTAAATAGGGCACCATCAAAATCCGTTGAGACGACGCCTTATGAACTGTGGTTTGGCAAGAAACCAAAGTTGTCGTTTCTTAAAGTTTGGGGTTGCGATGCTTATGTGAAAAAGCTTCAACCTGATAAGATCCAACCCAAATCGGAGAAGTGCGTCTTCATAGGATACTCAAAGGAAACTGTTGGGTACACCTTCTATCACAGATCCGAAGGAAAAATCTTTGTTGCTAAGAATGGATCCTTTCCAGAGAAGGAGTTTCTCTCGAAAGAAGTGAGTGGGAGGAAAGTAGAACTTGATGAGGTAATTGTACCTTCTCCCTTATTGGAAAGTAGTTCATCACAGAAATCAGTTCGACTGATTTCTACACCAGTTAGTGAGGAAGTTAATGATGATGATCATGAAACTTCAGATCAAGTTACTACCGAACCTCGTAGGTCTTCTAGAGTAAGATCCACACCAGAGTGGTATGGTAATCATGTTCTAGAAGTCATGTTACTAGACCATGATGAACCTACAAACAATGAGGAAGCGATGATGAGCCCAGATTCCATGAAATGGCTTGAGGCCATGAAATCTGAGATGGGATCCATATATAAGAACAAAGTGTGGACTTTGGTGGACTTGCCCAATGATCGGTAAGCCATAGAAAATAAATGGATCTTTAAGAAGAAGACCGATACAGACGGTAATGTTACTGTTTATAAAGCTCGACTTGTTGCAAAAGGTTTTCGACAAGTTCAAGGAGTTGACTACGATGAGACTTTCTCACCCGTAGCGATGCTTAAGTCTGTTCGAATCATGTTAGCGATTGCCGCATTTTATGATTATAAAATTTGGCAAATGGATGTCAAAACTGCATTCCTGAATGGATTTCTAGAAGAAGAGTTGTATATGATGCAACTAGAAGGTTTTGTCGATCCAAAAGGTGCTAACAAAGTGTGCAAGCTCCAGCGATCCATTTATGGACTAGTGCAAGCCTCTCGGAGTTGGAATAAACGCTTTGATAGTGTGATCAAAGCATATGGTTTTATACAGAGTTTTGGAGAATCTTGTATTTACAAGACACTGAGTGGGAGCTCTGTAGCATTTCTGATATTATATGTGGATGACATATTGTTGATTGGAAATGATATAGAATTTCTGGATAGCATAAAGGGATACCTGAATAAGAGTTTTTCTATGAAAGACCTCGGTGAAGCTGTTTACATATTGGGCATCAAGATCTATAGAGATAGATCAAGACACTTAATTGGACTTTCACAAAGCACATACCTTGATAAAGTTTTGAAGAAGTTCAAAATGGATCAGTCAAAGAAAGGGTTCTTGCCTGTGTTACAAGGTGTGAAGATGATTCAGACTCAATGCCCGACCACTACAGAAGATAGAGAGAAAATGAAAGTCATTCCCTATGCTTCAGCCATAGGATCTATCATGTATGCAATGTTGTGTACGAGTGAAAGTGCAACTATCCATGGGTGGTTTTGGTAATTCCTAAGAACATATAGCTCATTAAGCTAATGCTATTTCAAGATAAATATTTCAGGAAAGCTCAATGATTGGCATTGCATGGATGAGAAAAGCGGATCCCTCAAAATGCTAAGGACAAAAGGATTAGCTCAGGCTCAAAGCACAAGACTCTACATTTTCTATTTTAGTGATCCAAGATCACATTGAGTCTATAGGAAAAGCCAATACTATCAAGGAGGGATGAGGTGTTGCTTAATGAGTTTCTTGCTCAAAATGCTTAGTGATATGCTCCAAAGCCCTCAACTACTTTCTCACATCCACATATGTCCCAAACCAAAAGTCAAACTCGCCCCACCGATTCTTTCTATCTGGCGCCACCGAGTTCTATTGACATAGCCACTGCCACAAACCCTAGTCTTTTCGGTCTCACTGAGATGGGATTGTAATCTCTCTGTTTCCCTTCGTAACATTTCGGTCCAACCGAGATGAGTGATCGGTCCCACCGAGATCGCAATGCAAACTCTTTGTTTCCCTTTCGTAACATTTCGGTCCAACCGAGATGAGCGAATCGGCCCCACCAAGTTTGCCTGACCAACTCTCTGGTTAGCTTATTACCAAAATCGGTCTCACCGAGTTTGAGTAATCAGTCTCACCGAGATTACGTTATGCCCTAACCCTAACCATATCGGTCCCACCAAGATGACATGTCGGTCCCACCGAAAACCCTAACGGTCACATTATTTACTAAATCGGTCCGACCGAGTTTCACGATTCGGTCCCACCGAGATTGGTAAGTTGTGTGTAACGGTTAGATTTTGTGTGGAGGCTATATATACCCCTCCACCCACTCTTCATTCGTGGAGAGAGCCATCAGAACATGCCTAAACTTCCAACATACATTTTCTGAGAGAGAACCACCTACACTTGTGTTGAGGTCAAGATATTCCATTCCTACCATATGAATCTTGATCTCTAGCCTTCCCCAAGTTGCTTTCCACTCAAATCTTCTTTCCACCAAATCCAAATCATGTGAGAGAGACTTGAGTGTTGGGGATACTATCATCTGAAGCACAAGAGCAAGGAGTTCATCATCAACACACCATTTGTTACTTCTTGGAGAGTGGTGTCTCCTAGATTGGCTAGGTGTCACTTGGGAGCCTCCGACAAGATTGTGGAGTTGAACCAAGGAGTTTGTAAGGGCAAGGAGATCGCCTACTTCGTGAAGATCTACGCTAGTGAGGCAAGTCCTTCGTGGGCGACTGCCATGGTGGGAAGACAAGGTTGCTTCTTCGTGGACCCTTCATGGGTGGAGCCCTCCATGGACTCGCGCAGCCGTTACCCTTCGTGGTTTGAAGTCTCCGTCAACGTGGATGTACGATAGCACCACCTATCGGAACCATGACAAAAACATTTGTGTCTCCAATTGCGTTTGCCTCCTCAAACTCCTCCCCTTTACCTTCATATGCAATTGTTTTACATTCCGCTGTTATACTCTTAGAATTGCATGTGTAGGTTGATTGCTTGACTTGTGCTAAGTTGCTAAAATCTGCCAAGAACTAAAATTGGGAAAAGGCTAGATTTTTATTTGGTCAAGTAGTCTAATCACCCCCCTCTAGACATACTTTCAATCCTACAACGAGACCTGATGTGTGCCTTGCTATAAGCATAGCAGGGAGGTACCAAAGTAAACCCGGAGTGGAGCACTGGACAACGGTCAAGAACATCCTGAAATACCTAAAAAGGACAAAGGATATGTTTCTCGTTTATGGAGGTGAAAAAGAGTTCGTCGTAAATGGTTACGTCGATGCAAGCTTTGACACTGATCCGGATGACTCTAAGTCGCAAACCGGATACGTATTTTTATTGAATGGAGGAGCTGTCAGTTGGTGTAGTTCCAAGCAGAGCGTCATGGTGAGATATACGTGTGAAGCGGAGTACATTGCTGC
The DNA here is from genome assembly GCF_018294505.1 of Triticum aestivum. Classification (NCBI taxonomy): domain Eukaryota; kingdom Viridiplantae; phylum Streptophyta; class Magnoliopsida; order Poales; family Poaceae; genus Triticum; species Triticum aestivum. The sequence goes on from NC_057795.1 coordinate 509,476,605, forward strand.
TTTGGAAGCAGCAAATGAAGGAGTTTGGATGAAGGAGTTCATATCCGATCTAGGTGCCATACCTAGTGCATCGGGTCCAATGAAAATCTTTTGTGACAATACTGGTGCAATTTCCTTCGCAAAGGAATCCAGATTTCACAAGAGAACCAAGCACATCAAAAGATGCTTCAATTCCATTTGTCATCAAGTGTCGAAGGGGGGGCATAGAGATTTGCAAGATACATACAGACCTGAATGTTGCAGACCTATCGACTAAGCCTCTTCCACGAGCAAAACATGATCAACACCAAAGCTCCAAGGGTGTTAGAATCATTACTATGTAATCTAGATTATTGAGTCTAGTGCAAGTGGGAGACTGAAGGAAATATGCTTAGAGGCAATAATAAAGTTATTATTTATTTCCTTATTTCATGATAAATGTTTTTATTCTTTCTAGAATTGTATTAACCGAAAACTTAGTACATGTGTGAATATATAGACAAAACATATAGTCCCTAGTATGCCTCTACTTGATTAGCTCGTTAATCAAAAGATGGTTATGTTTCCTAACCATAGACATGTGTTGTCATTTGATGAACGGGATCACATCATTAGGAGAATGATGTGATGGACATGACCCATCCATTAGCTTAGCATTATGATCATTTCAGTTTCATTGCTACTGCTTTCTTCATAACTTATACAAGTTCCTTAGACTATGAGATTATGCAACTCCCGAATACCGAGGAACACTTTGTGTGCTACCAAACGTCACAACGTAAATGCGTGATTATAAAGGTGCTCTACAGGTGTCTCTTAAGGTGTTTGTTGGGTTGGCATAGATCGAGATTAGGATTTGTCACTCCGTGTTTAGGAGAGGTATCTCTGGGCCCTCTAGGTAATACTCATCACTATAAGCCTTGCAATCATTATGACTAATGAGTTAGTTGCGGGATGAAGTATTACGGAACGAGTAAAGAGACTTGCTGGTAATGAGATCGAACTAGGTATGATGATACCGACGATCGAATCTGGGCAAGTAACATACTGATGACAAAGCGAACAACGTATGTCGTTATGCGGTTTGACCAATAAAGATCTTTGTAGAATATGTAGGAACCAATATGAGCATCTAGGTTCCTCTATTGGTTATTGACCGGAGATGAGTCTCAGTCATGTCTACATAGAACCCGTAGGGTCCGCACGCTTAACATTCGATGACGATTGGTATTATGAGTTTATGTGATTTGATGTACTGAAGGTTGTTCGGAGTCCAGGATATGATCACGGACATGACGAGGAGTCTCGAAATGGTCGAGACATAAAGATTGATATATTGGACGGCTATGTTCGGACACCGGAAGTGTTCCGGAGAAGTTTCGGATAAAACCGGAGTGCCAGAGGGTTATCGAAACCCCCGGGGGAACTAATGGGCCTCGATGGGCCTTAGTGGAGAGAGAGAGAGGGGCGGCCAGGGCAGGCCACGCGCCCCCTCCCCTTGAGTCTGAATTGGACTAGGAAGGGGGGGCGGCGCCCCCCTTTCCTTCTCCCTCTCCCTCTCCTTCCTTCCCCCTCTCTCCCTTTTAGTGGAAACCTACTAGGACTGGAGTCCTAGTAGGATTCCCCTCTTGGCGGCGCGCCAAGGAGGGTCGTCCGTCCTCCCCTCTCCTCCTTTATATATGGGGGAGGGGGGCACCCCATAGACACACAAGTTCATCTTTAGCCGTGTGCGGTGCCCCCTCCACAGTTTTCCACCTCGGTCATATCGTTGTAGTGCTTAGGCAAAGCCTTGCACCGGTAACTTCATCATCACCGTCACCACGCCGTCATGCTGACATAAATCTCTGAAAAATAGTGGATGTTGCCTAGAGGGGGGTGGGGGTGAATAGGCGCTTTAAAATAATTATGGTTTAGTCTTGAACAAATGCGGAATAAACCTAGCGGTTAATTTGTCAAGCACAAAACCTACAACAACTAGGCTCACCTATGTGCACCAACAACTTATGCTAAGCAAGATAAGTAACTATGTGATAGCAAGATATATGACAAAGAACAATATGGCTATCACAAAGTAAAGTGCATAAGTAAAGGGCTCGGGTAAGGGATAACCGAGGCACACGGAGATGACGATGTATCCCGAAGTTCACACCCTTGCGGATGCTAATGTCTGTTTGGAGCGGTGTGGAGGAACAATGCTCCCCAAGAAGCCACTAGGGCCACCGTAATCTCCTCACGCCCTCGCACAATGCAAGATGCCGTGATTCCACTAAGGGACCCTTGAGGGCGGTCACCGAACCCGTACAAATGGCAACCCTTGGGGGCGGTCACCGAACCCGTACACTTTGGCAACCCTTGGGGCGGTCACTGGTACCCGACAAATTGCTCAGGGCGATCTCCACAACCTAATTGGAGACCCCGATGCTTGCCCAAAGCTTTACACCACAATGATTTAGCTCCGAACAACACCAACTGTCTAGGGTGCCAAGGCACCCAAGGGGAACAAGCTCTAGGGTGTCCAAACACCCAAGAGTAGCAAGCTCAAGGGTACCAAGCACCCAAGAGTAATAAGCTTCTCAACTTCTAACTTCCATGTATCACGTGGGGAACTCAAACTGATGCACCAAATGCAATGGCAAGGGCACACGAAGTGCCCAAGTCCTTCTCTCTCAAATCCCACCGAAACAACTAATGCTAGGGAGGAAAATGAGAGGAAGAAAAAGAAGAAGAACACCAAGAACTCCAAGATCTAGATCCAAGGGGTTCCCCTCACATAGAGGAGAAAGTGATTGGTGGAAATGTGGATCTAGATCTCCTCTCTCTTTTCCCTCAAAAACTAGCAAGAATCCATGGAGGGATTGAGATATAGCAAGCTCGGAGAAGGTCAATAATGGGGGAAGAACACGAGCGCAAAGGATAAGGTTGAATGGGGAAGAAGACCCCCTTTTATAGGAGCTCCCGAATCCAACCGTTATGTGCTCAGTCCGTGCATGAGCGTTACTACCGCTCAATGGAGCGGTAATACCGCCCGGATGGTAGAACATAGAGACCGGAGCAAAACAGAGGGCGAGGCAAAGCTGAAAGAGCGGCACTACCATTGGAGCCAGCGGTACTGCCGCTTGGTCTAGCGGTACTAGGGCGGTAGTATCCGTAGTACTACCACACACGAGCGGTACTACCGCTCCTACTGCTGCTACTACTGCCGCTGAACCCGACACGAGAAAACCACGTCTCGAGTCGAGGCGGTACCAGTGCGGAACTGGAGCTGTACTATCGCTTATGGCCATGGGCGGTACTACCGATGTGTGACAGCGGTACTACTGCTTGTGGTGATACGCGGTACTACCGCTCTGGTCCAGCGGTACTACCGCTGGCGCCAACCTTATGCCACTACCACGAAAAGAAGTACACTCCAAGGAAAACCAGAACTGCCATAACTTCTGCAAATGAGCTCTGAATTGAGCAAACTCAAGCTTGTTGGATACAAGACAACGAGTAGCATCAAAACAGCCAGAAGGGGCCGGGTTATACCTATAAGCATTCTTGAAGCCCAAATATCAAGGTTGAAGACGACGTCTTAGTAAGGGCCCAAGGCCCAGAGGTCACTTAAGGCCCGTAGTGATAAACCGCCTTATTCATGTGACTTGTATTGTAAGGCAAGAAATATTAAGAGACCGAGTCAGATACTGTTTATAAGCTGGCCGAGACTCTGTAGAGCCATTGGGCGTCGACCTCAGTATATAAAGGGACGACCCGGCGGCGGTTCAGGACACGAAACAATAACTCGAGAGCTAGGTCAAGCGATTTGCTCCCTGGTTATCGAGACATAAGTAATCCCAATCACAACTAGACGTAGGCTTGTACCTTCATCGTAAGGGGGCGAACTAGTATAAAACTCTCGTGTCTCTTGTCCCGATTAACCCCTTCAAGCTTCCTAGTTGCGATGGCTCCATGACTAAGTCCTTTCACTAGGACATCTGATGTGACAATTCCACGACAGTTGGCGCCCACCATGGGGCCAGCATACGGTGAATTTGAGTTCTTGAAGGGAGGCTTCGAAGGGCTCAAGGGATACGCCGTAGGCCGGATGACCAAGAGTCATCGCGGAAAGCTCTACATCGACGATGCAGGCTGGGACCCCGACGCTGGCTCAATTGAGTACGGGTACCGGGTCCCCTTCGGCGGAATCCACGTCTTCATCGGCAAGATCGGCGAGCTGGGCCCTGAGCCGAATATCTGCACCAACCTCGTCAAGACGGCTCAGCGTGCGAGACCCGCCCGGGCTCCACCGGCGGGGAAACGTGCCTTCGTGGGATGCATCCATGGAGGACTTTCTGAAGGATCTGCCTCTGGTGGTGAGACGGCCATCTTCTCCGATGGTGAGTTGTCCACATGTGAGACGGATTCGTTGTACCAACTGCAGGATGGTGGGCTTGGGGGCTGTTCCGGTGGCAGCAGTATTCCGGATTGTCTCGAGCCGCCAAGCAGGGTCGGGATCTTCATGGCCGGCACACAACCTATCCAAGACTCCTCAACTGCAGCAGCTGTAACCTCCGGGTCAGCAGCGGCCAGGGCGGGAGGCCATGTGCGTTCACCGGCCCAGGTGTTAATGGATCTCACAGACAAGCTGACCACCCTGTTAACCGTCGTAGTTAGCCCGGCGGATCAAGCCCGTCATGATGCAGAGGTGGCACAGTTGAAATTGGATATGGCGCAGGCTAAGGAAGACCTGGCAGCAAAAGATGTCAGGATAGCCGCAGAGCGGGCGGCTCTGGATGTTCAGGCTCAGCAGATCCAGGCACACGCTTTCTGGCTTACACAAGACCAGAACGCGGCTAATGAGGTCATGAGGAGAAGGTATCAGAAGACTCAGTCTCGACTTCCCCCAGTTTATGATCCTCGGAATCTTTTTAACACACTAGGAGCAGGACCCAGTAACCCGCTGTGGCTTACCCCGCAGACACGCAACCTGCCATGGCTACCGCGCACAGGAACGGACCATGTTGCGACACCCGGGGACGGTGCACCAGTTCAGCCACCAGTGATGGGACCTCCCCGTGTGAACATGGTGCCACCTCAGTACGTACCAACACCCCCGGGTGATTACTCTAACCCATTGGAGAACATGATAGCGGCAGCGACACGATTGGCGGCTCTCCCAATTGATGGCGACTCTCCAGCCGCAGTTGAAACCCGTCGGGCCAGGAAACTTCTTCAGACGGCCTTAGCACAGCAGGAGGCGTACTCATACAGTCGAGATAGGATCCACTCAACCCCTCATCCAAGCCGAAGCCCGAGTTATAGTAGGCACATGGATTCAGCGGCCGTGTCAAGCAATGTTAGACGTCATGACCAGCCAGGTGGGCTTAACCCGGTGCATCATGAGGCCGTTAACTTGGTAGATCAAGAGAGACTACGGCAAGAGGCTAAACGGGCGGTTCAGCAGACGGCTCAATTAACGGCTTATCAGCCATATCCAGTTTATCCGACGACTTTTGTCAAGGCAGGTATAGCCACCCGGACCGGAGGAGTCCCGTGTCTAGTGCCGGCTCTACGTAACGAGTGGTTGCCCAAAGACTTTAAAGGGCCTAGGAAGGTGCCAAATTGCACAACCGACTTACAACCCGGGGCATGGATTGAGAGCTACGAGATGGCTATGGAGCTGTTGGAGGTTACTGACGTTGCAATGGCTAAGTATTTCACCATGATGTTGGATGGAACAGCACGCACCTGGTTAAAAGGCCTGCCACCTAATTCAATCAGTTCATGGGCGGAGTTAAAGGCCTGGTTCATCCAGAACTTCAAAGATACGTGCAAGCAGCCCATGTCAATCGTGGATCTGACGAAGTGCAAGCAAGAGGAGGGCGAGTCTACAACCCATTGGGTGCGCGGGTTAAAGCCATAATACATTCATCGGATAAGATGGATGCTGGCTCTGTAGTCTTAATGTTGGAGAAAAAATGTCGTTTCTTTCCTTTGAAACAAAAGCTGGGGCGGCTCAAATGTGAGTGCAATGATATGGGCACGCTGATGGCGGCTCTGGTCAAATACGCTGATTCTGATAGTACCAACGATCCCGAGTCTGATGATGAAAAGGCAGGGAAGGGAAAGAGGAACGGCAACGGCAAGGGCACTCAGCACAACCCAACAAATCAAGGAGGTAATAAACGTAAGGCTGATGGTAGTTTGGATTTCGTGGCTAACACCAGTGCACAGGGTAATAACCAGTGGCGCAAGGGGAAGCCACCTCCCCGATCCAGCGGGTCAGGACCCACACTTGAGCAATTGTTGAATGAGCCTTGTCCGAGACACGGTACTAAGGAGAAGCCGGCTACAGATTTGTGGAAGGATTGCACGTTCATGAAGGCTTTCAAAAATTCCAACATGTTTGACGGCAACAATGGCCAGGGCAGCTCAGGTGGTGGCGGTTTTCATGGCTCGGGTGGTGGGTCAAATCCCAATTTTCAAAATTCCCAGGGAAACCAGGGTGGATATAACTAACAGTCTGGCCAGGGCAGTCAGCAGCAGCAGCAAGGTGGATACCAGAGCAATCCAAAGCAGTTGAATAGTGGGCAATACCATGTGTTTACCACCAGTTTATGTAAATGGGACCAGAAGCTTCATAAGAGGGGCGTGAATGCGGTTGAGCCAGCAATTCCTCGTTATTTGAGGTGGTCTGAGCACCCTATCGTATGGAGTAGAGAGGATCACACCCCCCCCCCCCGGGTTGACAATCCGGGTCACTTAGCCCTGGTGGTGTCCCCTCAAGTGGGTGGATACAAATTCACCAAGGTGCTCATGGATGGAGGCAGCAGCATCAATATCCTCTATTATGATACCTTCCGTCGCATGGGGCTAACTGATAAGAACCTTAAGAAGTCCAACACTGTTTTCCATGGAGTCGTACCTGGTAAGTCGGCGTATCCGGTTGGCAAGATCGAGTTGGAGGTAGCCTTTGGGGATGAATATGATTCCAGAGCCGAGAAATTGACATTTGAAGTAGTCCAGATCAAGAGCCTGTATCATGCTCTGTTTGGGCGACCGGCTTACGCCAAGTTCATGGCACGGCCGTGTTATGTGTACTTGCAGCTCAAGATGCCGGGTCATAAGGGAACCATCATGGTGCACGGAAGCCGCAAGGTGGCCCTGGAATGTGAAGAAGGTGACGCGGCTTATGCTGAGTCGGTGTGCGTGGCGGAAGAGTTAAAATTCTACAAGGACAACGTTGACCCGGCGGACATGACATCCTTAAAGAAGCCAACCATAGAGCATGAGCCGGTCATGAAATTTAAGTCGTCTGATGAGACTAAGCTTGTCGACTTTGTTCCAAGCGACTCATCCAAGCAGTTCAGCATTAGTGCTAATTTGGATCCCAAATAGGAAAGCGCGCTCATCGAGTTCATCCATGAGAATTGGGACATTTTTGCATGGAAACCATCTGACATGCCGGGTGTACCAAGAGAACTCGCTGAGCACGCTCTTAATATTGATCCAAAGTTTAAACCGGTCAAGCAGTTTCTTCGGCGGTTTAATGAGGAGAGACGGAAAGCTATCGGTGAGGAAGTGGCCCGGCTCTTGGCAGCTGGGTTCATCATTGAGGTGTTTCATCCAGAGTGGCTGGCTAACCTGGTGCTTGTTCTTAAGAAAAACGGCACTTGGCGTATATGTGTGGATTACATGGACTTAAACAAGGCTTGTCCAGCTGATCCTTTTGCTCTCCCTCGTATTGATCAGATCATTGATGCTATGGTGGGTTGTGAGCATTTGAGTTTTTTGGATGCTTACTCTGGTTATCATTAGATCAAGATGGCGGTTAAGAACCAGGAGAAGACGACATTCATTACTCCGTTTGGAGCCTTCTGCTATGTTTCAATGCCTTTTGGGCTCAAGAGTGCCCAGGTGACTTACGAGCGATGTGTGCAGAATTGTCTTCACAATCAGATTGGGCGCAATGTTCATGCTTGTGTAGATGACATAGTGGTTAAATCCAGGGAGAAGGAGACCTTGATTGATGATCTCAAGGAAACCTTTCACAATCTCCGGGTTTATAAGATGATGCTTAACCCGGCCAAGTGTGTTTTTGGTGTACCTGCAGGCAAGCTTTTGGGCTTTCTGGTTTCTAACAGGGGCATCGAGGCTAACCCGAAGAAGATCAAGGCCATCACTTCTCTGGCCAAACCAGCATGTATCAATGATGTTCAGCGTTTGGCGGGTCATATTGCCGCTTTAAGCCAGTTCATAAGCCGGTTGGGGGAGAAGGCTATACCACTGTATCAAATGATGAAGAAGACGGATAGCTTTACTTGGAGTGACGCCGCCAATGTTGCTTTTGAAGATTTGAAGAGACAGTTGGCTCAGCCGCCGGTTCTTGCTGCTCCCATTGACAAGGAACCCTTGTTACTGTATGTGGCTGCTAACACGCGTGCTGTCAGCATGGCCATCATGGTGGAACGCAAGGAGGCCGGCAAGGAGCACCCGGTTCAACTTCCGGTTTACTACATTAGTGAGGTACTCATTGAGTCCAAGCAGCGATATCCGCATTGGCAGAAGCTTGTCTATGGGGTGTTCATGGCAAGTCGGAAGCTTAAGTAATATTTCTTGGGCCACCCTATCATTGTGGTTAGTTCTGCCCCTTTGGGGGATATCATTCAGAACAGAGAGGCCACAGGGCGAATCGCCAAATGGGCCATCGAGCTTGGGCCTCATGGTTTAAAATATGTGCCATGCACAACTATCAAATCCCAAGCACTGGTGGACTTCATCAACGATTGGACAGAGCTGCAGATGCCTGAGGAAAAGCCGGACAACACATATTGGACAATTCATTTTGACGGGTCTAGGCAATTGGAGGGCTCGGGGGCAGGAGTTATTTTGGCTTCCCCTCAAGGTGATAAATTTTGTTATGTGCTCTGGTTGATGTTTCCTTGTACGAACAACGCAGCTGAGTATGAAGCCTTGCTCCATGGTCTCCGGATGGCTAAAGAGATGAACTTAAGCCGGGTAAGGTGCTTCGGCGACTCAGATCTAGTGGCTCAGCAGGTATCAGGCAAGTGGGATTCAAAGGATCCTCTCATGGCGGCTTATCGCCGTGAGCTCGATGCAATTGCGGGATACTTCAAGGGTTATCAGGTGGAGCACATTGACCATAGAAAGAACGGGGCGGCTGACGCCTTAAGCCGGCTGGGATCTCAGCGTAAGCCGGTGCCGCCTAATACTTTCTTGGATGTTTTACATAACCCTTCTGTCAAGCTACCTACAGAGGAAGATTTGGCTGTCCCTGACCCAGAAGCACAGTTGGTGGTGGCTCTTCATGTCATTCCCAATTGGATGGTGCCGTATCTGGATTATATGACACGGGGCGAGTTGCCTGAGGATGAAACCTTGGCCAGGTAGATAACCCGGCGATCAAAGTCCATGACGATTGTTGACGGCGAGTTGCATCATTGCAGTGTTACAGGGGCGTTTCAGCTTTGCGTCTCTCCTGAAGAAGGTCAAGAAATTCTCCGTGAGATTCATGAAGGAGATTGTGATCATCACGCGGGTCAAAATCCCTTGTGGCTAAGGCTTTTCGTCATGGGTTTTATTGGCTGACGGCTCATGCTGATGCAGAGGATCTGGTCAGTAAATGTGACGGTTGTCAAAAGTTCTCAAGACGGGCTCATGTGCCGGCTCAAGAATTGAGGATGATTCCAATTACTTGGCCGTTCGTAGTTTGGGGGCTTGACATGGTTGGGCCTTTCAAAAGGTCCAAGGACAAAAAGACTCACCTCTTGGTGGCAGTTGATAAGTTCACAAAGTGGGTTGAGGCAGAGCCGATCAGTAAGTGTGATGCAGCCACGGCGGTTCAATTCATGAAGAAGGTGATATTTCGCTTTGGCTTTCTCACAGCATTATAACTGACAATGGCACTAATCTGTCTAAAGGCGCCATGGAGGAATTCTGTCAAAGTGAGCATATTTGGCTTGATGTTTCATCAGTAGCTCGCCCTCAGTCCAATGGTCAAGCCGAGAGAGCCAATCAGGAGATCTTAAAAGGCATTAAGCCCCGGCTTTTGGTCCCCCTGCAACGGACACCGGGTTGTTGGGTTGAGGAGTTACCCTCTATGTTATGGAGCATCAACACTACTCCTAACAGATCTACGGGTTATACGCCTTTCTTCATGGTCTACGGAGCTGAGGCGGTTCTCCCTAGTGACATCCGTCATGATTCACCTCGTGTGGCGGCTTATGTCGAGGCAGACAATGAATAGGTGCGCCAGGATGCTCTTGATCTGTTAGATGAACATCGGGACTTGGCAGCAGCTCGTTCGGCGATTTACCAACAGGACTTGCGTCGTTATCACAGCCGCCGATTTAAATCCAGATCCTTTCAGGAAGGTGATTTAGTGCTCCGGCTCATCCAGGATCAAACTGATGCTCACAAGTTATCCCCACCTTGGGAAGGGCCATTTGTGGTCAGCAAGAACTTGAACAACGGGTCATATTACCTTAGTGACGTTCGAGAGCACAAGGACTCACGTAAGTCAGAGGAGGAGACCCGGAGGCCGTGGAATATTGCTCATCTTCGGCCCTACTACACTTGAGCCATAGGCTCCACTAATGTATATTTTGCCAATGTATATATTATGATAAACAATAAAGCAGGACCTCTGGCCTTTTTTCCTCTTCACAAGGTAAATTTGTCATTATCATTGTCATTATTTTCTCACATGATCACTCAGGGGCTGATCATATTTTGATCTGGCTCACCCCGTTCTGATCCGGCTTACGATCGTATTCGAATCTAGCCGTTAAAAATTATGATCATTAGGGGGCTTCCTGTTCAAACATAGGTCATATTCGAACCAAAGAGAACATAGCTGTTGATACCCTTTTGATTGGCACACTGCCGAGCACACTTGGGGGCTTCTTGATTGTATTCGAATCATAGCTTAACCCCTTTGGGAACCGACTTTGATCGTATTCGAATCATAGTCGTTAAAAAACTCTCAAGGTCATTAGGGGGCTTCCTGTTCAAACATAGGTCGTATTCGAACCAAAAAGAACACAGCTGTCGGTACCCTCTTGATCGGCGCAATGCCAAAGCCATTGGAGACTACATGATCGTATTCGAATCCTAGCTTAAACCCCTTGGGAACGGTTCACTGATCGTATTCTAATCAGTAGCCTTGCTATTTTTTACTTCTCTTTCGAGTTAAGTTGTCTTTGAAAGGCCCTTGTTTGACTTGAGATCTTTTCTGAGGCTTACAACTTTTAAGTATGATTGTTGTAACCCGGTTGAGTATTGACTGATGAGTCACCGATCCATAATCATCATTATACCTTTGAAGTTTTCGGGTGTCCAAAGATTGGGTTATCACCCTTACTGACCGGGTCATATAAACCGGTAGTGCAAGTTTGCCAAGTCTTAAGGATAAGATCATAGTTGTGTTTTTTGCAACAGGTTAATCCATGATTGTTTTTCATATCCTTCTGACTTGTCTGGTCATCTGATGTCAAGGTTTTTTTTGCAGTATGTTCAAGGACAGTTTTAGAAACCTGATCAGGCATATGGTCGGCAGATGACAAGTAACATGGATGGACACAGCAAGGCGGCTTAATAATGTTAAGCATCAAAACATGCACGATGGCACGGCCACAACAAAGTTATCTCTATCCTATTATAGGACTCATTAAGTACAAAATAGTTTGCATTGTTTTTCACACCAGGTAATGAGCCGCCATGACAGGTTCACCTTCAGGATTGGCTGGAAGCATCCGGGTTATCCCTCTCCGCGCTTGCGCTCTGCTTCTTTTCCTGGAAGGTTGATGATGACCAGTCAATGTTGTTTAAGGTTTCAAATTCAGCTTCATCATCAACAAGACCGGCCGGGTCAACTTCAGGAGCAAAGGTATGCTTACGAAGTGGGGGAATCATACTGGTCACGTCATATTGCGGGGATGGAATTCTCCGGTTCTCTTTGTCGTAACCCGCCTGGTATTTGGTAAGATCTACTTCAGTGGCTATCAGAGTCGCCACGGGGCGTATCTCTTTGACACAGGCGAGAAAATCCGCGTCCTCAAACGGTGTGCCATCTTCCTTCAGGCTTGGGTAGCCAATGGCAATATCCTCTGGGTCTAGTTCAGGTATTCAGGCCTTAGCCCAGCTTAGAGCATTTATCACTCCAGCTCTTGCAGCTGACCGTCTCAGTTCATTGATCCGTTGTGGAAGGACTAAAATCTTCCTCAAGACCTGTGTTAGGAGAGTTGGCATCTCATTGGACAAGGCCACAGAAGCAATTGTCCGTTGTGACCCGGTGTACAATTGTTCCACCAAGGTGTACACGGCTTTCAGTTTAGTCAGCATATTGTGGTTTAAATTTGAGCTTCTGAGGCCTGTATAAAGCATAATCGGAAGAGTTAATTTCTGGCATATACTCTATTACACGGTTTAAGATATGTACACAATGGTAATGCGACTTACCAAAGATGGCTGCAACCATTTGAGAAATATGGCGCTTTAACCCGGACAATTCTCTAGTGACTTCTTCCAGAGCCGCTTCTGCTTTTTCAGCACGGCTTATCAATGCGGTCTTTTCATCTGCCCAGGCTTTCTTCTCAGTTTCAAGTTCTTTCTTCAGTTTCTCCTGTTCAGAAACACTGAATTCGAACTTGGTGTTGGCCTTCTCAAGTTCTGACTCTTGGACTTCAAGGCGGCTCTTCAGATTGGTCACCTCAGACTCAAGTTGACTCGTGGTAGCCTATACAAAGTACAAAATTCAAATCAAGTAAGTTGTTTATGCAGTATTAAAGTCCCAAGCATTTTGCAAGCAATAATACTTGGCACTTGGGGGCTAATGTCCTACCGAGTTTTTTTCTTTCCTTTTCTATGGCGGTTCATCATATGGTGGTTTATATGAGTAAGTCCCAAGCATTTTGCAAGCAATAATACTTGGCACTTGGGGGCTAATGCGTATTGCTGTTCAAAGACCCATAAGAATTTTTCTATAAAGAATCGGCTCAACCATATTGGTTAAGCCGCCCCTTGGGGACTACATGGTAAGTCGAAATTTTTTCCTTTCTTTATGTTGTTAAGTTTGTTTCTAAGTCTACATCATAAGCATCATAAGCAGCAGACTTGGGGGCTAACATACTAAAGGATAATGAACAAGAAAGAACAGGTTATATGTCGGAGTAAATGACCACGGGTAGCCTAGCCAGCTCCCGTTGGCCCTCAGAAAAAACAACGGACCGACCGAGCCTTGGAGCGCCCAAGGCACGGGGGCACCTACTTCCGGACGGCTATCACCTAGGCCGACTAGCGGAAGGCGGCACGGCCGTAAACAATCTTTGGGGGACGCCACATCAGGGCCGACTCCGAGAAAGCCGGCCCATGAAGGACCGGCTCCAAGAATGGGCCGGCTCCAAGAAAGCCGGCCCATGGCAGGCGGCCATGGGCCGCACCCTATGGTCAACCCTCCATAACAGTGATGAGACGGGGCGTGGCTACAGTGGACCCTGCCACCCCCGAATCTCGGAACAAGCATGGCTACAGTATGCCGTACAGGGCGGCCATCTCCTGTCCAGCAAGGCATTGTTGCCATGCGAACCATGACGCCATCCATGACGGGCCGCTGGTATGGCCCAGATGCGGCGGGCCCCTTCGGTCAGAGAGACATCCGAAGGCGGCCTGGCCTCCCCTAGCCGGCCTAAGGCCAGGCCGGCTTCCTCCCCTCTCCGGGGCGCGCGCACCATTAAGCAGACAAGACGAGGTAAGGCTGCAGTAGCGCCCGCAAGGCGGCGCCACTGTAGGCATGCTTACCTCGACAAAGCCCTCGTCATCAGAGGTGAGGCGACAGTAACCAGCCCCCAACAAGACCCCCCAAGCGGTGGGGCCAGCAGCCGGCAGGACCCACCAGTCGGTGGGCCCCAGAAGCCGGTGGACGTAGACGCTGATGGCCTGGGCCCACGCCCAGGCTGGATTACCATTGTACCCTCGGGGGGTAGGCCTATATAAACCCCCCGGGACACCCATGCAAAGGGTTGATCTGAGAGAGTTTTGGACACTACCATAGGGAGAGAAGAGAGCTAGCCTTGCCCTTCTTCCTCCTCCCACCGAACAGCTCAAGGAGCCTCTTATAGCTTCTTATCGATCTAGTGATCATGCGGAGACCCCACAAAGCAGGAGTAGGGGTATTATCTCCATGGAGAGCCCCCAACCTGGGTAAGATCCGCCGGCGTGCATGTCTTCGCCTTATCCCGTTTCCAGGCACCGGTGATGTCTTACTGGCTCCCACAATGATAAGCCATCCGTTGGCATATGTGGCACCTACCACCCGACATTTGGCGCCCACCATGGGGCCAGGTGCACCGTCGTCCGGAGACCTGCTCTGGACGGGAACCCTCTTCCTCCCCAGCGAGCGTAGCCAACCCGGCACGCCCGATGGCGCTTGCCCCGACGCACTGCAAAGCGTCGACGACGCCTGCACAGCGAGCTGCCTCGCCGATCTTCTTGGCGAGGCTCGCATCTCCGACGAGCCCGCATCCGACGCGGGCACAGGCTGCCCCGAGAGCCGCCTCGCCAGCCTCCTCGACCAACTCCACGTCTTCGGCGAGCCAACCGCGGACTTGGAGTCGGTCGGCTCCACCGACCCGATGCTTGTCGATTCCGACACGGCGTTGCTCGATGCCTTCCCCTCCGACGTGATCGTCTTCGATGACCCTCTCCCTCGAGCCGACAGTGGCGGCAGCACCGTCACCGAAGTGCTTGTCATCAGCCACGGCGTCGCCTCCGACGAGAACGCCCGCGACGCCCTGCAGGCCGCATTGCATGACCTGTCCGCCCCATCCCGGCGGACGCTGACGCTGAGGCACTGGAGGCACGCCGCCTTTCCCTCCTTGCGGAGGGCCAGAAGATAGCCACCATGAGACGCCTCACGGAAGCCCACCAGCGCGAAGTCGACCGCGCCGCCTTCGGCATGCCGCCTCCAGAAGGGCCAAGCCGGGTCGGCATCGTCAAGAAACACGACGCGGCCATCGCCAGCATGCTGGGAGCGGACCGCCCAGTCTACGCCACAACCCTCGAGAATCTGCGCGCCGCCCAGTCAATCGTTGACGAGCTAAACGGACTGGGGGCCGACGAGCTCCCCTACATGACCAGACGCATCCAGCAGCTGATCGATGCGGCCACAACACAGCATGAAGCCA
This sequence comes from Triticum aestivum, assembly GCF_018294505.1. Taxonomy (NCBI): domain Eukaryota; kingdom Viridiplantae; phylum Streptophyta; class Magnoliopsida; order Poales; family Poaceae; genus Triticum; species Triticum aestivum. Next base: position 509,491,766 of record NC_057795.1, read on the forward strand.
ACGTCCGAGCTGGAAGCCCCCCTCGCCAAGACCACGGCGCGACATCGTGTACACCGACTGCGGGTGGCGCCCGAACAAGACAAGAGAAGGAGCCGGCTGCTAGCCGCAGCCGGACTCGCATTACCATCGAGCGCGACGCAGAAGGCCGCCCCCGAGGGGTGGAACAACGAGGCGACCTGCCTCCTCCTCCGCCTCGTGGGGAAAGATATCCCACCCCGCCGCCTGTCGAGCATCCGACTCTCAGCGGCCGACTTGGTCGCCGCGAAGGAGTCGGCGAGAATGATGCCCGCCATCGGATCGACCCCCTAGCGCGGTCCCTGGCCCTTGGAAGAAGAAGATGATGTCGGCCCGCCTTGTTTTGGCCCCCGCATCCGTGACGAGCCCTTTCCCAAAGGGTTCTCGCTCCCAAGAGACACGCCCAAGTACAACGGCTCCGTGAAGCCAGAAGACTGGTTGATCGACTACTCCACCGCAGTTCGCGTAGCGAATGGCAATCAACACGTTGCCGTGAAATATGTCCGCTGAGCACAAGCTACACGTCCGATATGATGCAATGCTGGTCAGGCAGCCCTTGCGCCACCTGTCGGAAGAGAAGAGAAGAGTAGTCGGAGAAGAAATAGCCTGGCTTCTGGCAGCCGGCTTCATTATGGAAGTGTTCTTTCCAGAATGGCTTGCCAACCCGATCATCGTGTTGAAGAAGAACAAGCAGTGGCGCATGTGCATCGACTACACCAGCCTCAACAAAGCCTGCCCTAAAGATCCGTTCGCCCTGCCAAGGATCGACCAAGTGATAGACTCCACAGCCGGATGTGAGCTGTTGAGTTTCTTGGATGCTTATTCAGGCTACCACCAGATAAAGTTGAACCCGGCTGATCGCCTGAAGACCGCCTTCATCACCCCATTCGGAGCTTTCTGTTACCTGACTATGACATTCGGCTTGAGATATGCTGGTGCCACCTTTCAGCGTTGCATGCAAAAATGCCTCCTCAAGCAACTCGGCAGAAATGCCCACGTCTACGTAGACGATGTCGTGGTGAAGACGGAGAAGCGCGGCACCCTGCTGGAAGACCTCAAGGAGACCTTTGAGAATCTACGCCGGTTTCAGATCAAGCTCAACCCAGAGAAATGCGTGTTCGGGGTACCAGCCGGCCAGCTTCTGGGCTTTCTAGTCTCCGAACGCGGCATCGAGTGCAACCCAGTGAAGATCAAGGCTATAGAGAGAAGAATGAAGGTCCCTACCAAGCTGCGAGACGTCCAAAAGTTCACCGGATGCTTGGCGTCTTTGAACCGCTTCATGAACCGGCTCGGAGAGAAGGCTCTCCCCCTCTATCGACTCATGAAGAAGTCCACTCACTTTGAGTGGAATGACCAGGCGGACCAAGCTTTCCACGAGCTGAAGAAGATGTTGTCCACACCACCTGTCTTTGCGGCCCCAACTAAGAAGGAGCCCATGCTCCTCTACATCGCCGCTACCAGCCGGGTGGTCAGCACGGTCATCGTAGTCCAGCGTCCCGAAGAAGGCCGAGCTCAGCTAGTCCAGAGGCCGGTATATTACTTGAGTGAAGTACTGTCCGCCTCAAAACAGAACTACCCGCACTATCAGAAAATGTGCTATGGTGTGTACTTCGCCTCCAAGAAACTCAAGCCTTACTTTCAAGAACATCCCATCACGGTCGTATGCACTGCCCCGCTTGCCGAGATCATAGGCAGCCGGGATGCATCCGGCCGAGTGGCGAAATGGGCCATCGCGCTGGCTCCTTACATAGTCTACTATCAGCCCCGCACCGCCATCAAGTCCCAAGCATTGGCCGACTTCCTCGTCGACTGGGCCGAGACCCAGTACCTGCCACCGGCCCCCGACTCCACTCATTGGCGGATGCACTTTGACGGATCCAAGATGCGCGCCGGCTTGGGAGCCGGCATCGTCCTCACCTCTCCCAAGGGCTACAAGCTCAGATACACACTGCAAATCCACTTTGCCGCCTCCAACAATGTGGCCGAGTACGAGGCGCTCATACATGGGCTCCGGCTAGCCAAGGAACTCGGCATCCGCCGGATCCTGTGTTATGGCGACTCAGACTTAGTGGTTCAGCAATCATCCAGCGACTGGGATGCCAAGGACGCGGACATGGCAAGCTACCGTTTCCTCGTCCAGCAGCTCAGCGGATATTTCGAGGGGTGCGAGTTCCTTCACGTGCCACGGGCCGACAATGAACAAGCAGATGCCCTGGCACGAATAGGCTCCACCCGGCAAGCTATACCAACCGGTGACTCCCTCCAACGCCTCCTCAAGCCATTTGTCAAGCCATCTCCGGAATCCAGCTCCATCTTCGTGCCGCCTGACCCCGACGCAGTTGGATCCGACTTCGGGGACCAGGCAGGCGGCCCGGGGACTTCAGCAGACGGCTTGGGGACTGCCATAGTCGAACCCGGCCCGGGGACTGCAGCAACACAGCAGGCGGAGGCCAACTCCAACTCCTCACAACCCAGCCCGCCCACCCTGGTTGCAGTAGCCGTTTTGGCAGTCGAAGAAATCACAGCTCCATCATGGGCCCAGCCCATCCTCCGTTTCCTGGTAAATGGAGAGCTACCAACTGACGAGATCTCGGCAAGACAAGTCCAACACCGAGCCGGAGCTTACACAATAATGAACCAAGAGCTAGTCAGGCGCAGTGCTACCAGAGTCTTCCAGCGCTGCGTCGAGCCAGAGAAAGGCATAGCAATCCTCGAAGATATCCACCAAGGTGAATGCGGCCACCATGCCGCCTCCAGGGCGCTCATCGCCAAGGCCTTCCACCATGGATTCTTCTGGCTGACTGCTTTGGAGGATGCCAAGGAACTAGTCAAACACTGCAAAGGGTGCCAACTCTTCGGCTCCAAGCAACACCTGCCGGCTTCGGCACTTAAGACCATCCCCATCACTTGGCCCTTTGCCGTCTGGGGGCTGGACATGGTCGGCCCATTCAAGACGGCGCGCGGCGGCATGACACATCTGCTTGTCGCCGTGGACAAATTTACCAAGTGGATTGAAGCAAAGCCGATCAAGAAACTGAATGGGCTGACTGCCGTAACATTCATTGCGGATATTACAACTCGGTATGGCATGCCACACAGCATCATCACCGACAACAGCACAAATTTTGCCAAGGGAGCACTGGACGTTTCTGCGCGACACAGGGCATCCGACTGGACTTAGCGTCTGTTGCCCACCCGCAGTCAAACGGCCAAGTCGAACGAGCGAACGGCCTCATCCTCTCCGGCATCAAGCCCTGACTGGTCATGCTGCTGGAGTGTTCGGCCGGCTGCTGGCTCGACGAGCTACCGGACGTCCTCTAGAGTCTGCACACTACCCCAAACAAGTCAACCGGCTTCACCCCTTTCTTCCTTGTATATGGTGCCGAGGTTGTCATCCCAACTGACATCGAATTCGACTCACCTCGGGTCACCATGTACACGGAGGCGGAGGCTAAAGAAGCAAGAGAAGACGGCATCGACTTGCTGGAAGAAAGCCGGCTGTTAGCCCTCAGCCGGTCCGCCATCTACCAGCAAGGTCTGCGCTGTTACCACAGCCGAAGGGTGAAGCCAAGATCCTTCCAAGAGGGAGACCTTGTGCTCCGGCTGATACAGCGGACAGCCGGCCAGCACAAGCTCTCAGCACCTTGGGAAGGCCCCTTCGTCATTAGCCGGGCTCTGGGAAATGACTCCTATTACCTAATCGACGCATAGAAGCCGAAGGCACGCAAGAGAGACGACTCCGGCAAGGAGTCGGAGCGCCCATGGAATGCTAATCTTCTTCGAAGATTTTACAGTTGAAATGCAGTATGTATCACGCTACCTTTTGTATTAAGTATTAGACAATGGGCCCCCCGAGGAGTTGTCGAGGACTACCCTATTTTATCTATGTATGCCGGGTATCATACCCATGGTTACCCCACCACATTTATTTTCTCCGTCCGGCACCGGGTCCGACTAGTCGGCCCTGGGACTTGCCGCCTTGAGTTATGTCCAAGTTCTACCTGCAGTCAGACAAGTAATGTGCCTACACCCAAGCCCTCTCTTGCAAAAGGCATAGCTCGAAGAATCGGCTGCCGACTAGCGAGAGTTGAAGGCGGAAAGGATGCCCACATGAAAAACGGCTAAGGACTAACGAACTTACATAACACAAGTCGGCTTCCCCCTCGCCAACCGGCTATCGAAGCAGCCGGCTGGCCGGCTTCCTTTCCTACTCTGCTACAATCTAAGAAAGCTTGAGTACTTGCCTTCCCAGACGGTTGAACTCCTTACCCGACCACAGACTGCAGAGTAGCTGTCCGGCTGGGAAGGCGACACCCAAAGGAAGGCGGCAAAGGAAAAAAGCCGAGAGATAAAAAGCAAGTAGGAATGGAAGCCAAGCTCATGCATAATAATATTTACACAAAAGGCCTTTGAGAGGCCGGCATTCAACAAAGTATGAATACACCCCCAGTGGGTGGAATTGCGCAAAGATAACAAATCTATTCAAAAAGTGTCGAGCGGGAAAATAAAAACAATGAATCAAGCCAAGGGAGCGCCCGGAGCGTCAGGAAGATTGGTTGAGCCGATGGTGTCGGCTGGAGGAGTGGCCGGTTGGCGAGTCTCGGCCTGGTCATCACCGGCAACAGGCGGGGCATTCGCATGCGCCTCGTTGCTGGAGGCACGGTCAGGCTGAGGCTGGCTGGCTGCTCCAACATCTGGCACAGCGTCTTCGCCGTCTTCCTCCTCCTCCTCCTCTTCGCCCTCGTCGCTGGAGTCAATCTCCTCCGCTGAGTCTTCACCATCGGTCGGGTTCAGCCCGAACCATTCCTCCGGCTGCGCGACATCGTCCTCGTTCACCTCAGGAGCAAAGGCACTGGTGTCGGTGAAGTCAGCGATCGCCGAGGCACGCTGGATGATAGCCGGCCGCACCGCCTCCAGCTCCTCGTCAACCTCCTATCGCCAGGTGCGCAGTTGGTCCAAGTTCAGCACAGGGTACCAAGCCCGGACGAACTCTAGCGCCCGGCGGGCGCCGGATCGAGCTGCTGAAGCCTTCCAGGCCTCAAGGCGGCTGATGGCTACCTCCAGCCAGTCGGCGGTACGGCTGGGGGTGCGCGGAATTACTTCGCCAGGCCAGAGGGCGGCCAGCACCTGTGCTCCGGCGCGCTGAAGCCGGCAGAGCATGCGGTAGGCTAGCTGAAGGTGGGCCTGGATCGCCAGAAGCTGCTCCTCAAGCGACCGGTTGGCATCCGGCGCGATCTCAACTCCAGCCTGCCGCCGGGCCTCGTGCTGAGCTTCGATGGCTTGGTTGGCAGTGACAGAATAGCTAGGAAAGTACTCTTCACAAAGAAGAAAGAAACAGAGCAAGTCAAGAGATAGACTAGCCTACAAGGAACAAGCAAAAAGTGAAGAAGAAGGCGGCCTACCGTCAACCAAATCCTCGACTCGGCCGTAGCCTTCGCTCAGACCTTGCCTTGCCTCAGCCCAGCTCGCCGCCTCGGTCTCGTATTCGGCTTTGAGGGCGGCCTCACTGTCCTGCGCCGCCTTCAGGGCCGCCCTGTGGCTTTCCTCCTGGTCGTCCAGTCTCTTGGCCAGGCGGTCACGCTCCAGAGCCAGAGCATTGAGCTCGCCCTCCTTGGTGCGAAGGGCGGTCTGGGCCACACCCAGCTGTTGCCTCAAGTCGGCGTTGGCTCCTGCCAATATGGAAAGAAGAAGTTAAGAAAGAATTCGGTGAGAAAGATCCGACCTGACTGCTCAGCAGTCGGCCCGAATCTCGGGGACTACACCCAGTGGGTGCGCTGACGCGCCCCCACATGAGATAAAAAAGACAAAGACACTCACGCCGGCTCTCCGTCAGATCGGCGGCCCTTTGATTTGCCTCCCGGACCTGGGAGTTGAAGGTAGCGGCGTGGAGGTTGTGATAATCCTGCGAAGGCAAAAGCAAATCAGTAAGGCAAAGTCTTCGAAGAAGTTCCAAGCCACCTGCTCAGCAGCCGGCTCGGAACTCGGGGACTACACCCAGTGGGTGCGCTGACGCGCCCCCATGGAAAAATCATGAGCAAGAAAACTCACCCAAACGACCGCCCGGGTCGCAAGAAACTCTCGGGTACATTACTGCAGTGTGGTGGCTTGAGCCTGAAGCCGGCTGCAAACATCTTGCGCCGCCAAGTTCAGCGCGGCTGTCCCACCACCCGGCGTCCACCCGTGCGAGCTAGCTGTGGTCGACTCCAGATCATGCGACAACGAGTTGGAGCCGGCCGCCCTCTGCGGATCCGGCTCTGAAGCCGCCCTCCCCGCACGCCGGCAAGTCGGCGACAGGACTACAAGATCCGCCGTTGCAGTCAGCTCTCCTCCCGCCGGCTGCTCAGGCGGCACCTCGGGCTGGCCGCCTTGGCCAGTCCCAGCCGACGGAGGCGGCACCACTTCTCCCTCCGAGACGACTACGTCGCCCCCCTCCCTCTCCATCGCCGGCGGGTCGCGGCCGATTTCCTCTGGCGGGGGCACCGGGATGTCCGGGAGCACGGAGGCTGGCCACGCAGGGCCTCTGCCGCTCTCTCTGCGGCTTCGGCTTCCGCCCGGGCCCTGGCTGCGGCGTCGGAGTGCGCCTCGGCCGACTCCGCCGTCGTCTCCTGGGCCGACTCGGTGCCGGCTGCCCTTCGCCCCTCCGCCTCCCGCGCCTCCCGCGCGTTCCGCTCCCTCGCCGCCTGAAGCTCGGCGCGGGGGTCTATGCGACGGGAGCCCGCAGATCCTCCTGCCCTGCCGACTATGGAGGCAGCGGTAGTCCGCTCAAGAGAGGGCCCTGGTTGGCAAAATGGAGAAAGGACTTAAAAGAACATCAACTAAAGAAAGAAAGAAAGTGCGTAAGGACCAGAACTTATGTCGAGACCGCCTGCGGCTGCTTCACCACTTTACGAAGCGGGCTGTCTTCGCGGCCGCCTCGTCCTGCTTGGTTGCCTTCGCGGATCCCTTGGGCTTCTTCGGCCGGCCTCCGACGAGTGTCGGCGCCGCACAACGCTTCTGTGCGCCGCCTGGCGCGGTTGGCCCGCCGGATGGGCCGGCGCCTTGGGGATCGGTAGCCGGCTGGCAGTGCGGAATGGGATCGGCCTTGTCATCATCGGGCCAGTCGTCAAAGCCGGTAGTGAAGCCGGAGCCGCCTGTCCCGCCGCCGCCCCCCGCAGTGTCGTTGTCCAGGGCGGCCGCCCCCAAGTCGGCGTCCTCGGAGTCGTCTTCCTCGCGGTCGGGGGCGAACTCGCGCTCCGGCCCCGCAGTCCTGGCCGAAGGATGAAGGAGAGGATTCTGATTGAAGACAAACCGACTAGTCAAGAGTCAGCCATAAAAGAAAATTGGGCAACAAAGGAAGAAAGAAAATTTACCAAGGGTGGTGGATTGGTGCGGGAGTACGTCGCCTTGCCATACTGCTAGACCTCGGTGAGCTTGCAGTTGGCGATGTAGTTTACCATGTACGACACCTCGTCGTGAGGCATCTCCCTGGTGCTGAGCCGGCTTGGGTCGAACCGGCCGCTCATCTAAAAAATCAGATGAGGGCGGCCCTGAAGCGGGAGGACCCAGCGCTCGATGAAGGCGGCGATCAAGTCAGGCCCGGTCAGGCGCTCCGACTGGATCAGCACCCGAAGCCGGGCGACGGCACCAGCTCCAGCCGGCGTTAGCGACCTGGCCCGGTAGGACCATGAAGCCGGCCTTGCAGCCGGCGGGCCGGCCACGTAAGCCGGCAAGTTGACGTAATCACCGTTCGGGGCAACGTTCTTCACGTAAAAGTAAGAACGTTGCCAGAGCTTCACCGACTGGATCAGCGTGATAGGAGGGAAGGGGTTGTCGGCAGTGGACCTCCTTATGGCGATGAAGGCGCCGCACGGAGTCGGCACGCCCGCGACGACCATGCCGAGCTTAGATTGGAAAAACTCCCCCCAGAGCTCGATGGTGGGGAGGACGCCAAGGAAACCCTCGCACAACGAGACGAAGGCCGACAGCAGCACCACCGTGTTGGGGGTGAGGTGGTGCGGCTGAAGCTGGTAGAAATCGAGGAATGTGCGGAAGAAGCCGCTTGCGGGGAGGCCGACGCCGCGCAGGCAGTGCGAGTAGAAGATCACTTGCTCATCTTCCTCCGGCGCCGGCGAGACCTCCCTCGCTAGCGCAAGACGGACTCGCACAAGATGTTCGCCCGGCAGCCACCGCGTCTTGCAGAAGAAATCGATGTGGTCGTCGCGGACGGTGGAGCCGTCCAAAGAGATCGACGTCGGAGCCATGACGGCAGGTGTGGCGGCGGAGAGCGCTCGGTGCGGAGGTAGCAAGCCTGCGGCACGCTGGGAAGAAGAAAAGAATGGGGGAACGGGAGCACAGCGAAGGGCTATTGCGGCGAAGAAGAAAAGGGAGGGGGCAGGGCGAGGGCGAGCGTGCGAACAACTGCCGCTCACCCTCCCCGCCCCTACTTATAGCCTCGCGCGGCGAAGCCGAGGAGGCGAGGCATGGGGGCGTGGTATTGACTGTGCCCACTCCCCCATGACCCGCGATTATCGCGCCTTGATGGCGAGTGGGAACCGCCGCCGGAAGACGTGCGGTTGGTTTCGGGGCACAGAAGATCCGCGCACGGGCCGAGGCGCGGAAGTGGTGGGCCCTAGCCTGCAGCGGCGTCTCGTTGCGCGCGTGGGCTGGCAGGCCCTTCCAGCCGAAGGGAGCCACGCGGCGCGCGGGTGGCGGGCGGCCAGCCCGCTGCTTGGCTGGCGCACTAGCTGTTTTCCTGCCTTAGGAATTTGGGAAGGCTTCGCCGAGAAGGCACGCGCAAGGGAAGCCGGCTCCTAGCTGCTAGCTCTTCGGGATAGGAAGCTGGCCGAGCTTCTCGTTTCCACCTTCAGCCGCGAAGCCCAACCAGCTTCGGGGACTACTGTCGGAGTAAATGACCACGGGTAGCCTAGCCGGCTCCCGTTGGCCCTCAAAAAAAACAACGGACCGACCGAGCCTTGGAGCGCCCAAGGCATGGGGCCGCCTACTTCTGGCCGGCTATCACCTAGGCCGACTAGCGGAAGGCGGCCCGGCCGTAAACAATCTTTGGGGGACGCCACATCAGGGCCGGCTCCAAGAAAGCCGGCCCATGAAGGATCGGCTCCAAGAAAGCCGGGCCATGGCAGGCGGCCATGGGCCGCACCCTATAGTCAACCCTCCATAACAGTGACGAGACGGGGCGTGGCTACAGTGGACCCTGCCACCCCCGAATCTCGGAACAAGCATGGCTACAGTACGCCGTACAGGGCGGACATCTCCTATCCGGCGAGGCACTATTGCCATGCGAACCATGATGCCATCCATGATGGGCCGCTGGTATGGCCCAGATGCGGCGGGCCCCTTCGGTCAGAGAGACCTCCAAAGGCGGCATGGCCTCCCCTAGCCGGCCTAAGGCTAGGCCGGCTTGCTCCCCTCTCCGGGGCGCGCGCACCATTAAGCAGACAAGACGAGGTAAGGCTGCAGTGAGCGCCCGCAAGGTGGCGGCACTGTAGCCATGCTTACCTCGACAAAGCCCTCGTCATCAGAGGCGAGGCGATAGTAACCAGCCCCCGACAAGATCCCCCAAGCAGTGGGGCCGGCAGCCGGCAGGACCCACCATTCGGCGGGCCCCAGAAGCCGGTGGACGTAGATGCTGACGGCCTGGGCCCATGCCCAGGCCGGATTACCATTGTACCCCCGGGGGTTAGGCCTATATAAACCCCCCGGGACACCCATGCAAAGGGTTGATCTGAGAGAGTTTTAGACACTACCATAGGGAGAGAAGAGAACTAGCCTTGCCCTTCTTCCTCCTCCCACCGAACAGCTCAAGGAGCCTCTTGTAGCTTCTCATCGATCTAGTGATGATGCGGAGACCCCACAAAGCAGGAGTAGGGGTATTATCTCCACGGAGAGCCCCCAACCTGGGTAAGATCTGTCGCGTGCATGTCTTCGCCTTATCCCGTTTCCAGGCACCGGCGATGTCTTACTGGCTCCCACAATGATAAGCCATCCGTTAGCATATGTCGCACCTACCACCCGACATTATACCTCAAATTTATGGTGCATCTGCTTCACCATGTCAATCTCGAGGTTCCGGTTGCTGTGCACTTGGCTCATATAGCCAGAGAAGACATATCCAATGCTCATATGAGCACAATTAATGACATCCATTTTGACCCGATGCTGGTCCAGAAGTTCTTCCTTGGCGGGGCATTTGGCCAGCACAGTTGGCCTCCCCGGCTCAGCATAGCCGGTTCTGGTGATCTCGACATCAACATTGGAAGGATCATCTGTCCTGGTTAGGCTTGGAGGCTTGGGATTTTCTGAGTCGTTAGCACCTTGGTCACTGGGCAGGTCGGTAGGAGGTGACACATCTTGTGCTGGTTCAGGTGGCTGTTCATGAGTGCTTAAGTCTGGCACGGTTGTTTCAAGAGCTGGCTCAGTTGCGACTCTCTCTTCAGCTGGTTTGTTCTTCCTAACCCTCTTGCTGGGCTTGGCTTGACCGCTGCATTCAAATAAAAGGATTAATAACAGAAGCAAGAAGATTGCAATAACTACAAAGTGAGCGGCTTATTATACCCTGGTGCAGTCTTAAAAGTGGGTAGATTGGACTACAATGACTCGCCAGAGGAAGGGGAAGTATCCTGATAATCCGAGTTAGAGGGATTGAGTGGTTGACGAAAGAGACCCGCCAAGGGGTAAAACTTAGTTAAAATAGAGGTAACCTCATTTCGGCGTTGCCTTGTAGTATTTGGTAAGCCGGAGGAGAGCTCCGCGTCCTTGCTGGTCCGGGTCTGCCTCCGGCTCTCATGAATTTGCCGCTTCAAAAGAAATTGAGGATCGTGATGAGCTAGAGGATGAGAAAATCTTACTTTCCGGGTTACTCTGTGTATTTTCCGTCTTGGCAAAGGCTCGGAGTCAGAGGAAAGGATAGTTACCTCATCAACCTTGCTACGGCTTGTCCCGGTGTCCTCCTGCTGATGATCAGTGTCAATAAGATGATTAAAAAATAAGCCAAGGGAGTCAAGGGCTACCTCCGACTTAGAAGAGTCCGCTAGCCGAAGCAAGTCAGAAGCAGTAGCTTTCTTGCCCTTCTTTTTGACAGCTTCTTTCCTAGCGGTTTTCTTTTCTTTCTTGGCTCTCTTGGCCGCTTCATGATCATATTTAACTTTCCAAAATTTATCACCTGCCTGCAAGGATTAAGCATATTATGAGTATGGGTGAAGCATTAAGAGAATAAGATAAGCATTTTATATGGGCGGGTTACCTTTGGAGCCGGGTTATCTTTGCAGAAAGGGGCTAGACCCACTTTGCCGCAATCCGCCAGACTCTCGTTGAGAAGATATTTGGTCATGTCATCAACAACATGAGTAGGTAAGTCATTAGAGCTATGGCGTAGGGGGTCATTCTTGGCGCCGGTATATTCGCACATTAAGACGGTACGGCGGCTCAATGGGATAACTCGCCAGGAAAGCCAGACCCGAACCAGGTCAATGCCCGTCAACCCATTCCCCAGCAGGGCCTTGATCTTGGCCAAGGTAGGAGCGAGGGATCTGCACTCTGCAGCAGTAATCTTATCGGGCAGAGGATGATTGGTGTCAAGACGAAGGGCGCGAAAGCCGGGCAGAGGATTCTCGTCAGCCAGAGAGGTATCCTTGAAGTAGAACCATGTCATGTTCCAATCTTTGGGATGGCTTGGCGGGTTAGCATAGGGGAAAATTGCATCTCTGCGGCGCTGAATTGAAACTCCGCCAAGTTCCAAGCTCTGACCGCTGGCACACTCTGTCTGGCGCTTCAAGTAAAACAGCTCTCTGAAAAGCAGTAAATTGGGCTCTTCACCAAGATAAACTTCGCTGAACACTTGGAAATTGCAGATGTTAGACACGGAATTGGGTCCAATGTCTTGTGGGCGAAGGTCAAAAAACTTCAGCACGTCTCTGAAAAACTTTGAACCAGGAGGAGTAAAACCCCGGTTCATATGATCTGTGAAGACCACAACCTCTCCGTCTTTGGGTTGAGGGATTTCTTCATCCGGGTAAGGAGCACGATAAGGCATGACTTCTTTCTTTGGCAGATAGACGGTTTTCACAAAGTCATTCAACGTGCTGTCAGTGAAAATGGATTTCACCCAGTTGCAAGAGGTAGGTGCCTTGGGCGCCATTATGTTTGAAAGCCTAAAGACAACATAAACGGGGCCGGTTCAAATTTAAGCCGGATAAGATAAACATATTACTGTGAATTGCAATATGGCGACTTATGAAGGGTCCTAATGGTATAAGGATAATTACATCCGGGTTACTTAAGCCGCCATAGGTTTTATAAGCCGTCTGCACTATTTACGCTGACGGGAGAGGTTCAGATTATTAATTGAGCATTACTTCCTTAAAGCCGTCAATCAGAGCCGCCATGACTGACAAGTCTAACAAAGTATGGATTTTTTCTAAGTGTAGGACAAACAAGTTTCACAGTTTGCAGTAATTATTTTGGATCAAACAAAGGTTCAGAAAAGAAAAATTACTAGACCTAAAAATAGGACGTAGAGAAGTTCATATGCTACGGTGAGGTTTTCTTACAAGGAAAGGAGGTCCATTGCTAATCAAAATGAATGCCGAGCATGAACCGCATCAGATTCATGGGGTTTTTGGATCAGGCGACGTCGTGGCAAGAAAAAAAGTGCAAGAGCTCGGATGAACTATGCCTGTGCAGAAGAACACGATAACCCTAATGCAGATCTACGACACGGAAAGGGAAACACTTACTGCGGAGGATCTGCGAAGGAGGAGCGCCGCCGTTCTCTGGTCAAGGTCAGGTTGATGCAGCGGCCAAGCTCGACGAGGACGAAGGGCATAGTGGCGACGGCGGCGGAGTTCCAGTGGCAGATGGGGGCGAGAGGAAGAAGATGCGAATGGAGAATGGAAAGAGACCTAGTCGGGTCTATTTATAAGGAAAACATGTTAAGTGGGCGTGAAAAATGAGGAGGCCGAAAAATAAATTTATCCAGCTACAAGGGCGCCTCAATTTTCGGATGGTCATTAAGACAAAGATCCGTTGAGATATATTGGACAAAGCACGCATTTATGACAGGCGACGTCATGGCGGGTTGCCACAAATCCGAAGGGTGACGTCATGGCGGGTTACAAAGAATTTTCTTAGCAAGGAGCAGAAGACTTTTCGTAAGTATGGAAGACTGACATGAACCAGTTCAAATCAGTTTGGGGCCTAATGTTGGGGATATAACTATTAGGTATGACCCGCCAGAAGGGGTCGGGTTATACCTATAAGCATTCTTGAAGCCCAAAGCTCAAGGTTGAAGACGGCGACTTAGTAAGGGCCCAAGGCCCAGAGGTCACTTAAGGCCCGTAGTGATAAACCACCTTATTCATGTGACTTGTATTGTAAGGCAAGAAATATTAAGAGACCGAGTCGGATATTGTTTATAAGCCGGCAGAGACTCTGTAGAGCCGCTGGGCGTCGACCTCGGTATATAAAGGGATGACCCGGCGGCGGTTCAGGACACGAAACAACAACTCGAGAGCTAGGTCAAGCAATTTGCTCCTTGGTTATCGAGACATAAGTAATCCCAATCACAACTAGACGTAGGCTTCTACCTTCATCGTAAGGGGCCGAACTAGTATAAAACTCTCGTGTCTCTTGTCCCGATTAACCCCTTCAAGCTTCCTAGTTGTGATGGCTCCACGACTAAGTCCTTTCACTAGGACATCTGACGTGACAATTCCACGACGGGGGGTATGCCTAACAAAAAGAGGAGAGAAACCTCCACCAGAGAAGAACCGGCAGAACCTCCAACATCGAAAACATCATAGAAGATGCATGTGAACTCCGTTTTCGATGAACTCGAGCTTGTCATCAAGATGACCATAAGCTCCAAAACTCAAAAAGAGAACCAAACAAGAACCAAGAAAGATGAAGCAAGGATGCAATGGTTTGAGCTCTCTACAAATGATACGATCAAGTTACTCATCGAGAGCCCCCCTTGATAGTACGGCAATCGAACCTAAAACCCGGTCTCCCAACTACCATCATGAGACTGGTAAAATGGAAAACCTATCAAGGGCAAACCTTTGCCTTGCACATGGTCCACTTGAGCTAGATGATGACGATCTTGACTCCCTCAAGTTGGACCATCTTTCTTGATTGCGTTGGCTTGATGAAGACTAGATGATTGCTCCCCCATAGTCCACTATGGGTGAGCCACTCTTCGGCACATCTTCACAAGTCCATTGACACCATAATGGATGGCAAGATTCAAGCACTTGATCTCTTCGTGATGCTCCACTTGAACTTGCACACGGCAATCTTGATGACGATCACCACTTGATGTCATCCTTTCCATGGATTGTATGATATCTTCCTCTTGATGCAAGCCCATGGACACGTACCTAACCCCACATAGAACTCTCACATAGACCATGTGTTAGTACACAAAGTGCAATGGACAATGCTTACCATACCATGGGATCACTTGATCCCTCTCGGTACATCTTCTATGCTCTATGAGTTGATCAACTTGATTCACTCTTGACTTAGTCTTGATCAACCTCTCACATGACCAATCTTTAGGTAATTCCTTGAATGGCACCTTGGTCATCACAAACTCTCCTTGAAACCAACAAATGGACTCCAAGAAAAGCCTATGGACAAATCCTTCAAATATAACTCAAGGCAACCATTAGTCCATAGAGATTGTCATCAATTACCAAAACCAAACATGGGGGCACCGCATGTTCTTTCACTCTCCCTCAGCCTCAGCTAGATCTAGAGTTTGAGGGACGTCACCGAGCCGAACGTGTGCAGATCGTGGAGGTGCCGTGCGTTCGGTACTTGATCGGTTGGATCGCGAAGACGTTCGACTACATCAACCGCGTTACATAACGCTTCCGCTTTCGGTCTACGAGGGTACGTGGACACACTCTCCCCCTAGTTGCTATGCATCACCTAGATAGATATTGCGTGATCGTAGGATTTTTTTTTTGAAATTACTATGTTCCCCAACAATAAACCCCATATTTTTATCCTCGATGGCAACGATACAATATGTGCCTTGCTGCCCCTACTGTCACTGGGAAAGGACACCGCAAGATTGAACCCAAAGCTAAGCACTTCTTCCATTGCAAAAAGATCAATCTAGTAGGCCAAACTAAACCGATAATTGGAAGAGACTTGCAAAGATATCAAATCATGCATATAAGAATTCAGAAAAGAACCAAATAATATTCAAGATCTACCAAAGAACCAATAATTATTAAAATTGCCAATTAAGCTTTGCTAGTGTCTATTCACCCCCCCCCCCTCTAGACATCCCCTTTCGATCCTACAAGGGGTATCAGAGTTTTGGTATCCATTGCTTTGGATTTACCACCTCAGAGAAGGATGTATTTGTCTGCTTTGAGGAGTCTTAGTTGTAGAGTTCCTATTATTAATGAAGAGTGCTTTAACTTTTGGAAAGATGAAATGCTTGAAATTTTGATGGTTTCACACTACTAGGGAAAGCCCTAGTAGTAGCGCTTGTTTTGTAGCTAGTAGTAGCACTTGTACAAGCGCTACCACTAAGGCGCTACAGCTAATTGTTAGCAGTAGCGTTGGAAGTCCAGCGCTACTGCTATTCCTAGTGAGCAGTAGCGCTTGTACTAGAAAGCGTTACTGATAATAGTAAGTAGCAGTGGTGTTTCTTTTGTGAAAGCGTTGCTGCTAACTTTGTTTGTATTTTTAAAAATACAGCTTGTTTTCGTTGTGGTTTTATATAGAGTACTTTCATCATATGATTTTATGACCATGATTAGTTATTATATATAATAGTGGGTGAAATGAACATTGATTAGATTCAAGTAGAGGCAACATGTGGTGCACATCGAAAGTACTACTAATCCAAACTTGATGTGCAACACATGTTGCCTCCACTTGAATCTAATCCATGTTCATTTCACCTATTGATATATATATATATATATATATTGCATCATCGATCATAATAATAAATAACTCATCATTGGTATCATAATAACAAGTCCTACTCATACTCATCATCATCATACAAATTCAGCATCGATACCATAATAACAAGTCATACTCATCATCATCATAGTCATCTAACCAATCCTACTTAGTTGTTCTTAGCACACGATCATGAGTATTAGCTAGGACCTAAACACCCTCTCTAAGGTAAAATAGCATAAAATAAGATAGGCCCTGACTCTCCATTATGGAGAATGGAGATTATCCTGTCTCCAATTCTTGCCCTTCGCACAATGTTGCTTCCAAGTAGCTCCCTGCGATTGACCATGCATTTTTTCCAATCTTTGATTGTCATGTCTTCATCGCTTTTAGAAATCTGGTATGGACAGGAGTGACTCGTAGGATGACCTGGCCGTAAGTTCAAAACATCAAGGCGACCTTTCTGAAACATCAGATGAGGCAAACAATCCTTTAGGATTTTCTGTTGGAAAACATAGTAATGACTTCGTAGTTAGCAATGTAGTTGAGTTTTAGAAGAATTTATGCAAAAGATGCACGGATGTCGAGTAAAAAATCTTACCATGACATCTCCATGGATGTTACCGTAGTTCAACACGTGCACTAGTGGCACGTATTGACCATAATGTGGAGGAGTTTGATAATAGATAATGTAATTCTCAAGATCAGTAATAAATGGGATCAGATGATTTTTCTCTTGATAAGTTAATTTTGAGCCATCGGTGTAGTAGGTTCTGCCTACCATCTTCTGCACATTCTTTAAAGAATGAAAATAAGCTATCAATGGAAATAAGCTGTCAACTTTTTTGAAATAAACAATATAAATTACTTAATAACTATGTTTGAGAAACTCACATAGCGGTAGAATTGGAAGCGTATCAACAAGGACCCAAATGTCCAAATTGTCTTGGGCGATGTCAGGATCACCAAGATCCATGGTGACAAGCATACCCTCATGAAAATCATACATCTTGCAAAGTGCTTCCCAATTCGGGCAACCAAAATGGGATACACTCTCAAAATTGTATAGATTTACATGAAAATCCATACCATGATGGGTCCTTAGGCAAATTTTCTTTGTTTCCATACTTTCATGATCTTCAAAATCCATCCTCTCCAAGACATAGCGTCTTGCATGGCATGGGATAAGCTAGTCGAATTGTAAAAGAGGAAAATTACACGTTGAAGAAGAAGAGTCGAACTTAATTATGAAAAAAACACTTTGCATCGTAGCATACCGTTTCAACATCGAAGATCTCTTGGAGCTTAATGCTGAAGCGCCGATATTCTACCAAGTGAGGCCTGTCATAGAAACCCCGGTTGTCGCTGCACCAGGAGCACTCCGCGAGACTTTTATTGTCCGACGACATTTCCTATGTTCATAATTCAAAGATTAAACTTCTAAAATTCAATATATGTACTACAGAAACTAAATTAGATCATTATGATTCAGCACGGGTTGACTATCGGTCCGTCGAGTCTTTTTTTGAAAACTCTCAGCTCACGTGGTGTATATATTCGACCGTTGGTGATGGTCACTCCTCCCTTTGTTCCCGAGTGCATTAAACCAAAATGTCTAGCACTCGGGAACGAAGGAGAAGCGACCCCCACGACAATAGTCGGCATTCTTCTTCTCTCATATATGGTGGACACACTCCCTCACTGATTTTTCGACCGTCGGTGATGGTCGTTACTCCTCCTTCCCCTAGTGCATAACAAAGGTCTAGCACAAGGAAAAGAAGGAGAAACAACCCCCACGACAATAGTCGGGATTCTTCCTCTCTCATATATGGTGCAGACTTTATCCCTCACTCATTTTTTGATTGTCATGTATGGAGCCTCGACAGACTTAAAGTCAACCCGAAATGTCCTTTAATTATCTTTCTAGAAAATCCAGGCCACTCGATATTTCCTACATATTCTACCACAAGTCATGACAAAATTCATGGAAAAATCCGGCATGACCTTTGCTAAAAAAAAGGACATATCGAGCGCCTGAAATTTGCCGGAACGGAAATTAATCAACACTCCGGCAAAACATAGGACACTAAGAGGTCTTAACTGCAAACATGGCCACTTGGGCAAGCACATATCCTATTTGCATTCAAACTTGATGGTCATTGCATTCAAACTTGATGGTCATTGCATTTCAATGGTTGAAAATATGAACAATAACATTTCAAAATACCTTATAGGACTCATATTGACATGGAGATTTGGCTGGTCTCTCCTCGAGGTCGGAGGGAGTCCGTGACGGGGACGACGGCGGTGACAACATGGAGATTTGGCTGCAAAAATAAAATATAAATAAAAACATTATTATCCTCATCTTAGGACTTAGTGAAACCCTAGAAGCTATCAACCAATCAAATGCATACCCCTTGCATAGTGCTCTCCAATTTGAGCATTCAAAATAGGCGTAGTTCTCCAATTTGAGCATTCAATAAGAAAAACTAAATCATAAAATAAATTAGTATTCAAATTAGCATGCCTTCAATAAGAAAAACTAAATCATCTCTTTCATCCATACATCATCGAATATTATCACTAATACATCTCAAATAGTATCATATATATAACATCACTAATACAACTAAAACCCTAGCGAACGATGGGTATCGGCGCGGGCGGTGGACACCCAAAGAGAAGGAACTATCACATGATCATAGCTCCAGTGAGATCCCTGAAGAACCTACCAGGTATTGGAGAACTTGCCCTCTAACGCAACCATGTAGCGATGGATGTGCTCATCCTCCTCGCTGACACGGTGACGTACCACCTCTGCGGGGTCCTCAAGCCTCCGCACCATCACTGGCCCATGTGACCGCCACCAAAGAAGGTTCGGGTCAATGATGGGCTGGCTCCTCACCAAGCTACGCCCCCCCGGAAGGTAGCACCTCCCAGTACCAGCCTAGCGGAGCCCAGTCCCGGACATGGACCCTTTGATCAAGCAGGCCTCCTCCGCCAAGTCGACAACGAGGATACAGGATAGGCATCGTCGACGTCAATGTAGGAATAATTGCTTTAACTAAAAAGATAAACTAGTTCTATTAATTTTCTTACTAAAAATAAACTAGTTCTATTAATTTTCTGATAGTGAGTTATATCGACTAGAGGGGGTGAATAGGCGATTTTTACAAATTCATCACTTTCTAGGAAATTCCTAAGCAACGACACGCTAGCAGCGGAATAAGTACTCATGTATAAGCATAACAGAGCAACAACATAGTCATCATGATGAAATGAAAACAAGCGCAGAGTATAGATAGTGTGAAAACATGATAAGCAGGCTGAAGACTATGTGACTGAAGAATTAGGATAGAGGAAATAGAGAAAGTCTTCAGTCAAAGTCTTGAAACAGTAATGATCAGGTTCATCAACACATGAAGGAGAAAATGAAAGGGTTGAGGAAATAGAACCAGTTGGCTTGGTGAAGACAATGATTTGGTAGACCAGTTCCAACTGCTGTGATAGTTGTACGTCTGGTTGGAGCGACTGGGTATTTAAACCCGAGGACACACAGTCCCGGACACACCGTCCTCACTGTATTCTCCTTGAGCTAAAGTCACACAGACCTCACCAAATCACTCGTGGTAAGTCTTTAGGTGACTTCCAAACCTTCACAGACTTGGTCACTCAGCGATCCACAATTCCTCTTGAATGCTAAGACCATGACGCCTAAACGTCTGGAGGATACACAGTCCTCAAAGGTAACAAGCATCGGTTCCACATAGGAACAATCTCTTCAGTGATGCTCAATCACTTTGGGTTTGTAGGTTTTGGGTTTGGGTTTTCCTCACTTGATGATTTTTTCTCAAAGTCCTTGGAGGATGGGATGCTCTCAATGACAAGTGTCCGTTTCTCTTGGAGCAGCCAACCAGCTAGTGGTTGTAGGGGGCGGCTATTTATAGCCTAGGGAGCAGTCCGGCATGATAAGACATAAATGCCCTTCAATGATATGACCATTAGGTGGGTAGATATTTTGGGGCAGCTGGCGCATAGCACAACAATGGTCGGAGGTTCAAATTCCTTGGGGCTATCATGTTCCTCACTGTGTAGGCAACCCGCACTGGCGAATTTCTAACTCCTCAGTCAGAACAAATTCTTCAGAGACCAGAAGATCTTCGTCTCTGTCACTGAAGAAATTGACTGAACTGATATGAGATTTTCAATGGCTTCACTCGAAAGGATTGGATAGCAGTAGGATTTTGAGATGAGCATCACTCGGAAATCACTTTCCTTAGTATTACCTCGACCCCTTTAACAGTATGGTGTTTCCTATGACTCAAGAAAGATAAAATGAAACTACTAAAACAAAAGTCTTCATGCTTCATAATCCTCGAATGAATATCCAAGTCTTCAAGGTCACACCAATTTCTTCACTTTCAAAATCTTTAGGAGAACCAAAGTCTTCAGCTGAAGACATACATTTTTAGGGGTCGACTTTCATCGTAAATATCAAACTCCTCATCGACTTATAGAGCATGTGTACACTCACAAACATATTAGTCCCTTAACCTATAAGTCTTCAATATACCAAAATCACTAAGGGGCACTAGATGCACTAACATTTTCTTACTATAAATAAAAATAAACTAGTACTTACTAAAAATAAACTAGTTCAACTAGTTCTATTAGTTTTCTTACTAATTCTATTAAACACTTACTAAAAAACAGTAAAAAAACTATATTAATTTTTTCTCTAAACTAAATACTCATGCCCTAAATTAACGTCTACTTAGTTACCTAACCTAATTAACATCTACTTAGTTACCTAACCTACTTCCCTAACTAAAAAACATCTAATTAATAGTACCACTACTGCCCTAACCTAATTAACATCTACTTAGTTAACCAAACATCTAAAAACATCTAATTAACCTGGTTAGTAAACCAAATTAACCTAGCTAGTTCACTTAGTTAACCTAATGAACTAAATTCACCTAAGTTAATTAACCTAGAGGGAGGAGGAGTACCTCTCGGTGGAGGACGACAGGCGTAGGGGGACGGCTGGCGGGGGAGGAGGGCCGACACGGGAGGTCGGACGACCGGTGTGAGGGGGGGTGGCTGGTGGGGAGGAGAGCCGGCGCGGCCGTGTGGGCGAGGGCGGTCGGCGGGAGAAGACCAGCGCGGTGGATGGCGACAGCGATGGCACGCGGCAGAGGCGCACGAGTGAGAGTGTGTGAGGGGGAGAGTGAGGTCGAGCGCGGGCCAGGAGTGTGGATAAGAAGCCCGTAGTAGTAGCGCTTGTATACCGAAAGCGCTACTGCTATGTTCAATAGCAGTAGCACTTCTTACGAACGAGTGCTACTACTATATATGCCTGGCCTGCCAGCAACGGTCTGGCAATTGTAGTAGTAGCGTGTTCTACGAACACATCGCTACTGGTAAGTGCATAGTAGCAGCGCTTACCTTGTGCGAGCGCTACTAAAAATTAGTAGCTGCAGTGTTTCTCAAAAAGCACTACTACTAAGCTCCTATGTATAAGCATTTCCCTAGTAGTGTCAACTTCAGTGAGTATATTCATCGTACTTATGACCCTCTCGGTTGATCACTTGCACCCAACCCCTAAAGAAGAACTTGACATATGCTTCGTAATTTAAGAACCATAAATCTTATTGTTAGAGGCCTTCCTAATTTTGTTGTCCATAACATGCAAAACTTTGAATGTGTTTTATGACACTCCAAAATTTTAATTTGGTTTTTATCAAAAACTTTGTGGTTTTTTTTTTGAAAAGAGGCCATTTAAATTTTCTTTCAGAAAACCTTCCTCTTAAAAACTTCCTTTTGCTTTGGCAAGGATTTTATTTTTTTGTTTGATCTTTTGAAACTTCTTCTCTGTTGGTTCCCTCTCAAATTTATTTTGGGAGTTTAATCTTTTTCTTTTAAAAAGAAACTCTATGAAAAATTTGGGATTTTCATATCTTGAAAACCACCCATGACTTTGCATTTTGCCCATGTGGTAAAACCCCTCCAAAACCTCCCCTCGTCCTTGTAATCAACCTAAATTCTCTGTCCCAACTAATCCAAGCAAGTTTTGGATTTTATTCTAATTATTTTTCCTCTCAAATCAATTCTGAAAATTATTTGGAGCCTGAGTGATTTTCAAAGCAAGTACCCTTTTGCATTTGAGTTTTGACCTCAAACCAACTCTCCTGGATAGTCCTTTGTACCCACAACCCAGAACCATCTTGATCCACTCCTCCTCTTTTCAAATATTTCAAAATTCAGTCTCTGCAAGTTTGGACCAGATTTGCCAAATTTGGTGAAATTCATATCTACACTGCTCCAAAAATTCCACCAAAATTCAGGCAGCCTACTTGAGCAATGAGAAGCCACTCCACCAAAAATCAGCTCAAGGAAAAATCACCAGAGGCCAAATTCATTCTGTCGAGCACCTTGCATGCACTGTTGCTGTTCAAAATTCAGAAAGTTCAGAGATTCAGTCGTTTTCCCTTCGTCAGACTCGGTCACGCGGCCACAGTGCGCCCTGGCGCGTTGCACGCAGCCTCTTCTCACTGGCCAGCACCCCGCACGCACGCTTGGCAGATTCCTGGCGTCGGTAGCAACGAGCCTCGCCGGCGTTGGAAGCTTCTGCGGTGGCTGCACCTTCCGTGGCGGCCAACAAGGGCCCGAGCCCTCTCGCCACGCCACCCGGCGCCGCCCAACGCCCCCTAGCTCTCCGCGTGTCCCTGCCATGCCAGCGCACGCCCGTGGCACCGTCGCCGTGGCCCGGCAAGCACGGAACGTGCTCCCTGCCACCGACGGGCCGCGCCACCCCCGTTCCGTCGAGCTCGCCCATAGCACCAAATCCCAGCCCGTTTAGCACCTAAATGGAACCGGTGGACCTCAACGACGATGCCCAAGCCCCTAATCCCACTGCACATCCACAGCACCGCCGTAATCACTCGCCGGAGACCCCCGTTCACGGAAACCGCCTCGGGCCGCCTATAAAAAGGGCCCCCGAGCTCACCCTCGTGCACGCATCATCACCACTCCTCACCAACGCCCCGCCAGGCCACTAGGAGGACCTCGAGGAGGTCTCCTCCCCCAACTCCGGCCGCCCCGATCCGCCTCGGCCTCCACCACGATTCGCTCCGGTGAGGCCATCTCCGACGCTCTAACCCCGTCAATTACTCCCTCTAGCTACCAGGAGCCTAACCCCCTCCGAAATTTGAACTTCACAGCTCTCTCCGACGAGTCCCTCGACCACCCGAGCCGCCGTCCGCCGGAGCCAGGCTCGCCGTCGACGTGGTACTCGCCGGCGACCACCACCACCACCAACCGACGCGGAATGGCGCCCTGAACACGGAGGTACCCTCCGATCCCCCTGCCTCGCCGTGGATCGCCGTCGGCGACCACCGCGGCTCTCGGGCGCCGACGAGCTTCGTCCCCCCCCCCCTTTTTCGAAAGTTCAAACCTGACGAGTGGGACCCCACCGTCAGCCTCTCTGCCCTCTCTATTGAATCGTTTTCTGGAAGCGCCTTCGGGCAAAATGCGTTTTCCCTTTGGGCTGGCGTAGTTTCTGCCGAACGTTTTCTGTTTTTATAAGCTAGCCCCTGGAAATCTTCTGTTTCATTACAGATGAGTCCCTGGACAAAAATCCTTATAACTTTTAAACAGAAAAGTATTTTTGATTGATTCTTTTTCTGTTCTCTTTAAAATTTTGTCTAGTTTTTTATCAGATTTATTTGAAAAATATTTGGAATACTTTTTGTGCACTCCTTGGTATTTACGATAGCGCATATATTTTCTTTATACCGTAGATACCGAAGGAGGTGACGGAGCCGCGAACTTCACCGAGCTAGGCTCCGACTACTCTGAACCAGGGAAGCATGTTTGAACTTTTGATATGATGAGTGTCTTGGCATGTTTTGCATTTAGTTAGTTTCATGACATGTTGAGGAGCATATCGACGAACGTTATTTTATGCAATAATGAGGTAAGTGAGTTCGATGATCCATAAGTGGATGGATGTGAGTATGAATGGCCATGTGTTGGCATGAGGATGGGTAAGATGGCAGTGTTGTAGCATGCCAGTCTTATGCCAGACTATGTGACTTCAGTGTCAAACCGTATCGGTCCAGTTCCTCTCATTTCCTTCCCTGTACTACCACATGTTTTCCGCAAGGAATATGGTTTAGTAAGTTGCAAACCGCTTTTCTAGTACACACCAAAAGGAGAGGCCGTGATGATGGTTCCATGGCCCTGGATTAAAGCCAGTCATCCGGTCAGGGGGCATGGGTGTTTCCGGTTGGGACCGAGAGGGGGGCACCCCTTAGAGCGCGCGTATATAAATTTGATCCCATGCTATTCGAGATTGTGATCTCCCCGTCTCAAAAGTTTTTCTTGGACGATGTCTAGGGTGATTCCTAGCATCGAGAGGTAGGATGGGTGTGTACTGGTTAGCTGTGTTTTCTTCCGAAATACCGTAAACGGAACTAGTCCTTCGTGACTACGAAAATCCGTTGGCTGTGGGAATAATTTTATACAAACTCTACAGAGTCATATGTTCCTCCAAATCATCTATTCCCTGTCCTAGATCGATATTATCTTATCCTAATCAAATGTCAGTTTGATGGCAGAGACTCCGGTGATTCGCATGAGTGCTAATTCCGGTTAAATGATTATTCCTGTGGATGGACTAACCCATTTATTCTCATGAATTAAATGTTTATTATGAGTATTATTTACTTGTGAATGAAAGCCCTTTCTGTGATGTCGCCTCGACGTCCGACTGTGGCATTTCTTTTAAAGCCCTTTATGTGGTGTCGCTAAGACGCCCGACTGTGGCATTTCTTTTAAAGCCCTTTCTGCGATGTCGCTCAGACGTCCGACTGTGGCATTGTTGTATTCTACTTTCTTTTCAAGCCCTTTATGTGGTGTCGCTAAGACGCCCGACTGTGGCATTTCTTTTAAAGCCCTTTCTGTGATGTCGCCCCGACGTCCGACTGTGGCATTTCTTTTAAAGCCCTTTCTGTGATGTCGCCCCGATGTCCGACTGTGGCATTTCTTTTAAAGCCCTTTCTGTGATGTCGCCCCAACGTCCGACTGTGGCATTTCTTTTAAAAGCCCTTTCTGTGATGTCGCCCCGACGTCCGACTGTGGCATCATTTCCTTATATTATTTTATTCACCTTTCGAGGCGTCGCTTCAGACACCCGATCGGTATTTATTTATGTTTTGTTGGGATTTCAGGCGGACTACCGCCGTTTCCCTTTTACTTACCTTGTTATGCTAATTTTGAAATGTACATTGGTGAATTATTCATGACGCATCCATGCATGCATTTGTTATATCTTATGTCCGAACTGTCTTGCGAGTACTTTCAAAGTACTCACTGGCTTGTTGATTTGGCCAGATGCTGACGAAGGCGATCTCATGGATGAAGAGTTTGATAGCGAGTCCGACACCTAGAGGAGTCCCAGTCAGTCTCGTGCGACCCTGGATTTGGTCACAGTTTTATATCCGCTTCCGCTACCAAATAAATTCATCGAGCCTCACCTCGACGCTCGATGAGATGACAGACTTAGAGTCTTGTATTTCTCTCCCCGCTGTGTTTCTCCACCACCGCCCTATCCTCGAGTCAGTAGTATGCCTCCACACCACTGTGTCATGTCCACCATTATGTATAATTATTGGCGTACTTGTAATAATTTGGTTGAGCAACCGTAGTTCGACCCTGTAATATATTTTATGCTACTGGCTTATTGTATCAAGAATTTGTCTACCAGTAAGGAGGATTTCTCTCATACTGGACTCAAAAGATTGGTTTCTCAAAAAATATTTTTATTGGAAAACCGGTCGTGACATGTTTATACTTTGATAAGTGCTTCTTTGAGCTTAGGGATCTTATTTGTTCTAAAGGAAATCCTATCAGCGTTGTTAATATTATCACCAAAACTATTCGTAACCATTCTCTTAAACAATGTCATGCGCGTGCAACTAATGAGAATGATGATGTATGTGATCAAGAAAATGGTGACATTGGTGAACATGGTTACTATGATGAGAGTGATGACTATGATGATGAGTATGACAAGATATCATTGGAGTCGATCCATGATATTCCTCTCCAGCTAGAAGGCCTCGGTTAGGACATCATCTGAGATTGTTGATTTTCACTCAAATATGGTATTAAAAATGGTTATTACCATAGCTTATGGCTATTAAGTGCATTAATTGCAAACATGGACCTATAGGGGTTGGGAATGAATTGGGAGTAGATGAATCCTTGTAGTAAAAAAATTATCATCCTTCTTAAACTCCTTAGATAAGAACTCATTCTCTAGGTTGGACATGACAAAGTCAATGTAGACTATGCCCGAGTCCGATCCTATGATTTCAGGGGCCCAGGGAAAGATTAGGATATGGGTCCTGATGACCCACAAGTATAGGGGATCACAATAGTCTTCAATATAAGAGGTGCCGAAGAATATTTATAAGCTTTGGTAGTTGAGTTGTCAATTCAACCCCACTTGAGAAATCACTTTCTTGCAACAATTTATTAGTAGCACGGTAATATGATAGTAGTGATAACATAGTAACAGTAACAATAGCAACAGTAGTAACAAGTAGAGTAGTAGTAACTTTAGCAAAGGCAATAGCACAAAAGCGTAGGCATGTAGTAGCGATGGGATGTTCAGATGAGATTCAATATACAACAATCACAACCTAGAGCGATACAAAACTAACTCCAATTCATGTGTAGGCATGTATTTCGTATATAGTCATACTTGCTTACGATATGAACTTACATAACATCTTTTTCCTACCCTCCCGTGGCAGCGGGGTCCTAATGGAAATGAAGGGTAATTAAGACGCTCTTTTAACAGAGAATCAAAATAAAGCATTAACACATAGTGAATATATGAACTCCTCAAATTACAATCATCCCCTTAGAGTATCTCAATTATTGTCACCTTGGGATCTATGGTTTAGAACAATAATAGGTGCATACAACTTGTAGATATGATCAAAAGAACTCAAATATATTCATGAAAACATAATAGGTTCAAATCTGAAATCATGGCACTCGAGGCCTAATGACAAGCATTAAGCATAACAAAGTCATAGCAACATCAATCTTGTTGGAACATAGTGGATATTAGGGATCAATCCCTAACAAATTAACAACGATTACATATAAAATCTCATCCAATCCCATATACCTCGAGTATGCCTATAAGGATATTATTCACACATAAATGTGAGCATCATGAAAGTGTTGATTGAGAAGGGTTGGTGATGATGACGACGGTGACTCTCTCTCTCTCTCTCTCTGAAGCCACGAAAGGACTCCAGGTTAGGGCTCCCGACGAAGAACAAAAGGTGGTGGTGGCTAGGGCACACGGGGGATCAAGCATTGGTCCTAGGTAACCAAATAGGGGGCGATCGCACATGAGATCAAAATAAATTGCATTTACCATCCATCGAGCTAAGTTGTGCTCGGACGGGGTGGTGGAGGGTGAACTAAGTTTTTATGGAGAAAACAATCGGCCTATCCGAACAATTAAGACCGAAGATAGGTTTTCAAAAAATGTACATCACTAATAAAGCTGGTGGAACTATGCGCCATCAATTTATAATAAGGAATCAATCTTTGAGAAATACATTTATTAGTATTGATATAAAGCAATGAAGGTAAGAGTTGCTTTGTTATTGTTGAGGTACCAACTTGTCGTCTTTCGTGTGTGTCACTTCCAGCTTAGTTAGCTTTTTCACTTTTCCTTTTAAGGTATTAGTTTTCTAGGGTTTAGCACCGCTGCTGCAGTTGACAAGCACGCGAGAATCCATATTGATCGCTAATTCCATCTTCCAAAAATCCTGCTAATTTTTGTTTCTAGTAGAACCATAATTATAGTTGAATTAGTGCACTTCCTACCCAGCTTGATGTGGCCCACCACTACTTAACTATCCAATGTTAAACAAAAGAAGACCCATGGCCCACATAGCCGAAGAATAATGTTTCAACTTCCTTCTTTGTGAACACACATATATAATGGTTGGGGGTGGGATGCTCCATGCTTGCACTCACCTTGGTTGGGCTCCCCTCAGTTTTATGGGCCTGAGGCAACCGCCCCCTCGCCCCTAGGGACGAGCTAGCTAGGTGTGCCTCGAGCATAATGATGACTCCGATGCTGCAGCGATGCATATGTTGTGGGTTTTCACCCAGAGGTTTGTATTCAATTAGGGCTAGAGAAATTATATGGGGATCTGAGGTAGGTTATAATAGTGCAGCAAGTAAATGAATCAAGAAATGATGTAGTCCTAGATTACAAGATTACCACTAGACGTGCAAACTCGTAGTAGAAGTAGAGTTGATGTAGCACGTTGGTGCAACTTTAGACATACTACCTTCTCTATATGGTTCAATGACTTGTCAAGTGTATAGTGAACGTATTCGCACGTCGAGGGAGAAAACGTTGCTCGTCTGGACTGTCGGATCTAAGTGGACAACTTTGGACGTGGAAGGAGTATTGACAAACCCTAAAATGTCCGTTGTTCTCCTTACAAGGTCTTTATGGGCTTCTACGTTGAATGCCCATTAGAACTCAATGCTCTGTCTAATTCAAATCCTAACCCGACTTAGGCTTCAACATATATGTCATGACATAGATAATAGTGTTCTCTAACATGTTGGGAAAAAAGTTTAAGTCAACAAATTCATAACCAAAATGAAATACATAGCATAGAAGTTGCATTCGAACTTCACATGTTCTATTGGCTTGCAAATATTTCTTCACGTCTCTAGGATCAAATGCTTTGAATATTTCTCGCCAAATGCAACATACCATCAAGTCATTACTCATTATGCCAATCATCCGACATCTTACTGCACGATTCGTCCTTAAAAAGAAAGAACTGGGGTCGCCAATGTCAAAAAGAAAAGAAAATTGTAAAGAAAAACAGTTTTTTTAGGGGAAAAAAAAAAGACAGATGGGGTCGCCACTGGCAGTAGCAACGCCGGCTAGAAAGCAGAAGAAAAGGACAAAGGCCCAGGAAAAAACGGTTCAGTCTTCTTCTTCCCGGAGACGAGCTGCAGATCGCGTTTCAGGCCTTCCGGCGGCTCCAATGGCGCCTCCGTGGCTCAGACGATTCGAGTCGGGGGCAGGGGTGCTCGCGCCCGGAACAAGGTGTGGCGGGCGCTCGCCGCGCAACCTCCTCCCCCGCTAACGGCCGCGCGCCTCCGCCAGGATCACAACCCCAGCGCCGCCCAGGTAACCCTCGCCCCCTCATTCCCGTCAATAAATTGTGCTCATTCACTTTTGCAATCCGCGATTAATCCTATATTGTCTTGTAGCGCCGCTTTTCCCTTGCTGCCGGCTATAAATCGGCCGGATGGCCGGGGCGCTCTTCGCACACTGTCAAATCGGGGAGGGAGCCGCCGGAGTTCTTCTGAAGGAGGGCCGGGGCAATGGAGGCCAAGGCGGGGAATTCGGGCATGCTGTACCACGAGCTGCAGGTGCGGCAGCTCTGCGGGCTCCATGCCCTCAACGCGGCGCTGCAGGGGCCGTTCTTCAGCGAGTCGGACCTGCTGGAGATCGCGGCGGACCTCGACGCCCGCGAGCGGAAGGTGATGTCCCGCGCCGGCGGCGTGGGGGCGGGGGATTTCCTAGCCGAGGGCCAGGGATCCCACAACGTCTCCAACAACGGGGACTTCAGCGTGGAGGTGAATTTCCCCTCCCCCCCTCCCTCTCTATCTCTCTGGCTCGCTTACTGCTTTCGACTTGATCCTCCGTGGTTTATTTTTGTTGTATTATTATTAGAGATGTTTTTAAAGCCATCGAGCATTTTATTTATTCAACGAGTTCTGGGATCTCACTAAGACCACACTCAAAATTCATGGCAGAGCCAGGAACATGCTCCTTGGTATTAATTGTAGTTTATTTATTGTTGCATTGCTATAGGAACTGCCAATGTTGCCTTTTTTTTCAATGCAATATAAAGTGGCGGAGCTAGATTTTTTTCCCAATGCAATAGAAAACAAACTCAAATGTCTGAAATGGTGCAGATTATATTACAAGAACGCAAGAAAAAAAAAATCAGATTTGTTCGAGCATTTCATCAAACAAAGTAGTAATCAGTTGCTAATGCAGACATGTACAAAGCCTGGCGATGAACTATCTAGCATAGCTCCAAGTGGTCGCATTCAATAGCACTTTTGGAGTTTTGTTCTTGCCAATAAAGAATTTCTTGGGTTTGTTTAATTTTGAAATTGAACAATACACAGCCGCATGCAGTATGATTGCTGAAAAATATATTCTTATAACGATTAAACCTCTTGCTCTTAAAATTGTTTGCATAGTTGATATGTCTGATTTTTTTTAAATGGTTACTTGATCATGGTTTTCATTTTAATAGTTAGCAGATGGAAAGGATTCATGAACCATCAACATGATGCCAGAATTATCATCATTTAATAATACAGTGATTTGTTCTAAATTTCATCAAAAAGTAGACTAAATTTCATCAAACATAGTAGCAATCATTGGTAATGTCATGGACAAACATCAAAATTCCGTCAAGCAATATAGTGATTTGTTCTTAATTCCACAAAGAATATTGGGATAGTTTTCTTTTCATCAAGCAATATATAGAGCTAAATTTCATCAAGCAATCAGTGGCAGCAGCTAGCTAGGTCGGGAGCAGCCGAGCAGGGGAGAGCATACTGGAGTCTGGATCCTGCTCCTCCCACTGACCAGTTGAGGGCTCCCTGTTACGTCACTTGCGTGGGCTGGACTTGTGGTTTTTGGCTATTGTGTGGGCTGGACAAGTGTCCTGTAGGCTTCAGTTTGTGCCTATTTCAGTCTGCAATCTATATGATATATAGTTATATCTAAATTTTTTGTTGCCTAAATCATTGGTATTCCATGGAATACCAAGGAATACCCCTGGCTCCGGCCATGTCTGGTGGGGTGTTCGGCCACACATTACATAAACTAAACTATTACTCACCCCCTCTCTAGCTAACAAATGGGCGGCAGCATTGGTTGTCAGCCTAACCCAGGTTACTCGAGAATCCTGGCACGAACGCAGCAAATCTTTATTTCCTCCACAACCGGGCCAGCAGCAGATAGATTTTTTCTCGGCTCGTTTAACATTGCCACCAGTCTTACAGTCTAGCTCCATATGAATCTTCTGGACACCCAGCTCGACTGCAAGATGGGCAGTTCGCTGGCAACTAAGAAGCTCAGCAGTCTCCGGATTGCTGATCGATGGAAAGAAGTAGCAGGCACCCCCACGGAATGCACCATGGTGGTCTCTGAACACCACTCCTCCACCTGCACTATCACCAACCTTGGATGTAGCTCCATCGATATTGGCTTTCATCCACCCCTGCTCCGGCACCATCCACTTCTCGACGACCACCTGCTTTGGCGTTCGAGTTGAACTGCCCTTCACCGACTGCCATTCTTGCATGTAGTGGATCACTTTAGCAATAACCTGCGCTTCTTCAATTCTCTTTCCCTTCTATGTTTCATTCCTTGCGAGCCACAGCACATAGACTCCTTGAACCATCGTTGCTCTAGCGTCGTCTGAAGCTTCTGCGAACCAAGACAGCAGCCACGTAGATAGAGCACTCTGGCAACCAAAACAGTCCGGCGGGGTCGCCGCCGTAGCTCTCAACTCCGAGCACATATACCTCCAGAACAAAGCTGAGTGAGGGCAAGACCAAAACCTATAATGGAGTGTTTCTTCCCTTCCACAAGCTACACAAAAAGCTCCTGCCTTAATTCGACGACGATGTAGTTCAGCACCAACCGCTAGCCCGCTGCGCAGTAGTCTCCACATATGGATTTTAGCTTTATTTGGTGTAATGCAGTCCCAAAGGCCCAGCCATCCTTTGGCTAAAGACTGTGGACGATGGTTCCGGCCTCCCAATCTTTGCCTTCTTCTGTTGAATGCACAAATGGTAGGCTGACCTAACCGTGAACTCGCCACTCTTTTTATAGTTCCACACCAAGTGATCATCAACACCTTGTCCGGTTGTCCCCCAATATTAATCTGCAGAATATCATCAATATCATCCGTGTTGAACATAGCCTCTAGCTTAGTCCGGTCCCAAGAGTTACCTTGAACAGAGACAAGGTCACTAACGTGGGTCATCCCATGTACAAAGTTTTGGCCCAGTGGCTGTAAACTTCCTTTCCTGGGAATCCAGTTGTCATGGTGAATTTTCACCTTGGAGCCGTCTCCAATAGTACGCCATATGAGTCCTTCAACGAGTAGATCACGTCCATGCAGGATACTTCGGAATGTGAAAGACCCCCCCCCCCCCCCCCCCCCCCCCCCCCCGCAGGACACATTGCATTAATAATCGAGCTCTCCGGGAAGTATCTCGCTTTGACGACTCTTGCACACAGCGATGAGGGGACCTGCAGTATACGCCAAGCTTGCTTAGCCAGCAACACTTGGTTAAAAGCCCCCATGTCCAGAAAACCTAGCCCCCCCTCTTGCTTGCGAGCACACATTTTGTCCCATGCAATCCAGTGCACCCTCTTTTCATCATTGGCTTCACCCCATCAGAAGTTCGAAGAGATCGAAGACAGGTTCCAGCACATTTTCTTTGTGAGGTAAAAGCAACTCATGGTATACATTGGTATTGATTGCGAGACAGATTTAACAAGTACCTCTTTCGCAGCCTTTGAGAAACCCTGACATTTCCATCCAACAACTTTCCCACTGGAACACTCTCGAACATGTTTGAAGGTTCCGTCCTTTGATCTCCCCACCACTGTGGGAAGGCCAAGATATCGCTCACTGAGTGCTTCTGACTCGATACCTAGAACACCTTTGAGAGCATCTTTGTCCTCTTCCATGCAGCCTTTTCCAAAGAAAATAGATAGATTTTTGCAAATTAACTTTCTGACCCAACGCCACCTCATGGTCCTGTAGAATAGTTCGCAAAGCCTGCAAATTACCCTGGGATGCCTGAAAGAAAGCCACACTAGCGTCAGCAAATAAAAGGTGGGTTACCGTGGGGCCAGTGCTCCCAAAGGAAACCCCCTTAATGTCATTTCTACTCTGAGCATGCTTCAGTAACGCAGAAAAACCTTCAACACAGAACAAAAAAAGGTATGGTCAGCCCCCTAGAAGGTATGAAACTGTGTGAAAGACCCCCATTAAGATTTACCGAAAACCTGGCTGAAGTGACGCAACACATAATCATCTGAATCCAGCCCTCTGTGAAGCCAAAGCGTGGCATCATTTGCTCAAGAAAATTCCATTCAACTCAGTCGTACACTTTCATCATATCCAGCTTAACTGCACAAAGCGGCTTCTTCCTCTTCCGCGTCCTGATTGCATGAACGCATTCACAGGCTACAAGGACATTATCAGTAATGAGCCTTCCAGGGACAAAAGCACTCTGCTCTTCAGAGATCATAATCGGAAGTAGCACTTTCAGCTTGTTCGCCAAAACTTTCACCGCTATTTTGTATAGTGCATTACACAGGCTGATAGGACGAAGATGAGATAGTAGCTCCGGAGAGTTAACTTTTGGGATCATGACAATAACAGTATCATTAAAAGAATCTGGTGCCGCCGCCCCTGCTAAAAACTCCCGGATTGCTTTGCATACATCATCCCTGACCAACACCCAGTGGCGTTGGTAAAACATCGCTGGCAGTCCATCCATGCCCGGCGCTTTTGTTGGCCCCATCTGAAACAATGCCTCCTCGATTTCCTTGTCTGTCACGACTGCTGTCAGCCATGAGTTCATCTCTTACCGTCAATATGCTGCAGCAACTTCTCTGTCTCCTCCGACCCCTCTGGCGAGAACAAACTCTTATAAAAATCTGCCAGCACTCGCATCTCATCATCAGTAGTGCAACGAGAGCCATCCTCCTTTATTAGCGCTTTAACTGTGTTCTTCCTTTTCCTGTGCGAGGCTCTGTTCTGAAAATATTTTGTATTTTGATCACCCCATTGTAGCCAACCTATTCTGGACCGTTGCTTGTAGTATATCTCCTCACGCTCAAACAGATCATGGAGCGGCCCGTCGATGTCCTTAATCTCCTGCATGTAACCTGTGTTAAGGGCTCGTTCCTTGGCGTCACGTAGCTGGCCTTTCAGTTTCCCGATTTACCTTTTTATTGAGCCAAAAACGTCCCTACTCCATCTCTGCATATCCCTGGTAACTGCGTCCAGCTTTGTGCACACCGCTTGTAGCCCACTCTGTCCATGGTCGGCTGCATACCATGCATCCATGACCATGCCATCATACAATTCATGCCTAGTCCAGGCTTCCTCAAAGCGAAACCCCATGTGCATCCTACTGCTACCTGTGACCGGTGTCACAAGGGCACGGATAACGAAGGCAACACGGTCAGATTCCTCTGTAAGAATGTGATCAACAATAGTCTCCGGGAACATCTGAATAAAATCATCATTGCATGTTGCACGGTCCAGCCTAACTTGTATGTTCTCGTCAGCATCTCTTTTACTGTCCCAAGTGAATGGGTATCCCGAGAAACTGAGGTCCGCAAGGCCACAATCGGCCAAGCATTCCCTGAAAGCTTCCATCTGCGTAACTTCTCGGATTCCCACCTTTTTGTTCTGCTTGGAATAACACCTCGTTAAAGTCCCCTGCACACAGCCATCGTAGATTATCTTGGGCTCTAAGAAATCACAACGCGTCCCAAGTTTTCATCCTCTGCTCAGTACATGGTTCCCCATAGATTCCAGTAAATCTATAGGTTTTGTCATCAACAATAATAGTCGCATCTAAGTAGTACTGGCACCATGCCCTGTCACCTGCACACTGTCTCTCCACAACAAAGCTAGTCCCCCACTCCTTCCAACACAACTCACTGCAACACCATGTCTGAAACCCAAGCTCCACTTCAACTTTTCCAGTTCTCGAACTTTCTTTTTTGTTTCACTTAAGAATACCACCGCTGGGTTGTAGGACTGTATCAGGTCTGTAGTGTGTAGGCACATTTTGTAAGATGGCTTTTCTAATTTTCCCGCGAAATAACATTATATAGCTTGTGTATGAAAAGGAAAAAACTGTAAAACAATATTTTCCTTTTGGGGCTCGAACAATAAGCTTGCATGCACTTATATCTAGCTAGAAAACTATTAATTGTTTTCTGAACAGAAGCTTATAAGATGGCTTTTCTAAACAGAAGTATTTAACTATTATTGTGTACACTACGAATGGCGGCGGTGTTCTTTTTTTAGTTATGCGATTGATGCACTCATGTGTTGGTTTATTTTGTCCGAATTTTGATATTAGATTTTATTTTCTTTCCTAGAAGTAATTGTTAATCAATTAAAAAAAGGAAGTAATTGTTAATGGGGTTCTGCATAAATGCTTGTGAGAACAAATAAAATGGACCATCATGAAGTAGTTCTCTTTATGTATTTTCGCCCATCTCAATTTATGAGGGCAGTGGGCGCAAATTTGTAATGGTTCATTATTGGTGTTTACTAATATGCACTTAGCACACAGGTACACACATGATGATTGATAAGTGATATTCTATTTACAGAAGCGAAGTTCACAAAAAAGTTACTACTTTGGATCATATATGTTATAACAGCTTTGGGTTATTTGAAATTTGTTTCATACTTTAGTTTTCGCTTTTGACCTTAGGAAGGACTTCCACTACAAATTTGGTCAAGTCACCGATTACTATAAGCTGAAGGTGGTATGGGGGGTTTCGTTAATAAAAGGTGGTACGGTCAAATTTTGGGACTTTGTAAAACCTGTTAGTGCTATTGTGGAAGTTATTACTAAAGGAACTTCACAACAATAGGTATTATCAAACTTCATCGTAATTTTGTGATTTTATGAGACGTTTTGGAAATTTTGGATAGATTTGCATCATCAATACAGGCCATAAAACTTTGGAATTTTAAGTTTTGCACTATTTCTTTCATTCAAATTTAAGTTGGCTCAAAACCAGTATGTCCAAGAAAGGTGTGCCATAGTATGTAGATGCAATAAAGAAGAAGAGTCGCATATAAATCTTTGAATAAATAGACTATTTGAGTTTAGAAAGTACATAGTTATTGAAGTATAGATAACTCAACAGTAAGCAATTTTTTAGGTATGCACTAATGAACTCATGGGTTGTGGGGCCATATAGAGCTGATGGCACTTGTTATTATTTTATTTTAAAAGAAATTTGCCAAGTTTATTGCTTATCTTCCTTTTGGTTTGTGTGTTCCATTTTCATAAGCTTTATTACTTGTGATGTCTTCCATCAATTGCAATGTTGCATCCATTCTTTACTCTGGTGGTAGGATGTAAACTAGCAGAATAATGCAAGTTCGGATGTTTGCTAGCTCTGCTCATTTCCTGGAATAACTACTCCACATTATTTCATGATTCATGAACCTATATTTCTTTTCATTGATAGGTTTTGAAGAGGGCACTAGAGGTATGGGACCTCCAATTTATCTCCATGTATTCCCAAGCTGCAGCGGGATCCCAATCCAAGCCTGAACTGGAAACTGCCTTCATCTGCCACTTCCAGAATCACTGGTTCTGCATTAGGAACGTGGATGGGGAGTGGTACAACTTCGATAGTCTGTACCCGGCCCCTGAGTACCTCTCTCAGTTTTTCCTCTCAGATTACCTTGACAACATGAGGGGTCCTGGCTCAAACATCTATGTGGTAAGGGGCACTTTTCCCAGGGACTGCCCTTCTGATAACAACGATTTTGGCCGGTGGCTGCGTCCTGAGGAAGCCAGGACCATTACACATTCACGCTTCAAGGCGCAGAAGAAACAGGGGAGCAACACTGCAATAGTGATTGCCTCGAGGAGGTATCTCACAGTGGGGGTAGCTGCTGGCTTGAGGGGCCTTGAAGTTCCAGGCACCAAGACTGAAGTACCTCGTCAGCAACCTTACGAACAACAGGGCATGACTATGATGCAAGAGGAGAGTGATGACGAGCTGAAGGCGGCAATAGCTATTAGCTTGATGCCGTTTGAAGCTCCAGCGACCAGTTCTCAACCAGGCCAAGAAGAGAGAGATTTGATCAGCAAGGACGCCACCATGGAGGAACCTGGCTCCAGCAACTCTGAAGGGCTGATGAAAGAAGATTAGGATGCCATCTTCATCCACATAGGAGCATTCTGAAATGCGAAAAAATAGTTTCGATTGGCTGGAGCGGTTATTGTGAACTTGTGATATGTTGTAATGATCTGGAATGCTGGCTTGAACCTATGTGACGATGATATTTACATACAAGTGTTGAACTTCAGTTAAAATGTGGCCTTGCATCTCTTATCTGTGAATTTGCTGGAATTCATTCTGAAATGCAGCTAGCGTAAGGTTTGGCTTGCGTGGATAACGGTGGATGGGCTGCTCTGTGTAGAGCGTAGTCCAAACCATTCTTATATCTGCTGAAGGTTCATAGGTGGACTGGCATGTAGTAATAAGTTTGTGAGGACTCCTTGGGAATGGATCTTGGCTTAGCTTTGACAGATCCTGCATATTCATTCGCCTTTCGCTTTTGGAGTCAAAGTGATGTGGATTTGAGGGCAGTGTATGCTTGCTTTTGCTTTGATCTTGCTTTTGATTTCACCTTTAGCCATTAAGCTGTTCGATGTAGGGCATAAATAAACATTGCTTATATTTCAACTGTTTACATAACATATGTTTGAAGTGATAGTTGTTGCTGGGCAACATGATTGGAATGTAATTCTGCATAAGCTAATGTTTCTTTCTGCTTTTTTTTAGATCAACCAATCATGTTTCCTTTTGCTGGATCGCTGCTTCAGAGAATTCCCTCTCTTTTTTTTAGCGGTATTTCCTCTCAGGCGAGTTGACAGTTCGTTACACCATCTTGTAAGCCCACAAGCGACCAAACCACAGCCCAAACATACAGGGCCTTCAAAGAGGAATCCGGAGCTTGTGTGTTCGTGACACCAGTTTTGCAGTTGCAACTGAACTCTGAATTCAGTTATTATTATTTTTGGTCGTGGAGTGCACGCTCGCCTCAATGGTTGTGGACTGATAAGAAAACCCGCCTGATCTGAAGGTGGCGTTTCATCCATGCAATCCACATGATGCGGCATGGAGGAAACAGGGACGCACAACTGCACCCACAAGACTTCAGACTTCAGAGTTCAGACATTAGTGTGCAGCCCGGAGGGAACCTGCTACCCGCTCGCATTTAAACTTGCTCCCGGTTCAGCAATTGCTCGCAGGTCTAGCAGCCATGTGAACGTTGCCGGTTGGTGCGAGGTTAGAGGCGAGCACGGATACGCGTCTCGTCAATCAATCCCGATTTCCAACGGCACAGGTCGATCGGGCATTCATTCAAAGTGCTACAGTCCTAAACGAGGTGTCACAGGTATAGTGGATTGAATGGATGGATGGGTTGGACTTGGATGGGTCATCCTGAAATAGTGAAATCAGTATCGATCAGTTCATTCCTCCTACTACTAGCAATCATGGGCGTGGATTAAAAGATTGGAGGCCGAGGTACACAAGTCCTAACCACACACTAGGAGCTGAAGTGCCGCATAGGAGTAGTATGTACGAGTAGTGCGCATGTGACATGTTCCAATGTGCCCGAGAAAAGGCTAGCCAACAACAAACAAGTCCGAGCACTCGGCGATGCGTTTCTCCGGTGGCAATTATAAGCCGAGGTTTGTGCACTACACCGATCAGGCGTTCACCAAGTTGACTGTCATCAATCCTTATAATTAAAGCTCACTGATTTATAATTAAAAAAATACCTCACTGATTGCACGCGTGAGAGTAGGCTGATCTAGGGGTGACGTGAGTGCATGTCAACACCTGGCCATGGCCCTCGTCCTTCCTTTGTTTACTCGCGCACCAAGATAAATAAGTAGAAGACGAAGACGAATGAGCAAATCCTTCTTCGTGGCACTGATTGGATTGGACTTTTTTTTTTGAACCGGGCGTACCCCTTTCCATTTGCATTAAACGGAAATATAACAGTTTCAGGAACCAACGGAGGAGGGAAAGGAATAGCAAGTTCAAAGCACTGGCAGAAAACCCACCGAGCCTGCCCGCCATCGTGACAAGCACTGTGGGGCGAAAACTTGACAGCACCAAACATATTACAAATCCAGGACCACCAGCTAAACACGAGACCAAAAGGGGCTCAGAAAGTTAAAAACAGACAGCATGCAAGCCGAGAAGAAGAACATCCAAGCTCATCACCAAGCCAACACTTCTCCATCCTCATCCTTCACACTCCTGGCCTTCTCACACATCACCATCAGCCTGGTTGTGCTCGAGCGGATCATCTCCGCGCCTTGGCGTAGGTCCTCCGCGTCTCCCTGCTTCTGAAGCCCTGCTCAATACAAAAGAAAAGAACAAGCCGAAAACACAATTTCAAACGGAGATTTAATCAACTTCTTCTCAAAGGTAGCTCTATTGCGAGCCATCCAAATGGCCCATGTCACAGCCGCCAGGCCCACAGTGAAGAACTTGGCTCCATTTGGCAAATACATATTACACCACACATAATATTGCCAAACATTATTAGGACATGTGTCAGTCCCCAGGACCACACCAATAGATCTCCAGGCCACTTGAGCCACATGACAGGAGAAAAACAAATGCGAGCTCGTTTCCAGCTGGCCATAGAAGGAACACACAGGGTTTCCTGGCCAGTTTTTCCTTTTCATCACCGATCTGGTGAGAACTGCATCTTGTGCCAATTGCCATAGGAAGACCTGGATCTTAAGAGGAAGTTTGGATTCCCAGATCCATCTATGGTTGCAGCCACTAATCGGCTGCTCCAGCCATTTATACATAGATTTGGTAGTATATTTGGCATTTTTATTGAGCCCCCAATAGACCGAGTCTCTATCAGCAGAGAGGTTTAAACCCACAACTAGCGCACGCATTTTATCCCATTGATCTCTCAGATTAGGGTCAAGACAGTGTCTAAAGAAAGAAGAGGGTACAGTACCACCGAAGTTTTCCACTGTGCAATCTTGGTCAGTGCAAATTGCAAACAGCTGTGGGAAGGATAATTCGAGTGGTGGGAGACCATTCAGGGAATCTTTCCACACCCTGGCCAGATTACCAGCCCCCAAAGCAATTCGCCTCCCCACCATGTATAGGTCTTTAACCTTCAGGAGGGCTTTCCAGCAAGGCGAATTAGAATATCTCGAGGACACTGTGGCCACAGACTTGTTATACAAATATCTCGCTTTAACCAGATCTTGCCACACCCCTTTCTAGGTTTCGAGTTTCCACCACCACTTCACCATAAGACTGATATTCTGTTTCCTGAGATCTTTGACCCCCAGGCCCCCTTTCTCTTTCGACCTACATACCCTTTTCCATTTTACCAGGTAGTAACGATTCTTCTTATTGCAGCCTTGCCAAAAGAACTTTCTTCGGTGCTTATCTAGTTTTTCTACAAAAGTCTTGCTCATGAGCCACATCGACATGTGGTACAGAGACAGCTGCGACAACACCGAAGTAAGCAGAGTGAGCCTGCCCCCAATGGAGGCAGCATTCC
Source organism: Triticum aestivum (assembly GCF_018294505.1). Lineage (NCBI taxonomy): Eukaryota > Viridiplantae > Streptophyta > Magnoliopsida > Poales > Poaceae > Triticum > Triticum aestivum. The sequence goes on from NC_057795.1 coordinate 509,532,214, forward strand.
CAATCCAAGACCCAAAAATTTTCAAATAATTATCCACAATAAATTCCCACGCCGAGTCTTTCAAAGAGGAAAAACTTACTGGCATACCCAGGTATTTGATTGGGAAATGCCCAATCTCACAGTTGAATAGCTCAGCATATCCCTTATCAATCTCAGCATCTCCCCCAATAGTCAGGACCTCACTTTTCTAAAAATTTACTTTTAACCCTGACATCAATTCAAATATGTATAACAGGATCTTAAGATTCATTGTCTTCTCCATGTCATGCTCCAGGCAAATTATTGTGTCGTCTGCATACTGCAGAACAGCCACCCCATTTGGGATGAGATCAGCAGCTAAACCAGTTAGTAGGCCATTTTGTTGAGCTTTGTTGATCATTTTATTAAGGCAATCTGCAACCATATTGAACAAGAAGGGGGAATGCGGATCCCCCTGGCGCACCCCCTTCGCACTCTGAAAATACGGCCCTACAGAATTATTCAGCTTAATGCTAACTGTACCATTGTACAGGATCTGTCTCACCCACCCACACCAAGTTTCATCGAAGCCTCTCAATTTATGACATTCCAAAAGAAACTCCTAGTTGACTTTATCGTAAGCCTTCTCAAAGTCTAATTTTAGCACCACCCCAGTTCTTTTCTTAACATGGGTGTAGTTCAGTATCTCATGAAGAGACATGACACCATCCATAATATTCCTACCCTTCACAAAAGCATTCTGTGAAAGGCTAATCAACTTATCAGCATACTTTTCAACTCTCCTGTCCATAGTTTTAGTAATCAGTTTATACGGGCACCTAAGGAGGCAGATTGGTCGGAACTGTTGAATGCGCTCGGTGCCCGATACTTTTGGAAGGAGAGTGATTACTCCGTAGTTGAGACGCTGCACATCAAGCGTCCCATCATGGAATTGCCCGAAAATCCTCATAATGTCATCTTTGACAATATCCCAACAGTGTTGGTAGAACTCTGCCGGTATATTGTCCGGGCCGGGAGCTCTATTGGTATCCATTGCAAACAGAGCCTCCTTCACCTCCTCCATAGAAAACTCCCTAGTCAGCTCTTCATTGTCTTCTCTCGTAAGCTTTTCCGAATCATCCCATGCACCAGGGTCCATGTGGAAAATGTTACCAGGTGCTGGACCGAACAAATCCTTATAAAACTCCGTGGCATGTGAGATTAGGTTATCAGTGCCCTCAATCTCCACATCTCCACATTTCAAAGTGTGAATAGTGTTTTTCCTTTTACGCCCATTGGCTATCTTGTGAAAGTAATCAGTGTTAAGGTCCCCTTTAAGCAGCCAGCGCTCATGGGACTGTTGGAGCCAGAAAATTTCCTCATTCACTAGAATTTCATGTAGCTCGAAGTTAATGTCAACTTTTCTATTATACATCTCAGGCAGCAGAGGACCTTCTTCTTCCAGCTCCTCCAGAATAGCTAGTTCCAGCCTAAGCTCTTCCTTTCTCTTCTTATCATGACCATATTTGTGGGATCCCCACCCTTTAAAGAAGGATTTAAATCTTTTGAGCTTGATATTGAGAACATCTATAGGGTCTTTTGCTTTAACAGCTTTGGACCATATTTTCTCAACTAAGGGCAAGAAATTTTCATCCTTGAGCCAGGCCAGGTCGAACCTGAACTCTCTAGGCTTAGGGGCTTCTCTACCCGAGTCACCCGAGGAAAGGAGTAAGGGATTATGATCGGAAAGTTCATGAACAAGTTTCCTAACTGTCACAAGAGGAAATAGGTCCTCCCAGTCACTAGACATCAGAATCCTGTCTAGCTTTTCTAAAGTGGGATGAGATTGGTTATTGGTCTAGGTGTACTTGCCACCACTGCAAAAAAATTCTCTCAGCCCAAAAGCATTAATAACAGAGTTGAACATATCCATGGACCTATGATTATGGGCCTTCTTATTCTTTTCTCCCCCATTTCTCAGAATATTGAAATCACCTCCCACAATGTATGGCTTGTTCATAGAGGAGTAGAAATGAGCGAGTTCAGACAGGAACTCCTCCCTTTTATCTTCATGAGCTGGCCCATACACCACCAACATACTCCAAATTTTTTTCTTATTAATATCCTTCACGTCAAGATGGATCATATACCTACCAGTATTGTTATGAACAATATCTAGAATACATTTTCTGGCCCCAGCCAAAATTCCACCAGATTTGCCATTTGAGGGGATCCAGACCCACTCAAATATATTAAAAGGGTCAATCTTCCTCAAGCATTTAGAGATGTTTTTCTTCATGGTCTCCTGTAAACCTAAGAAGTCGAGTGTATGGTCACTAATTAGATCAGAGAGGCAGGTGGCCATACCTTTCTTGCCCACCCCTCTGCAGTTCCAAATGAGACCTCTCATTTGGAACGGTTCTTTTGTTTCTTGGCCCTGGTAACCCTGCCAGGGGCCGGGGCAGAGTTACCACTCCCCTATCATCAGTCATCATGTTCTTTTGACTTCTAGTCACAGGCCTAGAAATCTTAACCGATGATCTATGAGCTTTCTTTTTACTACCATGTCTGGAAGAAACAAACTCATCACCAAAATATTCATCTTGCTCCAGCCAAGTTAAGCTAAGAGGGGCTTTTTTTCCTAGACCATTTATCACAGATATGTTATTATCGACATCATTGTCTTTGTTCATGATATTCTGTTTGTTCATAAGATTTTCTCTAGCCTCCTCAAGCTTGTGCAAAATATCAACGCAGGCAAAGTCATTATCAGGAATGCAAATTTCCATTTTATTAGCTCTACATATCAACTCAGCATCCCCTAAAGCAGCAAAAGAATTATTTCTGGGATTTGAAGTATTACCTTCTAGGATTTTCTTCTTCACAGCCATAGCCTTTGCCATCATACCTGCCTGCCCCCCCTGAGCACAGCGAAGACTGAACCTCAAGTTAGCTTCAGGAACCAAAGGGGGAGTTGGGACGATCTCATCTTCGCAGTCAGGTGATGGTAAATATACCAGATAGTCATCAGAAATCTTCATATTAGGATCAGTCTCCCCCACCACTTCATGCACCTGCGAGACACCAGTCACTATTTCTGCATACGAAGAAGTCTTCACAGTAGATGGTGTGTCATTCACCTGTATTTCATGCACCCTAGTCATGCACTCCGGCACGGGTTCCTGAGCCTCGCAGTTCTGCTTGTTTGTAGATGTCAGATCATAAGACACCAAGGCAGAATGCTCATTTGCCAACTTCTCAATGAACAGGGTCTTATCATCGTCACTCTCAGACGAATCAGACGAGTCGTTTCCTTCTGTGTTGACCTTCTCTAATTCAAGCTTTTCCTCAGAGGGAATCAGGCGACAAGCCTTGCCCCCCCTGTAGGAGGATTTACCACGCTCAACAAGAGCCTGGGCTCCTTTGGAGGATTCAACCCCCCTTCCTCTTGTCTTTTTCTCTTAGGGGTAGTAATGTTGTTATTATCCTGGTTCCTAACAGCCACATTATCATCCTCGACAGGAGGATTTCTGACCACAACCTCTTCCACTTCATACAGAAATCTATAGAAACGTCCCCCATACACCCCTCAGCAGAGGCAGGGAGTTCATCCACACTGCGGCATCCAATTTTAACCCGGACAGATGAAGATCTTTTCAGAGTTGACATATCAATCTCCAAGGTCACACCGACAAGCCCGCCCACAAATGCCACATTCTTCTCACATCTCTTGTTTAAGGGATCTTGCTGATTCTAACCCAGGCAATTTCCATCAGACTTTCACAATCCATGTCATCAGACCATGGAGTGATGCGAACAACAGTCTTGTGTTTCTTCAGGGCGATATATTCAACAAAAAGCGCACGCTCAACCTCCCTAACGTTAGGAAACCTCATGACATACTTGTTAGGGGCCAAGAGATGAGCAGAGCATCTCTAGCCCTGACCAATGTACACCCCCATGTCATCCTGCAGATCTTGCTTGGAAATATTACCCTCTACAATAGTAATCAGAACATTTGTATTCTCTCTCTGGGGCTGCCTCTCAATGCTATAATCAGGAAAATAGCAAAAACCCTGCCCCTTAGACTGAAAACCACACATAACAGGAATACACTCCCACGGAACCAGATCAGTACAGATGATTGATAGGTGACCCTTTCTCTTGCAGCGCTCAAACAGAGCATGTGGGCATCTAGCAGTGTAGTGACCCACAAGGTTGCAGATCTGACATGCATCAGGCATGGGGTTAGGGTTACCAGCGTTGACGGGAGGATCACGCCTCGCATTGGGGGCAGGAGACTTCCCACGAGGAGGGCGCGAGGCTTTCTCCCCATCCTCGCCGTCGTTGGCCGTCGCCCAGCGGTCAGGTCGAGGCAGTCCAGATCCACCCGAAGCCGCCGCGGCTTCCCACTTTTTGAACCCCGTGTCGCCGGAGCCCGACGCCTTGGTGGTCGAGGACTGCCCCGCATCATCCTTGCGCTTCCACACGTTGCTGTCTCGCCCACGGCTGCCGCCGCGGTCGAAATGCCCCGCCCCACGGCCCTGCCTGCCCGCTCCAAAACCATCTCCCCTCATCTCTCCGCCTCCGTTTCGCCTCGTAATCTCAGGATTTTTTGGTGGTATTTTTGGAGGAGGCGGAGATGCGACAACCTGAGCAAAGGATCTATTGTCGCCGCGGATCTTCCCATCCCACCACGAGAAGGAAGGAGGAACCCTAGCTTTCCCTCTCTGCGGCGCCTCCCAAAGGTGAAGCAAGCACTCATCTAGATCTGAGAAAATGGGGTGCGGACGGGACGGTGGGGCTTTTGTACCTGAGGCGGGTGCCGAAACCCTAGATCGGGGCGAATCCGGACGGTCGATGGCCGCATCGCCCACGTGTCGCGGATCGACGCCATGGCGGCCCGGGCCGCGGCCGAGCACCCCAGGGCCCGCATCCGGTCTGGGTGGAGGTCTTGGCGGGCCACGCACGGCCACATCCACCGTGTTCCCGTGCACCGCAGCACCGCTCCCCTGATCGACACGACTCTCCGCGCCGCCCCCGTTCGCCGGCGCCCCTCCGCGAGACGACCCAATCACCGGCAGGCGATCGTTGATCTTGGCGAAGTGGCACGGGAAGGACACGACCCCCTCCAACATCGATCCGTTCCCCCTCGTGAACGTACCGTGCATCGACCGTGCACCCGCGGCAGTCGAGGAGAACGAGTCGCTATATGTCGCTACGGAGGAAGATCTCGCCGTCGCGGAACGTGGCGGTGCGGTGTACGAGATCGGCCGCGTACGCCACCCGCCATCGTATGTCGCACGCCATCCCGACCGCCTCAGGATTTAATCAAATCTGGGCAAACTCGCCGTTGACGGTAAACAAATCCACAAGAGAGCCGTGTTACAAAGTTCCGGAGCACGCGAACTGGACACGTACGTACTATTACGGAGTACTAGCCACCTGGATTTACGATTTCGTGACGTGTAATGCCAGCGTTGAACGCCTCCCCACGTGCAGGCATTTTTAAACCGAACCAATCGACACCACATGCGTACGTACGTGCGCCGACGCGGCAAGCAAGATGGACAGGACAGCAAACAAGTTACATGACCTCAGCTGATCGATCGGTTTGCTGCTACTGTAATTCTGGAAAAGGTGCAAGCTGATCATAACCCACAGAAAGTGATAACATGGAGGAAGGGCAGCATGGAGGGAGCGCAAAGAAAGGCAGGCATGGTGCATGTTATGTTTAGGCTGGGATAAGCTTGTTTACGAGGCCAGCCGCCCATCATCTGGCGGTGGTGCATCGCACACTAGCTGTATGTACGCGACTGAGTGGGCCTTTTCGGCTGTGGCGTGCAGTGTGTATGGACTTACGGAGAGGGGCGGCCGTGGATGATTAGAGCCGCATCATGTCATGTGCTCTGCTTTTGTCCGGCGCACGCGAGCGAGCCCGCGTCCAGCCTGAGATCGACCTGTGGCCCGACAGAGAGCGACCCACACATACTTGACCCAGAGCCAAACGCACCTTCATCTGGTCTATTTCAACGTTACCGCTCCCTCCGTCCCCTGTTACACGTTCTAGATACATCCATTTCTACGACAAATAAGTTTGAAGGAAGCACTTGTCTACATGGTCAGAGTTCCCACATGCCTGTATTTTATACACACGTACGAGTTTAGCTTAAACCTTGGTCACACCTTTTTTGATGGCCGGAATCAGTCTATGGTGGCTTTCAAGCCCCCGCTTGATGCCCGGGGTACAAGCCGCCGTAGCTTCGATGAGACCCGCTTTCGGCGCAATCACACGCGGTCGCGCTGATTAATCCGGACGGGACGATCAAGCAGTTGCTGCCTTGCTGGTTTATCTCGCTCCGCGCAGCCAACCAAAACACCGCACATATGCGCATTCTTCAGTTTTTTTTTTTATTTCACAAAGAGGCGAATAATGATTTCGACGTTTTTTCTCTCTTTACAGCTGGCATCCTCACTTGGTATAAGAGATCGATCAAGAGCCATCGATGTTTTTCTCGAAGACAGTCGTCTATGTATGATTATTATTTTCGTGTCCGTGCGGTCGACGGAGCAGGACAAGGACGTGCATGCCGATGAGAATGGAGGAGAGAAGAAAGCCTACGGAAATGTCCACGTCTTGTGCTGTTGTGCAAGCTCCCTGGCGTACATGCTTCGCTGCGGCCGGATACTGCCAGGTAGGAATATATGTCAGCGTAGGTACTGGAGAAGGTACGAGAAGCGAGAAAGCTCTTCACAGTTTTCGGCGGCGATTTGTATCTCTGCAAGTCAGCAGCCACTATCCATTTCCAGGAAATTTCTTTTGTGAAAGCATTTCCAGGATTTCTTTTAACACGATGACACGGCCTAATTTCATGTTACCAATCCCTTTCAGAATTCTTAGCGTATAACATTGTTTATGTGACCTTTTGTCCTATTTAAAGTTATTTAAACAAAATTTCACTCTTGGTTTATCACTTTTCTTTGATAAAAAGAATATACTAGTGTAAAAAGGATGTCAATTACACATGGCATCTGCACCAAAAGGATCTCAAGAGCTACTCAAGAGAGTTGCAGCAAACAACAACAACATCCATCAATTATTTTTCACGATGACGCATAATTAATAATGCTCCGACAACTATGCCCCTAAGAGGGTAATGACACACAATACATAAGCTGGACCTATTTTGTTGAGATGGTCTGCCAGTTGACTTAGCAGACAACTTGGATGGGTATTCATTGAGGCCGTACCAACTTATGCAAAATATCCTTCAATTCCATTATCTGGCAAATTATATGAAAGCATGTCAAGTTCTCGAACAACGCAGCTGATTCGTTGCTCTGCTCTTTTTTTTTCAAGGCAAACTTCCAATCTATCAAGTTAGTACAAATAACACCAGAACTAAAAAATACATCTAGGTCTATAGACGGCCTAGCGTTGATTACAAGCATGGAGCGAACCAAAGGCGCGCCGCCATTATCGCCCCTCCCTCATTGGAGCCGGACAAACCTTGTTGTAGTAGAGAATCGGGAAGTCGTCGTGCTAAGACCTCATAGGACCAGCGCACCAGGACAACAGTCGCCGCTGATGAAGAGATGCGTAGATCAGAAGGATCCAACCTGTAGACACATGAGCACAGACGAACGAAGATTGAATCCATGTGGATACATCAAAGATAAACCGATCCACGTAGATCCATCAAAGACAAACTCCAACCAAATCCCGCAAGATCTGCCGGAGACAAACGTCCACACGTTCTCTGACGATGCTAAAAACACCACCGTAACGGGGGCTAGAAGAGAAGGACCTTATTCCATCTTCGGAGAGTTGCCGCCACGTCGCCTCTTTGAGCAGGGCACAAACCCTAACAAAAATCAAAAAACCATCTAAAAATGGAGCCCTCCCGCAGGCAAGGGCCGGAATCCACCGCGCTTCCATGGCCCTAAGACCATAGAAGACGAGATAGACCGGCACCACCGATGCAAGGCACGAGAAACACTAGCGCTTAGGGTGCTCTCATGTACAAGAGCGAACAGGTAAGCAGATATCTACATTAACATCTCATTGCTCTGCTCATTGACCATTTATAGACTGCTAATGTGTATATAGATCTGAGTTGCTCGGCCAATTAACAAATTTTGGCTTGTCAATTCTTTTATGAAGTAAAAGCCTAATGCAAAATAAAATAGAGAGGTCCTAGAAATTCTCACAGAAGTCAAAACATCCGGTCATGATTAATTGAATGCTCTTTTGTAATTAGTGGATCATGTAGTTGTTAGATCTTCATAATTGCATATGAAAGTATCATATTTTTTTGGATATTCACAACCATACCTAAACATAGTATAAATCATTAAATATGTAACTTTATGTAAACATATCATAAATCATTAAATCTATATTTATTTTATCTAAACATATCACAACTACTAGATCATTAAAACTATATTAAATATGTCACAACTATCTCTTCATAACCATAACTAAATAGACTATGGCATTTAGGTCTTTGTATAGTTGTATCTAAACATATTAGAGTCATTGGATCGCTGTAATAACTATATAAACAAATCACAAATCTTAGACCAAACATGCTTTCAGCTACTAACAACTGAGCGTCTAGCTCTATAGATCTAAACTTTTATGCTGCGGAACGATCTAACATCATGAACTAATGACCCATCAAGATTCTAGGTCCAATATTTAATTCTATATATGCAATGATCCAAGACTATATATAAATACACAATTGTTTTTTCTTCAGATCCGATAAGGGAGTTGTTTTTGCATTGGTAAAAGAATAGTGCAAAGTGCATGAAAAAACCCAGGGATCAACCTAGCAAAGCACACTCTAAGTTGCCGCGAGAAATGAAAACAAAAATAGAAATAGAGAAGGCTATTGGCCACCGCTCAGTGGCCTACTCTCACATCTTGAGATGCTAAGTACTGGCAACAACTAACAACGTACTTCATTTCTTCTTTCAGTTTACTTCATTGACGATATGATCTTGACTATAATTTTTGTGAATAGCGCAATAATATGTTGTATCAAAAAGTAACATAATTAATGTTATATTTGCACTCATAGGCAATTTCACATGTAGCAGTGATTGCACACACACGGCAAAAGTAATAATCATTGCAATTGAGATATAAAAAATATAGGTGTCTTGGCATTTAAAGTTTTTTTAGTGGGCACATTTGTAGTGTACAAGTACACTTTCTTACTATATGTGTGATTATTAATACAATAATGTTGCATGTTACGAGAAACTCCAACTGCGTCTATCTCTGCGACTCCTAGGCGATAGGGTTTTCACGTCGCCACCCCTAATTCACCAGTAGATCAATAACCTCCTCCTCCTCCTCCCTCGTAAGTATGCAAGCAGGCCCTGGTCTACCACTAGGAGTTGTATTTAATCCGGTCTTGGGGCATTAGGCATGTTTCCGCTTGTACATTGCATCCGCCCTTCATGCGATGGTGGCGATTTCCTCCTCCTCCCTCGAAAGTATGCAAGGAGGCTAGGAGTTGTATTTAATCCAGTCTTGAGGCATTAGGCATGTTTCCGCTTGTCCATTGCATCAACCCTTCATGCGATGGTGGCGATTTTCATTAATGGTTCCACTTGTTTCTTCTCCAACATCGGCGGTACGTGCGTTGTTGGATCCAGCAATGAGATCAAGCATATAGGCAGGTCTTTGTGCGTTGATTCGACCCTTCATGGTGATGGTCGCAGCTTAGGGCCTCCTCCGGCTTGGGTTGTGCCTGCACTGTTGGTTCTAGCAAAGAGATCGGTTGGGCAGATTGTCTTTAAACCGAAAAAGGGTTTCCCCCGCTTTATATATAAAGCAACCATCATCGAACAATCCGCTACAAACTAAACCCACCACAACACAACACACACACACACACACACACACACACACACACACACACACACACACACACAAGATTGGATATAAAGACCTTTAAACATCAACACCACCCCAAAAAAACTCCAAGCAAACAACAGGTGCACAAGAAGAATCACTATGAAGTCGTCGAGGCCCTCACCATGTGTCGGTACTAAAACTGGCAGACCTCGGGTAGGGGGTCCCGAGTTGTGGATCTTGGATCTATGGGTAACAGGAGACGAAGGGGACAATATTTACCCAGGTTCGGGCCCTCTCGAAGAGGTAATACGCTACATCATGCTTTGATTGTATTGATGATGATGTATTGAGTACAAGCTTGATCTACCTTGAGATCGTAAGTTGTCTTCTGACCCTAAGGCCATGTGGTTGCAATTGTGATTGTGGCCTCTACGGATAAACCCCTCAACTTAATTACCTCTGTCGATCTCCCAATCTTCAGAATTGCGTTTAATTCTTTCTGCAAGATCCCATTTGAATTGAATACTTGTTTTCAAGAAATAACTAGTAGAAGAATAATCTCTTGAGAGCTCATGATCGATTTCTCATTATGAGAAAGTCGAGCATAAAAGTTTTAAATTATCATATATCTTGAGAGCTCATGATTGGGGCATTTGAGCATCATGTCCTTAAGCCTCCCCAAAGCTTGAGCAATAATTTCTCCTTCACGAGGCCAAAAATTATATATATAATTTTGATCATGGCGAACCAAGTGCATAGGATAAGATTCTATTGGAATTCCAATTTCATTCGGTTCCAGTCCCATGTCTCAGGATCATCCAATAGCCTATACCATGCCAATGCTTTTACCTCCAAAGATAAAGGGAACATCTTCTTCTTCTTAACATTATTCCTTGATAGACCTACAAGTTTAAACAATCCACAAAGTTCATCCATATAGATTAAGTGCCTATCAGGATGTTTTGTTTCGTCTCCTGCATAGGGATTAACATACCATTTTTCCATAATACTAAAAGGGATTTCATAACTAAAAAATCAGTAGGTTGAGGAGCGGCTCTTACCACTTCCGCTCGAGGTGAAGATACCCCGAACAAGCCCCTCAAAGGATTATCTTCCATAGTAGCAAGTGAAGATAAAATTCAACACGTAATGCAAATGTTTCCTAACCAAAAACGCTTCACTCCATGGCAACGACGCCAGGAAAGTGTCTTGATGACCCACAAGTGTAGGGGATCAGTCGTAGTCCTTTTGATAAGTAAGAGTATCGAACCCAACGAGGAGCATAAGGAATCAATAAGCGATTTTCAGTAAGGTATTCTCTGCAAGTGTTGTAAAGTAGTGGTGACAGATAACTTGATAGCAAGATAATTTGTAACAAGTAAAAATAGTAACAAAGTACAGAAAGGTGGCCTAATCCTTTTATTGCAAAGGACAAACCAGAAGTACTTTTTATAGTGAGCAAAGCATTCTCGATTACACATGGGAATTTTGTCTAGTTAACTAAATCATGTTTCATTGACTCGTGTACACTGCTTTGATTCACCATGATCAAAATTATCTTTGATGAAGATGAGTCCTCCCATGATGAGAGGAGCATTGGTGATGACGATGTCTCAAGGTTAAACCTGGGCAGGAGCACTTTTGCTTTCCAGCTACAAGGCAAGAGATGCACGTCACAGGGGATAATGCCGCGCGTGGCCTTTGATTGATATATGTAGAGCTTGGGGGCATGTGTCTTGAAAAGTTAGGGAAACTCCATCGCGCCCATGTAAACCATCTGCGCGTGTCCATTTGGGTCGGACGGACATAAATCACGGCCCAACAAGCCGGCCCAAACGGACGAGCATCCGCTTTTGTCCGCGCGCGACCAATTCCAAGCCCAAATTTGAGTCTGGTTTGCATCGTCGCAGACCCACGGAGAACGTGCGCAACGTCCGCCCATGTTCTTCCTCTGGCCCATTAGTCGGTGGCACATCCATCCCCATTCCCCTCCCTTTCCCAAGACCCTCCCACTCGCTCGCTCCCGCCTGTTTGAGAGCAAGTGTGGTAGGGTGTCCATATCGAAGTGTTGGAGGGTCATACAACAAGAGTGCAAGAAGTTTTATGCCACCCTTGAGAGCATCGATGGACATCCCATGAGTGGCCTCCACATCAAAGACATGGTATACAATTCCTCCATCTTCATTCGGGTTTCCGTTATTTGATGCTTGCATGTCCTTTGCGCATATCAATATGCATTCGTGTTTTCATTTGTAGGCATTCCAAGCTTTGTAAGCATTCAAGGCCCAACTAGGGAACAAGCTGTTCACCAACATTGTTGGATGATCATAAAAAGAGGATGAGAAATTCAAGGAGCAATATGCCACCCTCAAGAAGAATGGAAGGCCGTAAGCCTTCAAGGACCATGGTGAGGGAGAGAAGAGGCCGCAGGGAAAGACCAACTCCAAGAAGGAGGAGAAGCGTGATGCGGTAGTCTTTGCCTTGCAAGAAACTTTCAAGGTTTGATGACCCAAAAGAAAACAAGAGAGGATAAGCGTTGCCAAGATAAAGAGGAGCAAATGAAGTCCTACATGGAGATACAAAAGAAGAAGCTTGACACGGAGGCCAAAGTGCAAGCAAAGAAGTTCGAGATGGAGGCGAAAATGCAAGCAAAGAAGCTAGAGATGGAGGCGGAGATGCAAGCGAAAAAGCTCGAGATAAAGGTGACCAATGCCAAGACCAAAGCAAAAGAAGTTGTGCTCGCTTATATGATGAAGGAGGTGGAGATCATGACGGTGGACTCGAGCAAGATGTCCCCAAGGAAGAGGTCTTGGTTTGAGAAGATGCAAAAGGAAATGCGCAAGCTTGATGATTGATCTATGGCCAAGAGCGCCATATTTTTTGTATCCCGACTAGTGTGCCAAAATAACCACGACCGAGATGTATGTCATGGTTGAACTATCGTCCTTTTTTTTTGTGCCGGCCACTGGCAAGTGCGCCAGCATGAACTGTATTTTTTTTAGGCTTGCATGTATTGAAGGAAATATGCCCTAGAGGCAATAATAAAGTTTTTATGTTATATTTCCTTATAACATGATAACTTATTATTATTCATGCTAAAATTGTATTAACCGGAAACTTGATACATGTGTGGATACATAGACAAAACACCGTGTCCCTAGTAAGCCTCTACTAGACTAGCTCGTTATCAAAGATGGTTAAGTTTCCTAACCATAAACATGTGTTGTCATTTGATAAACAAGATCACATCATTAGGAGAATGATGTGATGGACAGGATCCATTCTTTAGCTTAATATTATGATTGTTTAGTTTTATTGTTATTGCTTTCTTCATGTCAAATACATATTCCTTTGACTATGAGATTATGCAACTCCCGGCTACCGGAGGAATGCCTTGTGTGCTATCAAACGTCACAACATAACTGGGTGATTATAAAGATGCTCTACATGTATCTCCGAAGGTGTTTGTTGGGTTGGCATAGATCGAGATTAGGATTTGTCACTCCGAGTATCGTAGAGGTATCTCCGGGCCCTCTCGGTAATGCACACCATAAAAAGCCTTGCAAGCAAAGTGACTAATGAGTTAGTTGCAGGATGATGCATTACGGAACGAATAAAGAGACTTGTCGGTAACGAGATTGAACTAGGTATGTGGATTCCGACGATCAAATCTCGAGCAAGTAACATACCGATGCCAAAGGGTATGTTGTCATAACGATTCGACTGATAAAGATCTTTGTAGGATATGTAGGAGCCAATATGAGCATCCAGGTTCCGCTATTGGTTACTGATCGGAGAGGTGTCTCGGTCATGTCAACATAGTTCTCAAACCCTTAGGGTCCGCACGCTTAACGTTCCATGACGATTTTGTATTATATGAGTTATGTGATTTGGTGACCGAATGTTGTTCAGAGTCCCGGATGAGATCACTGACATGACGAGGAGTCTCGAAATGGTCGAGAGGTAAAGATTGATATATAGGACGATAGTATTCAGACACCGAAAGTGTTCCGGAGGGTACCGGGTACATATCGGGTCACTGGAAAGGAGTTTCAGGCAATCCTGGCAAAGATATGAGCTTAATGGGCCGAGGGAGGGACAGACCAGCCCACAAGGGGCTGGTACACCCCTTTCCCTGGCTGCAGGCCCTAGAGGAAGGAAAGGAGGGGGCACCACCTCCTCCTGCCTTTCCCCCTTGGTGGGAGAAAGGAAAAGGGGGGGGCACCTCCTCCTTCCTTCCCCTCATCGCCAAAAGAAGGAAAGGGAGGCGCCGGCCTAGGGTAGGAGCCCAAGTAGGATCCCTCCTACTTGGAGTGCCCCTAGGGCTTCTCCTCCCTCCCTCCCACCTATATATACATTGGGGGGCACACATAGCCAAGACAATTGCCTAGCCATGTGCGGCGCCCCCCTTCATAGTTTACACCTCAGTCATATTCTCGCGGTGCATAGGGGAAGCCCTGCGCGGATCACTTGTCCATCACCATCACCATGCCATCATGCTGACGGAACTCATCTACTTCCTCGACACTTTGCTGGATCAAGAGTTCGAGGGACGTCATCGAGCTGAACGTGTGAGGAACTCGAAGGTGCCATACGTTCGGTATTTGATTGGTCGGAACGAGAAGAAGTTCGACTACATCAACCGCGTTGTCAAACGCTTCCGCTTTCGGTCTACGAGGGTAAGACACACACTCCCCCTCTCGTTGCTATGCATCTCCTAGATAGATCTTGCGTGAATGTAGGAATTTTTTTGAAATTGCATGCTATGTTCCGCAACATGTATTCCGACCGTTGGCATGGCCGCAACATGAATTGGAGCCGCTGGTCTATTTTAGATTACTGTTGCTATGGAAGTGGACGAAAAATGGACGCAGATGGACAAAGAGCCAACAGCCAACTCAAATGGATGAAAAGCAGACAAGCCGCGCGTCTGTCTGTCGGCGAGGTGAAGTTGCCCTTGGTGAACCAAAGCCAAAGGAAGAGCGCGAGCATGCCAGACAGCCAAAGTATAGCATTTCTCCAGAACAGCAACATATCTGCGCCTAGTCCCACACACTGAAGGAAGCTTATAAGAGCATCTCCAGCCGTTGGAGGCCTTCAAGACAATCGTCGGGCCAAAAATAGCATGTCTTGGGGGGCAAAATGTTTTCGCCGGATGAAACGCGAGTATGTTTTCCTAGCCGTTGGTGCCACCAGGACAATCATCAGGCAAAAAGTGATTGGGTGGGCCAAGAAAAAAGACGCATGGGGGAATATGATTGGTTGTTGCTTTCGCCGGCGCCCCTGAGGGAGTTCCGGACTAGGGGGTGTCCGGATAGCTGAACTATCATCATCGGACGGACTCCAAGACTATGAAGATACAAGATTGAAGACTTCTTCCCGTGTCCGGATGGGACTTTCCTTGGCGTGGAAGGCAAGCTTGGCGATACGGATATGTAGATCTCCTACCAATGTAACCGACTCTGTGTAACCCTAGCCCTCTCCGGAGTCTATATAAACCGGATGGCTTTAGTCCATAGGACGAACAACAATCATACCATAGGCTAGCTTCTAGGGTTTAGCCTCCTTGATCTCGTGGTAGATCTACTCTTGTAACCCACATCATCAATACTAATCAAGCAGGACGTAGGGTTTTACCTCCATCAAGAGGGCCCGAACCTGGGTAAAAACATCGTGTCCCTCGTCTCCTGTTACCATCCGCCTAGACGCACAGTTCGGGACCCCCTACCCGAGATCCGCCGGTTTTGACACCGACATTGGTGCTTTCATTGATAGTTCCTCTATGTCGTCACCGATAGGCTCGATGGCTTCTTTGATCATCAACGACGATGCAGTCCAGGGTGAGACCTTCCTCCCCGGACAGATCTTCGTATTCGGTGGCTTCGCACTGCGGGCCAATTCGCTTGGCCAGCTGGAGCAGATCGAAGGCTACGCCCCTGGCCGTCAGGTCAGATTTGGAAGTTTGAACTTCACGGCCGACATCCGCGGGGACTTGATCCTCGACGGATTCGAGCCACAGCCGAGCGTGTCGTACTGTCACGATGGGCATGATTTAGCTCTGCAGCCGGACAGTACCCTGGAGGCCACACTCAAGCCCGCTCCGATCTTCGACTCGGAGCCGGCTGCACAGACCAAGGATGGATGGCTAGACACCACCTCGGGGGCTGCAACCTCTACGGCGATAGAGCCGAGCACCGATCTTGTCCCCCATGAAGCTCGTGACTCCGAGGCGTCAGACTCCTTGCCGGACTCCGGACCTCCCGCGCCCCCTCCAGTCGAATCCGATTGGGCGCCGATCATGGAGTTCACCGCGACGGACATCTTCCAACACTCACCTTTTGGCGACATCTTGAGTTCGCTAAAGTACCTCTCGTTATCAGGAGAGGCCTGGCCGGACTGCGGCCAGGACGGTTGGGATGCGGACGACGAAGAAATTCAGAGCCCACCCACCACCCACTTGGTAGCCACTGTTGATGATCTAACCGACATGCTAGATTACGACTCTGAGGACATCGACGGTATGGACGACGATGCTTGAGACGACCAAGAACCAGCGCCCACCGGGCACTGGAAAGCCACCTCTTCATATGAAATATACATGGTGGATATCCCAAAGGATGGGAACGGCGAAGGAATAGCGGAGGATGACCCCTCCAAGAAACAGCCCAAGCGCCGGCGTCAGCGGCTCCGCTCTAAATCCCGCCACAGCAAGAATGAAGATTCCGGCACCGGAGACAATAATACACCGGATAGCGCCGAAGACAACCCACTCCAGCAGGATCCAGCACAGGAGGAGGGGGACGCCAGCCCTCATGAGAGAGCGGCCGAAGAAGAGGTAGAGGACTATATGCCTCCCTCCGGAGACGAGGCAAGCCTCGACGACGACGAATTCGTCGTGCCTGAGGATCCCGTCGAACAGGAGTGTTTCAAACGCAGGCTTATGGCCACGGCAAACAGCCTCAAGAAAAAGCAGCAGCAACTTAGAGCTGATCAAGATCTGCTAGCCGACAGATGGACCGAAGTCCTCGCGGCCGAAGAGCATGAACTCGAACGCCCCTCCAAAAGCTACCCCAAACGTAAGCTGCTCCCCCGATTAGAGGTGGAGGCATATGATCCCGCTTCACCAGGAGACAATACGGCTGATCGACCACCCCGTGGTCGCGACAGAGAGGCCTCAAGGCCCTTCACTAGACCCGTACCCCGGCATTGCTCGAAAAGCACAAGGCCACAGGGGAACACTCCGGACCTATGCGACATATTGGAGGATAAGGCAAGACAATCAAGATCGATCTATGGATCACGTGGGCGCCCCACGATACGTGACGATCACCGTCATCGCGGACACAGTAAGTCCGTCCGGGCCGAACACAACAGACAAAGCTCCTTTGAGCTCCGCCGCGATATTGCCCAGTACAGAGGCGCCGCACACCCACTGTGCTTCACAGATGAGGTAATGGATCATCAAATCCCAGAAGGGTTTAAACCCGTCAATATCGAATATTATGATGGCACAACAGACCCCGCGGTCTGGATCGAGGACTATCTCCTCCACATCCACATGGCCCGCGGAGACGATCTCCACGCCATCAAATATCTCCCACTCAAACTTAAAGGACCAGCCCGGCACCGGCTTAACAGCTTGCCAGCAGAGTCAATCGGGAGTTGGGAGGACCTGGAAGCCGCATTCCTCGATAACTTCCAAGGCACGTACGTGCGACCACCATATGCAGATGACCTAAGCCACATAATTCAGCAGCCAGACGAATCGGCCAGACAATTCTAGACACGGTTCTTAACCAAGAAAAACCAAATCATCGACTGTCCGGATGCCGAGGCCCTCGCGGCCTTCAAGCATAACATCCGTGACGAGTGGCTTGCCTGGCACCTGGGACAGGAAAAGCCGAAATCCATGGCATCCGTTACATCACTCATGACCCGCTTCTATGCGGGTGAGGACAGCTGGCTAGCACGCAGCAACAACCTCAACAAAAATTCTGGCAGTCCGGATATCAGGACCGTAGTGGCAGGTCGCGTCGCTACAAAAACAAACGCCGCATTAACGGCGATAACAGTGAGGATACGGCAGTCAATGTCGGATTCAGAGGCTCTAAACCCGGTCAACAGAAAAAGCCATTCAAAAGAACAACTCAGGGTCCGTCCAATTTGGACCGAATTCTCGACCGCTTGTGCCAGATACATGGCACCCCTGAAAAGCCAGCTAACCACACCAATAGGGACTGTTGGGTGTTCAAGCAGGCAGGCAAGTTAATTGCCGAAAACAGCGACAAGGGGCTACATAGCGACGACGAAGAAGAGACCCGACCGCCGAACAATAGAGGACAGAAGGGTTTCCCCCCACAGGTGCGGACGGTGAATATGATATATGCCACGCACATACCCAAAAGGGAGCGGAAGCGTGCACTCAGGGATGTATACGCGATGGAGCCAGTTGCCCCGAAGTTCAATCCATGATCTTTTTGCCCGATCACCTTTGACCGAAGGGACCACCCCACCAGCATTCGCCATGGTGGGTTCGCCGCATTGGTTCTAGACCCAATCGTCGATGGATTTCATCTCACCAGAGTCCTGATGGACGGCGGTAGCATCCTAAACCTGCTTTATCAGGACACGGTGCGCTAAATGGGCATAGACCCCTCAAGGATTAAACCTACCAAGACGACCTTTAAAGGCGTCATACCAGGTGTAGAAGCCAATTGTACAGGCTCAGTTACACTGGAAGTGGTCTTCGGATCCCCGGATAACTTCCGAAGTGAGGAGTTAATCTTCGACATAGTCCCGTTCCGCAGCGGCTATCATGCCTTGCTCGGACGTACCGCGTTCGCAAAGTTCAACGCGGCGCCGCACTACACATACCTCAAGCTCAAGATGCCAGGCCCTAGAGGAGTCATCACGGTCAACGGAAACACTGAACGCTCCCTCCGAACGGAGGAACATACAGCGGCTCTCGCGGCAGAAGTACAAAGCAGCCTTTTAAAGCAATTCTCGAGTCCGGCTGCTAAGCGGCCGGACACAGCTAAGCGTGCCCGGTGTAACCTACAACACGACCACCTGGCGCGTTCCGAGCATGCGTAGCAGTGCGGCCCCAACCCCAGCCCCTGTAAAACATTAAGACAGACCCTTCGCGTACTCCATTACGCTCTGAAGATACCATGGGCATGGGGCAAGGGGCTCGACCACGATAGCCCAAACTGCGGCTCAACCGCACCAGGGGCTCTTAAGTGTGTCGTTTCTTTTTCTTTTTCTTTTATTTTTTGCCCACAGGACTCCGTTCGTCAGAGGCCCTGTCCGGCAGTAGACATGCCGAACCCACGATACAACAGCCAGGGAAGGAGAAAGGCTACAACGAAAATCCAGGTGGTCTCCATTATGAGCATTAAATCTGTTTTTATGCATTATTCCGTAGCCTACCCCTGGAGGGGGACATGTTAAACAGTCCCATCCCTTGCTCACCGCACCACTTGTATCGTCCTGCACTTACAGCAGTTTTTATTTGAATAAAGCAATGCAGCACATTTTTGCTTCTAATTGCATTTCTTTCTTACACATATGTTCATCTATGACATGTTGCATCCGTACGTTTTGGTACGGCTAAATACACCAGGGGCTTATGTTTCCCGCATTATGGTGTGATAAGTCCGAACACTTTCACAAGTGCGGCACCCCGAACTTATAGCATTATATGCATCGGCTCCGAATCATGTTCTTGGGTCAATAGTTGGGTTTGCCCGGCTCCCATGTTTTGGTACCTTATGTTCCGTTTTATCGGCTAAGGTAGCACTGGGAGAACCACTGCGATTGCGCCCCAGTTGAGCTGGGTTAACGCCTCAGTGGAGAAAGCTAAAACTGACCGTCATGATGAGGCGAGAGCTGGTCGCTGTTCGAGAGGTTCTTTGCGAGTCCCTAAAGACTTATGCCGCTTCGA
This sequence comes from Triticum aestivum, assembly GCF_018294505.1. Lineage (NCBI taxonomy): Eukaryota > Viridiplantae > Streptophyta > Magnoliopsida > Poales > Poaceae > Triticum > Triticum aestivum. The sequence continues at coordinate 509,551,989 of NC_057795.1, forward strand.
GCGAGGAGCCGGATTCTGTCCGGTCAAGGCGTGGATAGCGCCCCAAATTCGGCCTTCCGAAAACTAGGGGCTTCGCCGAAATTTAAAATTATAGAATTCTATGGCTAAGTGAGAGTGTTCAAGCATTATAAGTCTGGTTGCCTTGTTCGTTGTGTCGAGCGCCTCCCTAGATGGACCCAAAAATGGGAACAAGAGCGCTCGAGTTTATCCCGAACACCCCAGCACTCGTGGCATGGGGGCTGAAGCCGACGACTTGCCATCTCTCAGATTTGATAAACAGCCGCACAGAAGGTAATATTTTAAATTAACAAGCGTTGCTTAGCGCATATGAACCAAGTTTTCAGCGCACAGGATAACAAAATGCGAGTCTACTCAAATATTACATCTTTGGAGCACTCACCCGCAATAATGCGGGCGCCCTTCAGCACACTCCTATAATACATCTCGGGCGTGCGATGCTCCTTGCCCTCTGCTGGGGGGTCCGTCACAAGCTTCTGGGCATCCATCTTGCCCCAGTGCACCTTTGCGCGGGCAAGGGCCCGACGCGCACCCTCGATACAGGCGGAGTGCTTGATAACTTCAACCCACGAGCACGCGTCCACCAGCCACCGCACCAGGCCGAAGTAGCTCCCAGGCATAGCCTCCTTAGGCCACAGCCAAACTATGAGGCCCTTCATGGCCTGTTCGGCCGCCTTGTGGAGCTCAACCAGCTGCTTCAGCTAGTCGCTAAGGGGCACCAGATGTCCGACCTCAGCACACTGAGACCAGAAGACCTTCTCCGTTGAGCTCCCCTCCTCGGCTCGGTAGAATGCGGCAGCATCGGACACGCTGCGGGGAAGATCTGCGAACACCCCTGGAGAGCTCCGAATTCGGGTAAGCAACAGGTAATTAACACTCACATGCTTACTTTGCATGAAAAATGCCTTACCCGCTGCTATTTTCTTCACCGCCTCTATCTCCTGGAGGGCCATGTAGGCTTCGGCCTTAGCGGCTTTGGCACTCTCAAGAGCCGTTGCAAGCTCAGACTCTCGAGTCTTCGAGTCACGCTCCAGGCTCTCATGTTTCTTCACGAGATCCTGGAGCTCTTGTTGTACCTCCGCCACCCGCGCCTCCTGTTTCTCTCGCTCGGTGCGCTCCGCAGCCGCATTGCGTTTGGTCGCGGCCACCGCCTCCTTCAGGGTCGCCACCTCGTTAGTGGCCCCTGCAATACCCCAGTTATCCTTGTCATTTTTCTTGCAACCAAATCCTTTTCTGTAAGGTACAATTTTCATAAGGTATTACTCACCTTCTTTTTCCTCGAGTTGCTTCTTGGCATGGCCGAGCTCGTTCTCGGACCGCTCGAGGTTTTCCTTCAAAGTTTCGACCTCCGCAGTCAGTGCGGCAGAGGTCAGCAGCACAGCCTGCAATCCCATATTGACATATTTTCATGACTCCTGCGTTTATCTTTCTAAAGATCCTCAGTCTGGCTTTTCTTTCCGAACACCGAACCGAGCATCAGGGGCTACTGTCTATGTGATACCATTTTACATATATTGAAATTCTTACCTCAAAGCCTGTTAGAAGGCTGCTGCAGGCTTCGGTCAGCCCGCTCTTGGCGAGCTGAACCTTCTGAATCACCGCACTCATAACAGTGTGGTGTTCCTCTTCGATGGAGGCACCGTTGAGCGCCTCCAGCAAATTATCCGGCACCTCCGGTTGGACGGAGGCAGCCGGCGTCACGGTCTTGCCCTTCTTCCGAAGGGGTCACCCGCCGGACTCCGGAGCCACTATGGGTTCCGGGGCTGAGTCCGGTGCAAAGTCCGGGAGGTTGTCTTGCGACGCCTCCGGGGCCCTCTCCTCCTGGTGGGTCCCTTCCTGGGATCCCACCTCGGCATCGTCCGCATCACGGGGGGTGGAGGCAGTCGGAAGAGAATCCATATCCGATGCCCTTAAGGACCCGCTCGACAAAGTGGGGAGATCATCCTTAGGCGGACTGCAGGGTTGTATGCGGCATTAGAAAGACATAATGTGATGGAAAACGAAAACCTTGAAGTTATTCGGGAGTTCGAATACTTACAATCTCGCCAGGGGCTTGGCCCTTGGAGGCCAGTCCTCGTCGTCGTCACTGGCGTTGGCGGAACAGTCCGGGGGAAGAGTTTTTCCCCTCTTGGACCCTTCGGCCTCCCTTGTTGGGGAGGCCTTCCTTTTCTTCCCCCCCCCCCCCCGCTGGGGGAGAGGCTTTCTTCTTCTCCTCCCCGCCTTGGTGGGAGGAGTCGGCCTCGGATTCATCGTCCGATAGCACCTGAAAACGGGAACTCTTTCGAGTCCCCGTGGCCTTCTTCTCCGGCACCACGTGGGGTGCCGGAGCCAGCAGCCCCATTAGGCGGGCGTCAGCTGGGTCCTCTGGCAATGGGGCCGAATAGATAGCCTGTGCGGCCTTCTTCAGCCAGCCCTGTCAAAGGAAAGGGAGTTTAGATCCCGCATAGAGTCAAACTATGAATAACAAGCGTCTCGTAAAGGACAATATCACTTACCTCGTCAGCTGGACGCTGCGAGCTGAATCCGCGATCTTCGGTAGCGAATGCGGGAGCCTCGGCGCCCTTGAACAACACCTTCCAGACCTCTTCGTACGTAGTGTCGAAGAGCCCATTCAAAGTCTGGTGCTGCGCCGGATCGAACTCCCACATATTGAAGCCCCGTCGTTGGCACGGGAGAATCTGGCGGATGAGCATGACCTGGACTACGTTGACAAGCTTGAGCTTCTTGTCCACCAGCTTTTGGACGCAGGCTTGGAGTCCGGTCAGCTCCTCCGAATCTCCCCAAATCCGGCCGCTCTCTTTCCAGGAGGTGAGCCGTGTGGGGATGCCGGATCTGAATTCGGGGGCTGCTGCCCATTCGGGATCATGCAGCTCGGTGATATAGAACCACCCCGATTGCCACCCCTTGATGGTTTCCACAAAGGTGCCCTCCAGCCACGTAATGTGGGACATCCTGCCCACCATGGCGCCTCCGCACTCCGCTTGACTGCCCTTCACAACCTTCGGCTTGACACTGAAGGTCTTGAGCCACAAGCCGAAGTGGGGCTGGATGCAGAGGAAGGCCTCGCACACGACGATAAACGTCGAGATGTTGAGAATAAAATTTGGGGCCAGATCATGGAAATCTAGGCCGTAGTAGAACATGAGCCCCCGGACAAAGGGATGAAGTGGGAAGCCCAGTCCGCGGAGGAAATGGGGAAGGAATACTACCCTCTCATGGGGCCTGGGGGTGGGGATGAGCTCTCCCTCTTCGGGGAGTCGATGTGCGATGTTGCTGGACAAGTATCCGGCGCTGCGCAGCTTCTGGATATGCCCCTCCGTGACGGAGGAGGCCATCCACTTGCCTCCCACTCCGGACATATTTGGAGAAGGTTGAGGTGAGATGTGCGGGCTTGGGCGCTAGAGCTCGAGTTCACAGAGATGGATAAGCCAAGGAGGAAGAAGGCGCAGGTAAAAAGGTTGGATCTTTATCCCCTTATATGGGCGGACAGAAACACGCGTCCCCACCGGCCTGGTAAAACTCGCTTATCCCCCAAGCGTCGCGATTGATGGCGCGGTTGGGTTGCCCACGTCCGTATTGATGGGAATCCCGGAATAAGGGGAACACGATCTCTGCTTCGACAAGACGTGCCAAGGAAACTGCCTCGCTAAACGCGCTGAGATGGAACAATAAAAACAATTTGAAGGCTTGGTAGTGGTGTGACGTTACGCCACAAAATACGTCAGCAGATTGAACTTGTGTAATATTATTCTCTCTACGGTTGTATGTGGAATTTATTTTGCAGAGCCGGACACTATCCTGGTTTTCACAATCTTCTGTAAATTATTCGGAGGAGGAACCCACCTTGCAATGCCGAAGACAATATGCGCGCCGGACTCGTCGTCATTGAAGCCTGGTTTAGGGGCTACTGAGGGAGTTCCGGACTAGGGGGTGTCCGGATAGCCGAACTATCATCATCGGCCGGACTCCAAGACTATGAAGATACAAGATTGAAGACTTCTTCCCATCCGGATGGGACTTTCCTTGGCGTGGAAGGCAAGCTTGGCGATACAGATATGTAGATCTCCTACCAATGTAACCGACTCTGTGTAACCCTAGCCCTCTCCGGTGTCTATATAAACTAGATGGCTTTAGTCCATAGGACGAACAACAATCATACCATAGGCTAGCTTCTAGGGTTTAGCCTCCTTGATCTCGTGGTAGATCTACTCTTGTAACCCACATCATCAATATTAATCAAGCAGGACGTAGGGTTTTACCTCCATCAAGAGGGCCCGAACCTGGGTAAAAACATCGTGTCCCTCGTCTCCTGTTACCATCCGCCTAGACGCACAGTTCGGGACCCCCTACCCGAGATTCGCCGGTTTTGACACCGACAGCCCCCAACAGCCCCCAACGCGTCGGGTTTCGCCTGGGTTTACCGGCGCTATTTTGAGGTTTTGGGGGTGCTTGGGGGGCATGACCGGGCCGTTTTTTTTGCCTTTTTTACATTGCCGGCACACAAAATTGGCCCTGGGAAGGCTCTTGGGGGTGCGACTGGAGATGTTGTGACCTACTGGTCGGGATCAAGCCATGCATGCATCGATGGGTGGTCAGGACCATCGATCTCCACAAGTCCAGATGGAAACTGGGGCTCCGCAGTACACGTACACACTACTCACTAATCATATATTCATATGTAGGCAGGGGCATGCCCGAAGAAATCACATATTTGACCTGAGGCCCAAATCAAATCACAAAATGACCTGCTTCCGAAAATTTTTTGCTCTGCTGACCCTTTGGTGTGGCGCCCGACATCTGGGCGCCGCACACTATTATGCAGCGCCTCTGTCTTAGGTGTCGCACCTCCTGTCAGCGTGGCAGCCCTGGTCCAGTTGCGGCCCCACAGACAGCACTGCAGCGCCTAAGGCTTAGGCGCCACACCTGTAATGTGCAGCGCCTAGCTCTTGGGCGCTGCACAGTCTGTGTTCCACTTGGGCTGGCCCCACCCTCTCTCCCCTCCCACCCCCACCCCACACACCCCCACCCCACCCAAACCCTTAGACTTGTGCCCCTCCTCTCTTCCCCTCTCCCCCCTCTCAAATCCTTCTAAAATCTTGCAAATCCGGAGTATTTGACCGTGGATTTCGAAGCCAACCCATCCCTTAAGGTAATCTCCTCCGATCCCCTCGTTTTCATCCATAGGAATTGTCACATTTGCTCAAATCTTGCTAGTTTGGGGAAACCCTAGTTTTTGCTTGGATTTGGAAATTTGTGTTGAATGATGTTATGTTTCTTTGCTAATTTGGTATGGTTAGGCTTTCATAGTATGCTAGGGTTAGGGTTATGTATGTTTAATGTTGGTGTTAGGGATATGTTGGTCTTAGGGTTGTGGTTATTGTTAAGTGGGGGTTAGGGTTAACCAATAATTCTCGGTTTTGTAGGCATGGCTTCATCCGGTTCCATGACGAGGCCACCGTGTGCTAACCAAAAAGACATGCCGAACAAGTGGGAGGACGCATCTTTGGACAAGGTGAAGGAGAAAGATGTCAACATCCCGCCATGTTGGTGTGGAGATGTTTGCAAGGTGAAGGTGTCCACCGACAGAAGGAAAGCATGGACGGAAGGGCGGAGATAGTCGTTGGGCGTTGGGTGTGTACCGGCGTCTGGGCTGCCTAGGCTTGAACACATATGCGGACCGAGCTTGAGCGTCCGCCAAAGTCATGTCATCATCAAGCTCATGGCCCTATCACACAATCAAGCAATATGGTGAAGGCCGGTGTCGTAATCAAGTGAGAATCACATCTAAAGGATTAGTCATACCTCTTGGGTGATCGCACCCTCATCATCCATATAAGCATATGAGGAACTCACATCGTCCCCCTGATGGTGAGATGAGGGGTCTGATGGTGTACCAGACCTAGAGGCAGATGGTTCATCATATTCAGGATCACGGCAACCGAGAAGATTCGATAACCGCCTTAACTTCTTGGCCTGACGCGGTAACATGAACAAGTGTGTAAGATATCAAACTTCGCAACATAGACTGGCTCTCATAGTGAATGCGATATGTACCTTGAGGAATGCTTGTAGTGAACCATCATCATTGCCGTTTCCAACCGGTGTCTTCTCTAGAATAGACTAGCTCTCATCAGCTGCTTTCTTGATCTCGGTGCACTGCGGATGAGAAAGAATGAATGCGTTAGCCATTCAAACATGTGTAATACGATGGGAAAGTAAAGAAGGGAACACTTTACCACATAGTTAATCACCGGAACAGCAGGGACTCCTTGCCCTTGCCTGACATCTCTATTGTACTTCCCCTTTGCTAGATCCTCAAAGTTTACAGGTTCTTCAAGAATATCCTCATTATATGCCGGCAGGCATATCTCAACTCGAGTAGTTCCAATAAATCATCGTACGTAGTTATCAAAAGCAAGTGGTTTGTGCTCACGAAGCGGGGCGCGTGTAGTGCTACGAGCTTGCTCCACACAAAGCTGGAAGCGGGTAACATACGCAGAATGATGCTTGTCCCAGTCCTTTATCTTCCGCCGCCTTCTCCTGTCCAACCTGTGTGGTATAAAACCAAACATTAGCACAATCAAAAGGAGTCCCGATGCTTAGATAATATGCAGACATGCTCTCTTACCTATGAAGTTCTTTGTCCGTGTCCACCCAATCCGGGGGGTGAGGCTGGAACAGACCAAACTGACGATACACGCGATGCGGCAAATGAAACTCAACCGCCCAGTTGCATATCAGTGGGCACCACATAAGCCAGAGATCCTTATCCCGCAAGCACATCGGGTTGAGGCGGAACTCCGCGGTGTACCCCAAGCTCTCACCCGCGCCATATGGCTGCCATACCACCTATGAAACAGGGCAACAATGCAAATTTGATGACTATTTTTCAAGCAAGCATGAGAAAGGACTGAAGTAATGACCTCCTTACCTGCTCAGGCATAATCGTGTCCAACTCGGCAATGTACTTTTGGTACATGAGATTGACATTGTTCGTCATCTCGGAAACGATATCCCACTTGTAAGCCCACATGGGGCGCCGGAATTCGTCATGTTCATCTGCATACCAAGGATCAAACATGACGCTCTTTGGGCATCCAACAGGCAGACGCTCCCAGCTCCATACAGAAAGTAGAAGCAGATTACCACCAATGCCTGCACTATCTGTGATCCTGCAACACGCATCGTGTCACGCCCAATATGCGACCCTATCCAAAAGGAACTCGAAGGTCCCACCAAGAATAGACCCGCATATTGAAACGCTTTTGCAAGGTGGATATCATTACATCAACATTACATAATAGATGGGGATACATACAAGAGGCATAGAATGCCACACGAATACAACATCACAATACATAAGAGCATCATCCGACTACGGATGGAACATAAACAGAAACTCAAACGACATCCACCCTGCTAGCCCAGGCTGCCGACCTAGAACCTATCCCCTGATCGAAGAAGAAGCAGAAGAAGAACTCAACGCAAGCAAGCATCGCTCTCGCGTCATGATCATCGCATAACCTGTACCTGCAACTGTTGTTGTAGTAATCTGTGAGCCACAAGGACTCAGCAATCCCATTACCATGGGTATCAAGACTAGCAAAGCTTAATAGGAAAGGAAGGGGTAAAGTGGTGAGGCTGCAGCAGCGACTAAGCATATATGGTGGCTAACATACGCAAGTAAGAGCGAGAAGAGAGCAAAAGGAACGATCGTGAAACTAGCAATGATCAAGAAGTGATCCTGAACTCCTACTTACGTCAAACATAACACAGAAACCGTGTTCACTTCCCGGACTTCGCCGAAAAGAGACCATCACGGCTACACACACGGTTGATGCGTTTTAATTCGGATCTGGTGTCAAGTTATCTACAATCGGACACTAACAAATTCCCATCTGCCAATAACCGCAGGCACGACTTTCGAAAGATTATACCCTGCAGGGGTGTCCCAACTTAGCCCATGACAAGCTCTCGCGATCAACGAAGGAATAGACCTTCTCCCAGGAAGACCCGATCAGACTCAGAATCCCGGTTTACAAGACATTTCGACAATGGTAAAACAAGACCAGCAAGACCGCCCGATGCGCCGACAATCCCGATAGGAGCTGCACATATCTCGTTCTCAGGGCAACACCGGATAAGCTAAGCGTACAGGTACCGACGTAACCCAAGTTGCCAAGGGATGGTCCCGCACGGTGCTCTAGTTTGGACCAACACTTAGACAAGCATTGGCCCGGGGGGGCTGTAATAAAGATGACCCTCGAGAGCGCGACTCCCAAGGGAAAAAGGGCTAGGTGAGGCAAATGTAAAACCAAGGTTGGGCCTTGCTGGAGGAGTTTTATTCAAAGCGAACTGTCAAGGGGGTCCCATAAATCACCCGACCGCGTAAGGAACGCAAAATCCGGGAACATAACACCGGTATGACGGAAACTAGGGCGGCAAGAGTGGAACAAAACACCAGGCAAAAGGCCGAGCCTTCCACCCTTTACCAAATATATAGATGCATTAATAATATAAGAGATATTGTGATATCCCAACAAAAATCTTGTCCACCATGGAGCAATCTTCAACTTCACCTGCAACTAGCAACGCTATAAGAGGGGCTGAGCAAAAGCGATAACATAGCCAAACAACGGTTTGCATAGGAAAGGTGTCAAAGGTTAGAGGTTCATGGCAATATGGGAGGCTTGATGAGCAAAAGATAGGTAACGCAGCATAGCGATAGAACGAAGCAACTAGCATAGCAATGATAGTAGTGAGATCCAGGGTAGCGGTCATCTTGCCTGAAATCCCGCAAGGAAGAAGAACGAGTCCATGAAGAAGACGAACGGATGAAGCCGAACCAAGCGTAGACGAACGAATCCTCACGATCGCAACGAAACAGGAACTATCGAAAAGAAGCACACAACATAGTAAACACACCACACATGAACAAGGCATGATGCACAACAAGCATGATGCATGACAAGGCTACATGAAGCTACTCATGGCAAGAGATGATGCAAACAAGAACAACACATCAAGGCAAGTTTAAATGAGGCCGGGAACAACATATAACAATTCCGGTAAGTCCTCATATGCAAATTTCGAAGTTGGTCCAGATCTGAATAAACCTTATGTTCAAGTTGTTAAATAGCAAGTTAATATGCACAAAGATGATCTACACGAAATTCTAGTCAAGTTACATATAAAGTTCATTTAGTTCGGAGCTACGGCCTAGAAGATATGAGCAAAACAAGTCAAACATGGCATTGATGCAAAATGCATACAAACATCAAGCAAACACCTCAAAACAAGGATGCAACATGATAATATGAAGCTACATGCAATTCTAAGCAAGTTTCATATAGAGCGCGCTCAAAACGGAGCAACGGTTCAAACACATACACTCCATACAAGTTTAAAGGACAAGCTGTCCAAAACAGCAACTAGGCATATTGCAAGCATCAAAACAATAAGGTACAGCATCTCAATATGAAAACAAAAGACATGGGCATGATGTACAGGTAAAGCATTACAAAACATGAACACTGAGCTATCTCCAGAAATCACTAGAACATGCTCAAACACACATGGTAAGATTGCAAGTTATAACAATTTCAGAGTTTGCAGAAAATAGCATCACGATGCAATGTTTAGAGCTATCAAACAACATGTTACAGGAACTTAACATGGCAAACAAAGGCATGGCATGAATCTACTAATTGCATAGATCAAAAGTCCCTTACTGACCATAAGCCAAAAAGGATCAGAAAATATGATGGCACCCACGTAAACATAGCAAGTTATATTACAGATTCAAACATGGCAGGAACATAATTATGAAGGCATGTAGATGAGCTTGTGCAACTCACTACAGAGCAAAACATGGCATGACAAGGCAACCAACAGTAATAAGGCATGTTTGTGAAGTTAAGCATGTCAATAGCAAGTTCATAGGGGGCATGGAACACTAGCAACAATCATGATAACAACTGAACTTAATGTTAACAGGCTGACAGCAACATTATGAAGCAACTTTGGAGCAAGATATGAACAATCTACAGCAAGCTATAAATGCAACTAGGGGCATGGATGGATAGAGGGTGACATGTAGATCAAAACATGTTTATAGAACATCTCCAGATTATGCATAGAATGATTTGTAGGAGCAGGTTTACATCGCATCACGAAATAACAGATTCAGCCTAGCAAAACAGCAACAGCATGTACCCTACTTAACAAGCTCGATACACTCACCACAAGTCATTGCATGATAATATAAGCATAGCATCATCAAGAAGGCATGTTTGTGAAATAAACCAAGTCAAGAACAAGTCCATAGCATGCAAGGATCAACTATAGCAACCTTGGCAAAATTGAATAACATGTAAACAATCTGCCAGGAAACATTTTGAAGCAAAAATAGAGCACGAAAATGACATGCTAGACTACTCCATAATTGCAACAAGAGGCATGAATGGATAGACAATAACCAATTGTCCAAAACATCCTTACTGAAGTATCTCAAAATATGCATGGATCTCTCTGTAGCATCAAGTTTACATGGCATCAAAATTACAGCAGAACAGGGACTAAAATCAGTAACATCACGATGCCTAGTTTGCATGCTTGTGCTAGTCACCACATTGATCACAAAAAATACATGGCATACACCTTTGTAAAGAAGACATGGCATAGATCAAAACACATGAAGACATCAACCTCATAGGATGCACACATCAATCATGGAAAAATGACAAAAGAGCTCGTTCTGATAACAGACAGCAGAAAACATTATGAAGCACTCTTACAACGATGATTCAGGCATCTAGGTGACCTCAAATGAATATGATGCAATGGAATGAAATGATGCACTCGTTGAGGCGAACAATATGACATATTACACGCACGAAACGGAGCTACGGATGCAGAGTTACGGCATGATGAACATGGCGTGAAAATTACACAGATAGTCGGGACTTGGGCAAAATTCGGGGAGGGGAAAGTCAACCTTGCACGGAGATCGAGGCACGAGCTTCGAGGTTCGCCGGTCTTCTCGCCGGGGTTGGACGGGGAAGGTGCCGGGGAGGCGGATCCGGGCCGGATCTCGCCGGATCCAGCCGGATCCTGGCGAGGGGTGGCGCGGGGACGCGGGGGAGGCGAGGCGAGCCGGCGCCGGAGTGAAGCGGCGGGGCGGCGCCGGCGTGCTCCGGTGAGGCGGGGAGCTCGCCGCGGCAGATCGAGGCGGCTGCGCGGGGCGTGGAGGAGATGGAGGGGCGCTCGGCTCGGGCGGGGAGGCATCCGGGCGGCAGCGGAGGCGAGCGCCGGCCGGGCGGCGGCGGGCGCTGGGCGAGCGCGGGCCCGGGAGGCGCGGGGCGCGGGCCGGCGGCGGCGGCCGACCGGGCCAGGAGGGCCTCCCGCGGGCTGCGGCGGAGGGAGGAGAGAGAGGGCGGGCGCGGGCTGACGTGGCGGCGGGGGATTGGGCGCGGCGGCGGGGAAGGTGACGTGGCGGCCTGCGATTGGCTCGAGCGACGTGGTTGAGGGCGGCGGACATGTCCGGTGGCGCACGGACATGTCCGGCGGGCGAGAGAGAGGCTAGGCTAGGGTTTGGACTGCGCGAAAATTCGGGGAGGGGCACATATTTATAGGTAGAGGGAGCTAGGAGAGTCCAAATGAGGAGCGGTTTTCGCCCACACGATCGTGATCGAACGACCGAGAGCATGGAGGGGAGTTAGATGGGTTTTGGGACACTTTAGAAGGGGTGTTGGGCTGCAAAGAGAGAGGGGCTTTACGGTTACCCAGTTAACCGTTGGAGTATCAAACGACCTCCAAATGGCACGAAACTTGACAGGCGGTCTACCGGTGCTATACCAAGGCCGCTTGGCAAGACTCGGTCCATTCCGAGAAAGTTTAACACCCACTCACAATGAGAGACAAAAGGGGAGCGCCGGAGGGCATAGGAGTGCCGGATTGCAAAACGGACAACGGGGAAAGGCTCGGATGCATGAGACGAACACGTATGCAATGCAATGCACATGATGACATGATGAAATGCAACACGCAAGCAAATGACAAGGCAACAACGGCGAATAACTGGCAGACACCTGACGCGTCGGATCCGGGGCGTTACACATCGTCCAGCTACATATGAAAGAAAAACAATGTTAACTTGACAGCAAGCTTGCATTGCTAATGAAGAAATGAGTTGATCACAAAACAGACCAACTACCTATCGGTACAAGTAGGCAAGAGTCGCTGAACCCCAGCTCCATTTGCTATCGAAGACGGTCAACGCCTTCAGCCACATCCATGGAGCGTTCTTGCTAGTGGAGTCAGGAAACAAAGTCCTCGACACAACGTACCACATATACACACGAGCATGTGTCTGGATCACATCATCATTGGCATCCGTAGGGCACGTTGCAAAGTTATTTTGAATCCACGTGAAAGCAGCTCCGGCTGCTTTCCTTTCCCTCTTCTTCTTCTCTTCTCCCTCCTCTACATCAGCCTCAGCCTCGGTAGGAGCCATACCGATAAGAGCAATCATCTGCTCGCGCCACCCATCAGAATCGGTGCTCATACAGAGAGGCCTCCCGTCGATAGCAAGATCGGTGATCAACGAGACATCCTCGAGCGTCACGGTCATCTTCCCAGTCCGAAGATGGAAACTGTGCGTCTCCGGCCTCCACCGATCAACAAGAGCGGACACCAGTGTAGCGTTCAGATTCGGCGTGGACCGGCTGACCAACAGAATCCACGGGAGTAGTCCTGCCTGCTTGATGTACGGTGTGTACTGCTCATCGTAAGGCATGGTAGGACCAGAGACCCCGTGATACCGAATCTTCAGAGGTTCAAGCTTCTGCAAAAAACAAGTAATGACAAATCTTAGGGCATGTAAATTTCAACTAAAGGCAAATTTGCAAAATATTTAGATGACTCATTATTACCTTCTCCTTCTCGCGCATCATGTAGGCCCGGTGTTGCACGTCGTAGACATCGTCCAGAAGCCAAACCATCCTTACAATTTCAAACAATAAACATATAAGAGTTCATCTTCATCTCAAATATCGGTATACACTAAACATATAACATGTGTTCAACTACAAGAATCTCAACATCTCCTTCTCACACAATGAATATGTCATATGTGTTCAAATAAACTAAACATCTAATATTTCAAATAAACTCAACATCTAATATTTGAAATAAACTCAACATCTAATATATATCTAAACAAACATCTCATATATGTCTACAAAAATCAACATCTCATAGTTATCTATAAAAATAGGCATCTCATATATATCTAAAAAAACTAAACAATCTAGGGTTTCACTAACAAGAATCATATATTGTGAACTAATAAATAACATTACGGTACTACCAATATGACTACACATCCTAAATCGAGCAAATCAAACAAATCAAGGGTTCCATAAAATCTTGAACAAATCTCTAAAATGGCAACAAATTGAAGGAGCAAAAGAAAGAGAACGGAAGAGTTTACCTAGTAGGATGGATTGGAGATCAAATCCACGAATCAAATCTTCAGATTCTGAGAGGGATGTGGGGGGGGGGGGGTTAGATGGGGGCGCCGCCGCTGCTCTCTGTCCAGAGAGCGGAGAGGGGAAGAACTGTCAGGTCGGGCTGGGGCGGCCGCGCTTAAGTCACTGTGCAGCGCCTAAGGGCTAGGCGCTGCACGTTACAGTGTGGCGCCCTAGCCTTAGGCGCTGCACAGCTGCGTGTGGGACCGCGCCTGGCCCTGGGCTGCCACGCTGGCAGGAGGTGCGACGCCTAAGGGAAGGGTGCTGCACAGTAGGGTGCGGCGCCTAGCTGTCGGGCGCCACTCGTAAGGGTCAGCAGAGTGAAATTTTTTCGTGACCAGGTCAGTTTGTGATTTGATTTGGGCATCAGGTCAAATATGTGATTTCTGCCGGGCATGCCCATCTCCACTTCGAAGTTAGTCCCACACACTGAAGGAAGCTTATAAGAGCATCTCCAGCCGTTGGAGGCCTTCAAGACAATCGTCGGGCCAAAAATAGCACGTCTTGGGGGGCAAAATGTTTTCGCCTGATGAAACGCGAGTACGTTTTCCTAGCCGTTGGTGCCCCAGGACAATCATCAGGCAAAAAGTGATTGGGTGGGCCAAGAAAAAAGATGCATGGGGGAATATGATTGGTTGTTGCTTTCGCCGGCGCTCCCAACAGCCCTAGCGCGCCGGGTTTCGCCTGGGTTTACCGGCGCTATTTTGAGGTTTTGGGGGCACTTGAGGTGCATGACCGGACCGGTTTTTTGCCTTTTTTTACATTGTCGGCACACAAAAATTGGCCCTGGGAAGGCTCTTGGGGGTGCGGCTGGAGATGATGTGACCTACGGCTCGGGATCAAGCCATGCATGCATCGATGGGTGGTCAGGACCATCGATCTCCACAAGTCCAGATGGAAACTGGGGCTCCGCTGTACACGTACACACTACTCACTAATCATATATTCATATGTAGGCAGGGGCATGCCCATCTCCACTTCGAAGTTAAAGACATGCATGGGCGAACATTCACCCGTGTGTTAATTTAGCTAGGCTTCCAGCATGGTCCTAGCACGGAACGCCTAACTTTCTCGTGCTCAAAAGGTGGTTGATAAAATGCCTCTGGTTCCATTGATACCTATATACGTCTTGGTTCAGTATCTTTGTAGATCGAGGATCGATCCAATATGAATGAACCAATTAAGAGGCATCGTTGCTTCCGTAAGATAGATGATGATTGGATTCCTCTCCTCTCTTTCTGTGTCAATTTTTTTTCATCATTCTAAAACAAATGATAAATTTTGTGTCGATTAGTTAGACAATGTACTTCTGTTATGCAAATGATGAAAAAAAGAGTAGCCCGGCTCAAAAAGGAGAGTAGATGATTAGATGAGCCTTACAAACTCGATTAGATGAGTAGATGCTTCTCGACGCGAGTTTGGTGTGACATTGTGGCTTGGCTTGGTCTTTCGGATGTGAATCCCAGGGATTTGGGTTAGATGGGTAGCGTTAACGACTAGTGGATCGGGTTCTCATAAACCAGGGACAACTCAAAGAAGGCCATGTCCTCTATGATGATGTTGATCTTTTGGGAGCTTTGAAAGAAGCGCAACACAAGGGTCGTCCGAAACAGCGCCTCCGCGTCTCCTCCCACAGTCATGGTTCACAACATCAAGAAAGAAATTCGTTTGTGGATGCTCGCGGATGCTAACCATTTGGGTTCTGTAATATCGTGAGAGTGATGACCTTTTTTCTTGCCCTCTGTTGGGTTTTGTTAGTTGTTACAGATCTTCTCTCTTAATTAATGAAATGACAAGTCTCTTGTCTTGTTTTAAAAAAAGGCAAGATGGCATTGCAGTACACGTACTACTCATCATACATATACATACATAGATGTAGTGAACCCTCTTGTACAAGGCAGCGTTAGGGGACACCGGTGAGATGATTACAAAATGATGCAAGGAGTCGCAGTACAGCAGCAGCAGTATTACTCCAGCACGTGCCCGTGTACTTGCCGATGTATGCATTTCCGTGTCATTCCTCCAGCCAGAGGCCAGTCGATCGATCAAGGAATGCGGCCGCGGTTGATCAAACGGAGCATTCATACACGTGCGTCCAGTACGCAGCTGGATTCCCAATTGATTGCCGCATCAAAGCGAAACACAGTAAGAAATGTCTCAGGCAGGCCATGTTCAGCATTTATATTCTCCTGGCTCGTTCGGACGAAACTCACAAAACGATTTCCATTTCAATCATCCTTGCCGTAACCTGAACGGCAATAAGCCCATGGGTTGACACGTCACAAAACCTTGCCCGAACGTCCTGTGCCTCCCAATTATTTTTTGCACAGAAAACACAAACATAATCGGATACAGATATCATATGCATAACCGGATACAAACGTTTCAGGCCCGGTCGAGGAGTCATCCGATCAGGACACCAAATAATTCACCGTGTCGGATACATCTTGTCAGTTACTACTCTCATAGGTTTGATCAGAACCGTTCATCCGCTATGGCCCGGCCCCGATCGATCGGACGACACCACGGTTCGGCCACGACGGAGCCTACCACCACCACTTGGGCCGTCACATCATGGAATCCGATCGGAGCTGGGTGCGACTTGCCACGCACGCACGCCGAAGCCGACCCGCATATGGAACGTTCCCCACCGCCACTACGTATCGGTCTACACCTTCCATACTTGGGCATACAAAAAGCACGCCACCCCACCCCCACCCCGCCCCGGCCTCAACCAACGACCCACGCTTCCCGCGGAGACGACGAGACCCATCGATCGATCGATCCAGACGACGACGAGTCTTCTCAGCGCGGGCACACACACACACACAGAGCGCGCGGCGGTTGCCACCATCGAGCAAAGCAAGAAGGAGGCCACCACACCGCCACGCTCGATCGACTCCGTCTTCTTTCCCGGGCTTTTCTCCCCGGGACCCGATCGACCTATTCTTAGGCGCCCCGCCGAAGAATACCGCGGCGCCCCGGGTTTCGCTCGCAGGGCTATGGCCGCGGCCGCGACGTCGTCCACCACACCCGCGGCAACCACCCCCACCACCACCACCACCTGCTGCTCCTCGTCGTCATCCTCATTGTCGTCCTCCTCCGCCACCAGCCCCGGCCCGCACCGCAGGCGCCTCAACGACATCGAGCGGGGCGACGACTGCTGCTGCGGAGGCGGCGACCCCTTCCTCGCCCTCGAGGAAGGCGAGGGCGCCCACGGCCACGGCGTCCCCTTGCTGGCCGCCGGCGCGGCCTGCGGCGGGAGGGCGTCGCTGTTGGCGCGGAGGAGGCGCGCCGCGTGGCACGCCTGGATGAGGGCCGCCGTGCTGTGCCTGCTCGG
Source organism: Triticum aestivum (assembly GCF_018294505.1). Taxonomy (NCBI): domain Eukaryota; kingdom Viridiplantae; phylum Streptophyta; class Magnoliopsida; order Poales; family Poaceae; genus Triticum; species Triticum aestivum. Next base: position 509,568,876 of record NC_057795.1, read on the forward strand.
CCTCGTCGCGGTCGTCGGCTTCCTGGGCTCCCAGTCGCAAGGCGGCCGGGGAGGTGGCGGCGGCGGCGGCGGCGCGGCCGGCGCCGACGGCGAGGAGGGCGGCAGGCTCGTGCAGAGGGTGGAGGTGGCCGACGCCGACGTCATGGGGTGGACGGAGGAGAACTTGACGGCACTCACGCGCCGCCCGCCCGATCCTCCGGTGCGTACGTTAATCTCTCGGTCGAGTCCTTCCTTAATTTATTACAACCATCTTTTATCAACGGTTTTTCATGCATGTAACCACCACGCGCGCACACGCACTTCACTTGATTAACCTCCATTGCCGCCAATTTCACTCTTTTTGGCGAATAATTTCACAATTAGAGTGCACTATTACTACTACTCCATGTACATGAACCATTATGAACTTAGTTTTATATTTTCGAAGTTGGGCGAGTAGAATTGAAGTCGATGATTTCCATGTTGGGGATGCATGCGGCCGACCGAACATTCCACACTAGAATGGGTAATAACGAACTGTAGAGTTCCTGAACAGAAAGCACTGCCCAATTTGCTTCCTGATCGATCGTAGAGTTCCCGGTGTAAACCCTCGAACTTGATAAGAAGAAAACGCAGGAGACGTGTTGCCGACTGGGTAGGGTACACGGGAGAAAAGACCGGTGATAACGACCAGTATTTTGTTTTAGATTGCACTTGTAGCTAGCGTGAGCCACTTGAGTCGAGGAACTTGGAGCGTATGACCACTGGTCGTGAGTTCCAGAGCCAATGCGATGTAGTACGTGGCAAAGGAAATTTCTTTTGAAAAATGCGCGCATGTTTTTCTTGTTCTTTGCGGTGTTTCTTTGTCCCTACTGCGTACATGTGAGATACATCCGGTGGCTGGGCCGACGAGGGGCAGTGATTACTCACGCAGTCACGATGGAATTTCTAAAATCTCAAAAGAAAATGTTTAAGAGGGACGTGTGTCGGTACCACCGAGGTTGGTTTTCCTTGTAATTGTCGGCTGATAATTTTATAACATACGGAAAAATATTTACTTTTTCGTACAACTTATAGTTCTCTGAAGCAATGCCAGGGTTGGGTAGGAGACCCTCCGTGGTCGCATTTCTAGATGCCTCACTGGTATAGATTTATTAGTTTATAATTGACTAATTCAGGGAGTCGGTTTTCCATGCAATGACTTTTATTTTCAGAAAATAAATTCAAAGAAATCGCTGAGGTGCTCTCCATTCGACTCCGTTGTCTACAAGTAATGTCCTGGTTTTGAAATATTCATCTTAACACAACTAACTACCAGGTCCTACCAACCCTCGTAAAAATACTGAAGTATCCAGAAGTGTAAAAGATGCTGCACGGGTAGAAAGAAACCAGGGGGTAGGGCCAACGGGCTTCATGATGCATATAGGTTTAGGGCAGGGCCGGCAGACACTTTCCAGCCAACAATCTTGTGCCTATGTTCGGCCAAGAAAGCTCTTTCAGGAAAGCCAAGCATTCACTCAGATCATGTGCTGTGCTCACTTTGACCATACTGAAGTTTCCTCTTAAACCTGGGCAGATACCGGAGATATGGATGAAGCCAGATAGTGGGGGTTACAGCCAGTGCATTGTACGCCCAAAGAATCAGCGCAGTAAGTTTCTTGTTCTACCCTTCACCCCATTTTTCTTCCAGCTTCAGCTCCGGCTCCGGCTAATATTCTCGCGCATTGCAGGGACTGACAATGCGACTGTCGGCTATCTGATTGTCGACGCAAACGGCGGGCTAAACCAGATGAGAATGGGGGTATGTATATGCTTGTGCTAAACCTTGCTCTTTGTCGGTGCCTTTCAGCTAACCTGGAACTATTCTTACAGATCAGTGATATGGTTGCAGTGGCAAAGATCATGAACGCGTCACTGGTAATCCCCACTCTGGACCATCAGTCATTCTGGACTGATCCAAGGTCTGTTGTAGTATCATCTTTGCTGCTCGTATCCTGTAGGAAAAACAGATGCACTGAGTGAACTGACAATTTGTCGTTTTGAATACAGTGACTTCAAAGATATATTCGACGTGGATCACTTCAGAGAAACATTGAAGGAGGACATTGTGGTTGTAGATTCCCTACCACCAGCTTATAGGAGGGTGAAGCCCTACGCGAGAGCACCCACATCCTGGTCCAGGGTAAGAGTCAAGATGTCCTTACTGATCATATATAGATTGCAGGAACATCAAAAGTTCATCGTGTGTTTAAGCGCTCGCTCTGTTTTTGCAGGCTTCCTTTTACAGAGATTTCTCAAAGATACTGAAGAAGTACAAAGTAGTGAGATTTACCCATACGGATTCACGGATTGTCAACAACGGCCTCGCTCCTTCTCTCCAAAGGCTTCGATGCCGTGCAAACTACAAAGCGCTTCAGTACAGGAAAGAGATCGAAGAACTTGGTACTACCCTAGTTGAGAGACTCAAAAGGGGATCGGACCATTACATCGCACTTCACTTAAGGTGATTAATAAAACACTTCTTTCTGCCGATAAAATTATCTGCAGATCACTGATCCTTGATTCTTCATTTGCTTCTCCTATGAATTGGACAGATACGAGAAGGACATGCTGGCTTTCACTGGCTGCAACCACAACCTGACACTTCATGAGGCAGACGAGCTGACTGATATGCGACTCAAAGTGAGACACTGGAAGGAGAAGGAGATCAACAGCGAGGAGAAGCGGCTCCAGGGCGGGTGTCCCATGACGCCTCGCGAAGCTGCTGTGTTCCTCAAAGCCATGGGATATCCTTCCAGCACGAAAATTTACATTGTGGCCGGTGAAATTTACGGGGCACACAGCATGGATGCGCTGAAAGCAGAATACCCAAACATTTACACACACTACAGTCTAGCTACAGTAGATGAACTAGAGCCGCTCGAGTTGTACCAGAACAGGCTAGCTGCTGTGGACTATATCGTGGCCCTGCAGAGCGATGTCTTTGTGTACACCTACGACGGAAATATGGCCAGGGCAGTTCAGGGCCACCGAAGATTCGAAGGTTTCAGAAAAACTATAAACCCCGACAGGTAAGTTCTTGGAAACTGCAGGTGGAATTTATTTATTTTGATCTTAAAATTCTTCGTCATAACTTATTTCTTGTTTGTAGGCTGAAGTTTGTAGAGCTCATTGACAAACTCGACGATGGTTCCATGCCCTGGGATGAATTCCAAAGTGAAGTGAGGAAGCATCATGAGGATAGACTTGGAGGTCCATATGACAGATTACCTGGTGAGAGTCCAAGACAGGAGGAATACTTCTACTCAAACCCTATGCCTGGATGCCTGTGCAAAAAGGTGCAGAGAGCAAAGTGAAGCAGGTTTATCTCAAAGGGAAATGGTTCGGTCTTCAGAGACGCTGCTGCTGGCTTGGCTGCAGGTGTAACACGGATGGAGATGACACTTCCTCCACATGACAGGGGTGGCCAAATAGAGAGGATCCTAGTTAACTGACAGAGACCAGCCATTTTGAGTTTGATTATTTCCTAGGCTGACTACACATGTAGTTGAGGGCATGGGGCCAAGAAGTGCATTGCTGAGAGGAAACTTTTTCCAATGGAAAGATGGAACGAGCACAGAGATGTCGAAGTACTTGAAGGATCATACCGACAATTATATAGGAACAGCTAAAGTGAAAACACGTTAGGTCGAGGTCATGCTCGTGATGCTTCCAATTCGTTGTAGCAGTGACATTAAACACTGGGTGGGTTAGTAAGAATAATGTATCATGCTATGTTTTCCGGCTGTAGAAATCTGCTACCAGTGTAGACTGACAATTGTCAAAATACTTCTTAGTGTAGTTCAGAGCAATAAATTTTTTGTAAATTTTATTTAGGATGTCACCTGACTGTAGCTGCTAGTAAATTCCATCAAAAATATAAAAAAAATGTTTGCAAATGTGCTCCTTTATAGATGATATGGGCGGATATTATCTCCTTGAGGGTCTTAGAAATTACAGAGAAAGGCATAAAAAATGTTGGAGGCATACTAATTGAACCATAAACTTTCGACGCGATCAGCCGCCCTGAATACCTGATTCTATCCCCAAATCGATGATGAGATGATCTGGACTGCGGAGGGGATCTGGTCGCGACCGTCAACGAGGCGAACGTAAAGCAAGGACGGGGAAGAGACGGGACCTGAAGCTGTCGCCGTGCTCGCCAGCATCATCCGCCACCCTCCGCCGTGCAGCCGAAACCGCGTCGGCGTTGACCGAGCTGACTGGTTGCAGCCCCGCCGGCGTGACGCTCGGAGAGCATTTTATTCCTGGATAAATCCAAATCCGTATTACCCCTTAACTTGTCTTATAATTCTGATTACACCCCAAATTTCAGTTTGTTCTATACCTGGCCATATGTCGGGCCGGGCCTAACAAAGCCCGCTACAAAAAACCTAGGCCCAGGCCTGACTGTCGGGCCTAGATATCAGGCCCAGCCCATGAGTGGAAAAGCCCACCTAGCCTCGAGTCGGGCCCTTCCCTAAATTGCAAATATGCCAGCCTCGGCTCGGCCGTCAGGCCTAGATCTCAGGCCCAGGCCCAGCTGAGGGAGGGACCATGGGTCATGGGTCATGTATCCTAACTTTACTCGAGCGGGAATGTCATGTTCAAAGAGTTGGAGCTGAGGGAGGGACCATGACTAGACTGTGAGCCATGGTTAAGGGAAGACTTGTGTGTTGTGCCTTTTTTTCCTAAGACAAGTTGCACATTGTGCTAGCAAAGGGGGGAGCTTCACATGGAGAAAAAGGGATGAGAACACGTAACGTGAGAGAGAGAGAGAGAGACTGGTATGACCTTGTTGACATGGCGACACCTAAGCAAAAACCCTTAAACCAGTCATCTTTTGGATGAGACGGTGTTTTAAATTGTTTTTCAATCTTTAAGATGTTTAAGAGTTGTAATCTAAGCACGAGGACAAATTTAGGGGGCAACACATAGGGCCATTCGGTTCTTGCATCTGGTGGCCCTGCTAACCATCGGCAAGCCAAAAATTTGGCGCTCCGCCAATGTCTCCCCAACATTTTGGCTACAGATCCAACAGGAACAACTCATGGTTTTGGGGTGACCCAAATATTTGGAGCTTCATGGTTTTGGGGTGAGCCAAATATTTGGAGCTTATCCATACACACGCCATGGCTCTGGCCAACACCATTATATTTTGTCGAGCAGGGATCCAATTCAAACACACCAATATTCTCTCCTTTTCTTTAGCAAACACTATGCAAGCTGAGGTGACTTGTTTTTTTTCTGCTTTTGAGATATGAGGCGGCTTGTGGTGTCCGCCAAAGCTATGTATCGCCTATTACGAGGCATAACTCTGACTCGCCTGTGGCACGGGGGCTATTGGGCCGGCCCAGTCCTAGAACTGCGGATGTGTGTTTTCTCTATGTGGTTTCTTGTCGGGGTTTTCATTGTTTGTAGTGGTTTTCTTAGGCTTTTTTTCTTTGTTCCTTTCATTGGTTTTCTTTGGTTTTTTATTTTATTTTATTAACACATGTTTAAATATTTTGTACACATTGTACATTTTTCATATACACCAGGAACATTTTTCAAATACATCATTAACATTTTTCCAAATATATGTTCTGATATCTCTTTTTTCATACAAATTGTAAATTTTTAGCATACATATAAACATTTTTATACATGTTTAACATGTTTAAAATACATGGTTAATATTTTTTGAATATTTTTCTGAATACATATTAAACACTTTTTAAATAAAGTTGAAACATAGTTTTAAACCATGCTATGGTCGAATACGATGACCTATTAGGATGTGGTTGCAGATTCTTGTGTTGTAGGGGTCTTCTCGCATGGTTCAAAGGTGATGACACCGAGCTCTGAAGATCTTCATGTTTTATTGATTGTTTTAGGGTAAGCTCAATTTTTCTTATTTTTTATTGTGTGTGTGTGTGTATGTGTGTGTGTGTGTGTGTGTTAGGGTGTGCATTTATGAAAATGCAACTATCCTTAGATGGTTTTGGTAATTCATAACAACATATAGATCATTGAGCTAATGTTATTCCAAGACAAATATTTTAGAAAAGCTCAATGAATGGCATGGCATGGATGATGAAAGTGGATCCCTCAAAATATCAAGGACAAAGGATTAGCTCAAGCTCAAAAGCTCAAGACTCTTCATTTTACATTTTAGTGATCCAAGATCACATTAAGTCTATAGGAAAAGCCAATACTATCAAGGAGGGATGAGGTGTTGCTTAATGAGCCTCTTGCTTCATGTGCTTAGTGATATGCTCCAAATACCCTCAACTACTTTCTCACATCCTCATATGACCTAAACCTAAAGTCAATATCGGTCCCACCGATACTTTCTATCCGGCGCCACCGAGTTCAAATGTCATAGCCACTGCCACAAACCCTAGGCAAATCGGTCTCACCGATAGGGATCTCGGTCTCACCGAGATGGGATTGTAATCTCTCTGTTTCCCTTTGTAACGTTTCGGTCTAACCGAAGTGAGCGATCGGTCCCACCGAGATTGCAATGTAAACTCTTTGTTTCCTTTTTGTAACATTTCAGTCTCACCGAAAAGAGCGAATCGGTCCCACCGAGTTTACCTGACCAACTCTCTGGTTAGCTAATTACCAAAATCGGTCTCACCGAGTTTGTGTAATCGGTCTCACCGAGATTACGTTATGCCCTAACCCTAACCATATCGGTCCTACCGAGTTGCATGTCGGTCCCACCGAAAATCTTAACGGTCACTAGGTTTACTAAATCAGTCTGACCGAGTTTGTTGATTCGGTCCCACCGAGATTGGTAAATTGTGTGTAACGGTTAGATTTTGTGTGGAGGCTATATATACCCCTCCACCTCCTCTTCATTCGTGGGGAGAGCCATCAGAACAAACCTACACTTCCAACTTACCAGTTCTGAGAGAGAACTACCTACTCATGTGTTGAGACCAAGATATTCCATTCCTACCATATGAATCTTGATCTCTAGCCTTCCCCAAGTTGCTTTCCACTCAAATCTTCTTTCCACCAGATCCAAATCCTATGAGAGAGAGTTGAGTGTTGGGGAGACTATCATTTGAAGCACAAGAGCAAGGAGTTCATCATCAACGCACCATTTGTTACTTCTTGGAGAGTGGTGTCTCCTAGATTGGCTAGGTGTCACTTGGGAGCCTCCGACAAGATTGTGGAGTTGAACCAAGGAGTTTGTAAGGGCAAGGAGATCGCCTACTTCGTGAAGATCTACCGCTAGTGAGGCAAGTCCTTCGTGGGCGACGGCCATGGTGGGATAGACAAGGTTGCTTCTTTGTGGACCCTTCGTGGGTGGAGCCCTCCGTGGACTCGCGCAACCGTTACCCTTCGTGGGTTGAAGTCTCCATCAACGTGGATGTACGATAGCACCACCTATCGGAACCATGACAAAAACATCCGTGTCTCCAATTGCGTTTGAATCCTCCAAACCCTTCCCTTTACTTTCTTGCAAGTTGCATGCTTTAATTTCCGCTGCCTATATACTCTTTGCATGCTTGCTTGAATTGTGTGATGATTGCTTGACTTGTCCAAAGATTGCTAAAATCTGCCAAACTCTAAAATTGGGAAAAGGTTAAGTTTTTAATTGGTCAAGTAGTCTAATCACCCCCCTCTAGACATACTTCAAGGTCCTACAAGTGGTATCAGAGCTTTGGTCTCCATTTGCTTTGATTTCCATAGCTTTTGGTGGTCATAGCCTTGGTTTCACAACCTAGGAGAGTATGGCGTCTAGCGAGGGAAATTATCACCGTAGAGGTCCTTACTTTGATGGTACTAATTTTGCTAGTTGGAAGCATAAGATGAAAATGCATATTCTCGGACATAACCCCGCCGTTTGGGCTATTGTTTGTATTGGCTTGCAAGGTGAATTCTTTGATGGGAGAGAACCGAACCGTGAAGCTAGCGCGGATGAATTGAAGATGCTGCAATACAACGCTCAAGCTTGTGATATCCTCTTCAACGGTTTATGCCCTGAAGAATTCAACAAAATCAGCCGTCTTGAGAATGCAAAGGAAATTTGGGATACTTTGATTGATATGCATGAAGGTACCGACTCCGTCAAGGAATCCAAGTTGGATGTGCTCCAAAGTCAGCTTGACAAGTTCAAAATGAAGGATGGTGAAGGTGTCGCTGAAATGTACTCTAGGCTTGCTCTTATCACAAATGAGATTGCCGGCTTAGGAAGTGAAGAGATGACCGACAGATTCATCATCAAGAAAATCCTAAGAGCATTGGATGGAAAATATGATACCGTGTGCACATTCATTCAAATTATGCCCAATTACAAGAATCTCAAGCCAACGGAAGTCATTGGTAGAATTGTTGCTCATGAGATGTCACTCTAGGATAAGGAGGAACTTCACAACAAGTCAAGTGGTGCTTACAAAGCCTCATGTGAAGCCCCCACATCATCAAGTGAGAAACAAACCTTCAATGAAGAATTGAGCTTAATGGTGAAGAATTTCAACAAATTCTACAAGAGTAGAAGCAAAGAAAGAAGCTCTAAGTCAAGGTCCTACAATGACAAAAGATCTTCTAGTCAAGAGCGCAATTGCTACAATTGTGGGAGACCTGGACACTATTCCAATGAGTGTACGACACCCTACAAAAGAAGAGAAGATTCTCCAAAAAGAAGAAGTAGAAGAGAAGAATCACCACCAAGAGAGAGGAGGAGTAGAGATGATCGTTATGAACGAAGAACATCCCGGCGAAGCAAGGATTTGGAAAGAAAGGACAAGTCATCAAAGAGCTACACAAAACGAAGACATCAAGCTCATGTTGGTGAATGAGTATCCGGTTCCGACTCTAAACATCACTCTGAGAGAAGCTATCACTCCGACTCCGAACATACTCAAGATGAAGGTGTTGCCGGTCTAGCACTTGTGTCAACCAACTCCTACAACATATTTGAATCACCAATTGAAGGAATTGGAAGATGCTTCATGGCCAAAGGTCCAAAGGTAACACATCCCGAGTATGTTGATTTCAATAGTGATGAAGATGACTTGCTAGGTGAAGATGATTTACTTATTGACAACTCTAGTGATGAATACTATGATGAAACGTCAATTAATCATGCTAATCAAGATAAAACGAATGACAATGATAAGGAGAAGATTCAGCTTCTAACTAAAGAACTAAACACTCTTAAGTTAGCTCATGAAACTATCTTCGAAAATCATCGAGAACTTTAAGGGCTCATGAGAAGTTACGCTTTGAAAAGCTCAATCTTGAGCAAGAGCATGAGTTCTTAAAGGCAATCAATGATGATCTTCGCAAGAAAAGTTCTTCTTATATTGCCAAGCGTTTACTCTTATCTACTTACATGCCTCAAGTCAAGTCTAGTAACAAGAACAAGAAAGATTCTTCCTCTAGTAGTAACAATAACAATGCTAAATCCAATATTGTTGCTTCTAGTAGTTCTCTTGATTCCACTAATGATTCTCTTAGCCAAGTTACACTTGAGCAAGAAAATAGCTTATTGAAGGGAATTATAGAGAAAGGTGTATACAAGAGCCTTGCCGGGAGTAAGCAATTCGAGGAAATTGTACGCAAGCAAGGAAGGCACCGGAAGAATCAAGGTGTTGGTTTTGAACGAAAGTTCAATGCCAATGGAGTTGAGTGGGAAGAAGATCAATACCCCAAGACGAAGTTTGTTCCTCAACAAGAGAAGTATGATCCTACTTCCTTCAAGGGAACACAAGCACAAGATGATCTTCCACCACAAGACCACAAGAACAAAGGAAAGGACAAGCTTCAAGAGGAGATTGATGCATTTGAAGAAGCACCTAAGGCCTTGGTCAAGTGGGTTCCCAAGACTACGTCAAGTTCTACTTCATCAAGCACAACTACTACACCAAGGATTCCCATCAAGATGATGTGGATCCCGAAGAAGAAGAACTAGAGAATTCTTGAGGGTGACTCCACCAACATTCTTCACTCATATCATTATGGCAAGGACAAGTGCAATCAACTTCCACATCTTGCACTAGTTCAAGGAGTCACAAACCCTCATGTTGGTAAGGCAAGGGACAAGGTAACCTAATGTTTTCATGGACATCATTTTGTGTGTGCATCACTCTATGGCTGTGGATATTCTTGTTTGTTCCTTGTGGGACTAACCCGTGTAGGTATTGAAAGTGCAACTCACTCCAAAGGATTGCTCCAAATGATCTACATCAACATTGAGCATCCACATCTTCAACACCTACATGAAGTCATCATCGACAAAACCCAAGGTTAGTTTATCCCTCTAAGGGGGGATCTCACATCTAGGGGGAGCTTAACTCTAAGAATTGAGTCAAAGCAACTCTAATGATGTGAACACATCAATGCATTATGTAAAAGTGGTAACCCCACTTGAGCTTAAACGATGAGTATGACCTATGATCAAATGTTCTCATTTGACTCCTAAGTCAATATACTCATATATAGATGACCTAGTCATCGCCAATTGTTTGATAGATGCTAGAATTGGTTATGCATGTTTGCCACATATTTCATTTGTCATTTTATTGTGTGAGCATGTTGGATGCATATTTTACTCATTCGAGGACATCCACTTGTTGTTTTGATTGATTGGCTTCTTTTTCTTTGGCCAAGTGGACAGACAAGAATGCCTAGGAACCTTCTCTAGCTATCTATGCTTTTCTCGTCTCAAAATCTATTCATGCTACATCACAAAATTTGATCAAGTCAGATTCGAACCACTCTGTGTGAGGAGCACTCGGAGTCCCCGATTTGTCATAGACTTAAACTTCCAAAACTTCTTTGTGATTTTCGGTCTGACCGATTCCTCCATTTCGGTCCTACCGAGATCACTAAGTCGATCTAGGTTTTCAATCTCAGTGCAACCGATTTGAACTTTTTGGTCACACCGAGTTGCTGTAACTGTTAACAGTTATGCATCTCGGTGCCACCGAGTTGTTCCACTCGGTCACACCGACAGTGTCGGGCTATATATACTCACGGGCAAATTTTGGAAAACTTTCTCCGAAACTCCTCGCCCGCGCATAGCTCGCTCTGCCTACTAGGTCTATGGATCGTCGACTTCGTCGCCAGCCGCCTCCTGTTGCTGGTCTCCGCCGCCGTCAACGGAATTCTTCTCCGTCGTTGCCACCGTAGCGAGTTCACCGCCGAACTAGGGTATGAACTCGATCACAGTGCTATCCTCGTCTAATTCTCAGCACATTGTGTCCATAATGCATCTTGCCACGATTGAAACAATCATATCCAGTCAATACAATCCTTAGAATAGGTGTGATTCGAAAATTTAGGGTTAGGTTTTCGCCGAAACCATCTCGGACCCACCGAGTTGAAAAACTCGGTCCCACCGATTTGGCTAACGCCATTGCACTAGTAAGTCTCGGTCCAACCAAGAATTACAAATCGGTGTGACCGAGTTCGGGACTTTGTGAAACCCTAGCAGTCTCGGTGCCACCGAACTATGACTCGGTCTGACCGAGTTCACTAGTTTAGGTTCCAAAACTGCTTCGGTATCACTGAGTTTGAAAATTGGTAGATCCGAAATGCTTTCTGTGGAAACTAAAACTAAGTTTTTTGAATCATTCTTTTGCAAAAATCTCTGCATTTTGTGATGCTCATCCACTCTATCTCAACTATAACTATTCACAAGGTCAGCAGTTAGTGATTTGCAGCATGTCAGACCAAAGTGATAGTCAGAACAAGTCAGCATAGCAGATTCACATGAGTGAGGGCATTAGTCCCTCAATTTCTTCAGATGAAGGCAGCAGAAGTACTCCTAGCAATTTGCCCAAAGCAGCCACAAGAGCAAGAAGGAAGAGAACCTCAGACTCAAAGGATGAGGACTATGTGGCGGCTGAAGATGAGGCTACTTCCAAGAAGGTAGTGCTCAAGAGGGAGTACAGCTCAACTGCAGTAAAGCCAGGCATGAAGATCAAAAGGCCTGCAGGAAGACAACCAATGTCCAAAGCCAGAGGATCAACACAAGTACCTGAAAAGCCTGATCCCAAAGAGCCAGCTGTAGAAGGAAAGAAAAGGAAGGAAAGGGTCAAGAAGACCATGGCCAGAGTTGTTGGTCAACCTTCCATAATGGAAGAAGAAGAGGTTGGTGAACCAGCACCCAAGGCACAAAAGCTTATGGGTGATGCTATAAAGTCAGGGGCTGCAACATCAAAGCCCAAAGAAGCACCCAAAGCTGCCCCCAAGCCCAAGATTGCACCAAAGAGGAATACCAGGAGTATACCAGCAGCTGAGAAGAACAAGGCCCCAATGCCTGAGGTTGCTGCTGAGGAAGATGAAGAAGGGCAGATCTTAAGGAAGCTCAAACCCAAGATTCCAGACCACAATGATGCTCATCCAGTGGCTGAAAATATGAAGCTAAGGAAGGATGCAGGGTTGAGGCTATGGAGATTGTCAGATCCATATGCCACCAGGAGAAGGACTGATGTAGATTACAGGTTCCATACCAAGGAGCAGCAGGACTTCTATGAGACAATCTTGTTGGACAAGAAGCCCATAGTGTGTGATATGAGGTGGGTCGACTGGACCTACATGAAAGAGAATGAGGAACACTATCCTAGAGTGCAAGACAGTTTCATTGCTTGTGGAGTTGCAGATTTTCTTGGGCAGAAGCTCACCAACTGGAATGATGAGCTCATTATGCAATTCTACTCCACAGCACATTTCTATCCAGATGGGAGGATAGTTTGGATGTCTGAAGGTACAAGATACCAGTCAACCATTGAGGAATGGGCCAATCTGATCAATGCCCCAAAGGAGAGTGAAGATGACTTGGACATTTATGCCAAGAAGAAAATGGATCATAATTCAATGTCACATATGTACAAGGAGATCCCTGATGATGCACTTGAGATTTTCAAGTTTGGATCAGTTCATTTTCTTTTATCAGGGCTGCCTACGATCAACTGGATCTTAAGGCACACTCTTTTTCCCAAATCAGGTGACCACAACATGATTAGAGTGCATGCAATTAACTTGCTACATGTATTTGATGTGCCACAGAAATTCAAGGTCATGAGCCTCATAGTTGAAACTATCAAAAGGACTGCAGCAGACCAGAATGCCCCACAGATTCAGGAGTTGATTAACTCAAAGATGGGCACAGGAAAATATCAGTTGGATAAAGAACATTTTGCTCGCTATCCAGACTTTGAGGACAATCAAGTTGTCATGCATGAGAATGAACCATCATCAGTGCAAGCTCAAGAGAAGAAGGAGAAAGCAAGGAAAGAGAAGGCTGCCAAGATGCCAACTCAAGAGGAGGCATCTGAGTACTTTTTGAAGAATAAGCAGGAGTAGCTTGGTTACTTGATAGCATCAACACTGAGGGTTGAGAAGGGGATGGCCACCCTAACTCAAAACCAGGAGAGCCTGGAATGAATCATGGAACAAAAATTCTATGATCTAGATGTCAAAGTAACTGACATTCAGTCAGTTGTGGAGCAGCTTCAGGATGACATGCAGGAGAGGAAGGGCAAGACAACCACTGATGCATTTGCCAGAGTGCCTAGAGCTCAGAGGTCAGCTGCAGTGCCTGTGACAGACACTAGAGCCACATCATCTGCACCAGCTACAGCTGCTACAGCTCCAGGGCAACCAGCTCCAGCACCAACTCCTCCAGCTCCATCTACATCAACTGAAGCCTTCGTTCTTGGAGTTATCCGGACACCACCACCTGAAGACCAAGCCTGAGAGTCGATCTAGCACTATGCATTTTCTATGAACTTTTTGGTAACTTGTTGCCAAAGGGGGAGAAAAATGTATAGATCATAGGCTTCAAGAGAGAGAGAGAGTGTGCTGCTTTTGTTCTCTCTTGTCTTCTTGGTTGAACTTTGTTTGCTTTTGATTGCTTGAGATACTATGCAATTACCTGTGAGACACTGATGATCATGTGTTTGATCATAAGCTACACTTATGCATGTTTGATGATATTATCTTACCTATCCTTATATGATCATTCACTTTGCTTGGTGATGAGTGCATGTATTCAATCTTTATTATTTTGAGCGCTCCACCAAGATGTATGTGACATGGAAGAGTAACCCATGAGCCTAATTCCTTGTGCATTTGCAGTCCAAAGCAAATCTTAAACTATGCACAAATTTAGGGGGAGCTCTTGCTTATCACATACTTCTCAAAGCGACGATGTTTTTCAATCTTATTATTATTTGTCGAAGCTTTGATCTATATGTTGTCATCAATTACCAAAAAGGGGGAGATTGAAAGTGCAACTATCCCTAGGTGGTTTTGGTAATTCATAACAACATATAGCTCATTGAGCTAATGCTATTCCAAGACAAATATTTCAGGAAAGCTCAATGAATGGCATGGCATGGATGATGAAAGTGGATCCCTCAAAATATCAAGGACAAAGGATTGGCTCAAGCTCAAAAGCTCAAGACTCTTCATTTTACATTTTAGTGATCCAAGATCACATTGAGTCTATAGGAAAAGCCAATACTATCAAGGAGGGATAAGGTGTTGCTTAATGAGCCTCTTGCTTCATGTGCTTAGTGATATGCTCCAAATATCCTCAACTACTTACTCACATCCTCATATGACCTAAACCTAAAGTCAATATCGGTCCCACCGATACTTTCTATCCGGCGCCACCGAGTTCAAATGTCATAGCCACTACCACAAACCCTAGGCAAATCGGTCTCACCGATAGGGATCTCGGTCTCACCGAGATGGGATTGTAATCTCTCTGTTTCCCTTCGTAACGTTTCGGTCTAACCGAAGTGATCGATCGGTCCCACCGAGATTGCAATGTAAACTCTCTGTTTCCTTTTCGTAGCATTTCGGTCTCACCGAAAAGAGCGAATCGGTCCCACCGAGTTTACCTGACCAACTCTCTGGTTAGCTAATTACCAAAATCGGTCTCACCGAGTTTGTGTAATCGGTCTCACCGAGATTACGTTATGCCCTAACCCTAACCATATCGGTCCTACCGAGTTGCATGTCGGTCCCATCGAAAATCCTAACGGTCACAAGGTTTACTAAATCGGTCTGACCGAGTTTGTTGATTCGGTCCCACCGAGATTGGTAAATTGTGTGTAACGGTTAGATTTTGTGTGGAGGCTATATATACCCCTCCACCTCCTCTTCATTCATGGAGAGAGCCATCAGAACAAACCTACACTTCCAACTTACCAGTTCTGAGAGAGAACCACCTACTCATGTGTTGAGGCCAAGATATTCCATTCCTACCATATGAATCTTGATCTCTAGCCTTCCCCAAGTTGCTTTCCACTCAAATCTTCTTTCCACCAGATCCAAATCCTATGAGAGAGAGTTGAGTGTTGGGGAGACTATCATTTGAAGCACAAGAGCAAGGAGTTCATCATCAACGCACCATTTGTTACTTCTTGGAGAGTGGTGTCTCCTAGATTGGCTAGGTGTCACTTGGGAGCCTCCGACAATATTGTGGAGTTGAACCAAGGAGTTTGTAAGGGCAAGGAGATCACCTACTTCGTGAAGATCTACCGCTAGTGAGGCAAGTACTTCGTGGGCGACGGCCATGGTGGGATAGACAAGGTTGCTTCTTCATGGAACCTTCGTGGGTGGAGCCCTCCGTGGACTCGCGCAACCGTTACCCTTCATGGGTTGAAGTCTCCGTCAACGTGGATGTACGATAGCACCACCTATCAGAACCACGACAAAAACATCCGTGTCTCCAATTGCGTTTGAATCCTCCAAACCCTTCCCTTTACTTTGTTGCAAGTTGCATGCTTTCATTTTCGCTGCCTATATACTCTTTGCATGCTTGCTTGAATTGTGTGATGATTGCTTGACTTGTCCAAAGATTGCTAAAATCTGTCAAACTCTAAAATTGAGAAAAGGTTAAGTTTTTAATTGGTCAAGTAGTCTAATCACCCCCTCTAGACATGCTTCAAGGTCCTACAATGTATGGGTCAAGGACCTTGTATTATTTCGTGATTTGAATACAAGCATACTTTCTCATTCAAAAACCATACATTTATTAAAATGTCAAAAGCATATTTTGAAATGTGCGAACATTTTTAAATGCAACATACATTTTTTTGAATGGCCTGAGACAACTATTTTGAATTGCATACACAGTTTTTACATTGTGCAACATTAAAAAAATGACATGTGAATTCTTTTGAAGTGTGTAAAAGTTTCAAAAATGCTATCAACATTTTATTAAAACTACACTAACCAAAAGTCACACCGTGTTAACATTTTAATATTTATGCTCAACAGTTTTGAAAAATCCAAGTACATTATTTTTTAGAAATATATGAATTTATAATATTTCTAAAAATATAGATGTAAAAATAAAGAAAATATGAGCACCGGCCGACCCAATTTAGGGTGTCCTCAAGGCGAGGGCATCATTCATCTCGCATAAAGCGAGACTGCGGATCCTAGGGTGCGGCTATGTGCGGCCTATAGCGGTTCCTGATGCAAAGTCGCTTGCATGGAGCCGTTGCCCAGTAACCACGTGGGACGCCTCATGCTGATGTCACCTATGTAACTATGTTTGTTCTTCACATTTTTGTTTACGTCTTTCGCTTTATTTTTTACTATTATTTCTATTTTATAATAATCTAAATATATCTATTACTAAAAACACTATATAAAATATTTGCAAAGATGGTATTCATGTATTTGAAAATGCTATACATGTATATGTGCTACTTGTGAGCTGCGTTGAGATTTTCCCCGAAGAGGAATGGTGGAGCAGTACAGTATAGATAAGTATTTCCCACAACGAGAACCAAAATTTATCGAATCAATAAGAGAATCACACAAAGCCAAAGCAAATACTTGCACCCAACACGGGCAAGATGGTTGTCAATCCTCTTGAACTTGTTACCTATAAGAATCAAATCTTCTAGTGGTAGATAGATAAATTGCAAAACAAAATAAAAGTAAATAAATTGCCTTTTTGGTTTTTATAATATGATTAAGGTAGATTCATGGGCCATAGTTTTCACCAGAGACTTCTCTCTCAAGCATATAGCATACGGTGGGTAAACAAATTATTGTTGGACAATTGATAGAAAAGTGCATAGTTATGACGCATTCATGGCAATTATCACACATATAGGCATCACGTCCGTGACAAGTAGACCGACTTCTGCCTACGTCTACTACTATTACTCCACCAATCAATCGTTATTCATCATGCATCTATGGTATTAAGTTCATGACAACAGAGTAGCATCTCAAGCAAAATGACATGATGGAGACAAAGTAAACCCAATTAATATGAATAAACCCTGACGTTTTATCTTTAGTAGCAACAATACAATACGTGCCTCTCTACCCCTTTCATCACTGGGTGAGAACAAGATTGAACCCACTACAAAGCACCTCTTCCACTGAAGGTAAATCAATCTAGTTGGGCGAACCA
The DNA here is from genome assembly GCF_018294505.1 of Triticum aestivum. NCBI lineage: Eukaryota > Viridiplantae > Streptophyta > Magnoliopsida > Poales > Poaceae > Triticum > Triticum aestivum. Next base: position 509,586,286 of record NC_057795.1, read on the forward strand.
AATAGATAGATTGAAGATGTAATCATGCATAATAAAGTTTGGAAAAGACTCAATTACTTTCAATGAATAATCTGATCATAAACACATAATTTATCGGAATCCAACAAACACACCCCAAAATAAGATTACATCGGATAGAACTTCAAACACATCGAGAAGAACATGATATTGAAGACAAAAAAAGAAGAAGTCATCTAGCTACAAGCTATAGACCCGTAGATCTATGGTGAACTACTCATGCATCATTGAAAGGCGGCAAGGATGATGTAGAAGCTCTCCATGATCGACCCCCCACCCTCTCACAGAGTACCGGGAAAGCCCTCCACATGGGATCACGGAAGGACAAAAGCTTGCAGTGGCAGAATGAGTGTTTCGGGTGGCTCTCTCGAGGTTTCCCAATATTTGAGAATTTATAGAAGTGGTATTAGGTCAGAAGGAGCCATGTGGGGCCCACAAGGTAACAGGGCGCGCCAGTTGCCTTGTTGTCTCCTTGTTTGTCATCTCACCTCCTCCCGAAACTTCTAGGGTCTCTTTTATAAAAAAAATCATAAATTTTTTGTACCATTTGGACTCCGTTTGGTATTGATTTTCTGGAAAACAAAATCAAGCAGAAAACAATAACTGACACTAGGCACTGGGTTAATAGGTTAGTCCCAAAGAATGACATAAAAATAAATATAAAGCATCCAAGATCGATAATATAATGACATGAAACAATATAAAATAGATACATTGGAGAGGTATAAATAGGAAAATGCTAATCACATGTACAAAAAATGTTTTGTGCCATCTAAAAAATTAACACATTAAAAAAATGTATGTGGCACTTAAAATGTTGATACAATGTAAAACAATGTGTGCGTAATTCAAAAGAAAGTTATGTACATTAAAAAATCGCGAGTTTGAGAAATGCGTTTTGACATTTTCAAAAAAAGTGTATACAATGTTAACAAATGTTTGCATGTTGGGAAAAATATATTTTGTACCATTATAAATGTACATGACATTTGAAAGAAAAATTAAAGCGATTCAAAAAAATGTTCATGGCATTTTAAAACATGTTTATAAAATATAAAGCAATGTTCTTGTAGGTAAATAAAATATCTCATTAGAAATATGACATGACATTTTGAAGAAGTATAGCCACGTTTGTGGAAAACATGTCCAAGTGTTTGTATAATTTAAAACAATGTTTATTGTCATTAAGAAAATGTAGAACGTGTATTATTACCATGTATTTAGGAAAGTGATCAAAACTTGTATTTTTTTTAAAATGTAAGTTGTGTATTTAAAGAAGTGGTGAAAACATGTATTTTAAACAAATGTACATCGTTTATTTGAAAAATGACCAAAGCGTGCCAATAAACATTTTACGTGTGCACTAAAAATGTATATTGTATACTAAGAAAAAGTGGACATGTGTTAAAAAAGAAATCCAACTAAAAACAACAAATAAACAAAGACAAAGCAAATAAAAATCAAACTGCATGAAAAAACCCCAAGAATGAAACAAAAGAAAATCAAAGTATATAAAGAATACAGTGAAAAAACAAAGAAAAATAAAATAACAAAGTAAAAGCTGAAAGTTGGACAAAAACAAAGAAAAATCAAAGGAAAAATGAAATAAAAGAAAAATGAAAAAAACACGGGGGCATGTTAGGGCCTGATATGAACAAACTTACATAGTTTCGGGACCCAAAACTGCACTTCCAAAGTTATAGGACTAAACTGGCACAGCTCCAATAGTTTTAGCACCCAAAACTGCAGTTTTGAAGCTATAGGACTAAACTAGCACACCTTAAGTAGTTTTAGGACTTGTTTCATTCTACTCTTTATAAAATCTCATACATTTTTCAAACTAGTGAACAATTTTTTAAGTCAGTAATATTTTTTTTCAAATTCATGAACAATTTTTTAAATTAAGAGCTATTTTTGAAATTGCAATCATTTTTGAATTTGAGATTCGTGAACAGTTCTTAAAGTAAAGAAACAATAGAGAAATAACGAAAGAAGAGAAGGGGGGAATCTTTTTTTAGGGATCCCCTGACTTTAATTTGAAGCAAAACTCATAGGGATACAAAGGGGTTCATGTGGATGTAGAAGCCACAAGTGGCGACCCTGAGGAAGAAAAAACAGAAAAAATTACAGGATTGTGTGCCTCCTAGTTTGAACCTCGGCCTTCGAACATAAAATCACAGCTAACAAAACTTGCTCTCCTTATATCTATCTCCTTCACAATTGTGATATGCGGGCCTCCTAACCCTTTTTTGATAGCGTCCACAATCAGTTTGCAATCACCATATGACTCATGACATGCTATGGCTTCAAGACTTGTTGGATTATTCACTCCGGGTAGAACGGTCACTGAAGATCCAAGGTAACTAGAAGATTGCACGTGTGTTGCAACGGGGCCACATTAACTTCAAGAGTTCAATATTACGATATTGGTGACCTTTTTTACCATCAAATCCCCACACACACACTCTCTCCCCCTCCCTCTTCCTCACTCTCTCTCCCTCTCTCTCTCTCTCTAACACACACACACATAGCCTATTCTCCCCGCCAATAAGACTTACTCAATTGGCAATAATGTGTGGACTTGTGGTGAGCTTGACTGAACTAATGGATAGTGTGATATATTCCCCAATCATTTAACAATGAAATTTCAGAAATGGGAAGATTATGTAACACCTCAAGTCATTAGCTACAATGACCTCCCCCTAATGATGCCATGTCATCAGGCTTGCTAAGTCAAACTGCCACTTGATAAAAATCAAAGCCCAATTCAAATTTAAAATAAAGTCAAATAAATTATTTTGTCAAACAGTAAAACTAAAATGTTCACCATATTTTATAAATTCTACTGATCTCTGACATGTTGATCCCAACATTATTTGACCCAAAAATTAAATCTTGTCAAATTAATAAGAGGTCCAACAGTAGTTAAAATAACCAATTAAATATAGACCTAATTTTTTGTATTTCCTTTTGGCCCCAAACATTTTGTGCCACATAAAAATATTGTGCTCGAATTGTGTGCATAGTTTCACAATTAACAAAATCCATTTAGTTGATATAAGAATAAATAGAAAATGGTGTTAAAAATGAGAAACAGATTAGAATACATTAAAAACCAAAAGGACGATGAAAAAGGGGATTCCCCTACCCCCCCGGGCCTTTCCACCGAACCGGCCCAGTGGTCCAGTCACCGCACGGTCGTCTTCTCCTGTTCCCCAAGCCCGTCGCTACAGAGCCGGGCTCCCGCCCGACCACCTCGCCGGCATCGAAGGGGAATGGATAAGGGTGAAGCCCTGCCTCCCCTGCCCCCATGGCCTCACTCCTCCTCGACGCCCCCTCCCAGATCCACTTCTCCTCCTCACTCGCTCGATCCCGGTGATCTGGACGAAGTCAGATGCCACGGCCTGTTGGGGAACGCAGCAGAAATTCAAAATTTTCTACGCATCACCAAGATCAATCTATGGAGATTCTAGCAACAAGGGAGTTAGAGGGAGTGCATCTTCATACCCTTGAAGATTGCTAAGCGGAAGCGTTACAAGAACGCGGTCGATGGAGTCGTACTCGCAGCGATTCGAATCGCGGAAGATCCGATCTAGCGCCGAACGGACGGCGCCTCCGCGTTCAACACACGTATAGCCCAGGGACGTCTCTTCCTTCTTGATCTAGCAAGGGGAGAGGAGAAGTTGAGGGAGAGCAACGGCAGCACGACGGCGTGGTGGTGATGGAGCTAGTGGTTCTTTGACAGGGCTTCGCCAAGCACTACGGAGGAGGAGGAGGTGTTGGGGAGGGAGAGGGTTGCGCCAGGGGAAGGGTGCGGTTGCCCTCTCTCTCCCTCACTATATATAGGGGAAGCGAGGAGGGGGAGGCGCCCTAGGGTTCCCTAGGGGAGGGGCGGCGGCCACAGGGGAAACCCTAGATGGGTTTGGGTGCCCCCACCCCCTAGGAAACTTGCCCTCCAAGCCGGGAGGGGCGGCTGCCCTAGGGGTGGCGCCCCCACCTCTCCTGGTTATGTGAGATGGGGTGGGAGGGGCGTTTAGCCCCTTAGTGGGCTGATGTGCCCTCTCCCCTTGGCCCATAAGGCCCCCCAACGCTTGCCGGGGCCTCCGAAACCCCTTTTGAACACGCTGGTCATCACCTGGTACCCCCGGAACAATTTCGGACTCCAATACCCTTCGTCCAATATACCGATCTTCACCTCCGGACCATTCCGGAGCTCCTCGTCATGTCCGGGATCTCATCCGGGACTATGAACAACCTTCGGTAACCACATACTATTTCCCATAACAACTCTAGCGTCACCGAACCTTAAGTGTGTAGACCCTACGGGTTCGGGAACCATGTAGACATGACCGAGACGTTCTCCGGTCAATAACCAACAGCAGGATCCGGATACCCATGTTGGCTCCCACATGTTCCACGATGATCTCATCGGATGAACCACGATTTCAAGGATTCAAGCAAACCCGTATGCAATTCCCTTTGTCAATCGGTATGTTACTTGCCCGAGATTCGATCGTTGGTATCCCAATACCTCGTTCAATCTCGTTACCTGCAAGTCACTTTACTCGTTCCGTAATGCATGAACCCGTGACTAACTACTTAGTCACATTGAGCTCATTATGATGATGCATTACCAAGTGGGCCCAGAGATACCTCTTCATCATACGGAGTGACAAATCCCAGTCTCGATTCATGCCAACCCAACAGACACTTTCGGAGATACCTGTAGTGCACCTTTATAGCCACCCAGTTACGTTGTGATGTTTGGTACACCCAAATTACTCCTACAGTATCAGGGAGTTACACAATCTCATGGTCTAAGGAAATGATACTTGACATTAGAAAAGCTTTAGCAAACGAACTACACGATCTTGTGCTATGCTTAGGATTGGGTCTTGTCCATCACATCATTCTCCTAATGATGTGATCCCGTTATCAATGACATCCAATGTCCATGGTCAGGAAACCATGACCATCTATTGATCAACGAGATAGTCAACTAGAGGCTCACTAGGGACATGTTGTGGTCTATGTATTCACACATGTATTGCGGTTTCCGGTCAATACAATTATAGCATGAATAATAGACAATTATCATGAACAAGGAAATACAATAATAACCATTTTATTATTGCCTCTGGGGCATATTTCCAACAGTCTCCCACTTGCACTAGAGTCAATAATCTAGTTCACATCACTATGTGATTGTAATGAATCAACACCCATGGGGTTTGATCATATCTCGCTTGTGAGAGAGGTTATTAGTCAACGGATCTGAACCTTTCAGATCCGTGTGTGCTTTGCAAATCTCTATGTCATCTCCTAGATGCAGCTACCACGCTCTATTTGGAGCTATTCCAAATAACTGTTCTACTATACGAATCCGGTTTACTACTCAGAATAATCCGGATTAGTGTCAAAGTTTGCATCGGCGTAACCCTTTATGATGAACTCTTTTACCACCTCCATAATCAAGAAAATTCCTTAGTCCACTAGTTACTAAGGATAACCTTGACCGCTGTGCTGTGATCCAATCCTTGATCACACTTGTACCCCTTGAGTGACTCATGGCAAGGCACACTTCAGGTGGGGTACACAGCATAGCATACTGTAGAGCCTACGTCTAAAGCATAGGGGACGTCCTTCATCCTTTCTCTCTTTTCTACGTGGTCAGGTCTTGAGTCTTACTCAATACTCATACCTTATAACACAGCCAAGAACTTCTTCTTTGCCGATCTATTTTGAACTCCTTCAAAATCTTGTCACGGTATGTATTCATTTGAAAGTATTATTAAGCATTTTTGATCCATCCTTATAGATCTTGACACTCAATGTTCAAGTAGCTTAATCCAGGTTTTCCATTGAAAAACACCTTTCAAATAACCCTATATGCTTTCCAGAAATTCTACATCATTTCTGATCAACAATATGTCAACAACATATACTCATCAGAAATTCTATAGTGCTCCCACTCACTTCTTTGGAAATATAAGTTTCTCATAAACTTTGTATAAACCCAAAATCTTTGATCATCTCATCAAAGCGTATATTCCAACTCCGAGATGCTTAGTCCAGTCCTTATAAGGATTGCTAGAGTTTTGCATACTTGTTAGCATCTTTTAGGATTGACAAAACCTTCTGGTTGTATCACATACAACCTTTCCTCAAGAAAATCATCGAGGAAACAATGTTTTGATATCCTATGTGCAAGATTTCATAAATAATGCAGTAACTGCTAATTTAGTTCCAACAGAATCTTAGCATCGCTACGAGTGAGAAAGTATCATCGTAGTCAACTCTTTGAACTTGTCGGAAAACATCTTAGCGACAAGCGAGCTTTCTTAATGGTGACACTTACCATCATTGTCTGTCTTCCTTCTAAAATCCATCTGTACCCAATAGCCTTACGACCATCAAGTAGTTCTTCCAAAGTCTACACTTTGGTTTCTAGACATGGATCCTCTCTCGGATTTTTGTGGCCTCTAGCCATTTGTCGGAATCCGGGCCCACCATCGCTTCTCCATAGCTCGTAGGTTCATTGTTGTCTAGCAACATGACCTCCAAGACAGGATTACCGTACCACTCTGAAGTAGTACGCGTCCTTGTCGACCTACGAGGTTTGGTGTGACCTGATCCGAAGTTTCATGATCACTATCATCATCTTCCTCTTCAACTGGTGTAGACGCCACAAGAACAACTTCCTATGCCCTGCTACACATTAGTTGAAGTAATGGTTCAATAACCTCATCAAGTCTCCACCATCCTCCCACTCAAATCTTTCAAGAGAAACTATTCCTCGAGAAAGGACCCATTTCTAGAAACAATCACCTTTGCTTCCGGGTCTGAATTAGGAGGTATACCCAACTGTTTTGGGTGTCCTATGAAGATGTATTTATCCGCTTTGGGTTCGAGCTTATTAGGATGAAACTTTTTCACATAAGCATCACAGCCCCAAACTTTCAAGAAACGACAGCTTAGGTTTCTCTAAACCATAGTTCATGCGATGTCATCTCAACGGAATTACGTGGTGCCCTATTTAAAGTGAATGTGGTTGTCTCTAATGCCTAACCCATGAACTATAGTGGTAATTCGATAAGAGACATCATGGTATGCACCATATCCAATAGGGTGCAGCTATGATGTTCGGACACACCATCATACTATGGTGTTCCAGGCGGTAGTAGTTGTGAAAAAATTTCCATAATGTCTCAATTGTGTACCAAACTCACAACTCAGATATTAATCTCTATGATCATATCATAGACATTTTATCCTCTTGTCACGAAGATCTTCAACTTCACTCTGAAATTACTTGAACCTTTCAATAATTCAGACTTGTGTTTCATCAAGTAAATATACTGAACATCTACTCAAATCATCTGTGAAGTAAGAACATAACGCCATCCACTGCATGCCTCAGCACTCATTGGACTGCACACATCAAAATGTGTTACTTCCAACAAGTTGCTTTCTTGTTCCATCTTACTGAAAACGAGGCTTTTTCAGTCATCTTGCCCATGTGGTATGATTTGCATGTCTCAAGTGATTCAAAATCAAGTGAGTCCAAACAATCCATCTGCATGGAGTTTCTTCATGCGTACATACCAATAGACATGGTTCGCATGTCTCAAACTTTTCAAAAAACGAGTGAGTCCAAAGATCCATCAACATGGAGCTTCTTCATGCGTTTTATACCAATATGACTCAAATGGCAGTGCCACAAGTATGTGGTACTATCATTACTATCTTATATCTTTTGGCATGAACATGTGTGTCACTACGATCGAGATTCAATAAACCATTCATTTTAGGTGCAAGACCATTGAAGGTATTATTCAAATAAACAGAGTAACCATTATTCTCCTTAAATGAATAACCGTATTGTGATGAACATAATCCAATCATGTCTATGCTCAATGCAAACACCAAATAACCATTATTTAGGTTTAATACCAATCTCGATGGTAGAGGGAGCATGCGATGCTTGATCACATCAACCTTGGAAACACTTCCAACACATATTGTCATCTCACCTTTAGCTAGTCTCCGTTTATTCCGCAGCTTTTATTTCGAGTTACTAACACTTAGCAACCGAACCGGCATCTAATACCCTGGTGCTACTAGGGGTACTAGTAAAGTACACATTAATATAATGTATATCCAATATACTTCTGTCGACCTTGCCAGCCTTCTCATCTACCAAGTATCTAGGGTGGTTCTACTTTAGTGACCGTTCCCCTCATTACAGAAGCACTTAGTCTCGGGTTTGGGTTCAACCTTGGTTTTCTTCACTAGAGCAGCAACTGATTTGCCGTTTCATGAAGTATCCCTTCTTTCCCTTGCCCTTCTTGAAACTAATGGTTTTACTAACCATCAACAGTTGATGCTCCTTTTTGATTTCTACTTTCGCGGTGTCAAACATCACAAATATTTCAAGGATCATCATATCTATCCCTGATATGTTATAGTTCATCACGAAGCTCTAGTAGCTTGGTGGCAATGACTTTGGAGAAACATCACTATCTCATCTGGAAGATTAACTCCCACTCGATTCAAGTGATGGTTGTACCCAGACAATCTGAGTACAAGCTCAATAATTGAGCTTTTCTCCCTTAGTTTGTGGGCTAAGAAACTCGTCAGAGGTCTCATACCTCTTGACGCGGGCACGAGCCTGAAATCCCAATTTCAGCCCTTGGAGCATCTCATATGTTCCGCAACGTTTCAAAAAAAACGTCTTCGGCGCCACAATTATGAACCGTTTAACATTACTGAACTATCATGTAGTCATCAAAACGTGTATGTCAGATGTTCGCAACATCCACAGACGACGTTCGAGGTTTAGCACACCGAGCGGTGCATTAAGGACATAAGCCTTCTGTGCAGCAATGAGGACAAACCTCAGTTTACGGACCCAGTCCGCATAATTGCTACTATCAACTTTCAACTAAAATTTTCTCTAGGAACATATCTAAAAATAGAACTAAAGCGTATGCAACGACATAATTTGTGAAGACCTTTTGACTATGTTCATGATAATTAAGTTCATCTAATCAAATTATTTAATGAACTCCCACTCAGATGACATCCCTCTAGTCATCTAAGTAACACATGATCCGAGTCAACTAGGTCGTGTCCGATCATCACGTGAGACGGACTAGTCATCATCGGTGAACATCTTCATGTTGATCGTATCTACTATACGACTCATGCTCGACCTTTCGGTCTCTTGTGTTCCGAGGCCATGTCTGTACATGCTAGGCTCATCAAGTCAACCTAAGTGTTTCGCGTGTGTAAATCTGGCTTACACCCATTGTATGCGAACGTTAGAATCTATCACACCCGATCATCACGTGGTGCTTCGAAACAACGAACCTTCGCAATGGTGCACAGTTAGGAGGAACACTTGCTTGAAATTTTAGTGAGGGAACATCTTATTTACTACCGTCGTTCTAAGCAAATAAGATGCAAAAACATGATAGACATCACATGCAATCAAATAGTGACATGATATGGCCAATATCATTTTGCTCCTTTTGATCTCCATCTTCGGGGCTCCATGATCATCATCGTCACCGGCATGACACCATGATCTCCATCATCATGATCTCCATCATCGTGTCTCCGTGAAGTTGTCTCGCCAACTATTACTTCTACTACTATGGCTAACGATTTAGCAATGAAGTAAAGTAATTACATGGCATTATTCAATGACACGCATGTCATACAATAAATAAAGACAACTCCTATGGCTCCTGCCGGTTGTCATGCAAGTCGTGATTCCTATTACAAGAATATGATCAATCTCATACATCACATATATTTTATTCATCACATCCTTTTTGGCCATATCACATCACACCGCATATGCTGCAAAAATAAGTTAGACGTCCTCTAATTGTTGTTGCAAGTTTTTACGTGGCTGCTATAGGTTTATAGCAAGAACATTTCTTACCTACGCCAAAACCACAACGTGATATGCCAATATCTATTTACCCTTCATAAGGACCATTTTCATCGAACCCGATCCGACTAAAGTGGGAGAGACTGACACCCGCTAGCCACCTTATGCAACAAGTGCATGTCAGTCGGTGGAACCTGTCTCACGTAACTATACGTGTAAGGTCGGTCCGGGCCGCTTCATCCCACAATACCGTCGAAACAAGATAGGACTAGTAACGGTAAGCATATTGAACAAAATCAACGCCCACAACAACTTGTGTACTACTCGTGCATAGAATCTACGCAATAAACCTAGCTCATGATGCCACTGTTGGGGAACGTAGCAGAAATTCAAAATTTTCTACGCATCACCAAGATCAATCTATGGAGATTCTAGCAACAAGAGAGTGAGAGGGAGTGCATCTTCATACCCTTAAAGATCACTAAGCGGAAGCGTTACAAGAACGCGGTCGATGGAGTCGTACTCGCGGCGATTCAAATCGCGGAAGATCCGATCTAGCGCCGAACGAACGGCGCCTCCGCGTTCAACACACGTACAGCCCAGGGACGTCTCCTCCTTCTTGATCCAGCAAGGGGAGAGGAGAAGTTGAGGGAGAGTAATGGCAGCACGACGACGTGGTGGTGATGGAGCTCGTGGTTCTCCGGCAGGGCTTCGCCAAGCACTACGGAGGAGGAGGAGGTGTTGGGGAGGGAGAGGGCTGCGCCAGGGGAAGGGTGCGGCTGCCCTCTCTCTCCCTCACTATATATAGGGGGAAGAGAGGAGGGGGAGGCGCCCTAGGGTTCCCTAGGGGAGGGGCGGCAGCCACAGGGGAAACCCTAGATGGGTTTGGGCGCCGCCACCCCCTAGGAAACTTGCCCCCCAAGCCGAGAGGGGCGGCTGCCCTAGGGGTGGCGCCCCCACCTCTCGTGGTTACGTGAGATGGGGTGGGAGGGCCGTTCAGCCCCTTAGTGGGCTGATGTGCCCTCTCCCCTTGGCCCATAAGGCCCCCAACGCTTGCCGGGGCCTCCGAAACCCCTTTCGGACACGCTGGTCATAACCTGGTACCCCCGGAACAATTCCGGACTCCAATACCCTTCGTACAATATACCGATCTTCACCTCTGGACCATTCCGGAGCTCCTCGTCATGTCCGAGATCTCATCCGGGACTCCGAACAACTTCAGTAACCACATACTATTTCCCATAACAACTCTAGTGTCACCGAACCTTAAGTGTGTAGACCCTACGGGTTCGGGAACCATGCAGACATGATCGAGACGTTCTCCGGTCAATAACCAACAGCGGGATCTGGATACCCATGTTGCTCTGACATGTTCCACGATGATCTCATCGGATGAACCACGATGTCAAGGATTCAAGCAATCCCGTATGCAATTCCCTTTGTCAATCGGTATGTTACTTGCCCGAGATTCAATCGTCGGTATCCCAATACCTCGTTCAATCTCGTTACCGGCAAGTCACTTTACTCGTTCCGTAATGCATGATCCTGTGACTAACTACTTAGTCACATTGAGCTCATTATGATGATGCATTACTGAGTGGGCCCAGAGATACCTCTCCGTCATATGGAGTGACAAATCCCAGTTTCGATTCGTGCCAACCCAACAGACACTTTCGGAGATACCTGTAGTGCACCTTTATAGCCACCCAGTTACGTTGTGACGTTTGGTACACCCAAAGTACTCCTACGGTATCAGGGAGTTACACAATCTCATGGTCTAAGGAAATGATACTTGACATTAGAAAAGCTCTAGCAAACGAACTACACGATCTTGTGCTATGCTTAGGATTGGGTCTTGTCCATCACATCATTCTCCTAATGATGTGATCCCATTATCAATGACATCCAATGTCCATGGTCAGGAAACCATGACCATCTGTTGATCAAGGAGCTAGTCAACTAGAGGCTCACTAGGGACATGTTGTGGTCTATGTATTCACACATGTATTGCGGTTTCCGGTCAATACAATTATAGCATGAATAATAGACAATTATCATGAACAAGGAAATACAATAATAACAATTTTATTATTGCCTATAGGGCATATTTCCAACATGGCCACCATGACCGACCCCGTCCACACGACCACTGCCCTTCCTGCTGGCTAGGAGCTTGTCGAGGAGCTCTGAATGCCTCCGCTACTTCGTCTGCACCAGCGAGATCAAGTCCAGCACCCCCAGATCGATGTCGTTGTCGTCTTCCTCAACCTTCAGCCACCGCAGCATTGCCGTTCGATCCGCGCCGCCCTGAGCTCCCCTGTCTTCCCCTAGGGTGCCATTGACACCTCCGTGATCCCCTCTTGCCTTTCCCATGTTTCCCCTCTCGCTTGCTCTCATTAGGTATTTCACCGTGGCCGAGAACCGCCGTCTGCCATGGCCATTGCAGGGGTAGCCACTGAGCTCCTCGGATTGACCCCGTGGCACATGCCCACTCCTATGCGTGCCCATGCCCGGGCCTTCAGCTCTTCTTTCGCGCCCGCGGGGCCACTCCCTCTCTGGATCTCCATGCCCACGCACGTGCCACACCGCGTTTGTCGCGCTCGCCGTTTCCACCACGCTTGCCACAGCCACCGCACCATTGTGCCCCGTGCGACGCACACCCTTGCCGCACGTCACACTCTTGCTGGCTGCGCTCGCCCCGTCTGCTGCCGCCTATCTCTTTGCTCGCCCCGCTGTCGCGCCCTTGTCTCGCGCCGCCTCCTGTCGCGGTTATCTTCTGTCGGCCGCCCCCTCATCCACACCGGCCACATCTCTGCCCTCCACGGTTGGCCGCTCGCCTCGCCTGATGCGTGCTTCTTCCTGCTGCTATGCGCTGCTCTACCACTGGTACGCTGTTGCACCATGCCCTCGACACCGCCGTGGACAAACGTGGCAGAGGGATTGTCAATGGAGTATGAGGAGGAGGTGGCAGATAAGGTGTGGAGAGGCAAGAGGTCTAGGGTGGCGTCAGCTGGGTGTGGTGGAGGTGATTATGCGAGAAGGAGCCATAGCGGAAGGAGAGGTCACAATTGGAAAGAATCACAAAAAAATCATAACCCAGAGATCTCATTCCAAAAAACTGTTAATATTGATGGAGGGGTGATTTCCTTCAATAGGTGGAAAACATAGGAAATATTGGATGTTATAAAGGAAAGGTAAAAATTTAGGAAAGTTAGGATTTTGAACTGATTTCTATGCAAATGGGGTTTTATTGTTTGGTAACATGATATCAGTGCCTGCCCGTTTGTGACGTAGTCGCATTAGGAAAGTTTGCAATTGTTAAGAAACTATTTATTGGGAGGAAAGTTTGTGACGTGTCTGTTATTTGTTTCCTGAAACAAATTTCACTAATGAGAGAAATCGATTGATTTAGATAAGTTAGGAAAGTTAGATTCAAATATATTATTTGTTTCTTAAAAATTTGTTATTTGTTTCCTAAGACAAATTGAACAAATAAAAGGAATGAATTGATATGAATAATTTAAGGAAGTTATATCCTTGATTTGTTATACATTAGGAAAGTCCTGGTTGTAATAAAGAGTGGAGAGAAAAATAAACCGATGGACCAAGATGGGAAGGGGTGGTGGGAGGAGAGACGAAAAAAACCCAGCAAAAATAAACCGTGGAGACTATTCACCAACTGCTCCATTAGGAGTAGAGATTACCTTGTTCAGCTCTACACATTGTCGCAGCTGCACCCACACAACCATCGTGAGACATTCCACCATCTACATAAATCTTTGTGTGGCCGTTCGGAGGAGGCTTTCAAGCATTTGACATGTTGATACCATGAGCACGTATCCTCGGCATGGTGGTATTGGTGATCCTTCTCAATTCATCCAACTCACTTGTGAATCTCTTCTATTAAGAGGTGAGTCGACGTCGGACTTTGGTAAATGACCTCGTGAATTGCTTTTCTTCATGATGTCCATGAAGGAAATATGCCCTAGAGGCAATAATAAAGTTGTTATTTATATTTATTTATATCATGATAAATGTTTATTATTCATGCTAGAATTGTATTAACCGGAAACTTAGTACATGTGTGAATACATAGACAAAACAAAGTATCCCTAGTATGCCTCTACTTGACTAGCTCGTTAATCAAAGATGGTTATGTTTCCTGACCATAGACATGTGTTGTCATTTGATGAACGGGATCACATCATTAGAGAATGATGTGATGGACAAGACCCATTGATACATCTTCAACGTATCTATAATTTTTGATTGTTCCATACTATTATATTACCTGTTTTGGATGTTTAATGTGCTTTACTATGCACTTTTACATTATTTTTGGGACTAACCTATTAACCGGAGGCTCAGTCCGAATTGCTATTTTTTTGCCTATTTTAGTATTTCGCAGAAAAGGAATATCAAACGAAGTCCAAACCGAATGAAACCTTCGGGAGAGTTATTTTTGGAACAAACGCAATCAAGGAGACTTGGAGTGGACTTCAAGAAAGAAACGAGGCGGCCACGAGGCAGGGAGGCGCGCCTAGGGGGGTAGACGCGCCTCCCACCCTCGTGGGCCCCTCGTGGCTCCCCTGACCGACTTCCTTCGCCTATATATACTCACGTACCCTGAAAACATCCAGGAGCGCCACGAAACCCTATTTCCACCGATGCAACCTTCTATACCCGTGAGATCCCATCTTGGGGCCTTTTCTGGCGCTCCGGTGGAGGGGGAATCGATCACGGAGGGCTTCTACATCAACACCATAGCCTCTCCAATGAAGTGTGAGTAGTTTACCACAGACCTTCGAGTCCATAGTTACTAGCTAGATGGCTTCTTCTCTCTCTTTGGATCTCAATACAAAGTTCTCCTTGATCTTCTTAGAGATCTATTCGATGTAATTCTTTTTGCGGTGTGTTTGTCGAGATCCGATGAATTGTGGGTTTATGATCAAGATTATCTATGAACAATATTTGAATCTCCTCTGAATTCTTTTATGTATGATTTGTTATCTTTGCAAGTCTCTTCGAATTATCAGTTTGCTTTGGCCTACTAGATTGATCTTTCTTGCAATGGGAGAAGTGCTTAGCTTTGGGTTCAATCGTGTGGTGTCCTTTCCCAGTGAGAGCAGGGGCAGCAAGGCACATATTGTATTGTTGTCATTGAGGATAAAAAGATGGGGTTTATATCATATTGCTTGAGTTTATCCCTCTACATCATGTCATCTTGCCTATTGCGTTACTCTGTTCTTATGAACTTAATACTCTAGATGCATGCTGGATAGCGGTCGATGTGTGGAGTAATAGTAGTAGATGTAGAATCGTTTCGATCTACTTGTCGCGGACGTGATGCCTATATACATGATCATGCCTAGATATTCTCATAACTATGAACTTTTCTATCAATTGCTCGACAGTAATTTGTTCACCCACCGTAATACTTATGCTATCTTGAGAGAAGCCACTAGTGAAACCTATGCCCTCCGGGTCTATTTTCCATCATATAAGTTTCCGATCTATTTTATTTTTCAATCTTTACTTTCCAATCTATATCATAAAAATACCAAAAATATTTATCTTATTATCTATATCAGATCTCACTTTTGCAAGTGGTAGTGAAGGGATTGACAACCCCTTTATCGCGTTGGTTGCAAGGTTCTTATTTGTTTGTGCAGGTACGAGGGATTTGCGTGTAGCCTCCTACTGGATTGATACCTTGGTTCTCAAAAACTGAGGGAAATACTTTATGCTACTTTGCTGCATCACCCTTTTCTCTTCAAGGGAAAACCAACGCATGCTCAAGAGGTAGCACCCATCCATTAGCTTACCATAATGATCGATAAGTTTTATTGCTATTGCTTTCTTCATAACTTATACATGTTCCTCCGACTATGAGATTATGCAACTCCCGAATACCAGAGGAACACCTTGTGTGCTATCAAACGTCACAACGTAATTGGCTGATTATAAAGATGCTCTACATGTGTCTCTGAAGGTGTTTGTTGGGTTGGCATAGATCGAGATTAGGATTTGTCACTCCGTGTATCAGAGAGGTATCTCGGGGCCCTCTCGGTAATGCTCATCACTATAAGCCTTGCAAGCAATCTGACTAATGAGTTAGTTGCGGGATGAAGCATTACAGAACGAGTAAAGAGACTTGCCAGTAACGAGATTGAACTAGGTATGAAGGTACCGACAATCGAATCTCGGGCAAGTAACATACCGATGACAAAGGGAACAACGTATGTTGTTGTGTGGTTTGATCGATAAGATCTTTGTAGAATATGTATGAGCCAATATGATCATCCAGGTTCCGCTATTGGTTATTGATCGGAGATGTGTCTCGATCATGTCTACATAGTTCTTGAACCCGTAGGGTCCGCACGCTTAATGTTCAATGACGATTTATATTATGAGTTATGTGTTTTGGTGACTGAAGTTTGTTCGGAGTCTCAGATGAGATCACAGACATGACGAGGAGTCTCGAAATGGTCAAGAGGTAAAGATTGATATATTGGAAGGTGGTATTCGGACACCGGAAGGGTTCCCGAGTGTATCGGGTACAAACCGGAGTACCAGAAGGGTTACCGGAAGCCCCGGTGGAAGATATGGGCCATATAGGCCATGGGACGGAGGCTAACTAGCCCACAAGGGAGGAGGCCAAATTGGACTAGGGAAAGGGGGCGCCACCCCCCTTTCCTTGTCCTACTCCCTCTCCTTCCCCCTTTCTACCTCTGCAAGAAGGAAAAAAGAGGGGGGGGGGGCGAATCCTACTAGGAGTGGAGTCCTAGTAGGACTCCCCTCTCCCTTGGCGCGCCCGTGGTGGCCGGCCTCCTCCTCCCTCCTTTATATATGGGGGCAGGGGGCACCCCAAAGACACAACATTGTTTTAGCCGTGTGCGGTGCCCCCCTCCACTGTTTACTCCTCCAATAGTATCATGAGAGAATTCCTTATTTAACACAGCCTTAAAATTTTGTTCCCTATTTGACACTGAAAACTTCTTTCTTCCTTATCTAACACCAAGTCTAAATTTATATTCCCTTTGTAACACTTCCATCCATTTTGAGTGCTAAAGGTGTTAGATGACGCATGAAAAGACAAATTTACCCCTGATGCAATTCATCTCATACTCATAGAGATATAGTATCACGTACCTAAAATTTCCATTGAGGCCGTGCATTCTAATCCAATTTACATAGTTACACCAACTCCTACTAATCCATGATCCTTGCTACTACATTTACTGTACAGAGTACAAACTACTACTGATGTTCCATTGAGATGAAAGAGGGGTGAATCTTACCTTTATGGACAAGTCCATGTAGCCGAGGCCGAGAGGAGCCAGCCATGCCCTGGCCTGACTCTGCAGCCACGCCGGAGGCTGAGAAGCCGAGCTCTCCTCGACAACAAAGCTGCCACCTTTGTTGTAGCCGTGCGAGATGTCGTAGCCTCGTCCTGGTGCGAGCCCTCCGCAGCCGGACCATCGCCTTCTGCCGTATCTGCAGACCATAGTCCCTCCTTGGCCGCCATCTCGGTCACCTCGACGCGATCTGCTACCCCTCCATGAACGCCCTCCTCAGCATAGTCTCCCCGAGCAGCATCGTCGCCCTCCATCTCCCCCGGCCTCTCACGCAGTGCCCTCCCGCGGTCCCACCGCTAGGAGCTGCTGCCGTCGCTCGCTGGGTTTAGGAGGATGATGTCTACTACACAACCTTCTTCTTGTAAACGTTGTTGGGCCTCCAAGTGCAGAGGTTTGTAGGACAGTAGCAAATTTCCCTCAAGT
This sequence comes from Triticum aestivum, assembly GCF_018294505.1. Classification (NCBI taxonomy): domain Eukaryota; kingdom Viridiplantae; phylum Streptophyta; class Magnoliopsida; order Poales; family Poaceae; genus Triticum; species Triticum aestivum. The sequence continues at coordinate 509,603,986 of NC_057795.1, forward strand.
GGATGACCTAAGGTTTATCAATCCATGGGAGGCGTAGGATGAAGATGGTCTCTCTCAAACAACCCTGCAACCAAATAACAAAGAGTCTCTTGTGTCCCCAACACACCCAATACAATGGTAAATTGTATAGGTGCACTAGTTCGCCGAAGAGATGGTGATACAAGTGCAATATGGATGGTAGATAAAGGTATTTGTAATCTGAAATTATAAAAACAGCAAGGTAGCTAATGATAAAAGTGAGCGTAAATGGTATTGCAATGGTAGGAAACAAGGCATAGGGTTTATACTTTCACTAGTGCAAGTTCTCTCAACAATAATAACATAATTGGATCACATAACTATCCCTCAACATGCAACAAAGAGTCACTCCAAAGCTACTAATAGCGGAGAACAAATGAAGAGACTATGGTAGGGTACGAAACCACCTCAAAGTTATCCTTTTTGAGCTATCTATTCAAGAGTCCGTAGTAAAATAACATGAAGCTATTCTTTCCGTTCAATCTATCATAGAGTTCATACTAGAATAACACCTTAAGACACAAATCAACCAAAACCCTAATGTCACCTAGATACTCCATTGTCACCTCAAGTATCCTTGGGCATGATTATACGATATGCATCACACAATCTCAGATTCATCTATTCAACCAACACAAAGTACTTCAAAGAGTGCCCCAAAGTTTCTATCAGAAAGTCAAGACGAAAACGTGTGCCAACCCCTATGCATAGGTTCATGGGCGGAACCCGCAAGTTGATCACCAAAACATACATCAAGTGGATCACGTGAATATCCCATTGTCACCACAGATAAGCACGACAAGACATACATCAAGTGTTCTCAAATCCATAAAGACTCAATCCGACAAGATAACTTCAAAGGGAAAACTCAATTCATCACAAGAGAGTAGAGGGGGGAGAAACATCATAAGATCCAACTATAATAGCAAAGCTCGCGATACATCAAGATTGTGCCATAGAGGGAACACGAGAGAGAGAGAGAGAGAGAGAGAGAGAGAGAGAGAGAGATCAAACACATAGCTACTGGTACATAACCTCAACCCTGAGGGTGAACTACTCCCTCCTCGTCATGGATAGCACCGGGATGATGAAGATGGCTACCGGTGAGGGATCCCCCCTCCGGCAGGGTTCCAGAACGGGCTCCCGAGAGGTTTTTGGTGGCTACAGAGACTTGCGGCAGCGGAACTCCCGATCTATCTTTGTTGTCGATGTTTTTAGGGTACGTGGACTTATATAGGCGAAAGAAGTCGGTCGGGGGGTGCTCGAGGGGCCTACGAGACAGGGAGGGTGCGCCCAGGATGGGTGGCCGCGCCCTCCTATCTCCTGGCCTCCTCGAGGATCTTCTAACATGAACTCCAAGTCTCCAGGATCATATTCTTCCCAAAAATCACGCTCCCGAAGGTTTCATTTTGTTTGGACTCCGTTTGATATTCCTTTTCTTCAAAATACTGAAACAGTCAATAAAATAGCAATATGGGCTGGGCCTCCGGTTAATAGGTTAGTCCCAAAAGTAATATAAAAGTGTATAATAAAGCCCGTAATCATTCAAAACAGATAATAAAATAGCATGAATGCTTCATAAATTATAGATACGTTGGAGACGTATCAGCATCCCCAAGCTTAATTCCTACTCGTCCTCGAGTAGGTAAATGATAAAGAAAGAATTTATGAAGTGTAAATGCTAGCAGGTGCACAAGTTTGATCAATGATAATTTCAATCACCTTTACTAGCATCATTATATGTCATAACAGTGGTTCATCTCATAAAACTTCTCAAGATCAAGTAACAAGCTATTCACATGTTAAAGCATAGAGCATAAACTTTCTTGAAAACTAGCAAACTTTATTCTTAGTCATCAAACAATTGCAATTCATTTTATTTTTAGGAAGGGTCTATGTCAGAGCTTTGATTTAGCAAACTCCACATACTCAACTATCATATAGTCTTCTACAATTGCTAACACTCACGCAATACTTGTGGTTATGGAGTTTTAATCAGACACAAAGAAAGATAGGGGCTTTATAATGTTGCCTCCAAATGTATTCACCTTTGGGTGATGTCAACAATAATAGTTCATGCTAACTTACATCCAATTGGATATATGTATATCAGAATCACCCCAACACAAAGTTCTTGCCAAAGGATAAAATGAAAAAGAGAAAGGTGAAGATCACCTTTACTCTTGCATAAAGTAAAAGACATAAAGTAAAAGATAGGCCCTTCGCAGAGGGAAGCAGAGGTTGTCATGCGCTTTTAGGGTTGGATACACAAAATCTTGATGCGAAAGAACGTCACTTTATATTGCCCCTTGTATATGGACCCTCATTATGCAGTCCGTCGCTTTTATTGCTTCCATAACAAGATCGTACAAAGCTTATTTTCTCCGCACTAATAAGTCATGCATATTTAGAGAGCAATTTTTATTGCTTGCACCGATGACAACTTACTTGAAGGATCTTACTCAATCCATAGGTAGGTATGGTGGACTCTCATGGCAAAACTGGGTTTAAGGATATTTGAAAGCACAAGTAGTATCTCTACTTGGTGCTAGGAATTTTTGGCTAGCATGAGGGGGAAAGGAAAGCTCAACATGTTTGAATGATCCATGACAATATACTTTAACTGAGATGTGAGAAAACATAACCCATTACATTGTCTTCCTTGTCCAACATCAACTCTTTAGCATGTCATACTTAATGAGTGCTCACAATTATAAAAAGGTGTCTAGGATAGTATATTTATATGTGAAATCTCTCTTCCTTCAATATTCTTTCATGAATTGTTCAAATGACCAATACAATGCCTGCTAACCTTCAATAAATTTACAACCTCTACTTCTTAGATGTGAAGTCATTACTCCCCATGGGATAAGCAAATGAAACATATATAATTTCAGATTTATGACATTCAACTTATTCAACCATTTACTCATAGGATATAAGTGAAGCACACGAGTAAATGACAAACTACTCCAAAAAGATATAAGTGAAGATCAATGAGTAGTTAAATAATTATGCAACTATATGAAGACTCTCTCTCATTTAAGAATTTAAGATCTTGGTATTTTATTCAAACAGCAAGCAAAGCAAAACAAAATGGCAATGCAAGGATAGCACAACTCATGTGAAGAAGCAAAAACTTAGGCTCAACCGATACTAACCGATAGTTGGTTGAAGGAGAAAGGTGGGATGCCTACCGGGGCATCCCCAAGCTTAGATGCTTGAGACTTCTTGAAATATTATCTTGGGGTGCCTTGGGCATCCCCAAGCTTGAGCTTTTGTGTCTCCTTAATTCCTTTCATATCATGGTTTCTCTTTTTATCAAAAGCTTCATCCACACCAAACTCAACAAGAACTTGTGAGATAGGTTAGTATAAATCAATGCAAAAACTTTATCGTTTTCTATTGTAAGAAATTACTAACATTATTATTCAACATTTCATATTAAATGTATCTGCATATTTAATACTCCCATCCTCAAATAGAATCATTAAACAAGTAAACATATGCAAACATAACAGCAATCTGCCAAAACAGTATAGTCTGTAAAGAATGCAAGATTCATCATACTTCCCTAACTCCAAAAATTAAAATTAAAATACTACGCTGTATAAGGTTTATCAGAGCTCATCATGCAAAAAGATTCAACATTATATCATTCTCTGACTTTTCTAGGGAATTTTTGCAACAGCGGTAAACTTTCTATTTTGAAACAGCAACATGTATACTTGCAAAATAAGCATGGAAAAGGCTATCCTTGACATTTTTGTTGAAAATATAGATGCAAGACATTATTCTAAATAACAGAAAGCAAATACTAATAAAAGAAAATGACGCTCCAAGCAAAACACATATCCTGTGGTGAATAAAAATATAGCTCCAAGTAAAGTTACCGATGAACGAAGACGAAAGAGGGGATCCCATCCGGGGCATCCCCAAGCTTAGGCTCTTGGTTGTCCTTGAATATTACCTTGGGGTGCCTTGGGCATCCCCAATCTTAGGCTCTTGCCACTCCTTATTCCATAGTCCATCGAATCTTTACCCAAAACTTGAAAACTTCAACCACACAAAACTCAACACAAAACTCGTAAGCTCCGTTAGTATAAGAAGACAAACCACCAATTTAAGGTACTATAATGAACTCATTCTTTATTTATTTTTGTGTTAAACCTACTATATTCCAACTTCTCTATGGTTCATACCCTTACATATGTGACGCCCCCGATTCAATCATACACTAATCATACACGCAAACATGTACGATCAAGATCAGGGACTCACGGGAAGATATCACAACACAACTCTACAAATAAAAAAGGTCATACAAGCATCATAATACAAGCCAGGGTCCTCGAGGGCTCGAATACAAGTGCTCGATCATAGACGAGTCAGCGGAAGCAACAATATCTGAGTACAGACATAAGTTAAACAAGTTTTCCTTAAGAAGGCTACCATAAACTGGGATACAGATCGAAAGAGGCACAGGCCTCCTGCCTGGGATCCTCCTAAACTACTCCTGATCGTCATTAGTGGCCTGCACGTAGTAGTAGGCACCTCTAGTGCAGTAGTCGTCATTGATGGTGGCGTCTGGCTCCTGGGCTCCAATGTCTGGTTGCGGCATCCGAGAAGAAGAGGAAAACGGGGGAAAAGAGGGAGCAAAGCAACCGTGAGTACTCATCCAAAGTACTCGCAAGCAAGGATCTACACTACATATGCATGGGTATATGTGTAAGGAGGCAATATCAGTGGACTGAACTGCAGAATGCCAGAATATGAGGGGGATAGCTAGTCCTATCGAAGTCTACGCTTCTGGCAGCCTCCATCTTGCAGCATGTAGAAGAGAGTAGATTGAAGTCCTCCAAGTAGCATCGCATAGCATAATCCTACCCGGCGATCCTCCCCTCGCTGCCCTGTGGAAAAGCGATCACCGGGTTGTCTGTGGAACTTGTCTGGGTGTGTTTTATTAAGTATCCGGTTCTAGTTGTCATAAGGTCAAGGTACAACTCCGGGTCGTCATTTTACCGAGGGACACGGCTATTCGAATAGATAAACTTCCCTGCAGGGGTGCACCACATAACCCAACACGCTCGATCCCATTTGGCCGGACACACTTTCCTGGGTCATGCCCGGCCTCGGAAGATCAACACGCTGCAGCCCCACCTCGGCACAACAGAGAGGTCAACACGCCGGTCTAAATCCTATGCACGCAGGAGTCTGGGCCCATCGCCCATTGCACACCTGCATGTTGCGAGGGTGGTCGAAAGCAGACCTAGCCTCCCTAATACAAGAGCAGGCGTTCCAGTTCAATCCAGCACGCGCCGCTCCGTCGCAGACGTCAAGAAGGCTTCGGCTGATACCACGACGTCGAGTGCCCATATCTTTCCCGCGTAGTTGGTTAGTGCGTATAGGCCAGTGGCCAGACTCAGATCAAATACCAAGATCTCGTTAAGCGTGTTATTATGAAGCAACCGCAGACACCGACCAGGGCCAGGCCCACCTCTGGCCTAGGTGGTCTCAATCTGCAATGTCGCTCCGCCACAAAGTAACAGTCGGGGGTCGTCGGAACCCAAGCCCACCTCTACCGGGATGGAGCCACCTGTCCTTCCAGCCCCCATATCCGAATCACTTGTGGGTACTCAACGAGCCAACCCGACTTTAGTCACCATCTGTATAGTATATGCATGAATAGTATATACCTGTGATCACCTCCCGAGTGATCATGGCCCGATAGTATAGCAAGGCAGACTGACAAGAATGTAGGGCCACAGAAGATAAACTAGCATCCTATACTAAGTATTTAGGATTGCTGGTAAGGTATCAACAGATGTAGCAACAATGACAGGCTATGCATCAGAATAGGATTAACGGAAAGCAGTAACATGCTACACTACTCTATTGCAAGCAGTATAGAGGAGAATAGGCGATATCTAGTGATCAAGGGGGGGCTTGCCTGGTTGCTCTGGCAAGAAGGAGAGGTCGTCAACTCCGTAGTCGTACTGGGTAGCAGCGGCGTCGGTCTCGTAGTCTACCGGAGAGAAGAGGGGGAAGAAACAATGAATACAATGCAACGGTGCCAGGTGTGCCCTAACGCAGTAGGAGGTGATACCGGTGAAGGGGGGGAAACATCTGGGAAAGTATCCCCGGTGTTTCGCGTTTTTGGACAGGTGAACCGGAGGGGAAAAGTTGCGTGTTTGATATGTTAGGGATGTGTGGCGGACGAACGGGCTACGTATCTGGATTCGTCTCGTCGTTCTGAGCAACTTTCATGTACAAAGTTTTTCCATCCGAGCTACGGTTTATTTTATATTAATTTTAAAAGATTTAACCATTTTTAGAATTTTATTTAATTATTTAATTCTAACATTATCCAGAATAGTGTATGCTGACGCAGGCATGACATCATAGTGATGTGAGCAAGTCAACTAGTCGGTTGACCAGTCAAACCAGACAGGTGGGTCCAGGGGGACCCACATGTCATTGTCAGGGGCACTAACAGGGGGTTTAGACTAACTAAATTGGTTAATTAGTGGGTGGGTCCCAACAGTTAGTGACTATTTAGTTAACTAAATTAATTAAGGAAATAATTAGCATTTTATTTATTTACAAAAATGTTTTAAACGACACGGGCCCGCATGTCAGTGGCAGTAGCTGCCATATCAGGCGCAGTTGACTTCGGTCAACGTGGCCAGTTGGGGCCCCAGGCCCACAGGCAGTGACCCAGGGGTGGGGCTCGCATAACCACGTCGGCGGACGGCGCCGGAATGACGCCGGTGAGGCAAAACACGGCAGCGACGCACGGGAGGCCGCAAGATTTAGCTACAGGCCACCAAAATTGACGCGGGGGGTTGTGTTCGAATGGGGAGTCGATGCCGCGTCTACTAGGACCAGTGGCGTCGCCGGAGTTCGTCGAAGCTGACGGCGGCGAGCACCGAGGTGGATGTAGGAGCTCGGTTGTGGGCGGCTACGGCGGGGAGAGGCACAGCCGGGGACATGGATAGGTGCGTTGGGGCCCTGGAGACGTGCTGAGAACGACGACGCGGTCGGACGCGAGCCACGCTTGTGGTGGCCGCGACGGAGAGCTCGACCGCGGCGGCGGGAGGGTGAGCGCGACGGGGGAGCGAGCTACGGGATGCGATGAGCTAGGAGGGGAGGAGGAGGAGGTTCAGGGGCTCACGACCGTTGTAGAGAGGGGCCGGGGAAGACTCGATGTGCTCGGGGTGGCGCGGATTCCGGTGATGGCGACGACGGAGCAGAGGAGGGAGACGAGGTCGTCACGGTCGCGGCAGGGGCTCCAAGTTCCAGCCCGAGGTGGCGGGAGGCATAGGGGACGACAGCGGGGCTGTTTAGCACGTCGATGAGGTGAGGGAGGGTCGGTGGCCGCGTCGACGGCGAGCAGCGGCAACGAGCTCGAGCGACCGAGGTCGGGATCGAGCGTGAGGAGAGGGGAGAGGTGAGGTGGATCTGATGGGAGGGTTAGATCTGGCAGGGGGCGAGTGGGGACGGGAACCCGAGGAGGCGCGGGTGCGGCATCCTTATCCATCCGCCGTCGACGGCGAAGAGGTTCAACTGGGGCGCGCCCCGGTTTAGGCGCGGTCGGTGGAACAGTGCACGGGGAAAGAAGACAACAAAGGGGGGCGGGGAGTGGGCCTGCGATGATGGTCAGTCGGCTGGGCTGGCTGCCAGCTGGGCCGGTTGGCCCAGTGGGGGGTCCTTTCCTTTTTTTGTTAGTTTTGTTTTGTTTTACTTTTCTTATTTTCTTCTGTTTTGGCTAATTGTTTGGGCACCAAATGAGTTTTGTAAAATATGAGAGCTGGCCCACGAATAACAGCACTATAAATCCTACCACCAAAAACTAGTTTGGGTTAATTATCATTTCGTATTTATTTTGTATTAATAAAAAGGTCATTAAATAATGTTTTCAGCCACTGTTTGAGGTTGTTTAAGTCACTTATTAAATTTCAATAATGTTGTTTACAATTTTATCATAGTCTCTGATTTATCTACTATTTATTGAACATTTTAGTTTTAATATTTGAAAACTTTATTGTTTGCTTGATTTTGAATTTTGAATTATAATCAGTTTCGAACTAACGCGAGATTAGAAACAATAACCATGGTGACGTGGCATCATTAACGTGGGATTACTGTAGCTTAATTATCCGGGCGTCATAGTTCTCCTCCACTACAAGAAATCTCGTCCCGAGATTTAAGAGGGAAGTAAGGGGGGAGAATGGGTTACGACATTCTAACGGATCTTCTCATTCATATTTTCTCTCCCTGAAGTAGTTGATCCTCTTCGTTGATGTCTTTATTTCTCTGTTTCAGGTCATCATGATGAAGTCGATATCCTTTCTTCGGTAAGTCCATCGTACTTACGAAAGAATAAAGGGTGGTTATTCCGGAAGAACGGACCTCTGCAAGGTTGACTACCTGGTAGCTAACATCGGGGGAAAGTGGCGGAAAGTAACTCTCGAACTGAAACTTAAGAAAATTTCGAGAGCAAAGTAAGAAGGTACCATGAGAAGTTTAAGCGGGTAGGCAAGCGTTCGATGCCTAAACAAAGTGTGAAAGGGGTCCAAAGCAACGAGAATAAGTATTGCGTCTGATACCAAAGCAGATTACTAGGAAGATGACCCATGAATTACATACGAAGACAAGCGCGAGGAATAACTTTGGCAACAAGGGTGTACAGGAGAGTCAGGTTTCGATCCAGTGGAACTGTGGGTTAAACCTAGAAAGGACGTTGACATCTGCACGGTCAAGATAGCAAGGTATGTCAGAGGATAGCCTGCCAGTTTTGTTGGCAACAATGTTGGTACCTAGGGCGAGGGACGAAGAGAACCATTTTCCTGCTCGTTGAATGAGGCGGACCAATAGGCAAAGTTCTCGTCCATCAGTGGTTACTGGAATGTCATCAGCAATAGTAAAATGGCCTTACTGACAGAGTTGTACAACAGAGGTGTTTACATAAGCAGTGAATTATTACTTCTTAGATCATATAGATCACTAGAAAGGTCAAACAAACCTATGGAAAGGTAAAATGTGTTTAAACACAGATATCATGGGTATATTCTTCCCAAAGTCAAGCTGAGGATGATATCCAAGACAGGATATAAAGTAGAAAACCCTTTAGATAAGGGGAGAGAAACTTCATGACATTACCCATACAACGGTATTTGGATAATTGATAAAGAAAATTTAGCATTGTGCATCAAATGTTGTTATTGAAAATCGGAGTACCATAGACATGCTCCGAGATAGCACTGACATGGTCTTGAAGCAAAGGTTGGACTTGGATATACAAAGGATTCATCAGGAACAACTTATAGAATAAGCCTTACAAATTCCTCAGGGAATAATGGATAACCTTGCAAAAAAAATTATAATGATAGGTCCTCCAGCCAGGGGGTGCTAGGCATGACATCATCTTGCCGGGTCATATATATATATATAGACCAATGTTATAACTCTTGGAAATATGTTCCAACCATCATATCTGGCCAAGATTCAGATCTGATTGGTGTTAGGATAACTCAGACTCAGGATGCGTGAGAAGAAAGGTGCAACACAAATTGTCAAGATGACATTGTAAGATTCTCGGGAATTGAACTATGGAAGCGAGTTCCGAAACAAGAGTTCATCATTAAATCAAAGAGAGGATGAGGAGGTCGCTGATGGTCTCAACGACAATTCATCGAGATTTCCAAAAGATGGATCTCCACAATTATGTGAACACGGAGATAACATTTAACAGATCAAATGATATAATGATGTATGCTCAAGGGAAACATACACAATTAATCACTGGTTGAAAGGTGCACCCGAGATATGGGCATAGGTAGTATGATCAATGCTAGAATGGTGATTCGATAACCAAAAGACTTAAAATGAAGCTATCGACCATTCACTTCAAAGCAATAGAGTTGCTAGAACTTTTGAATTCACGCATCATAGTTCAATTCTCGTTATTCCGGTTAGAAACAACACGGGGACCAAGGAATGAACGAATATTGCAAGAAGGATCATCTGTATCAAGAATTCTTAAGAGATGGTGAAATTCTCACGACATTTTTGACATAAAAGATGGTAATACTCCAAGGTAAAAAAAATAACAAATGCTGGATAGCAAGGATCTCAAGGTATAACACGAAACATGAACAAGTTTTTGTTGAACGGAAGGCAATAAAGTGGTCGATGATAAAACAAATCATCAAGGGCAAGGATGGTATTTCTCATCATGAATTCAACTGATATCCTGGAAGAGCTCGGAATGCTGATGATGATCACGACACATTTGTCGAGAGATCTCATGAAGATGTAATCGATGGGTGATGACATCAAGTTGAAGGAATGATGAAGCGAAAGGTTGTTGGAACCATGGGTACGACACAAACTCAAAATCAAGTTTCTTGTTCAAGGAGAAATGATATGACAAGGAAGATCGATGTAAGATTAGCTCACCATCAAAATTTGTGCTCCGGGAAGAACCAGATAGCACAGTTAAATTTAGCACGATAATGATGTAGACGATAAGGCTAGGAATGACATGATGGAGTATTAAACTCATAAGCAATGAAGATTACTAAGAGTTGTCGAATCGCGGTGCGGACTCGATTCACTATTCGGTGTTCTCGGTTGACGACAACCCAAAACTCATCGAGTGACTATGATATGGAAAGGTATTACTCCGGCACAAATGCATAAGATGTAGTGCAATGGCATGATATCCTCGAGATACCAGGGAGATAATACTCGAAGGCATATCAAATTAAAGGTTGAAGTGGGGTGTATTGATCTATAGAAGACAAGCACTTCTACTTGTCTGAGAAATGGATTCAAAGGAAGAAATTATGGTCGGAACCACAATTGCAAAGGATCAATTCACAGATCCAGATTATATTTTCAAGGAAATAGTTATTATTGCAAGAAGCTTCCATGATAGGATCTACATTGTGTCCATGGGCATGAACACAAAGGTTCAAGGTCGACTCCCACTTCGTCAATGCATAACCTTCCATTCACCTCTCGTATTTCAAAAATGACATTAGTTCTTGAAAGTTTTACCTGGTGCAATACCAGATAAGTATGACCCGTGAAATCTTTCGGGTTCACACGGATTAGGGAATGCGTAGGTTCAACCCATCAAGGAATCTTAGGAACATATACCACAACTTCAATAGTAATTAACACAAGCTCGATAGTAGAGCATGGATGACAAAAGGAGAGGATACAATTTACCGAATGCATTATGTATCAGGGAAAGATCTTCTCAAGGTTTTTGTATATGAAGGACACTGTTGGATGATATTACAACAAAGGATCCGACGGTCCATAGCAGAGCGGATGTGAGTATCGGTACACAAGCAAAGGAAGAAACAATGCGAAGGCATTGGATTATAGAAGCAACAGACTAATTCAAAGCTCAATGTAAAGAATCATGATTTCTGATTCAAGGGATCAGAAGCAAACGCTCTGATTAAGGATGGTTAAGCTGAATAGACTTAGGGGTACAATCGACGACAATTTGATTGGTCGATAAACAGATCATGTTCAAAATGACATCTCAGCCGGAAAGGTAATTTTAAAAAGAATCAACCGATGATTGCGTGCATTGATAACCCACAAGTATAGGGGATCGCAACAGCTTTCGAGGGTAGAGTATTCAACCCAAATTTATTGATTCGACACAAGGGGAGCCAAAGAATATTCTCGAGTATTAGCAGTTGAGTTGTCAATTCAACCACACCTGGATAACTTAGTATCTGCAGCAAAGTGTTTAGTAGCAAAAGTGGTATCATAGTAATGGTACAGTAGCAACAGTAAAGATAAATGTTTTTGGGTTTTTGTAATAGTTGTGACAGTAGCAACGGAAAAGTAAATAAGCGAAGAACAATATATGAAAAGCTCGTAGGCAATGAATCAGTGATGGATAATTATGCCGGATGCGATTCCTCATGCAATAGTTATAACATAGGGTGATATAGAACTAGCTCCAGTTCATTAATGTAATGTAGGCATGTATTTCGTAAATAGTCATATGTGCTTATGGAAAAGAACTTGCATGACATCTTTTGTCCTACCCTCCCGTGGCAGAGGGATCCTAGCAGAAACTAAGGGATATTAAGGCCTCCTTTTAATAGAGAACCGGACCAAAGCATTAACACATAGTGAATACATGAACTCCTCAAACTACGGTCATCACCGAGAAGTATCCCGATTATTGTCACTTCGGGGTTGTCGGATCATAACACATAATAGGTGACTATAGACTTGCAAGATAGGATCAAGAACACACATATATTGATGAAAACATAATAGGTTCAGATCTGAAATCATGGCACTCGGGCCCTAGTGACAAGCATTAAGCATAGCAAAGTCATAGCAACATCAATCTCAAAACATAGTGGATACTAGGGATCGAACCCTAACAAAACTAACTTGATTACATGGTAAATCTCATCCAACCCATCACCGTCCAGCAAGCCTATGATGGAATTACTCACACACGGCGGTGAGCATCATGAAATTGGTGATGGAGGATGGTTGATGATGACGACGGCGACGAATCCCCCTCTCCGGAACCCCGAACGGGCTCCAGATCAGCCCTCCCGGGAGAGATTAGGGCTTGGCGGCGGCTCCATATCGTAAAACACGATGAAACTTTCTCGCTGATTTTTTTCTCCGCGAGACGGTATATATGGAGTTGGAGTTGAGGTCGGAGGAGGTCCAAGGGGCCCACGAGATAGGGGGCGCGCCCCCCTGTCTCGTTGATAGGCCTTGGGCCCCCTGGCCCTGATTCTTTCGCCAAAAATTCTTATTAATTCTGAAAAGTCCCTCCGTGGATTTGCAGGTCATTCCGAGAACTTTTCTTTTCTACACATAAAACAACATCATGGTAGTTCTGCTGAAAACAGCGTCAGTCCGGGTTAGTTTCATTCAAATCATGCAAGTTAGAGTCCAAAACAAGGGCAAAAGTGTTTGGAAAAGTAGATACGTTGGAGACGTATCAACTCCCCCAAGCTTAAACCTTTGCTTGTCCTCAAGCAATTCAGTTGATAAACTGAAAGTGAAAAAGAAAAACTTTTACAAACTCTGTTTGCTCTTGTTGTTGTAAACATGAAAAGCCAGCATTCAAGTTTCAGCAAATATTACGAACTAACCATACTCACAATAACACAAAGGTCTCACAATTACTCATATCAATAGCATAATCAGCTAGCGAGTCATAATAATAAAACTCGAATGACAACACTTTCTCAAAATAATCATAACATGATATAACAAAATGGTATCTCGCTAGCCCTTTCTGAGACCGCAAAACATAAATGCAGAGCACCTTTAAAGATCAAGGACTAACTAAACATTATAATTCATGGTAAAAGAGATCCAGTCAAGTCATACCCAATATAAACCAATAATAATGAATGCAAATGACAGCGTGCTCTCCAGCGGGTGCTTTTAATAAGAAGGGTGATGACTCAACATAAAAGTAAATAGATAGCCCCTTCGCAGAGGGAAGCAGGGATTTGTAGAGGTGCCAGAGCTCGATTTTAAAATAGAGATTGAATAACATTTTGAGCGGCATACTTTTGCTGTCAACACAACACCTATGAGATGGCTGTATCTTCCACACTAAATGCATTATAGGCAGTTCCCAAACAGAATGGTAAAGGTTTATACTCCCCCAACCACCAACAAGCATCAATCCATGGCTTGCTCGAAACAATGAGTGCCTCCAACACACAACAACCCTGGGGGAGTTTTGTTTAATTATTTTGATTTGCTTTGATCTTTTTGGATCATGGGACTGGGCATCCCGGTTACCGGGCCTTTCTCGTGAATGAGGAGCGGAGTCCACTCCTCGTGAGAATAACCCACCTAGCATGGAAGATATAGGCAGCCCTAGTTGTTACATGAGCTGCTCGAGCATACAAAACAGAATTTCATTTGAAGGTTTGGAGTTTGGCACATACAAATTTACTTGGAATGGCAGGTAGATACCGCATATAGGAAGGTATAGTGGACTCATATGGAACAACTTTGGGGTTTAAGGAGTTTGGATGCACAAGCAGTATTCCCGCTTAGTACATGTGAAGGCTAGCAAAAGACTGGGAAGCGACCAACTGAGAGAGCGACAACAGTCGTAAGCATGCATTAAAATTAATTCACACCAAGTACAAGCATGAGTAGGATATAATCCACCATGAACATAAATATCGTGAAGGCTGCATTGATTTGATTCAACTACATGCGTGAACATGTGCCAAGTCGAGTCACTCAATTTATTTAAAGGAGGATACCATCCCATCATACCACATCATAATCATTCTAATAGCATGTTGGCACACAAGGTAAACCATTATAACTCATAGCTAATCAAGCATGGCACAAGTAACTATAATCTCTAAATGTCATTGCAAATATGTTTACTTCATAATAGCTGACTCAGGAATGATGAATCGTCATATTTACAAAAACAAGAGAGGTCGAGTTCATACCAGCTTTTCTCATCCCAATAAGTCCATCATATATCGTCATTATTGCCTTTCACTCGCACGACCGAACGATGTGTATAATAATAAAAGTGTACATGCATTGGACTAAGCTGGAATCTGCAAGCATTCAACTCAAGAGAGAAGACAAGTAATATGGGCTCTAAATTAAATAAACAATCATGCATACAAGAGCCACTAAGCATTTTTAATAAGGTCTTCTTGACCCCCAAAGGAAAGAAAAGAAAATAAAACTTATTTACACGGGAAAGCTCCCAACAAGTAAAAGAAGAACGAGAAATCTTTTTGTTTTTTTTTCATTTTAATTCCTACTACAGGCAAGGATTTGCAATGAATAAAGCACTAGAACAAAAACTAATTGGACCAATGGAGGAGTCACATACCAAGCAACAATCTCCCAAAGCAGTTTTGTGAATGGAGCTTTGAGCTAAGAGATCGAAAATCGCAGCAAAACGAGCTAGAACTCGTGCTTGAGCTGGATGGGGATTTTTTTGGGTAGAAGGTGGAGTGTGTGAGTGCTGGCATAAGTGGAGGGGAGCCACCAGGAGCCCACGAGACAGGGGGGCGCGCCCTACAGGGGGGGCCTCCTCTCTCGTGGCCTGGTGCTTGGCCCTCCTGCAGTGTTTTTAGTGCCTAAAATCCTCAAATATTCCAGAAAAAATCATACTAAATTTGTAGCGCATTTGGAGCACTTTTATTTTCAGACTATTTTTTTATTGCACGGATAAATCAGAAAACAGACAGATAATAATATTTTTGCTTTATTTCTTCTAATTAACAGAAAGTAAAAAAGAGGGTACAGAGGGTTGTGCCTTCTAGTTTCATCCATCTCATGATCATCAAAATGAACCCGCTAACAAGGTTGATCAAGTCTTGTTAACAAACTCATTCCGAATAACACGGAACCGGAGAAATTTTGAATAACACTAAGTTACCTCAACGGGGATATGAAAATCCCCAACAATAAGAATATCATACTTTTTCTTGACAGTAGGAAGAGGAAATTCAAAATCTCCAAAAATGATAGTTGGAACTTTTTCAATAGTATTTATGCTATGAACTTGAGATTGTTTCCTCATAAAGTGTACCGTATGCTCATTGCCATTAACATGAAAAGTGGCATTGCCTTTGTTGCAATCAATAACAGCCCTTGCAGTATTAAGAAAAGGTCTACCAAGGATAATAGACATACTATCGTCCTCGGGAATATCAAGAATAACAAAGTCCGTTAACATAATGACATTTGCAACCACAACAGGCACATCCTCACAAATACCGACAGGTATAGTAGTTGATTTATCAGTCATTTGCAAAGATATTTCAGTAGGTGTCAACTTATTCAATTCAAGTCTACGATATAAAGAGAGAGGCATAACACTAACACCGGCTCCAAGATCACATAAAGCAGTTCTAACATAATTTCTTTTAATGGAGCATGGTATAGTTGGAACACCCGGATCTCCAAGTTTCTTTGGTATTCCACCCTTAAAAGTGTAATTAGCAAGCATGGTGGAAATTTCAGCTTCTGTTATCTTTCTTTTATTTGTGATGATATCCTTTATGTATTTGGCATAAGGATTTACTTTAAGCATATCAGTTAAGCGCATACGTAAGAAAATAGGTCTAATCATTTCAGCAAAGCGCTCAAAATCCTCATCATCCTTTGACTTGGATGGTTTAGGAGGAAAGGGCATGGGTTTCTGAACCCATGGTTCTCTTTCTTTACCGTGCTTCCTAGCAACAAAATCTCTCTTATCATAACATTGATTCTTTGATTGTGGGTTATCAAGATCAACAATAGGTTCAATCTCTACATCATTGTTATTACTAGGTTGAGCATCCACATGAACATCATTATTAGCATTATCATCAGGTTCATGTTCATCACCTGATTGCGTTTCAGCATCAGAGATAGAAGTATTATTGGGATTCTCAAGTGTTTCAATATTAGGTTCACTAGAAGTTTGCAAAGTCTTGTCGTTTTTCTTTTTCTTCTTCTTAGAAGAACTAGGAACATCTAGATTATTATTCTGAGAATCTTGCTCAATTCTTTTTGGGTGGCCTTCAGGATACAAAGGTTCCTGAGTCATTCTACCAGTTCTAGTAGCCACTCTAACGGCAAAGTCATTTTTATTATTCAATTCCTCAAGCAAATCATTTTGAGCCTTGAGCACTTGCTCGGCTTGAGTAGCAACCATAGAAGCATATTTGCTAACGCGGTGAAGTTCATCTTTAACTCTAGCCAGATTATCACCTACGCGTCCTATCTCGAAAGCATTATTCTTTAACTCTCGACCAACATAAGCATTAAAACTTTCTTGTCTAGCCATAAAGTCATCAAATTCATCTAAGCATGGGCTATGAAATTTAGTAGAGGGTATTTCAACTTTATCATATCTATAGAGAGAATTTACCTTTACTACCTGTGTCGGGTTATCAAGACAATGTGGTTCTTCAGGTGGTATATTCAGACCATGTATTTCTTCAATAGGAGGTAAATTCTTAACATCTTCAGCTTTAATACCTTTTTCTTTCATTGATTTCTTTGCCTCTTGCATATCTTCAGGACTGAGAAATAAAACACCTCTCTTCTTCGGGGTGGGTTTAGGAATAGGCTCAGGAGTTGGCTCAATTGGTTCAGGAATTACTTCTGGAACTGGCTTAGGAAGAGTCCAATTATTTTCATTAGTCAACATATTGTTCAATAATATTTCAGCTTTGTCGACTGTTCTTTCCCTGAAAACACAACCAGCACAACTATCCAAATGGTCCTTGGAAGCATCGGTTAGTCCATTATAAAAGATATCAAGTATTTCATTTTTCTTAAGATGATGATCAGGCAAAGCATAATGCAACCGGAGAAGCCTCCCCCAAGCTTGTGGGAGACTCTCTTCTTTGGTTTGCACAAAATTATATATTTCCCGCAAGGCAGCTTGTTTCTTATGAGCAGGGAAATATTTAGTAGAGAAGTAATAAATCATATCCTGGTGACTACGCACACAACCAGGAGCAAGAGAATTATACCAAGTCTTAGCATCACCCTTTAATGAGAACGGGAAGATCTTAAGGATATATAAATAGCGAGACTTCTCATCATGAGTAAATTGGGTGGCTATGTCATTTAACTTTGTAAGATGTGCCACAACTATTTCAGATTCAAGGCCATAAAAAGGATCAGATTCAACTAAAGTAATAATATCAGGATCAACAGAGAATTCATAATCCTTATCAGTAACACAGATAGGTGAAGTAGCAAAAGTAGGATCGGGTTTCATTCTAGCATTAAGAGACTGGTGCTTCCATTTAGCTAATAATTTCTTAAGATCATTTCTATCATTGCAAGCAATAATAGCTTCAGCAGCTTCTTTGTTCATAACATAACCCTTTGGAACAACAGGTAATACATAATCATTGGGGGAACATTCATCATCACTATCATCAATAATAGGTTCTTCAACATTTTCATTCCCCCTAACTCTAGCAAGTTGTTCATCAAGAAATTCACCTAATGGCAAAGTAGTATCACGCACAGAAGTAGTTTCATCATGCATAGCAGAAGTGGCATCATCAATAACATGCGACATATCAGAATTCATAGCAGTAGCAGGTTTAGGTGTCGCAAGCCTATCAATAACAGAAGAAGAATCTAGTGCAGAGCTAGATGGCAGTTCCTTACCTCCCCTCGTAGTTGAGGGCAAAATCTTGGTCTTAGCGTCTTTCAAGTTCTTCATAGTGATCAACAGATATAAATCCCAAGTGACTCAGGGAATAGAGCTATGCTCCCCGGCAACGACACCAGAAATTAGTCTTGATAACCCACAAGTATAGGGGATCGCAACAACTTTCGAGGGTAGAGTATTCAACCCAAATTTATTGATTCGACACAAGGGGAGCCAAAGAATATTCTTGAGTATTAGCAGTTGAGTTGTCAATTCAACCACACCTGGATAACTTAGTATCTACAGCAAAGTGTTTAGTAGCAAAAGTGGTATGATAGTAATGTACAATAGCAACAGTAAAGATAAATGTTTTTGGGGTTTTGTAATAGTTGTAACGGTAGCAACGGAAAAGTAAATAAGCGAAGAACAATATATGAAAAGCTCGTAGGCAATGGATCAGTGATGGATAATTATGCCGGATGTGATTCCTCATGCAATAGTTATAACATAGGGTGATATAGAACTAGCTCCAGTTCATTAATGTAATGTAGGCATGTATTCCGTAAATAGTCATACATGCTTATGGAAAAGAACTTGCATGACATCTTTTGTCCTACCCTCCCGTGGCAGCGGGGTCCTAGCAGAAACTAAGGGATATTAAGGCCTCCTTTTAATAGAGAACCGGACCAAAGCATTAACACATAGTGAATACATGAACTCCTCAAACTACGGTCATCACCGAGAAGTATCCCGATTATTGTCACTTCGGGGTTGTCGGATCATAACACATAATAGGTGACTATAGACTTGCAAGATAGGATCAAGAACACACATATATTGATGAAAACATAATAGGTTCAGATCTGAAATCATGGCACTCAGGCCCTAGTGACAAGCATTAAGCATAGCAAAGTCATAGCAACATCAATCTCAGAACATAGTGGATACTAGGGATCGAACCCTAACAAAACTAACTTGATTACATGGTAAATCTCATCCAACCCATCACCGTCCAGCAAGCCTACGATGGAATTACTCACACACGGCGGTGAGCATCATGAAATTGGTGATGGAGGATGGTTGATGATGACGACGGCGACGAATCCCCCTCTCCGGAGCCCCGAACGGGCTCCAGATCAGCCGTCCTGGGAGAGATTAGGGCTTGGCGGCGGCTCCATATCGTAAAACACGATGAAACTTTCTCGCTGATTTTTTCTCCGTGAGACGGTATATATGGAGTTGGAGTTGAGGTCGGAGGAGGTCCGAGGGGCCCATGAGATAGGGGGCGCGCCCTAGGGGGGGCGCCCCCTGTCTCGTGGACAGGCCTTGGGCCCCCTGGCCCTGATTCTTTCGCCAAAAAATTCTTATTAATTCTGAAAAGTCCCTCCGTGGATTTGCAGGTCATTCCGAGAACTTTTCTTTTCTACACATAAAACAACATCATGGTAGTTCTGCTGAAAACAGCGTCAGTCCAGGTTAGTTTCATTCAAATCATGCAAGTTAGAGTCCAAAACAAGGGCAAAAGTGTTTGGAAAAGTAGATACGTTGGAGACATATCATGCATTCGCACTCATGTTGAATCAATAGGATCAAAATGACGGTGTCAAAGGAGACTAATGAATGTTGCTAGACCTATGGGAAGCAACCATAGTGTAAGCAGACAAGTATATGTAGAGCAATAGTTTTAAAGAGGATTCTCGAATGATCGGATAGAATTTCAAGGTATCATATGAAACATATGAACAACTGGGGATGGATGAATACTCGATAAGTGCGAGTAATTATTTGCAGGGGTATCCATGTGGTAAAGAACTGCAAAGCAGTAGACACAAGGTATTCTCGTATCAATAGAGAGAAAGATCAACTGGGGATAAAAGTAAGAACGACAGGTGTATGTATTTATCCATAGGGATATTTCGGTGGTAGGGAATTGCAAAAGCAACAGGCACAAAGTCTTGAGAGAACATCAGAGGGAATCTTTGGAATCCTTCGATGCACCAAGCAATCATCTGGAGTGAGGGGCTCTCCGGGAGAAAGTAGTTACGAGAACCTAGTGTTAGAGTTAGCAAAATTCATTTAACCCGAATAGAAGAGAGCTCAGAGTCCCAGAGTATAGACGAGGAATAAAAGATCCTAATACCACCCAATGGCGATGTGGGCCCATAAGGCACACATCCATGTTAGTAAAAGTTTTGTAGTGACTAGACTAGACTTCGTCCAAGGAGTGTGGAAGGGGGATTCCTACAGGCAGTCGGCTCTGATACCATCTTGTGACGCCCCCAATTCAATCGTATACTAATCATACACGCAAACGTGTACGATCAAGATCAGGGACTCATGGGAAGATATCACAACACAACTCTACAAATAAAAAAGGTCATACAAGCATCATAATACAAGCCAGGGGCCTCGAGGGCTCGAATACAAGTGCTCGATCATAGACGAGTCAGCGGAATCAACAATATCTGAGTACAGACATAAGCTAAACAAGTTTGCCTTAAGAAGGCTAGCACAAACTGGGATACAGATCGAAAGAGGCGCATGCCTCCTACTTGGGATCCTCCTAAACTACTCCTGATCGTCGTCAGCGGCCTACACGTAGTAGTAGGCACCTCCAGTGCAGTAGTCGTCGTCGACGGTGGCGTCTGGCTCCTGGGCTCCAACGTCTGGTTGCGGCATCCGAGAAGAAGAGGAAAACGGGGGGAAAGAGGGAGCAAAGCAACCGTGAGTACTCATCCAAAGTACTCACAAGCAAGGATCTACACTACATATGCATGGGTATATGTGTAAGGAGGCAATATCAATGGACTGAACTGCAGAATGCCAGAATATGAGGGGATAGCTAGTCCTATCGAAGTGTACGCTTTTGGCAGCCTTCGTCTTGCAGCATGTAGAAGAGAGTAGATTGAAGTCCTCCAAGTAGCATCGCATAGCATAATCTTACCCGACGATCCTCCCCTTGTCGCCCTGTGGAAAAGCGATCACCGGGTTGTCTGTGGAACTTGTTTGGGTGTGTTTTATTAAGTATCCGGTTCTAGTTGTCATAAGGTCAAGGTACAACTCCAGGTCGTCCTTTTACCGAGGGACACGGCTATTCGAATAGATAAACTTCCCTGCAGGGGTGCACCACATAACCCAACACGCTTGATCCCATTTGGCCGGAAACACTTTCCTGGGTCATGCCCGGCCTCGGAAGATAGACACATCGCAGCCCCACCTAGGCACAACAGAGAGGTCAGCACGCCGGTCTAAATCCTATGCACGCAGGGGCCTGGGCCCATCGCCCATTGCACACCTGCACGTTGCGAGAGCGGCCGGAAGCAGACCTAGCCTCCCTAATACAAGAGCAGGCGTTCCAGTCCAATCCGGCGCGCGCCGCTCCGTCGCTGACGTCAAGAAGGCTTCGGCTGATACCACGACGTCGAGTGCCCATATCTTTCCCGCGTAGTTGGTTAGTGCGTATAGGCCAGTGGCTAGACTCAGATCAAATACCAAGATCTCGTTAAGCGTATTATTATGAAGCAACCGCAGACACCGACCAGGGCCAGGCCCACCTCTCGCCTAGGTGGTCTCAACCTGCCCTGTCGCTCCGCCACAAAGTAACAGTCGGGGGCCGTCGGGAACCCAGGCCCACCTCTACCGGGATGGAGCCACCTGTCCTTCCAGCCCCCATATCTGAATCACTTGCGGGTACTCAATGAGCCAACCCAACTTTAGTCACCATCTGTATAGTATATGCATGAATAGTATATACCCGTGATCACCTCCCGAGTGATCATGGCCCGATAGTATAGCAAGGCAGACTGACAAGAATGTAGGGCCACAGATGATAAACTAGCATCCTATACTAAGTATTTAGGATTGTTGGTAAGGTATCAACAGATGTAGCAACAATGACAGGCTATGCATCAGAAAAGGATTAACGGAAAGCAGTAACATGCTACACTACTCTAATGCAAGCAGTATAGAGGAGAATACGTGATATCTGGTGATCAAGGGGGGGGGGGCTTGCCTGGTTGCTCTGGCAAGAAGGAGAGGTCGTCAACTCCGTAGTCGTACTGGGTAGCAGCGGCGTTGGTCTCGTAGTCTACCAAAGAGAAGAGGGGGAAGAAACAATGAATACAATGCAAACAGATGCATCGAGATGCATGACATGACAAGTAATGGTGCTAGGTGTGCCCTAACGCAGTAGGAGGTGATACCGGTGAAGGGGGGGGGGAAACATCCGGGAAAATATCCCCGATGTTTCGCGTTTTTGGACAGGTGAATCGGAGGGGAAAAGTTGCGTGTTTGATATGTTAGGGATGTGTGGTGGACGAATGGGCTGCGTATCCGGATTTGTCTCGTCGTTCTGAGCAACTTTCATGTACAAAGTTTTTCCATCCGAGCTACGGTTTATTTTATATTAATTTTAAAATATTTAACCATTTTTAGAATTTTATTTAATTATTTAATTCTAACATTATCCAGAATAGTGTATGCTGACGCAGGCATGACATCATAGTGATGTCAGCAGGTCAACTGGTCGGTTGACCAGTCAAACCAGACAGGTGGGACCAAGGGGACCCACATGTCATTGTCAGGGGCACTAACGGGGGTTTAGACTAACTAAATTGGTTAATTAGTGGGTGGATCCCAACAGTTAGTGACTATTTAGTTAACTAAATTAATTAAGGAAATAATTAGCATTTTATTTATTTACAAAAATGATTTAAACGACACGGGCCCGCATGTCAGTGGCAGTAGCTGCCACATCAGCGTAGTTGACTTCGATCAACGTGGCCAGTTGGGGCCCCAGGCCCACACGCAGTGACCCAGTGGTGGGGCCCACCTAACCACGTCAGCGGACGGCGCCGGAACGACGCCGGTGAGGCAAAACGCGACGGCGGCGCACGGGAGGCCGCGGGATTTGGCTACAGGCCACCAAAATTGAGGCGGGGGGTTGCGTTCGAACGGGGAGTCGATGTCGCGTCTACTAGGACCGGTGGCATCGCCGGAGTTCGTCGAAGCTGACGGCGGCGAGCACCGAGGCGGATGCCGGAGCTCGGTTGTGGGCGGCTACGGCGGGGAGAGGCACAGCCGGGGACAGGGATAGGTGCGTTGGGGCCCTGGAGACGTGCTGAGAACGATGACGCGGTCGGACGCGAGCCACGCTTGCGGTGGCCGCGACGGAGAGCTCGACCGCAGCGGCGGGAGGGTGAGCGCAACGAGGGAGCGAGCTACGGGATGCGATGAGCTAGGAGCGGAGGAGGAGGAGGTTCAGGGGCTCACAGCCGTTGCAGAGAGGGGCCGGGGAAGACTCAATGTGCTCGAGGCGGCGCGGATTCCGGCGATGGCGACGACGGAGCAGAGGAGGGAGACGAGGTCGGCGCGGTCACGGCAGGGGCTCCGAGTTCCAGCCCGAGGTGGTGGGAGGTGTAGGGGACAACGGCGGGGCTGTTGAGCACGTCGACAAGGTGAGGGAGGGTCGGTGGCCGCATCGACGGTGAGCAGCGGCAACGAGCTCGAGCGACCGAGGTCGGGATCGAGCGTGAGGAGAGGGGAGAGGTGAGGTGGATCTGATGGGAGGGGGAGATCTGGCAGGGGGCGAGTGGGGAGGGGAACCCGAGGAAGCGCGGGCGCGGCATCCTTATCCATCTGCCATCGACGGTGAAGAGGTTCAACGGGGGCGCGCCCCTGTTTAGGCGCGGTCGGTGGAACAGTGCACGGGGAAAGAAGACGACAAAGGGGGGGCGGGGAGTGGGCCTACGACGATGGTTAGTCGGCTGGGCTGGCTGCCAGCTGGGCCGGTTGGCCCAGTGGGGGGTCCTTTCCTTTTTTTGTTAGTTTTGTTTTGTTTTACTTTTCTTATTTTCTTCTGTTTTGGCTAATTGTTTGGGCACCAAATGAGTTTTGTAAAAGATGAGAGCTGGCCCACAAATCACGGCACTATAAATCCTACCACCAAAAACTAGTTTGGGTTAATTATCATTTCATATTTATTTTGTATTAATGAAAAGGTTATTAAATAATGTTTTCAGCCACCTTTTGAGGTTGTTTAAGTCACTCATTAAATATCAATAATGTTGTTTACAATTAATCATAGTCTCTAATTTATCTACTATTTATTGAACATTTTAGTTTTAATATTTGAAAACTTTATTGTTTGCTTGATTTTGAATTTTGAATTATAATCAGTTTCGAACTAACGCGAGATTAGAAACAATAACCATGGTGACGTGGCATCATTAACGTGGGATTACTGTAGCTTAATTATCCGGACGTCACAACATACTAGCCATAGATTCATCAAAATAAGCAAACAACACATAGAAACAGAATCTGTGAAAAACAGAACAGTCTGTAGTAATATGTATCAAACGTATACTTCTGGAACTCCAAAAATTCTGAAATAAATTAGTGGACCTGAGGAATTTGTCTATTAATCATCTGCGAAAAGAATCAACCTAAAATCACTCTTCAGTAAAAAATGGCAGCTATTCTCGTGAGCGCTAAAGTTTCTGTTTTTTACAGCAAGATCATAAAGACTTCACCCAAGTCTTCCCAAAGGTTCTACTTGGCACAAACACTAATTAAACCTAAAACCACATCTAACCAGAGGCTAGATGAATTATTTATTACTAAACAGGAACAAAAATCAAGAAGCAAAAATAAAGTTGGGTTGCCTCCCAACAAGTGCTAACGTTTAACGCCCCTAGCTAGGCATGATGATGACAATGATGCTCGCATAAAAGATAAGAATTGAAACATAAAGAGAGCATCATGAACAATATGACTATCACATTTAATCCTACCCACTTACTATGCATAGGGATTTTGTGAGCAAACAACTTATGGGAACAATAATCAACTAGCATAGGAAGGCAAAACAAGCATAACTTCGAAATTTTGAACACATAGAGAGGAAACTTGACATTATTGCAATTCCTACAAGCATATGTTCCTCCCTCGTAATAGTTTTCAGTAGCATCATGAATTAATTCAACCATATAACCAGCACCTAAAGCATTCTTTTCATAATCTACAAGCATAGAAAATTTACTACTCTCCACATAAGCAAAATTCTTCTCATTCGGAATGGTGGGAGTATCATAAGAGACTTGGATACTATAAATTGTTTCCACATTAAAAGAGTAATGTTCAGAAAAAGGGTAATCATAATCATGACAATTTTTATAAATATAATCATCACTACTTTTTATAGCATAAGTTTCATCACAATAATCATCATAAGTAGCAACTTTGTTCTCATCATAATCGATTGAAACCTCTTCCAAAATGGTGGAATCATCACTAAATAAAGTTAACACTCTTCCAAATCCACTTTCATATTCATCACAATAAGATTCAACATCCTCCAAAATAGTGGGATCACTACTTCCTAAAGTTGACACTCTTCCAAACCCATTTTCATCAATATAATCATCATAGGCAAGAGGCATGCTATCATCATAACAACTTTGCATATCAAAACTTGGGAGGCTAAAAATATCATCTTCATTAAACATAGCACCCCCAAGCTTGGGGCAAACATTAATTTCAGCAAATATATTATCAAATATTTCATCCTCATCAAACATAGCTTCCCCATGCTTGGCCCTTTTCATATCATAAGTGTAATCACTCTCATCATTAATAGTGTGGATAGCACCAATAGTATAGCAATTATCATCATCACAATGACTAGTAGGAGCAATATCATTTGGAAGGGATACCTTTTTACCTTTGCTGCTCCTTCTCTTCCTTTTCTTCTTCACATTATGTGTGGGTTCAACCCTCTTCTTTGAGCTCCTTATTGATGAGATTGGTTCAATAGAAAACTCCAAAGCCACTAATAGCGGAGAACAAACGAAGATACTATCGTAGGGTACGAAACCACCTCAAAGTTATCCTTTTTGATCTATCTATTCAAGAGTCTGTAGTAAAATAACATGAAGCTATTCTTTCCGTTCAATCTATCATAGAGTTCATACTAGAATAACACCTTAAGACACAAATCAACCAAAACCCTAATGTCACCTAGATACTCCATTGTCACCTCAAGTATCCGTGGGCATGATTATACGATATGCATCACACAATCTCAGATTCATCTATTCAACCAACACAAAGTACTTCAAAGAGTGCCCCAAAGTTTCTACCGGAAAGTCAAGACGAAAACGTGTGCCAACCCCTATGCATACGTTCATGGGCAGAACCCGCAAGTTGATCACCAAAACATACATCAAGTGGATCACGTGAATATCCCATTGTCACCACAGATAAGCATGGCAAGACATACATCAAGTGTTCTCAAATCCATAAAGACTCAATCCGACAAGATAACTTCAAAGGGAAAACTCAATTCATCACAAGAGAGTAGAGGGGGGAGAAACATCATAAGATCCAACTATAATAGCAAAGCTCGCGATACATCAAGATCGTGCCATAGAGGGAACACGAGAGAGAGAGAGAGAGAGAGAGAGAGAGATCAAACACATAACTACTAGTACATACCCTTAGCCCCGAGGGTGAACTACTCCCTCCTCGTCATGGATAGCGTCGGGATGATGAAGATGGCCACCGGTGAGGGATCCCTCCTCCGACAAGGTGTCAGAATGGGCCCCCGAGAGGTTTTTGGTGGCTACAGAGGCTTGCGGCGGTGGAACTCCCGATCTATCTTTGTTGTCGATGTTTTTAGGGTACATGGACTTATATAGGCGAAAGAAGTCGGTCGGGGGGTGCTCGAGGGGCCCACGAGACAGGGGGCACGCCAAGGAGGGGTGGGTGCGCCCTCCTATCTCCTGGCCTCCTCGAGGATCTTCTGACGTGAACTCCAAGTCTCCAGGATCATATTCTTCCCAAAAATCACGCTCCCAAAGGTTGCATTCCGTTTGGACTCCGTTTGATATTCCTTTTCTTCGAAATACTGAAATAGGCAATAAAACAGCAATATGGGATGGGCCTACGGTTAATAGGTTAGTCCCAAAAGTAATATAAAAGTGTATAATAAAGCTCGTAATCATTCAAAACAGATAATAAAATAGCATGAATGCTTCATAAATTATGGATACATTGGAGACGTATAAGAGGACAGGGGCAAAAGACAGGGATGGGTCGCGATCTGGGCGAGCTTTTTGTTTTCTCATGCGATATAGTCAGCAGGGGCAGCTTTGTCTACTTAAAAAAACTAACAAGCATCTAAACGGTATATGCTAACAAAAGTGACGGAAGTGTTACAAAAGGCACAAATTTTAGAACTAGTGTTAGATAAGGAAGACATTTTTTTGCAGTGTTAAATAGGGAAACAACATTTAAAATAGTGTTATATAAGGAATTCTCTCTATCATTGTAGTGCTTAGATGAAGCCCTGCGCGGATCACATCATCAACACCATCATCATGTCATCATGCTGACGAAAATCTCCCTCGGCCCTCTGCTGGATCAAGAGTTCGAGGGACGTCATCGAGCTGAACGTGTGCTAAACTCAGGTGTCGTACGTTCGGTGCTAGATCGGTTGGATCATGAAGACGTTCGACTACATCAACCGTGTTAACATAACACTTCCGCTTTCAGTCTATGAGGGTATGTGGACACACTCTCCCCCTCTCGTTGCTATGCATCTCCTAGATAGATCTTGCGTGATCGTAGGATTTTTTTTTGAAATTGCATGCTACGTTCCCCAACAGTGGCATCCGAGCCAGGTCTATGCGTAGATGATATGCACGAGTAGAACACAAAGAGTTGTGGGTGATAATAGTCATACTGCTTACCACCAACGTCTTACTTTGATTCAGATGTATTGTTGGATGAAGCGGCCCGGACCGACATTACATGACCGAGTTCATGAGACTATTTCTACCGACGTGCTTTGCACGCAGGTGGCTGGCGGGTGTCTGTTTCTCCAACTTTAGTTGAATCGAGTTTGACTACAGCCGGTCCTTGTTGAAGGTTAAAACATCACACTTGATGAAAAATCGTTGTGGTTTTGATGTGTAGGTAAGAACGGTTTTTGCTAGAAGCCCGTAGCAGCCACGTAAAACTTGGAACAACAAAGTAGAAGACGTCTAACTTGTTTTTTCAGGGCTTGTTGTGATGTGATATGGTCAAGACATGATGTGATATAAATTGTTGTATGAGATGATCATGTTTTGTAACAGAGTTATCGGCAACTGGTAGGAGCCATATGGTTGTCGCTTTAGTGTATGAAATGCAATTGCCATGTAATTGCTTTGCTTTATCACTAAACGGTGGCGATAGTCGTAGTAGCAATAGTTGGCAAGACGACAATGATGCTAACGATGGAGATCAAGGTGTCAAGCCGGTGACGATGGAGATCACGATGGTGCTCTGGAGATGGAGATCAAAGGCACAAGATGATGATTGATACGTCCATTTTGCATCATGCTTTTATGATAATATTTATTGCATTATGGGCTGTTATTTCACGTTATGTCACGATACTTATGGCTATTCTCTCTTATTTTACAAGGTTTACATGAAGAGGGAGAATGCCGGCAGCTGGAATTCTGGGCTGGAAAAGGAGCAAATATTGGAGGCCTATTCTATGCAACTCCAAAAGTCCTGAAACTCCACGGAATACCTTGAAATAAATAAAGAAAAATTGTCGCCAAATATGAAGGCCTGGGGGCCCACACCCTGCTCACGAGGGTGGGGGCACCCCCCTGGGCGCGCCCCCCTACCTCGTGGGCCCCCTGGTGGCTCTCCGACGCCCATATCTTCTCCTATATGAAGTCTTTCGATGAGAAAAAAATAAGAGAGAACCTTTCGGGACGAGACTCCGCCGCCACGAGGCGGAACCTTGGCGGAACCAATCTAGGGCTCTGGCGGAGCTTTTCTGCCGGGGACACTTCCCTCCGGGAGGGGGAAATCATCACCATCGTCATCACCAACGCTCCTCTCATCGGGAAAGGGCAATCTCCATCAACATCTTCACCAGCACCATCTCATCTCCAAACCCTAGTTCATCTCTTGTATCCAATTCTTGTCTCCAAGTTCGGGATTGGTGCTAGTAGTTTGCTAGTAGTGTTGATTACTCTTTGTAGTTGATGCTAGTTGGTTTATTTGGTGGAAGATCATATGTTCAGATCCTATATGCACATTATTACCCCTCTGATTATGAACATGAATATGCTTTGTGAGTAGTTACGTTTGTTCCTGAGGACAAGGGAGAAGTCTTGCTATTAGTAGTCATGTGAATTTGGTATTCGTTCGATATTTTGATAAGATGTATGTTGTCTAACCTCTAGTGGTGTTATGTGAACGTCGACTACATAACACTTCACCATTATTGGGCCTAGAGGAAGGCATTGGGAAGTAATAAGTAGATGATGGGTTGCTAGAGTGACAGAAGCTTAAACCCTAGTTTATGCGTTGCTTCGTAAGGGGCTGATTTGGATCCACATGTTTCATGCTATGGTTAGGTTTACCTTAATACTTTTGTTGTAGTTGCGGATGCTTGCAATAGAGGTTAATCATAAGTGGGATGCTTGTCCAAGTAAGGGCAGTACCCAAGCACCGGTCCACCCACATATCAAATTATCAAAGTACCGAACGCGAATCATTTGAGCGTGATGAAAACTAGCTTGACGATATTCCCATGTGTCCTCGGGAGCGCTTTTCCTATCATAAGAGTTTGTCCAGGCTTGTCCTTTGCTACAAAAAGGATTGGGCCACCTTGCTGCACTTTATTTACTTTTATTACTTGTTGCTCGTTACAATTTATCTTATCATAAAACTATCTGTTACCACTTATTTCAGTACTTGCAGAGAATACCTTGCTGAAAACCGCTTATCATT
The DNA here is from genome assembly GCF_018294505.1 of Triticum aestivum. Lineage (NCBI taxonomy): Eukaryota > Viridiplantae > Streptophyta > Magnoliopsida > Poales > Poaceae > Triticum > Triticum aestivum. The sequence continues at coordinate 509,633,975 of NC_057795.1, forward strand.
TCCTTCTGCTCCTCGTTGGGTTCGACACTCTTACTTATCGAAAGGACTACGATAGATCCCCTATACTTGTGGGTCATCAAGACTCTTTTCTGGCGCCGTTGCCGGGGAGTGAAGCGCCTTTGGTAGGTGGAATTTGGTAAGGAAAAATTTATTTAGTGTGCTGAAATTTTCTGTCACTTGTTACTATGGAAAGTAACTGTTTGAGGGGCTTGTTCGGGGTATCTTCACCCCGTCCGATTGAGCCAAGAGTTGCTCCTCAACCCACTGAACCTACTGAATCTATTGAAAATGAAACTCCTTTTGGAATTCCTTCGGGTATGATGGAAAAACTGCTAGCTAACACTTTCGCAGGAGATGGAACAAAGCATCCTGACGAACATCTACGCTTTGTGGACAATATTTGTGGACTATTTAAGCTTGCAGGTATACCCGATGATGTTGTTAAGAAGAAGGCTTTCCCTTTATCTTTGGAGGGAGACGCATTGACATGGTATAGGCTATGTGATGATACGAGATCATGGAACTATAAAAGAGTGAAATTGGAATTTCATCAAAAGTATTACCCTATGCATCTTGTTCATCGTGATCGCAATTATATATATAATTTTTGGCCTCGCGAAGGAGAAAGCATCGCTCAAGCTTGGGGGAGGCTTAAATCAATGTTATATTCATGCCCCAATCATGAGCTCTCAAAATTGACAATTCTCCAGAATTTTTATGCTCGGCTTTCTGATAACAATCGCACCATGCTCGATACTTCTTGTGCTGGCTCTTTTATGATGAAGTCTATTGAATTTGGATGGAATCTATTGGATAGAATTAAACGCAACTCTGAAGATTGGGACCTCGATGAAGGTAAGGAGTCAGGTATGACACCTAAGTTTGATTGTGTTAAATCTTTTATGGATACCGATATTTTCCGTAAGTTTAGCACTAAATATGGACTTGACTCTGAGATAGTAGCTTCTTTCTGTGAATCTTTTGCTACTTATGTTGATCTCCCCAAGGAGAAGTGGTTTAAATATCATCCTCCCATAGAAGTAAAAGTAGCTGCACCTATTAAAGTTGAAGAAAAGATTGTCACTTATAATGATCCTATTGTTCCTACTTCTTATGTTGAGAAACCTCCTTTCCCTGTTAGAATGAAGGATCATGCTAAAGCTTCAACTGTTGTTCGTAAAAGCAATACTAGGACTTATACACCCCCTGAGCAAGTCAAAGTAGAACCCAATATTGCTACTGTTAAAGATCTATTGTCAGATAATATTGATGGGCATGTTATTCAATTCACTAGTGAAACTGCTAGAATTGCTAAACCCTGTGATAGAGATAAACATAGACCTGTGGTAGGCATGCCTGTTATTTCTGTTAAAATAGGAGATCATTGTTATCATGGCTTATGTGATATGGTGCTAGTGCTAGTGTTATACCCATTGACTTATACAAAGAAATTATGCATGAGATTGCACCTGCTGAGTTAGAAGAAATTGATGTTACAATTAAACTTGCAAATAGAGATACTATATCTCCAATGGGAATTGTTAGAGATGTTGAAGTCTTGTGTGGGAAAACCAAATATCCCGCTGATTTTATTGTTCTTGGTTCTCCACGAGATAGCTTTTGTCCCATTATATTTGGTAGACCCTTCTTGCATACTGTTAATGCTATGATAGATTGCAAAAAGAATGTTGTTACTGTTGGCTTGGATTATATGGTTCATGAGTTTAATTTCTCTAAATTTAGTAAACCACATCGTGAGGAAGAATTGCCTAGTAAGGATGAAATTATTGGTCTTTAAACAGGAACCTATTTGCTAGACCATGAAAACGATATGTTCATGAATGAAAGAAGGGAAATAGATGAAGTATTCTTTAAACAGGAACCGATTCTGCAACACAATTTGCCTGTTGAAATCCTAGGGGATCCCCCTCCACCCAAGGGCGATCCCGTTTTTGAGCTTAAACCGTTGCCTGATAATCATAAATATGCTTATCTTGATGAAAAGAAAATATATCCTGTCATTATTAGCGCTAACCTTTCAGAGCATGAAGAGGAAAGATTATTGAAAACTCTGAAGAAGCACTGTGCTGCTATTGGATATACTCTAGATGATCTTAAGGGCATTAGTCCCACTCTATGTCAACATAAAATAAATTTGGAACTTGATGCCAAACCAGTTTGTGATCCTCAACGATGTTTGAATCCTAAAATGAAAGAAGTGGTAAGAAAAGAAATACTCAAGCTTCTGGAGGCAGGTATAATTTATCCCGTTGCTGATAGTCAGTGGGTAAGTCCTGTCCATTGTGTCCCTAAGAAGGGAGGTATTACTGTTGTCCCTAATGATAAAGATGAATTGATCCCTCAAAGAATTATCACAGGTTATAGGATGGTAATTGATTTCCGTAAATTAAATAAAGCTACTAAGAAAGATCATTACCCCTTACCTTTTATTGATCAAATGCTAGAGAGGCTATGCAAACATACACATTATTGCTTTCTAGATGGTTATTCTGGTTTCTCTCAAATACCTGTGTCAGCTAAAGATCAATCAAAGACTACTTTTACATGCCCTTTTGGTACTTTTGCTTATAGACGTATGCCTTTTGGTTTATGTAATGCACCTGCTACCTTTCAAAGATGCATGATGGCTATATTCTCTGACTTTTGCGAAAAGATTTGTGAGGTTTTCATGGATGACTTTTCCGTCTATGGTTCCTCTTTTGATGATTGCTTAAGCAATCTTGATCGAGTTTTGCAGAGATGTGAAGAAACTAATCTTGTCTTGAATTGGGAAAAGTGCCACTTTATGGTTAATGAAGGTATTGTCTTGGGGCACAAAGTTTCTGAAAGAGGTATTGAAGTTGATAAAGCCAAGGTTGATGCTATTGAAAAGATGCCATGTCCAAAGGACATCAAAGGTATAAGAAGTTTCCTTGGTCACGCCGGATTTTATAGGAGGTTCATTAAGGACTTCTCAAAAATCTCTCGGCCTCTGACTAATTTATTACAAAAAGATGTACCGTTTGTCTTTGATGATGATTGTGTAGAAGCATTTGAAATACTTAAGAAAGCACTAGTCTCTGCACCTGTTGTTCAGCCACCTGATTGGAATTTACCCTTTGAAATTATGTGTGATGCTAGTGATTATGCTGTAGGTGCTGTTCTAGGGCAGAGAGTTGATAAGAAATTAAATGTTATCCATTATGCTAGTAAGACTCTAGATAGTGCTCAAAGAAATTATGCTACTACCGAAAAGGAATTTTTAGCAGTGGTGTTTGCTTGTGATAAGTTTAGACCTTATATTGTTGATTCCAAAGTTACTATTCACAATAATCATGCTGCTATTAAGTATCTTATGGAAAAGAAGGATGCAAAACCTAGACTTATTAGATGGGTTCTCCTGCTTCAAGAATTTGATTTGCATATTGTTGATAGAAAGGGAGCTGAGAACCCTGTTGCAGATAACTTGTCTAGGTTAGAGAATGTTCTTGATGACCCACTACCTATTGATGATAGCTTTCCTGATGAGCAATTAAATGTCATAAGTACTTCTCGTAGCACTCCATGGTATGCTGATTATGCTAATTATATTGTTGCTAAATTTATACCGCCTAGCTTCACATACCAACAAAAGAAAAAGTTTTTCTATGACTTGCGACATTACTTTTGGGATGACCCACATCTTTATAAAGAAGGAGTAGATAGTGTTATTAGACGTTGTGTACCTGAGCATGAACAGGAACAGATCCTACGCAAGTGTCACTCCGAAGCTTATGGAGGACATCACGCTGGAGATAGAACTGCACATAAGGTATTGCAATCCGGTTTTTATTGGCCTACTCTCTTCAAGGATGCCCGTAAGTTTGTTTTGTCTTGCGATGAATGTCAAAGAATTGGTAATATCAGTAGACGTCAAGAAATGCCTATGAATTATTCACTTGTTATTGAGCCATTTGATGTTTGGGGCTTTGATTATATGGGACCTTTTCCTGCCTCTAATGGTTACACTCATATTCTAGTTGCTGTTGATTACGTTACTAAGTGGGTAGAAGCTATTCCAACTAGTAGTGCTGATCACAACACTTCTATTAAAATGCTTAAGGAAGTTATTTTTCCGAGGTTTGGAGTCCCTAGATACTTAATGACTGATGGTGGTTCACACTTTATTCATGGTGCTTTCCGTAAGATGCTTGCTAAATATGACGTTAATCATAGGATTGCATCTCCTTATCATCCTCAGTCTAGTGGTCAAGTAGAATTGAGCAATAGGGAGCTCAAATTAATTTTGCAAAAGACTGTTAATAGGTCTAGAAAGAATTGGTCCAAGAAACTTGATGATGCATTATGGGCCTATAGAACTGCATATAAAAATCCTATGGGTATGTCTCCGTACAAAATGGTCTATGGAAAAGCTTGTCACTTACCTCTCGAACTAGAACATAAGGCATATTGGGCTATTAAAGAGCTCAACTATGATTTCAAACTTGCCGGTGAGAAGAGGTTATTTGATATTAGCTCACTTGATGAATGGAGAGCCCAAGCATATGAAAATGCCAAGTTGTTTAAAGAAAAAGTTAAAAGATGGCATGACAAAAGGATACAAAAGCGTGAGTTTAATGTAGGTGATTATGTATTGCTATACAACTCTCGTTTAAGATTTTTTGCAGGAAAACTTCTCTCTAAATGGGAAGGTCCCTACGTTATCGAGGAGGTCTATCGTTCCGGTGCCATAAAAATCAACAACTTCGCAGGCACAAATCCGAAGGTGGTAAACGGTCAAAGGATCAAACACTATATCTCAGGTAATCCTATAAATGTTGAAACTAATATTATTGAAACCGTGACCCTGGAGTACATAAAGGACACTTTCCAGAACGTTCCAGACTCCGGAAAGGAATAGGTATGTGGTACGGTAAGTAAATCGACTCCAAAACAATTTTTAAGGCAATATTTCTCTATTTTGGAATATTTAGAAAAATAGAAAAATAAATAGCAGTCCGAGGAGGACACGAGGCCTCCACGAAGGTGGAGGGCGCGCCCAGGGGGTACCTCGTGTGCACCTCGTGTGCCCTCCAGACTCCGTTTCCTTGCACGATACGTATTTTGGTCGGTAAAAATTCATTATATATACTCCCGAAGGTTTTGACTCTCGTATCGTGCAAATATCTTCTATTTTCGTTCGAGTTGTTGCTGCTGTAGATTAAAGCAAGATGTCTTCTCAAGAGTCAGTCGGAGAAAGCCGGGTATCTAACCCGGCACTGAAACCAACGGTAAACAGTGACGCTGACCACTTTGGGCCGGCAATGGAGGAAGATATGGAGGCTGACCTGATGAGAGTAGATGCCATGGAAGATCAAGAAGTCACCTCTCGCCTCCGAGCTAGATTTACAATGGGGGAACTACAGAGCTCAGCTATTCCAAACTCGGTTATCCCTTCCAATGTTAAATTTCTTTCCTATGAAAATATGAGGAGGAGTGTCTCTTGTTCTCCCGCAGCTATGCAACACCCTTGGGTGCAAGGAGCTTTAGCCGTTACAGGAAAGCTTCGCAAGGAAATAATGGACCTCAAGCAACAAGTCAATAAGCTCGAGGAGGAGAATCGTATTCTGAGGGGAATCATCGCCAAGAATATTACACCTACAACAAAGAAGGAGAAATAATCACATGGGTATGGGCACTCCCTTTGGCAACTGCCAAGCTTGGGGGAGGTGCCCTGGTATCGTATCACCATCACAACTCCTATCTTTACAGTTTTTCTTAGTTCGATCCTATTAGTAGTATCTTGATTTAGTAGAATAAAGTCGTGGCATGATCTAGTTTTGAGTTTTGCTTTATGATCTTTCCTTGTAATTGAGTCCGTGAGCTATATAATAAAGATTAGTGTTGAGTCAAGGGCTTGAGTATTTTGCCATGATCTTGGGAAAGTAGAAGAAAAGAATAAAAAGAATCAAGGAGCTCATATTGATCTTATTGAAAGTAATGACTTCACATAGAAAGAGTATGATGATTAAAGTTGTTGGGAGTTGGCAAATATAGCTTTGGTCATCGTTGCAATTAATAGGAAGTAATAAGGAAAGAGAGGTTTCACATATAGATATATTATCATTGACATCTTTTATGGTTGGGAGCACTCATTAAAATATGACATGCTAAAGAGTTGAGGTTGGACAAGGAAGACAACATAATGAGTTATGTTTTCTTACATTCGAGATAAAGTATGTTGTCATGGATCCTCTACCGTGTTGAGCTTGCCTTTCCCCCTCATGCTAGCCAAATTCTTAGCACCAAGTAGAAATACTACTTGTGCTTCCAAACACCCTTAAACCAGTTTTGCCATGAGAGTCCACCATATCTACCTATGGATTGAGTAAGATCCTTCAAGTAAGTTGTCATCGGTGCAAGCAATAAAAATTGCTCTCTAAATATGCATGACTTATTAATGTAGAGAAATAAGCTTTGTACGAACTTGTTGTGGACGCAATAAAAGCGACGGACTGCATAATAAAGGTTCACATACAAGGGGCAATATAAAGTGACGTTCTTTTGCATTAAGATTTTGTGCATCAACCCTAAACGCGCATGACAACCTCTGCTTCCCTCTGCGAAGGGCCTATCTTTTATTATTATCCTCTACCTTACAAGAGTCACGGTGATCCTCACCATTCCTTTTTCATTTTATCCTTTGGCAAGCTCAGCATGTTGGAAAGAGTATGATATACATATCTAATTGGATGTGGGGGAGCATGAATTGTTATTGTTGACATTACCCTTGAGGTAAAAGGTTGTGGGGCAAAACTATAAGCCCCTATCTTTCTCTGTGTCCGATTAAAACTCCGTAACCACAAGTATCGCGTGAGTGCTAGAAATTATGAAGGACTAAATGATAGTTGAGTATGTGGACTTGCTTTTAAGCTCTGACATAGACTCTTCCCGATGTTATGATAAATTGCAACTGCTTCAATGACTGAGATTATAATTGTTAGTGACCAATAATGTTTCTGATTCATGCTTTGGCTTTGTGAATAGGTCATTACTTGAACATGAGTAATCATATGACAAAATCTATTTATGTTGCTGTTATGAAATAATCATGATGCTTTCATGTCCGTATTTTATTTTTATCGACGCCTCTACCTCTGAACATGAGGACATATTTATTGTTATCGGTTTTTCGCTTGAGGAAAAGCGAGGTCTAAGCTTGGGGGAGTTGATACGTCCATTTTGCATCATGCTTTTATGATAATATTTATTGCATTATGGGTTGTTATTTCACGTTATGTCACAATACTTATGGCTATTCTCTCTTATTTTACAAGGTTTACATGAAGAGGGAGAATGCCGGCAGCTGGAATTCTGGGCTGGAAAAGGAGCAAATATTGAAGGACCATTCTGCGCAACTCCGAAAGTCCTGAAACTCCACGGAATACCTTAGAATAAATAAATAAAAATCGTCGCCAAAGATGAAGGCCAGGGAGCCCACACCCTGCTCACGAGGGTGGGGGGCGCCCCCCCCCCTGGGCGCGCCCCCTACCTCGTGGGCCCCCTGGTGGCTCTCCGACGCCCATCTTCTCCTATATGAAGTCTTTCAATGAGAAAAAAATCAGAGAGAACCTTTCGGGACGAGACTCCGCCGCCACGAGGCGGAACCTTGGCGGAACCAATCTAGGGCTCTGGCGGAGCTTTTCTGCCGGGGACACTTCCCTCCGGGAGGGGGAAATCATCACCATCGTCATCACCAACGCTCCTCTCATCGGGAGAGGGCAATCTCCATCAACATCTTCACCAGCACCATCTCATCTCCAAACCCTAGTTCATCTCTTGTATCCAATTCTTGTCTCCAAGTCCGGGATTGGTGCTAGTAGGTTGCTAGTAGTGTTGATTACTCTTTGTAGTTGATGCTAGTTGGTTTATTTGGTGGAAGATCATATGTTCAGATCCTATATGCACATTATTACCCCTCTGATTATGAACATGAATATGCTTTGTGAGTAGTTACGTTTGTTCCTGAGGACAAGGGAGAAGTCTTGCTATTAGTAGTCATGTGAATTTGGTATTCGTTCGATATTTTGATAAGATGTATGTTGTCTAACCTCTAGTGGTGTTATGTGAACGTCGACTACATAACACTTCACCATTATTTGGGCCTAGAGGAAGGCATTGGGAAGTAATAAGTAGATGATGGGTTGCTAGAGTGACAGAAGCTTAAACCCTAGTTTATGCGTTGCTTCGTAAGGGGCTGATTTGGATCCACATGTTTCATGCTATGGTTAGGTTTACCTTCATACTTTTGTTGTAGTTGCGGATGCTTGCAATAGAGGTTAATCATAAGTGGGATGCTTGTCCAAGTAAGGGCAGTACCCAAGCACCGGTCCACCCACATATCAAATTATCAAAGTACCGAACGCGAATCATTTGAGCGTGATGAAAACTAGCTTGACGATATTCCCATGTGTCCTCGGGAGCGCTTTTCCTATCATAAGAGTTTGTCCAGGCTTGTCCTTTGCTACAAAAAGGATTGGGCCACCTTGCTGCACCTTATTTACTTTTATTACTTGTTGCTCGTTACCATTTATCTTATCATAAAACTATCTGTTACCACTTATTTCAGTACTTGTAGAGAATACCTTGCTGAAAACCGCTTATCATTTCCTTCTGCTCCTCGTTGGGTTCGACACTCTTACTTATCGAAAGGACTATGATAGATCCCCTATACTTGTGGGTCATCAATGATGGCCATATCATGTCACATATTTTGATTGCATGTGATGTTTATATTTTATGCATCTTATTTTGCTTAGTACGTCGGTAGCATTATAAGATGATCCCTCACTAAATCAAGGTATAAGTGTTCTCCCTGAGTATGCACCGTTGCTACAGTTCGTCGTGCCGAGACATCACGTGATGATCGGGTGTGATAAGCTCTATGTTCACATACAATGGGTGCAAGCCAGTTTTGCACATGCAAAATACTCGGGTTAAACTTGATGAGCCTAGCACATGTAGATATGGCCTCGAAACACTGAGACCGAAAGGTCGAACGTGAATCATATAGTATATATGATCAACATAGAGATGTTCACCATTGAAAACTACTCCATCTCATGTGATGATCGGACATGGTTTAGTTGATATGGATCACGTGATCATTTAGATGACTAGAGGGATGTCTATCTAAGTGGGAGTTCTTCAGTAATATGATTAATTGAACTTTAATTTATCATGAACTTAGTCCTGATAGTATTTGCAAATTATGTTGTAGATCAATAACTCGCGTTCTAGCTTCCCTATGTTTTTTGATATGTTCCTAGAGAAAACTAAGTTGAAAGATGATAGTATCAATGATGCGGACTGGGTCCGTGATCTGAGGTTTATCCTCATTGCTGCACAGAAGAATTATGTCCTTGATGCACCGCTAACTGACAAACCTATTGCAGGAGCAAATGCAGACGTTATGAACGTTTGGCTAGCTCAATATGATGACTACTTGATAGTTTAGTGCACCATGCTTTGCGGCTTGAACCGGGACTTCAAAAACATTTTGAAACGCCACAGAGCATATGAGATGTTCCAAGAGATGAAATTGGTATTTCACACGCATGCCCGTGTCGAGAGGTATGAGACTTCTGACAAGTACTTCGCCTAAAAGGATGGAGGAGAATAGCTCAGCTAGTGAGCATGTGCTCAGAATGTCTGGGTACTACAATGGCTTAAATCAAGTGGGAGTTAATCTTCCAGATAAGATAGTTATTAACAAAGTTCTCTAGTCATCATCACCAAGTTACTGGAACTTCGTGATGAACTATAGTATGCAAGGGATGACAAAAGCGATTTTCGAGCTCTTCATGATGCTGAAATCAACGAAGGTCGAAATCAAGAAAAAGCATCAGGTGTTGATGATTAAACAAGATCACTAGTTTCAAGAAAAGGGCAAAGGGAAAGAAAGGGAACTTCAAGAAGAATGGCAAGCAAGTTGTCACTCCCGTGAAGAAGCCCAAAGCTAGACCTAAGCCTGAAACTAAGTGCTTCTACTGCAAAGGAAATGGTCACCGAAAGCGGAGTTACCCCAACTATTTGGTGGATAAGAAGGATGGCAAAGTGAACAAAGGTATATTTGATATACATGTTATTGATGTGTACCTTACTAGTGCTCGTAGTAACCCCTGGGTATTTGATACTTGTTCAGTTACTAAGATTAGTAACTTGAAACAGGAGTTGCAGAATAAATAGAGACTAGTTGAGGGTGAAGTGACGGTGTATGTTGGAAGTGGTTCCAAGATTGATATGATCATCATCGCACCCCCCCTATACTTTTGGGATTAGAGTTGAACCTAAATAAATGTTATTTGGTGTTTGCTTTAAAGCATGAATATGATTATATTATGTTTATTGCAATACGGTTATTCATTTAAGATAGAGAATAATTGTTATTCTATTTACACGAAGAAAAACCTTCTATGGTCATACACTCAATGTTGATGGTTTATTCAATCTCGATCGTAGTGATACACATATTCATAATATTGATGCCAAAAGATGCAAAGTTGATAATGATAGTGCAACATACATGTGGCGTTTAGGTCATATTGGTGTAAAGCACATGAAGAAACTCCATGCTGACGAGCTTTTGGAATCACTTGATTATGAATCATTTGATACTTGTGAACCGTGCCTTATGGGCAAGATGACTAAAACTCCATTCTCCGAAACAATGGAACGAGCTAATGACTTATTGGAAATAATACATACCGATGTATGTGGTCCGTTGAGTGTTGAGACTCGTGGCAGGTATCATTATTTTCTGACCTTCACAGATGATTTGATCAGATATGGGTATATCTACTTAATGAAACACAAGTCTGAAACATTTGAAAAGTTCAAAGAATTTCAGAGTGAAGCGGAGAATCATTATAACAAGAAAATGAAGTTTCTACGATCTGATCGTGGAGGTGAATATTTGAGTTACGAGTTTGGCCTTCATTTAAAACAATGGAATAGTTTCACAACTCACGCCACCTGTAACACCACAGCGTAATGGTGTGTCCGAATGTTGTAACTGCACTTTATTAGATATGGTGCGATCTATGATGTCTCTTACTGATTTACCACTATCGTTTTGGGATTATGCATTAGAGACAACTGCATTCACGTTAAACAGGGCACCGTCAAAATCCGTTGAAATGACACCGTATGAACTATGGTTTAGCAACAAACCTAAGCCGTCGTTTCTTAAAGTTTGGGGTTGCGATGCTTATGTGAAAAAGCTTCAACCTAATAAACTCGAGCTCAAATCGGAGAAATGTGTCTTCATAGGATACCCAAAAGAAACTGTTGGGTACACCTTCTATCACAGATCCAAAGGTAAGATGTTCGTTGCTAAGATGGATCCTTTCTAGAAAAGGAGTTTCTCTCGAAAGGAGTGAGTGGGAGGAAAGTAGAACTTGATGAGGTAATTGTACCTTCTCCCGAATTGGCAAGTAGTTCATCACAGAAATCAGTTCCAGTGATTCCTACACCAATTAGTGAAGAAGCTAATGATGATGATCATGAAACTTCAGATCAAGTTACTACCAAACCTCGTAGGTCAACCAGAGTGCGGTCCGCACCAGAGAGGTATGGTAATCCTATTATGGAAGTCATGTTACTAGACCATGATGAACCTACGAACTATGAGGAAGCGATGATGAGCCCAGATTCCGCGAAATGGCTTGAGGCCATGAAATCTGAGATGGGATCCATGTATGAGAACAAAGTGTGGACTTTGGTGGACTTGCCCGATGATCGGCAAGCCATAGAAAATAAATGGATCTTCAAGAGGAAGACGGACGCTGATAGTAGTGTTACTATCTACAAAGCTCGACTTATCGCAAAAGGTTTTCGACAAGTTCAACGTGTTGACTACAATGAGTTTTTCTCAACTGTAGTGATGCTTAAATCCGTCCAAATCATGTTAGCAATTGCCATATTTTATGAAATCTGGCAAATGGATGTCAAAACTGCATTCCTTAAATGGATATTTCTTAAAAAAGAGTTGTATATGATGCAACCAAAAGGTTTTGTCGATCCTAAAGGTACTAACAAGGTGTGCAAGCTCCAACGATCCATCTATGGACTGGTGCAAGCATCTCAGAGTTGGAATATATGCTTTGATGAGTTGATCAAAGCATATAGTTTTATACAAACTTGCGGTGAAGCCTGTATTTACAAGAAAGTGAGTGGGAGCACTACAACCTTTCTGATAAGTATATGTGAATGACATATTGTTGATCGAAAATAATGTAGAATTTTCTAGAAAGCATAAATGAGAGTTTGAAAGGAGATTTTCAAAAAAAGACCTCGGTAAAGCTGCTTATATATTGGGCATCAAGATCTATAGAGATAGATCAAGACGCTTAATTGGACTTTCACAAAGCACATACCTTGATAAAGTTTTGAAGAATTTCAAAATGGACCAGTCAAATAAAGGGTTCTTGCATGTGTTACAAGGTGTAAAGTTGAGTAAGACTGAAAACCCGACCACAACAGAAAATAGAAAGAGAATGAAAGTCATTCCCTATGCCTCAGCCATAGGTTCTATAAAGTATGTTTTGCTATGTACCAGACCTATTGTGCACCTTATCATGAGTTTGGCAAGGGGGTACATAGTGATCCAGGAGTGGATCACTGGACAGCGGTCAAAGTTATCCTTAGTTACCTAAGAAGACTAAGGAAATATTTCTTGGTTATGGAGGTGATAAAAGAGTTCATCGTAAACAGTTACGTCAATGCAAGCTTTTACATCAATCTAGATGACTCTAAGTCTCGATCTAGATACATATTGAAAGTGGGAGCAATTAGCTAGAGTAGTTCATGCAGAGCATTCTAGACATAGAAATTTGCAAAATACATACGGCTCTGAATTTAGCAGACCCATTGACTAAACTTCTCTCACAAGCAAAACATGATCACACCTTAGTACTCTTTGGGTGTTAATCACATAGCGATGTGAACTAGATTATTGACTCTAGTAAACCCTTTGGTTGTTAGTCACATGGCGATATGAACTATGGGTGTTAATCACATACATATGTGAACTATTGGTGTTAAATCACATGGCGATGTGAACTAGATTATTGACTCTAGTGCAAGTGGGAGACTGAAGGAAATACGCCCTAGAGGCAATCATAAAATTGTTATTTATATTTCCTTATATCATGATAAATGTTTATTATTCATGCTAGAATTGTATTACCGAAAACTTAGTACATGTGTGAATACATAGACAAAACAAGGAATCCCTAGTATGCCTCTACTTGACTAGCTCGTTAATCAAAATGGTTAAGTTTCCTAGCCATGGACATGGTTGTCATTTGAAGAATGGGATCACATCATTAGAAGAATTATGTGATGGACAAGACCCATTCATTAGCTTAGCATTATGATCGTTCAGTTTTATTACTACTGCTTTCTTCATGTCAAATACATATTCCTCCGACTATGAGATTTTGCAACTCCCGGATATCGGAGGAATGTCTTGTGTGCTATCAAACATCACGACGTAACTGGGTGATTATAAAGATGCTCTACAGGTATCTCCGAAGGTGTTTGTTGGGTTGGCATAGGTCGAGATTAGGATTCGTCACTCTAAGTATTGGAGAGGTATCTCTGGGCCCTCTCGGTAATGCACATCATAATAAGCCTAGCAAGAAATGTGACTAATGAGTTAGTTGCGGGATGATGCACATGGAACGAGTAAAGAGACCTGCCAATAACGAGATTGAATTAGGTATGAAGATTCCGACGATCGAATCTCGGGCAAGTAACATACCGATGATAAAGGGAATAACGTATGTTGTCAAAATGGTTCAACTGATAAAGATCTTCGTAGAATATGTGGGAGCCAATATGGGCATCTAGGTTCCGCTGTTGGTTATTGACCGGAGAGGTGTCTTGGTCATGTCTACATAGTTCTAGAACCCGTCGGGTCCGCACGCTTAACGTTCGATGACGATTTGTATTGTATGAGTTATATGATTTGGTGACTGAATGTTGTTTAGAGTCCCTGATGAGATCACGGACATGACGAGGAGTCTCTAAATGCCTCTACTTGACTAGCTCGTTAATCAAATATGGTTAAGTTTCCTGACCATAGACATGTGTTGTCACTTGATGAACGGGATCACATCATTAGAGAATGATGTGATGGACAAGACCCATCCGTTAGCTTAGCATAATGATCGATAAGTTTTATTGCTATTGCTTTCTTCATGACTTATACATGTTCCTCTGACTATTAGATTATGCAACTCCCGAATACCGGAGGAACACCTGTTGTTCTATCAAATGTCACAACGTAACTGGGTGATTATAAAGATGCTCTACAGGTGTCTCTGAAGGTGTTTGTTGTTTTGGCATAGATCGAGATTAGGATTTGTCACTCCGTGTATCGGAGAGGTATCTCTGGGCCCTCTCGGTAATGCTCATCACTATAAGACTTGCAAGCAATGTGATTAATGAGTTAGTTGAAGGATGAAGCATTACGAAAGGAGTAAATAGACTTGCCGGTAACGAGATTGAACTAGGTATGAAGATACCGACGATCAAATCTCGAGCAAGTAGCATACCGATGACAAAGAGAACAACATATGTTGTTGGCGGTTTGACCGATAAAGATCTTCGTAGAATATGTAGGAGCAAATATGAGCATCCAAGTTCCACTATTGGTTATTGATTGGAGATGTGTCTCGATCATGTCTACATAGTTCTTGAACCCGTAGGGTCCGCACACTTAACGTTCAATGACGATTTGTATTATGAGTTATGTGTTTTGGTGAACGAAGTTTGTTCGGAGTCTCGGATGATATCACGGACATGACGAGGTGTCTCGAAATGGCCGAGAGGTAAAGATTGGTATATTGGAAGGTGGTATTCGGACACCGGAAGGGTTCCAAAGTGTATCGGGTACAAACCGGAGTATTGGAAGGGTTACCGGAACCCCCCGGTGGAAGATATGGGCCATATGGGCCATGGGAGGGAGGCTAACCAGCCCACAAGGGGCTGGTGCACCCCCCACAAGGGAGGAGGCCAAATTAAACTAGGGAAAGGGGGCCCCTGTCCTACTCCCTCTCCTTCCCCCTTTCCAGCTCCGTAAGAAGGAAAAAAGAGGGGGGGGCGAATCCTACTAGGAGTGGAGTCCTAGTAGGACTCCCCCCTCCCTTGGCGCGCCCCTGGTGGTCGGCCTCCTCCTCCCTCCTTTATATACGGGGGCAGGGGATACCCCAAAGACACAACATTGTCTTAGCCGTGTGCGGTGCCCCCCTCCACTGTTTACTCCTCCGATAGTATCATCGTAGTGCATAGGCGAAGCCCTGCGCGGATCACATCATCAACACCGTCGTCATGCCGTCGTGCTGACAAAACTCTCCCTCGACCCTATGTTGGATCAAGAGTTCGAGGGACGTTATCGAGCTGAACGTGTGCTGAACTCGGAGGTGTCGTACGTTCAGTGCTAGATCGACTGGATCGTGAAGACGTTCGACTACATCAACCGCGTTAACATAATGCTTTCGCTTTTGGTCTACAAGGGTAGTGGACACACTCTCCCCCTCTCGTTGCTATGCATTTCCTAGATAGATCTTGTGTGATTGTAGGATTTTTTTTAAATTACATGCTATGTTCCCCAATGGTCGACACTACCCATAGGGTCACGTTCATCTTCATGAAGTCCGCATGCGATAATAATTCCATCATGTCAAAGAGCCAAAGCTTCGCATTTGGTTCGTGTGACTCAACAATATGACCAGTCAATTATCCGTTGCCCTACGCCCAAACACATCTCACAGGAGTGTAGTCTATGAAAGAATGCCTACAAGAACTAGCACCGCCACAAAATTGGCGAATATCTGTGTCGCACATCTTTATATGGTGACGCACATCCTCCAACAGATGTGAGTCCAAAGGAAGGTTCTGATCTTACCGATAACATGGGTGTTCCATAAAGATTTCCAATTCTTCTCTTCTGCTGCGCCATTAGAAATAGCTCCTCTCCAACCCAACAAATTCTCTTTGCAATTTCTCATACCGATCAACTTCAGTATGCCGATCTAACAAAAAAAATCTATTTTCTTTTCAAAATTGCCATGCCCAGAAATCTGTTAATGAAGTTCTGCATTTTTTAAGGCTCTACGAAAAAAGGAGCGCCCAGCCCCCACATGGAGTGGTCCAAAATGCGCGGGGTGGCGCAGGGGGTGCGCGATTGATGGCTATTCGCCGGCCTAGGTGCGAAATAGGGGCTCACAAGTGAGACATATCCCACCTTTTTTTTGACTGGTAGACATATCCCGAAATCACTAGTTAAGGAGTACTTGTTGTGAAGATCATTCCAATTCCCCAGGTTATGATAAGTGGCGCACTCCATGTGCGCCACTTGTCGCAACCTGGGAGTTTTCCCTTTTTTCGTAGATCCGTTTATTCAAAATGTTTTATCTCTTAAACCGTGCGTCCAAATATCGAACCGTTTTTGCCGTTGGATTCCTTGCATCGAGATCTTCAAACTAGATCCCATGTTGATAGGTTTTGATGAACTTTTTTTCCATGAAAAAACCGGAGGAAAAAACCGAACCGGGAGTACGGATTTTCCCCTTTCCGAAAGAGGCACACCCGTGCCTCTAACGAAATCACAACCGTACCTCTCGCGGAAACAAAACCGTGACTCTAGCGGAAAAAAAACAAAAAACGTGTTTTTTTTCATTTCTGAGGAGGCACGGCCGTGCCTCTCGCGGAAGCAAAACTGTAACTCTCGCGAAAAGAAAAAAATAAAACGTGTTTTTTTCGTTTCCAAGAGGCACGGCCGTGCCTCTCGTGAAAGCACAACCGTGACTCTCGCGGAAACAAAACCGTGATTCTAGCGAAAGGAAAAAAAAGGAAACGCGTTTTTTGCACAAATTTTTTTTCTCAAAAATTTTTTTGGTCGAAAAGCTAAGGAAGACCGGTGGAAAACCAAAACATCGAAAAACCCCGAAAAAAAAACGTTTAGAAAGATGAAACGCGTGCGAAAAAAATCCGGATAGAGCGCCTAGAGCGCGACACGTGGCGAATCACTGAGAGCGCGCCAGGTGACGCGATCGTTGCGAGACTCCCGAAGGAGCGCTGGTTAATTAGTTTTTTTGAGACTAACTCGCAAATCCTTTATTATCCCGTCACAATGTTTACAGGGACGAAAGAAAGATTTCCAGGCTGACCTAACCAAACATGGCGGCCGACCTGGAGAGTAAGTGCGTGCTTTGCAAGGTTGTGAGCTTCAAAATTGAAGCTCCTAAATTCATGAACTATGTTAAAAAATGAAACTCTGGAGATCTTGTTGGGGAACGTAGCAGAAATTCAAAACTTTTCCTACGAATCACCAAGATCTATCTATGGAGAGACCAGCAACGAGTAGAAAGGAGAGTGCATCTACATACCCTTGTAGATCGCTAAGCGGAAGCGTTCAAGTGAACGGGGTTGATGGAGTCGTACTCGTCGTGATTCAGATCACCGATGATCCTAGTGCCGAACGGACGGCACCTCCGCGTTCAACACACGTACAGCTCGACGATGTCTCCCACGCCTTGATCCAGCAAGGAGAGAGGGAGAGGTTGAGGAAGACTCCATCCAGCAGCAGCACAACGGCGTGGTGGTGATGGAGGAGCGTGGCAATCCTGCAGAGCTTCGCCAAGCACCTACGGGAGAGGAGGAGGTGTCACGGGAGGGAGGGAGGCGCCAAGGGCTCAGGTATGGATGCCCTCCCTCCCTCCACTATATATAGGGGCAGGGGAGAGGGGGGAGGCGCAGCCTTGCCCCCTCCTCCAAGGAAGGGGTGCGGCTAAGGAGGGGGGAGGAGTCCATCCTCCCCAAGGCACCTCGGAGGTGCCTTCCCCCTTTAGGACTCTCCCCTTTTTCCTTTATCTTGGCGCATGGGCCTCTAGGGGCTGGTGCCCTTGGCCCATGTAGGCCAAGGCGCACCCCCTACAGCCCATGTGGCCCCCGGGGCAGGTGGCCCCACCCGGTGGGCCCCCGGGACCCTTCCGGTGGTCCCGGTACAATACCGATGACCCCGAAACTTGTCCCGATGGCCGAAACAGGACTTCCTATATATAAATCTTTACCTCCGGACCATTCCGGAACTCCTCGTGACGTCCGGGATCTCATCCGGGACTCCGAACAACATTCGGTAACCACATACAAACTTCCTTTATAACCCTAGCGTCATCGAACCTTAAGTGTGTAGACCCTACGGGTTCGGGAGACATGCAGACATGACCGAGATGTTCTCCGGTCAATAACCAACAGCGGGATCTGGATACCCATGTTGGCTCCCACATGTTCCACGATGATCTCATCGGATGAACCACGATGTCAAGGACTCAATCAATCCCGTATACAATTCCCTTTGTCTAGCGGTATGGTACTTGCCCGAGATTCGATCGTCGGTATACCGATACCTTGTTCAATCTCGTTACCGGCAAGTCTCTTTACTCGTTCCGTAACACATCATCCTGTGATCAACCCCTTGGTCACATTGTGCACATTATGATGATGTCCTACCGAGTGGGCCCAGAGATACCTCTCCGTTTACACGGAGTGACAAAATCCCAATCTCGATTCGTGCCAACCCAACAGACACTTTCAGAGATACCCGCAGTGTACCTTTATAGCCACCCAGTTACGTTGTGACGTTTGGTACACCCAAAGCACTCCTACGGTATCCGGGAGTTGCACAATCTCATGGTCTAAGGAAATGATACTTGACATTAGAAAAGCTTTAGCATACGAACTACATGATCTTGTGCTAGGCTTAGGATTGGGTCTTGTCCATCACATCATTCTCCTAATGATGTGATCCCGTTATCAACGACATCCAATGTCCATGGTCAGGAAACCGTAACCATCTATTGATTAACGAGCTAGTCAACTAGAGGCTTACTAGGAACATGGTGTTGTCTATGTATCCACACATGTATCTGAGTTTCCTATCAATACAATTCTAGCATGGATAATAAACGATTATCATGAACAAGGAAATATAATAACAATCAATTTATTATTGCCTCTAGGGCATATTTCCAACAGTCTCCCACTTGCACTAGAGTCAATAATCTAGTTCACATCGATATGTGATTAACACTCAAGGTCACATCCCCATGTGACTAACACCCAAAGAGTTTACTAGAGTCAATAATCTAGTTCACATTTACCATGTGATTAACACTCGATGAGTTCTGGGTTTGATCATGTTATGCTTGTGAGAGAGGTTATAGTCAACGGGTCTGAACCTTTTTAGATCCGTGTGTGCTTTACAAATCTCTATGTCATCTCCTAGATGCAGCTACCACGTTCTATTTGGAGCTATTCCAAATAACTGTTCTACTTGGAGCTATTCTAAATTGTTGCTCCATTATACGTATCCGGTATCTCTACTCAGAGCTATCCGGATAGGCGTTAAGCTTGCATCGACGTAACCCTTTACGACGAACTCTTTTACCACCTCCATAATTGAGAAAATTCCTTAGTCCACTAGTTACCAAGGATAACTTTGACCGCTATCCTGTGATCCATTCTTGGATCACTCTTGTACCCCTTGACTGACTCATGGTAAAGCACACTTCAGGTGCGGTACACAGCATAGCATACTGTAGAGCCTATGTCTTAAGCATAGGGGACGACCTTCGTTCCTTTCTCTCTATTCTGCCATGGTCGAGCTTTAAGTCTTAACTTCATACCTTACAACTCAGGCAAGAACTCCTTCTTTGACTGATCCATCTTGAACACCTTCAAGATCACGTCAAGGCATGTGCTCATTTGAAAGTACTATTAAGCGTTTTGATCTATCCTTATAGATCTTGATGCTCAATGTTCAAGTAGCTTAATCCAGGTTTTCCATTGAAAACACTTTCCAAATAACCCTATATGCTTTCCAGAAATTCTACATCATTTCTGATCATTAATATGTCAACAACATATACTCATCAGAAATTCCATAGTGCTCCCACTCACTTCTTTGGAAATACAAGTTTCTCATAAACTTTGTATACACCCAAAATCTTTGATCATCATCAAAGCATACATTCCAACTCCGAGATGCTCACTCCAGTCCTCAGAAGGATTGCTGGAGCTTTGCATACTTATTAGCATATTTCAGGATAGACAAAACCTTCCGGTTGTATCACATACAACCTTTCCTCAAGAATCATCGAGGAAACAATGTTTTGACATCCTATCTGCAAGATTTCATAAATAATGCAGTAATTGCTAATATAATTCCAACAGACTCTTAGCATCGCTATGAGTGAGAAAGTCTCATCGTAGTCAACTCCTTGAACTTGTCGAAAAACATCTTAACGACAAGTCGAGCTTTCTCAATGGTGACACTTACCATCATTGTCTGTCTTCCTTTCAAAATCCATATGCACCTAACAGCCTTACGACCATCAAGTAGTTCTTCCAAAGTCTACACTTTGTTTTCATACATGGATCCTCTCTCGGGTTTTATGGCCTTGAGCCATTTATCAGAATTCGGGCCCACCATCGCTTCTCCATAGCTCGTAGGTTCATTGTTGTCTAGCAACATGACTTCCAAGACAGGATTACGTACCACTCTGAAGTAGTACGCATCCTTGTCATCCCACGAGGTTGGGTAGTGACTCGATCCGAAGTTTCATGATCACTATCATAAGCTTCCACTTCAGTTGGTGTACGTGCCACAGGAACAACTTCCTGTGCCCTGCTACACACTTGTTGAAGTGACGGTTCAATAACCTCATCAAGTCTCCACCATCCTCCCACTCAACTTTTCGAGAGAAACCTTTCCTCGAGAAAGGACCCAATTCTAGAAACAATTCATATTGCTTTCGGGTCTGAATTAGGAGGTATACCCAACTGTTTTGGGTGTCCTATGAAGATGTACTTTATCCGCTTTAGGTTCGAGCTTAATCCTGAAACTTTTTCACATAAGCGTCGCAGCCCCAAACCTTTAAGAAACGACAACTTAGGTTTCTCTAAACCATAATTCATACGGTGTCATCTCAACGGAATTATGTGGTGCCCTATTTAAAGTGAATGTGGTTGTCTCTAATGCCTAACCCATGAACGATAGTGGTAACTCGATAAGAGACATCATGGTATGCACCATATCCAATAGGGTGCAACTATGACGTTTGGACACACCATCACACTATGGTGTTCCAGGCTGTATTAGTCGTGAAACAATTTCCACAATATCTTAATTGTGTGTCAAACTCGTAATTCAGATATTCATCTCTATGATCATATCATAGATCTTTTATCCTCTTGTCACGACGATCTTTCAACTTCACACTGAAATTACTTGAACCTTTCAATAATTCAGACTCATGATTCATCAAGTAAATGTACTCAACATCCACTCAAATTATCTATGAAGTAAGAACATAACAATATCCACTACACGCCTCAGCACTCATTGGACTGCACACATCAAAATGTATTACTTCCAGCAAGTTGCTTTCTAGTTCCATTTTACTGAAACCGAGGCTTTTCAGTCATCTTGCCCATGTGGTATGATTTGCATGTCCCAAGTGATTCAAAATCAAGTGAGTCAAAACGGTCCATTTGCATGGAGTTTCTTCATGCATATACACCAATAGACATGGTTCGCATGTCTCAAACTTTTAAAAAACGAGTGAGCCCAAAGATCCATCAATATGGAGCTTCTTCATGCGTTTTATACCGATATGACTTACGTGGCAGTGCCACAAGTAGGTGGTACTATCATTACTATCTTTTGGCATGAACATGTGTATCACTACGATCGAGATTCAATCAACCATTCAGGTTTAATGCTAATCTTGATGGTAGAGGGAGCGTGCGATGTTTGATTACATCAAACTTGGAAACACTTCCAACATATATCGTCAGCTCACTTTTAGCTAGTCTCCGTTTATTCCGTAGCCTTTTGTTTCGAGTTACTAACACTTAGCAACCGAATCGGTATCTAATACCCTGGTGCTACTAGGAGTACCAGCAAAGTACACATTAACACAATGTATATCCAGTATACTTCTATCGACCTTGCCAGCCTTATCATCTACCAAGTATCTAGGGTAATTCTGCTCCAGTGGTTGTTCCCCTTATTACAGAAGCACTTAGTCTCGGGTTTGGGTTTAACCTTGGGTTTCTTCACTAGAGCAGCAGCTGAATTGCCGTTTCATGAAGTATCCCTTCTTGCCCTTGCCCTTCTTGAAACTAGTGGTTTCACAACCATCAACAATTGATGCTCCTTCTTGATTTCTACTTTCGCGATGTCTAACAACGCGAATACCTCAAGGATCATCATCTCTATCCTTGATATGTTATAGTTCATCACGAAGCTCTAGCAGCTTGGTGGCAATGACTTTGGGGAAACATCACTATCTCATCTGGAAGATCAACTCCCACTCGATTCAAGTGATTGTTGCACTCAGACAATCTGAGCACAAGTTCAACGATTGAGCTTTTCTCCCTTAGTTTGTAGGCTAAGAAAATTGTCAGAGGTCTTATACCTCTTGACGTGGACACGAGCCTGAAATCCCAATTTCAGCCCTCGAAACATCTCATATGTTCCGCGACATTTCGAAAACGTCTTTGGTGCCTCTACTTAAACCATTTAACTGAACTATCACGTAGTTATCAAAACGTGTATGTTCGATGTTCGAAACATCCACAAACGACGTTTGGGGTTCAGCACACTGAGCAGTGCATTAAGGACATAAGCTTTCTACTGATCGCATAATCGTTACTATCAACTTTCAACTATATTTTCTCTAGGAACATATCTAAAACAGTAGAACTATAGCGCGAGCTTACGACATAATTTGCAAAAGGGTCTTTTGACTATGTTCAGGATAATTAAGTTCATCTTATGAACTCCCACTCAGATAGACATCCCTCTAGTCATCTAAGTGATTACATGATCCGAGTCAAACTAGGCCGTGTCCGATCATCACGTGAGACGGACTAGTCATCATCGGTGAACATCTTCATGTTGATCGTATCTTCTATACGACTCATGTTCGACCTTTCGGTCTCCGTGTTCCGAGGCCATGTCTGTACATGCTAGGCTCGTCAAGTTAACCCTAAGTGTTTTGCATGTGTTCCGAGGCCATGTCTGTACATGCTAGGCTCGTCAACACCCGTTGTATTTGAACGTCTGAATAAAACACCCGATCATCACGTGATGTTTTGAAACAGCGAACTGTCGCAACGGTGCACAATTAGGGGAGAACACTTCTTGAAATTGTTGTAAGGGATCATCTTATTTACTACTGTCGTTCTAAGCAAATAAGATGTATAAACATGATAAACATCACATGCAATCAAATAGTGACATGATATGGCCATCATCACTTTGCTCCTTTTGATCTCCATCTTCGAGGCTCCATGATCATCATCGTCACCGGCATGACACCATGATCTCCATCATCATGATCTCCATCATCGTGTCATCATGAAGTTGTCACGCCAACGACTACTTCTACTTCTATGACTAACGCGTTTAGCAATAAAGTAAAGTAGTTTACATGGCGTTCTTCAATGACACGCAGGTCATACAAAAAATAAAGACAACTCCTATGGCTCCTGCCGGTTGTCATACTCATCGACATGCAAGTCGTGAATCCTATTACAAGAACATGATCAATCTCATACATCACATATATTCATTCATCACATCCTTTGGCCATATCACATCACATAGCATACCCTACAAAAACAAGTTAGACGTCCTCTAATTGTTGTTGCATGTTTTACGTGGCTGCTATGGGTTTCTAGCAAGAACGTTTCTTACCTACGCAAGACCACAACGTGATATGCCAATTGCTATTTACCCTTCATAAGGACCCTTTTCATCGAATCCGTTCCGACTAAAGTGGGAGAGACTGGCACCCGCTAGCCACCTTATGCACCAAGTGCATGTCAATCGGTGGAACCTGTCTCACGTAAGAGTACGTGTAAGGTCGGTCCGGGCCGCTTCATCCCACAATACCGTCGAAACAAGATTGGACTAGTAACGGTAAGCATATTGAACAACATCAACGCCCACAACTACTTTGTGTTCTACTCGTGCAAAGAATCTACGCAATAGACCTAGCTCATGATGCCACTGTTGGGGAACGTAGCAGAAATTCAAAACTTTTCCTACGAATCACCAAGATCTATCTATGGAGAGACCAGCAACGAGTAGAAAGGAGAGTTGTGACGCCCCCGATTCAATCGTACACTAATCATGCACGCAAACGTGTACGATCAAGATCAGGGACTCACGGGAAGATATCACAACACAACTCTACAAATAAAATAAGTCATACAAGCATCATAATACAAGCCAGGGGCCTCGAGGGCTCGAATACAAGTGCTCGATCATAGACGAGTCAGCGGAAGCAACAATATCTGAGTACAGACATAAGTTAAACAAGTTTGCCTTAAGAAGGCTAGCACAAACTGGGATACAGATCGAAAGAGGCGCAGGCCTCCTGCCTGGGATCCTCCTACACTACTCCAGGTCGTCATCAGCGGGAGCACGTAGTAGGCACCTCCAGTGTAGTAGGGGTCGTCGTCGACGGTGGCGTCTGGCTCCTGGACTCCAGCATCTGGTTGCGACAACCAGAAAGAAGGGAAAGGGGAAAAAGGGGGGAGAAAGCAACCGTGAGTACTCATCCAAAGTACTCGCAAGCAAGGAACTACACTACGTATGCAAGGGTATATGTGTAAGGAGGCATATCAGTGGACTGAACTGCAGAATGCCGGAATAAGAGGGGGATAGCTAATCCTGTCGAAGACTACGCTTCTGGCAGCCTCCGTCTTGCAGCATGTAGTAGAGAGTAGATTGAAGTCCTCCAAGTAGCATCTCCAAGTAGCAACTTCAAGTAGCATCGCATAGCATAATCCTACCCGGCGATCCTCTCCTCGTCGCCCTGCGGAAAAGCGATCACCGGGTTGTCTGTGGAACTTGGAAGGGTGTGTTTTATTAAGTATCCGGTTCTAGTTGTCATAAGGTCAAGGTACAACTCCAAGTCGTCCTGTTACCGAAGATCACGGCTATTCGAATAGATTAACTTCCCTGCAGGGGTGCACCACATAGCCCAACACGCTCGATCCCATTTGGCCGGACACACTTTCCTGGGTCATGCCCGGCCTCGGAAGATCAACACGTCGCAGCCCCACCTAGGCAAAACAGAGAGGCTAGCACGCCGGTCTAAACCTAAGCGCATAGGGGTCTGGGCCCATCGCCCATAGCACACCTGCACGTTGCGTACGCGGCCGAAAGCGGAACTAGCCCCCTTAATACAAGAGCAGGCTTACGTTCCAATCCGGCGCGCGCCGCTCCGTCGCTGACGTCTGAAGTGCTTCGGCTGATACCACGACGTCGGGATACCCATAACTACTCCCACGTAGATGGTTAGTGCGTATAGGCTCGTAGCCAGACTCAGATCAAATACCAAGATCTCGTTAAGCGTGTTAAGTATCCGCGAACGCCGAACAGGGCCAGGCCCACCTGTCTCCTAGGTGGTCTCAACCTGCCCTGCCGCTCCGCCACAAAGTAACAGTCGGGGGCCGTCGGGAACCCAGGCCCACCTCTACCGGGATGGAGCCACCTGTCCTTTCAGCCCCCTCGTCAGAATCACTTGCGGGTACTCAATGAGCTGACCCGACTTTAGTCACCATCTGTATAGTATGTATGTATGTATAGTATATACCCGTGATCACCTCCCAAGTGATCACGGCCCGATAGTATAGCAAGGCAGACTGACAAGAATGTAGGGCCAATGATGATAAACTAGTATCCTATACTAAGCATTTAGGATTGCAGGTAAGGTATCAACAGATGTAGCGACAATGTCAGGCTATGCATCAGAATAGGATTAACGAAAGCAGTAACATGCTACACTACTCTAATGCAAGCAGTATAGAGGAGAATGGGCGATATCTGGTGATCAAGGGGGGGGGGCTTGCCTGGTTGCTCTGGCAAGAGAGAGGGGTCGTCAACTCCGTAGTCGAACTGGTCAGCAGCAGCGTCGGTCTCGTAGTCTACCGGAGAGAAGAGGGGGAAGAAATAATGAATACAGAGCAAACAAAGCATCACAAAATATAACAAGGAAATACGCGGTGTTCGGTGTGTCCTAACGCGGTAGTAGGTGATACCGGTGAAGGGGGGAAAACATCCGGGAAAGTATTCCCGGTGTTTCGTGTTTTCGGGCAGAGGAGCCGGAGGGGGAAAGTTGCGAGTTCGATAGGTTAGGGGTGTGTGGCGGACGAACGGGTTGCGTATCTGGATTCGTCTCGTCGTTCTGAGCAACTTTCATGTTGAAAATATTTTAATCCGAGTTACGGATTAAAAGATATGATTTTTAAAAGATTTTAACAATTTTGGAATTTAATTATTTATTTAATTAATTCAAAAAAATGTATTTATGACGTCAGCATGATGTCATGCTGACGTCAGCAGTCAACAGGGGTTGACTGAGTCAACCCTGACATGTGGGTCCAGTGGGACCCACCTGTCATTCTCTATTTAAATTAATTAGGGTTTAGGTTAATCTAATTACAGTTTAATTTAACTAATTAGTTAATTAGGTTAATCTAATTATGATTAATTAACTTAATTAATTCCTTAATTAATTAATTAATTTAAGTATTATTTATTTATTTAATAAATATTATTATTATTATTTTTTAATTCCTTTTTTTTGTAAGTTCTGGGGCGTGGGCCCCTGTGTCATTGGGCCAAAGGGGCCACAGCGGTTCGGGCTAACGGGTGCTGGGGTGGAGATGGGCGTCGGGCGCCAGCCCGAGCGGGCGCTCGCCCAAGGGCGCACGGGGCGACGACAGGCACGACAGCCCGGGGCGGGGGCCGACGAGGTCGGGGGAGGACCGGCCCGTACCGGCGAGCGGCGGTGTCGAGCAGGCAAGGGCGGCGGCGTGCTCGCCGGCGAGCGGCTCGGGCGAGGAGAGGAGAGAGAGAGGCCGGGAACGGCATGGCCGCGGACGGCGCACCGCGGGACCGCGAGGGGGCGGCCGGAGCCGGCGACGGGGAGGCCAGGGGCGTCGACGGTGTTCGGGAGGGGACTAGGGGGAGAGAGGGGACCGATGGGGGGAGGGGAGTGCTCACGGGGGGGAAGCGTGGGGTCTATGCGAGCTGCTCGGGGCGGTCGGGGTCGACCGTTGAGGAGGAGGGCGGGGAGGCGGCCGACGGCGACGGGATCTGTCGAGGTGGGGGGGGGTCGGGGACGACCCCGCGGCGGCGAGGGGGGCCTTGCGCCCAGCGCGGCAGGTCGGGGAGGTGCGGACGGGGCGGCGGGGGTCGTCGGCGTCGGGGGGGGGGGCGACGGGATCGGGTAGCTCCCGATCCGGACGGCGCGGGGGAGGAGAAGGAGGGGATCGGGGGGGGGGGGGGGCGAGTGGGGAGTGGGTAGGTTAGGGTTTGGGGCGTGGGGGGTTATGGGGGTGGCCGACTGGGCCTGGGGTCGGCCCAGTTGGGCCAGGGTCCAGGGGGGTTTCTCTCTTTTTTTTTGTATTGTTCTCTGTTTTCTCTTTATTTATTTTCTTTTCTGTTTTTATTTATTTATAAACACTTAGGCATTTTAT
This sequence comes from Triticum aestivum, assembly GCF_018294505.1. Lineage (NCBI taxonomy): Eukaryota > Viridiplantae > Streptophyta > Magnoliopsida > Poales > Poaceae > Triticum > Triticum aestivum. Next base: position 509,661,584 of record NC_057795.1, read on the forward strand.
AAAATTGTGAACCTTACACCATAATTATCTTTGTAATATTTGGCAACCACCGAACATTTTTGTTTTAATTTTTGAGAACTTTTATTGTTTTCTTTTATTTAAATTTTGAATTTGTTTCGGTTCCGAACTATCGAGAGTTTATCACAGTAACCGTGGTGACGTGGCATCATTAGCGGGGAATCACTGTAGCTTAATTATTCGGGCGTCACAATTCTCCTCCACTACAAGAAATCTCGTCCCGAGATTTAGGATCGGTTATAAGGGGGAAGGGGTCTGGTTACGAAATTCTAACGATTCTTCTCGATCATAGTAGCTCTTCTCGAAGAGGTCGACCCATTACATTGATGTCTTCCGTCCTCTCCTTCGGGTCATCATGATGAAGTTTGTCGTCCTTTCTTCGGGGTTCCATCGTACTTACGAAAGGATAAAGGGTGGGTATCCCGAGAGAATGGAACTCTGCAGGTTTGACTATCTGGTCGATAACATCGGGGAGGGTGGCGGAAGTAACTCTCGAATTGAAACTTAAGAAAATATCAAGAGCAGAGTAAGGAGGTATCCTGGGAAGTTTCGAGCGGGCAGGCAATCGTTCGATGTCTGATATGTGGCGTGAAAGGGGTTCGAAGCCACGGGAATAAGTATTTGTCTGATACCAGATTGAAGGTGGCTCATGAATTACATACGAGGCCACGCGCGAGGAACAACCTTGGGTACAGGGGGGTACAGGAGAGTCAGGTTTCGATCCTGTGGAGCTGTGGGTTATGGGCCCACCATGTGGATTAAAAAGTAGGAAGGACAGTGACATCTTGCACGATCATGTAAGCAAGGCATGCCAGAGGATAATCTGTTGGTTATGTCGGCAACAACATCGGTACCAAGGGCGAGGGACGAAGAGAACCATTATCCTGCTCGTTGAACGAGGCGGGCCAATAGGCAAGGTTCTCGTCCATCGGTGGCTACCGAAATGTCATCAACAATAGTAACAGGGTCTTACTGACACGGTCGTACACCAAGGTGTTTACATAAGCAGAAGAATATTACTGCTTAGATCATATAGACCTCAAGAAAGGTTAAACCAAACAATGGAAAGGACATATGATTATCAGATTAATCAGGCGATGGAAAGGAAAAATGTGTCTTAGTCAATAATTCAGGGATATATCCTTCCCAAGGATAAGCAGAGCATGGTATCCGTGGCAGGATATCATGTAGAAAACCCTTTAGGTAAGGGGAGAGAAATTTCATGACACTACCCATACAAAGGTGTTTGGATAATTGATAAGAAAAATTTAGCATTTGCTTTAAATGTTCTTGTTGAAAATCGGAGTATCACAGACATGCTTCGAGATAGCATTGACATGGTCTTCCAGCAAAGGTCGGACTTGGATATACAAAGGATTCACCAGGAACAACTTATAGAATAAGCATTACAATTTCCTTATGGGAGAATGGAAAACCTTGCTGGAAAGGAAACCTTAACACTAGGTCCTTCGACCAGGTGTGCTAGGCATGACATCACCTTACCGATATATAAGGACCAATGTTATAACTCTTGGGAAAAATGTTCCAACCATCATATCTGACCGAGATTCAGATCCGATTGGTGTCAGGATACCTGAGACTCAGGATGTCCTAGAAGAAAAGGCGCAACACAAATCGTTGAAATGGCATTGCAAGCTTCTCGGGAAATGAACTATGGGAGCGGTTTTCTGAAGCAATAGTTCACCATTAAACCAGGGAGAGGACAAGGAGGTGTCTGGTGAACTCAACGGCAGTTCACCGAGATTCCCAAAAGATGGATTTCCACCATTAAGTGAACAAGGAGATAACATTTGTCAGATCAACTGATATAAGGAAGTATGCTCGAGGAAAACATACACAATTAAACATTGGTTGAAATGTGCGCCCGAAATATGGGTTGGGTTGCACGACCAATGTCAGAATGGTGATTCAATTAGCGAAGGACTTAGAATGAACTATCGCCCATTCACTTCAAAGCAATAGGGTTGTTAGAAGTTTTGAATTCACACGTCATAGCTCCATTGTCGGTATTCCGGTTGAAAACAATACGGGGACCAAGGAATGAACGAAGATGGCAAGAAGTATTATGATATCAAGAATTATTAAGAGGTGGTGAAATTCTCACCACATTCTTGACAAAAGAGATGGTAATACTTCCGAGGTAAGGAAGATCAACTGCTGGGTAGCAGTGATCTCAAGGTTTACACCAAACACGAACAAGTTGTGTTGAATGGAAGGCAATAAAGTGGTCGATGAGATCAGGAATCATCGAGGGGCAAGGATGGTATTACCCATCATGAATTCAATTGAATTCCTGGAAGAGCTCATAAGGTTGATGATGATCACGACACAATTGTCGAGAGATTTCATGCAGATGTAGTCAATCAGCGACGACATCCAGTCAAAGGAATGATGAAGCAAGAGGTTATTGGAACCACAGTTACGACACGAACTCGAACTCAAGCTTGTTGTTTAGGGCGAAATGATATGACGATGAGGATCGACGTAAGGTTAGTTCATCGTCGAAAATTGTGCTCCGAGAAGAAGGGCCGGGTAACACAGTTAAAATCATCACGATAAAGATATAGCCAAACAGGCTAGGAATGATGGGAAGGAATATTAAACTCATAAGCAACGAAAATTACTTAGGGTTATCGAACCGAAATGTGGAATCGGTGTTCTCGATTGACGACAACCCAGAACCCGAGAAAATTGGAATCAGTGAGAATTAATAGTTGATGAAGAACCCATAATAAGTTATGCAGTTCCATGATATTCTTAATATACCAGAGCTTAATACTCAACAGTAGAGCAAAGTAAAGGTTGGACAGGTGCAATGATCTGCAGAAGACAAGTACTTCAACTTGTCCAAGAAACGGTATTAAAAAGGAGAACATGGCCGGAACCACGATTCCAAAAGGCCGAATCCTAGATATAAGAACTTATACCAAAGAGGGTTTAAGAGGAGCACCCATGATAAGATTAGCATCGTGTCCATGGGCATGAACGCAAGGTTCAAGGTCGACTCCCACTTCTCCAATACACAACTTCTCATTTACTACTCTAAGTTAAGAATGTTTAGAGTTTGAAAGTTTAACTTGCGGAATACCGGAACGTTATGACCCATGAAAACTCTTGGGTTCACACAAATTAAGGAAGGTATACGTTCAACCCATCGGGGCATCTTAGAATCCTATACCAGAATCTTTTAGAAGTAATTAACTCAAGCTCGAAGGCAGAGCATGGTTGAGAAAGCAGACGATACAATTTACCAAAGGCATTATGTATCCGAGAAAAGGCTCACAAGTTTATTGAATATGAAGGGCGTTGTCAGATAAAATCCAACAAAGGATCTGGTGGTCCACAAGGGATCTGACAAGAGCATCGGTACTCAACTAGTGGAAGAAGAATGCAAGGAGATCAAATTATAGAAACAACTGACTAACTCAATTGTCAAATGCAAAGGAATATGATTTCCAAGTCAAGGGAGCAGAAGCAATGCTCTGATTAGGGATGGATAAGTTGAATAGCCTTAGGGTACAACCAACGACAATTGGATTGGTCGAGAACCAATTCCAGTTAAAAGAACGGAAGCTCAGCCGGAAAGGTAATTTATAAGGATCAATGATGATTGCGTGTATTCGCACACATGCTGAATCAATAGGATCAAAATGACGATGCCTAAGGATACTAACGAATATTGCCAATGGAAAGCATCCATAATGCAAGCAGACAAGTATTGCAGAGCAATAAGCTATTAAGGATTTTTGGAGGATCAAATAGTATTTCGAAGACCATTGTGAAACACATGAACAACTGGGGATGAGCGGATACTCGACAAGTGCAAGGATTTATTTGAAGGGGTATTCAGGTGGCAAAGAACTGCTAGGCAGTAGGCACAAAGTATTTCGGAACACTAGAGAAAACTTCGGGGTATCTTGTAATAACAAGATCAATGGGGGATGATCGTATGAATGGCAAGTGTAAGTAGTTATCCATACGAATTTATCGGTGGTCGGGAATAGCAAAAGTGATGGGCACAAATTCTCGAGAGAACATCAGAGAGTATCTTCGGAACCTTCTGATGTAGCAGGCGATCCTCTGCAGTAAGGGGCTCTCCGGGTGGATGCGATCACGAGATCCTAATCTTAGAGTTAGCAAATTCATTTAACCCGAATAGTAGAGAGATCAGAGTCCCAGAGTATTGGTCGAGGAGTAAAAGATCCTACTACCACCCGATGGTGACGTGGGCCCATGGGCCACACAGCCATGTTAGTAAAAGTTTTTCAACGACTAGACTCGACTTCGGCCAAGGAGTTGGAAAGGGGGATTCCTACAGGCAGTCGGCTCTGATACCAACTTGTGACGCCCCCGATTCAATCGTACACTAATCATGCACGCAAACGTGTACGATCAAGATCAGGGACTCACGGGAAGATATCACAACACAACTCTACAAATAAAATAAGTCATACAAGCATCATAATACAAGCCAGGGGCCTCGAGGGCTCGAATACAAGTGCTCGATCATAGACGAGTCAGCGGAAGCAACAATATCTGAGTACAGACATAAGTTAAACAAGTTTGCCTTAAGAAGGCTAGCACAAACTGGGATACAGATCGAAAGAGGCGCAGGCCTCCTGCCTGGGATCCTCCTACACTACTCCAGGTCGTCATCAGCGGGAGCACGTAGTAGGCACCTCCAGTGAAGTAGGGGTCGTCGTCGACGGTGGCGTCTGGCTCCTGGACTCCAACATCTGGTTGCGACAACCAGAAAGAAGGGAAAGGGGAAAAAGGGGGGAGAAAGCAACCGTGAGTACTCATCCAAAGTACTCGCAAGCAAGGAACTACACTACGTATGCAAGGGTATATGTGTAAGGAGGCATATCAGTGGACTGAACTGCAGAATGCCGGAATAAGAGGGGTATAGCTAATCCTGTCGAAGACTACGCTTCTGGCAGCCTCCGTCTTGCAGCATGTAGTAGAGAGTAGATTGAAGTCCTCCAAGTAGCATCTCCAAGTAGCAACTTCAAGTAGCATCGCATAGCATAATCCTACCCGGCGATCCTCTCCTCGTCGCCCTGCGGAAAAGCGATCACCGGGTTGTCTGTGGAACTTGGAAGGGTGTGTTTTATTAAGTATCCGGTTCTAGTTGTCATAAGGTCAAGGTACAACTCCAAGTCGTCCTGTTACACACTTTCCTGGGTCATGCCCGGCCTCGGAAGATCAACACGTCGCAGCCCCACCTAGGCAAAACAGAGAGGCTAGCACGCCGGTCTAAACCTAAGCGCACAGGGGTCTGGGCCCATCGCCCATAGCACACCTGCACGTTGCGTACGCGGCCGAAAGCGGAACTAGCCCCCTTAATACAAGAGCAGGCTTACGTTCCAATCCGGCGCGCGCCGCTCCGTCGCTGACGTCTGAAGTGCTTCGGCTGATACCACGACGTCGGGATACCCATAACTACTCCCACGTAGATGGTTAGTGCGTATAGGCTCGTAGCCAGACTCAGATCAAATACCAAGATCTCGTTAAGCGTGTTAAGTATCCGCGAACGCCGAACAGGGCCAGGCCCACCTGTCTCCTAGGTGGTCTCAACCTGCCCTGTCGCTCCGCCACAAAGTAACAGTCGAGGGCCGTCGGGAACCCAGGCCCACCTCTACCGGGATGGAGCCACCTGTCCTTTCAGCCCCCTCGTCAGAATCACTTGCGGGTACTCAATGAGCTGACCCGACTTTAGTCACCATCTGTATAGTATGTATGTATGTATAGTATATACCCGTGATCACCTCCCAAGTGATCACGGCCCGATAGTATAGCAAGGCAGACTGACAAGAATGTAGGGCCAATGATGATAAACTAGCATCCTATACTAAGCATTTAGGATTGCAGGTAAGGTATCAACAGATGTAGCGACAATGTCAGGCTATGCATCAGAATAGGATTAACGAAAGCAGTAACATGCTACACTACTCTAATGCAAGCAGTATAGAGGAGAATAGGCGATATCTGGTGATCAAGGGGGGGGGCTTGCCTGGTTGCTCTGCCAAGAGAGAGGGGTCGTCAACTCCGTAGTCGAACTGGTCAGCAGCAGCGTCGGTCTCGTAGTCTACCGGAGAGAAGAGGGGGAAGAAATAATGAATACAGAGCAAACAAAGCATCACAAAATATAACAAGGAAATACGCGGTGTTCGGTGTGTCCTAACGCGGTAGTAGGTGATACCGGTGAAGGGGGGAAAACATCCGGGAAAGTATTCCCGGTGTTTCGTGTTTTCGGGCAGAGGAGTCGGAGGGGGAAAGTTGCGAGTTCGATAGGTTAGGGGTGTGTGGCGGACGAACGGGTTGCGTATCCGGATTCGTCTCGTCGTTCTGAGCAACTTTCATGTTGAAAATATTTTAATCCGAGTTACGGATTAAAAGATATGATTTTTAAAAGATTTTAACAATTTTGGAATTTAATTAATTCGAAAAAATGTATTTATGACGTCAGCATGATGTCATGCTGACGTCAGCAGTCAACAGGGGTTGATTGAGTCAACCCTGACATGTGGGTCCAGTGGGACCCACCTGTCATTCTCTATTTAAATTAATTAGGGTTTAGGTTAATCTAATTACAGTTTAATTTAACTAATTAGTTAATTAGGTTAATCTAATTATGATTAATTAACTTGATTAATTCCTTAATTAATTAATTAATTTAAGTATTATTTATTTATTTAATAAATATTATTATTTTTTTTTAATTCCTTTTTTTTGTAAGTTCTGGGGCGTGGGCCCCTGTGTCATTGGGCCAAAGGGGCCACAGCGGTTCGGGCTAACGGGTGCTGGGGTGGAGATGGGCGTCGGGCGCCAGCCCGAGCGGGCGCTCGCCCAAGGGCGCACGGGGCGACGACAGGCACGACAGCCCGGGGCGGGGGCCGACGAGGTTGGGGGAGGACCGGCCCGTACCGGCGAGCGGCGGGTGTCGAGCAGGCAAGGGCGGCGGCGTGCTCGCCGGCGAGCGGCTCGGGCGAGGAGAGGAGAGAGAGAGGCCGGGAACGGCATGGCCGCGGACGGCGCACCGCGGACCGCGAGGGGGCGGCCGGAGCCGGCGACGGGGAGGCCAGGGGCGTCGACGGCGTTCGGGAGGGGACTAGGGGGAGAGAGGGGACCGATGGGGGGAGGGGAGTGCTCACGGGGGGGAAGCGTGGGGTCTATGCGAGCTGCTCGGGGCGGTCGGGGTCGACCGTTGAGGAGGATGGCGGGGAGGCGGCCGACGGCGACGGGATCCGTCGAGGTGGGGGGGGGGGTCGGGGACGACCCCGCGGCGGCGAGGGGGCCTTGCGCCCAGCGCGGCAGGTCGGGGAGGTGCGGACGGGGCGGCGGGGGTCGTCGGCGTCGGGGGGGGGGGGGCGACGGGATCGGGTAGCTCCCGATCCGGACGGCGCGGGGGAGGAGAAGGAGGGGATCGGGGGGAGGGGCGAGTGGGGAGTGGGTAGGTTAGGGTTTGGGGCGTGGGGGGTTATGGGGGTGGCCGACTGGGCCTGGGGTCGGCCCAGTTGGGCCAGGGTCCAGGGGGGTTTCTCTCTTTTTTTTTGTATTGTTTTCTGTTTTCTCTTTATTTATTTTCTTTTCTGTTTTTATTTATTTATAAACACTTAGGCATTTTATAAAATTGTGAACCTTACACCATAATTATCTTTGTAATATTTGGCAACCACCGAACATTTTTGTTTTAATTTTTGAGAACTTTTATTGTTTTCTTTTATTTAAATTTTGAATTTGTTTCGGTCCCGAACTATCGAGAGTTTATCACAGTAACCGTGGTGACGTGGCATCATTAGCGGGGAATCACTGTAGCTTAATTATCCGGGCGTCACAAGAGTGCATCTACATACCCTTGTAGATCGCTAAGCGGAAGCGTTCAAGTGAACGGGGTTGATGGAGTCGTACTCGTCGTGATTCAGATCACCGATGATCCTAGTGCCGAACGGACGGCACCTCCGCGTTCAACACACGTACAGCTCGACGATGTCTCCCACGCCTTGATCCAGCAAGGAGAGAGGGAGAGGTTGAGGAAGACTCCATCCAGCAGCAGCACAACGGCGTGGTGGTGATGGAGGAGCGTGGCAATCCTGCAGAGCTTCGCCAAGCACCTACGGGAGAGGAGGAGGTGTCACGGGAGGGAGGGAGGCGCCAAGGGCTCAGGTATGGATGCCCTCCCTCCCCTCCACTATATATAGGGGCAGGGGAGAGGGGGGAGGCGCAGCCTTGCCCCCTCCTCCAAGGAAGGGGTGCGGCTAAGGAGGGGGGAGGAGTCCATCCTCCCCAAGGCACCTCGGAGGTGCCTTCCCCCTTTAGGACTCTCCCCTTTTTCCTTTATCTTGGCGCATGGGCCTCTAGGGGCTGGTGCCCTTGGCCCATGTAGGCCAAGGCGCACCCCCTACAGCCCATGTGGCCCCCGGGGCAGGTGGCCCCACCCGGTGGGCCCCCGGGACCCTTCCGGTGGTCCCGGTACAATACCGATGACCCCGAAACTTGTCCCGATGGCCGAAACAGGACTTCCTATATATAAATCTTTACCTCCGGACCATTCCGGAACTCCTCGTGACGTCCGGGATCTCATCCGGGACTCCGAACAACATTCGGTAACCACATACAAACTTCCTTTATAACCCTAGCGTCATCGAACCTTAAGTGTGTAGACCCTACGGGTTCGGGAGACATGTAGTCATGACCGAGATGTTCTCCGGTCAATAACCAACAGCGGGATCTGGATACCCATGTTGGCTCCCACATGTTCCACGATGATCTCATCGGATGAACCACGATGTCAAGGACTCAATTAATCCCGTATACAATTCCCTTTGTCTAGCGGTATGGTACTTGCCCGAGATTCGATCGTCGGTATACCGATACCTTGTTCAATCTCGTTACCGGCAAGTCTCTTTACTCGTTCCGTAACACATCATCCCATGATCAACCCCTTGGTCACATTGTGCACATTATGATGATGTCCTACCGAGTGGGCCCAGAGATACCTCTCCGTTTACACGGAGTGACAAAATCCCAATCTCGATTCGTGCCAACCCAACAGACACTTTCAGAGATACCCGTAGTGTACCTTTATAGCCACCCAGTTACGTTGTGACGTTTGGTACACCCAAAGCACTCCTACGGTATCCGGGAGTTGCACAATCTCATGGTCTAAGGAAATGATACTTGACATTAGAAAAGCTTTAGCATACGAACTACATGATCTTGTGCTAGGCTTAGGATTGGGTCTTGTCCATCACATCATTCTCCTAATGATGTGATCCCGTTATCAACGACATCCAATGTCCATGGTCAGGAAACCGTAACCATCTATTGATTAACGAGCTAGTCAACTAGAGGCTTACTAGGGACATGGTGTTGTCTATGTATCCGCACATGTATCTGAGTTTCCTATCAATACAATTCTAGCATGGATAATAAACGATTATCATGAACAAGGAAATATAATAACAATCAATTTATTATTGCCTCTAGGGCATATTTCCAACAGATCTATCTATAATTTCTTTGATATCAGACCCATACGCTGCGGACGTGCCCTTCCTCACATCATCTACCACCGTCTTGCAATCCAATGCAACATGGATATCTTGGACATAAAGATCTGCCGCGAGGGATAAAGCTTCCCTTACTGCCATCGCTTCAAGTGTTGCTGGATCTGTGATGTGCTTGACAACAATGGCCGATGCACCAAGAAAGACCCCCTGTTGATCCCTGCATACTGAACCAACTGCGCCATACCTGTTGCATACTGAGATAGCTGCATCGACATTTAGCTTTGCACAACCCTGGGTTGGAGGACACCAGGTTGACGGTCTTGAGACAGACACCGTCGTTGGCCGTTGAATTCGGCAGCTCACTTGCTCTATTTCTATCAAGTAGTTTGTTATGAAGATGTTGGTGGAGAAGGGAGATTGAAAGATTTCCTCATACACAGTTTTCCTCTGCGCTCCCCAAATTTCCCAAGCTGTAACCACCAAACGAGTGAAATCCTCCGTATCCAATATTTCATGTAAAGCAAAGAGCCACGCCTTCGGATCTTCCTCCTGGTTATGAATGACCTTTTGCACAAAATCCTCCGGTGCAAGGGCCCATATGCTTATCGACATAGAGCATGTCAGCAGCGCATGTTTCCATGTGTCTCTAGCCCCATAGAGTCTACATGTATCACGATCGGCCATGTTCCTATGATTAAGAACCTCGCCGGTCGGCATCGACTGCCTAGCCAGCCGCCATACGAACATACGAAGCTTAGATGGGACCTGTATGTGCCAGATAGCAGTCCACTTCTCGCTTTCCCTTGTTGATGTACCTTCTTCTTCATATAGCCATCTTTCCCTGTTCAGTTTTGTTCTCATGATCATATGATATGCCGACCGTACGGTGAAAACACCTCGATTTTCCTCATGCCATGCCCAGAAATCCGTCATGTTCCTTGTACACAAAGGTATTTTCAAGATCTCTTCAGCATCGAAAGGAGTAAAAACAGTCCGCACTAGCTCTTCCTTCCATTCAGCAGTAGATGACTCGATGAAGTCCGAGACTTTTGTTGGTGTGTTAGGAACTAGTGATGTAATCGGACGTTTGAAATTGTCTCTAGGGATCCAGTTTTGTGCCCACACGTCAGTCTCCTCTCCGTTGCCAATCCTCCTTATAATCCCTTGGGCCAAGATGTCCCTTCCATCTAGCACTGCACGCCAAATCTGAGAAGGATGTGCTCCCAATTCGGCCTCCAGAAGGGTACATTGTGGATAGTAAACAGCTTTCAACACTCTAGCACTCAACAATGTCTCATCTGTCATTAGCCGCCAAGATTGTCTTGCCAAGAGTGTTAAGTTGAAGATCTACAGGTCACGAAAACCCAATCCACCCAAGTGTTTTGGCCTCGTCATCATATCCCATGCAACCCAGCTAGGTTTCCTCTTTCCATCCTTGCTTCCCCACCAAAACTGCCGTATGATAGATTTAATATTCTCACACAAAACCCTTGGCAAGCGGAAACATGACATGGAGAACACCGGAATAGCTTGCGCAATAGATTTGATCAACACTTCTTTACCAGCAGCTGACAACAACTTCTCCATCCACCCTTTGATTATTTTTTCCAGACCCGATCTCTCAGATATTTGAAAGTGCCATTTTTTGAGTGCCCTACATCAGTAGGCATTCCCAAGTAACGTTCGCTCAAAGATTCATTGTGCACTTGCAATGAGTTTTTGATCTCTTCCTTCAGATTTGTGGGGCAGCACTTGCTAAAGAAGATTGAAGATTTGTCATGATTTATTCTTTGTCCTGATGCATTACAATATGTATCTAGTAGGTTTGACACTGCAACTGATCCCTCCACTGTAACCTTGAAAAGCAGCATGCTGTCATCTACAAATAAAAGGTGGTTTATGATGGGTGCCATGGGGGCCACCTTAGGCCAACTCCACCGCGCGACCTCAAACGGACGTCCGTTTTGTCCGAATTCTGTCCGTTTGGGTAGCGATTTGGGGTCGTGTCCGGGCCTATCCTGGGATGCGGTGGACGTGCGCCCAGCGCGCGGCCGCATCCATTTGCCCCATCCTGTCCGACAGGGCCAAAAATGCCCAAATTGCATCAAAACTAGTTTCCAACCCAAATATTTGTCTGAAAATTAAAATAGTTTTACAACTCAACTGAAATTGTCTTTAATAAAATAGTTTTACAACCAAATCGAAATTGTCTTGACTGAACCTAAATTGGACCAATACATCTATTGGTTGCCAATGTGATCCCAGACGTGCTCAACCAAGTCATTTTGAAGATTCAAATGAGTGTGCCAATCACGCATCTCACGGTGGAATTGGACAAATTGTTCAAATGTGGCCGGGTCTTGGTGCAGGGGCTCAATATTTTCACCTTGATAATCAAATCCTTGGTCGAAGGTACTCTCATCACGCTCGTCCTCGACGATCATGTTGTGCATAATCACACAAGCAGTCATCACCTCCCAAAGCTTCCTTTCATCCCATGACAGTGCAGGATTTCGAACGATACCCCACCAGGATTGAAGCACACCAAAAGCACGTTCCATATCCTTTCTAACACTCTCTTGCATTTGGGCAAATCTCTTTCTCTTCTCACCTTGGGGTTTCGAGATTGTCTTCACAAAAGTTGACCATTGAGGATATATACCATCTGCTAGATAGTATCCCTTGTTGTACTGGTGGCCGTTGATCTCAAAGTTGACAGGTGGGGAGTGGCCTTCTGCAAGCCTTGCGAAGACTGGAGAGCGTTGCAGCACGTTGATATCATTGTGAGAACCTGCCATGCCAAAAAAAGAATGCCATATCCAAAGATCTTGCGATGCCACCGCTTCTAATATGACAGTGCACCCGTTAACATGCCCCTTGTACTGGCCCTGCCAAGCAAATGGACAGTTCTTCCACTCCCAATGCATACAATCTATGCTGCCAAGCATGCCTGGAAAGCCTCTAGCTGCGTTGGTCGCCAACAATCTCTCTGTATCAGCGGCATTTGGCTGTCTCAAGTACTCTGGACCAAACACCTCGATCACTGCCTGGCAAAACTTGTACATTGACATCAGACATGTTGTCTCACTCATACGCACATACTCATCCACCAGATCGCCTGGAATACCATATGCAAGCATGCGGATGGCCGCGGTGCATTTCTGATAAGAGGAGAACCCAAGCTTGCCAAGGGCATCCGTCTTGCACTCGAAGTATGGGTCATGAGCAACCACTCCCTCTTAGATACAATTGAACACATGCCTTGCCATACGAAAACGGTGACGAAATTTATCCTGCTTGAAGAGCGGGGTGTTGGCAAAGTAATCGACATAAAGCAGGGCGTGACCTCTCTCCCTGTTACGGTTCAGGTTGGGAGCACGGCCAGGGAGTGACCCCTTGTACCGAGGAAGCTGCCGTTGAATATGGTCGTGAACGACCAGTGCAGCCACCACAAGATCTTCATCATCCGACGACGAATCGTCCGACGAACAAAGGAAGTGATGAAAGAAAAACTCGTCTCCACTGTCCATACCTTTGATGGCAAAAAGTCGAACACCTTCCGATCGTGGTGGCGAAGAGGCCGCGATGATCACTCGACGCAGCAGGGATGGTTGCCGGTCGGCTACTGGCCTCTCTGGAGATCTCGTCGGAATCCGCCTTGAAGAGCGGCCGCCGGCGGTCGTGTCCCCTCCGCCACCGGCAAGGACGGTGACGGCCAAACCTCCCCCGATAGACGACCAAAACTACGGCAAAAGCGCGAGCGTGGTGGCGGCCATGTCGAGACGTAGTTTGGTATGTACGGCGCGGGGCTGAGCGGTGAGGAGGCGGCCGGAGAATAGAGGCGGCGCCGGCGGCGGGGCGGGGCGGGGAGAGAGAGGGTGAAGCGTTGGGAGCGGAGGGACTGCTAGTGTCCCCGACAGGCGGGCCACGGGGGGACAAGGGCGTGCGTCGCGGCCGTCCGCGCGCGTCTTTCACCCAAACCGAGCGCAAGTTTGGGTCGGGGATGGGTTGAAAACGGACGGAATCCGGACATTTGTCCGTTTGAGGCCGCGCGCTGGGCCGCCTCTTTTGTCCCTTTTACCCCAAACGGACGGGGCCGGACAGGATAGGGTCGCGCGGTGGAGTTGGCCTTAATACTTGCAACTGATGACTCAGAACTGGATTTCAGGAGGCACGAAAGGCCCTCTACTGCAATGAGGAGGCTCGTTAATTAGTTGCTCTCGACATATCCCGCCACTGTGTGGTCCGGTCCGGTTTGGTCCATAAAAGGTCTGGGCCATGTCGCTCCATGCCAGCCCAACTCACAGACAATAGATGTGCTTTCGAAAGAAAAAGGAATCGGAGCCAGCCGGCCTTTTGTTCTAACCGTCCGTCTCTATCCCCTCCTCCCCCCTCCGGCAAGGCCGGAGCCGTTCTCCGCTCCGTAGAAAAGAAAAGGACAGGGACTAGAGCCGTTCTCCCGGTGGCGGAATCCGAACTCGTCAACTCGACGAGCCAAACCTCGCCGTCGCCGTCCGGGCGAACTGGGACCGCAGACCCGTCCTGACTCGGCTTAATTTCTTCTCTGGTCGGTAAGGAACCCTAGCTCGCCTGCCTGTTTTTGATTCGTGAGAGGGTTCACCATCAAATCCATGGTTCGATTAGGTTTGTATTTTCTTCAGAGCGCGCGATCGATTTCCTCCCACCCGTAGGATTTATACCGTGGTTTGTATACATATGTCGGGATAAAACAGCATAATTCATAATCGGCAGGATTTATACCGTGGTTGGGAAAATTTTAATTGAAAAAGCAGAACTGCAGTGATTGAACTTATTTTGAATGGGGCAGTTTGTGTCAGATTAATTTGCTGCAAGCCCAGGCAATAAAGATGGGTTGCGTTAACCGAGGGACTGTGACTGTAGGATGTATCACGCCAAGATCATAATGCTCTCAGATAATCCTCCTGGTCATTAAGAAATAAGCTTATGCCGGATGAACTCTAGTGCGCGATACACCACTAGGATTCATTCTGTGGAAAAGGTTATGGGTTAGGAAATGTTTCAGACAGAATAAGGCGCTGGAGTGAAGAAGCTACAAAAACACCTTTAGAAAAAGGACCGAGAACTACATTACAATTGCATTCTATAATGAGGATTTGGAAACAAAATTCAGAGGGTTAAAAAGGACTGTCTCATGGGCTCCTTTCCTTGTGACTGATGTCCGACTGTGATCCCTTCTTATTTTGCAGGCATGGGGTTGTGGTCATTTCTTGAGGGTGTCCTGCTTATAGCTAATGCTTTGGCAATATTGAATGAAGACCGTTTTCTTAATCCCAGAGGATGGAGCTTCGCTGACGCTAGAGGCATGCATGGAGCAAACACCTTCAAAGGACAGATGATTGGCCTCATATACGCTGCTCAATACATGAGATTTCCATTGATCCTTCTTAATGGAATCACTATACTTGTGAAGTTTGTTACATTCTGACAGTGGGAAGTGGTATGCTATATAGTTCTTCGGTTTGCTTCCTCGAAGATTGAGATATTTGCACTCAACTAGGCTTCATGTAAATCTTCTCGTGCTTCACCCCTTCTTCCGATAGTCTTTGTTGATGGTTGTATAGCTGTGCCTTGTGTATGCACCCTGTTGAGATGTGCAGTTGTGCTCAGCTACTAATTTATTGGTTATCCGGGACAAACAACAAACTAGACGGCAGGTGCCTAACTCTGATCTTTCATTGTTCTTTTGTATGTGCATGATGTATTTGCATTTGTCCGCTGTAATTTTTTCTTGTTATGCCTGATAATTTTTTGCATGATGGACTTTTTATTATGAAGGAATGGAACACTCATGTTCCCATTTTCATAGAAGCATCAGAGAAGTTCTTATGTGATATGATTTGGAGTGCCTCTCATAAACCAGGCACTGTAGTATTATATGTTTGGTTTTCACCACTTCTATGGAGTAGAGTATTTCACTAGTTAATCCATATATGTAATACTTCTCAATTATTGGTTTCTTATCATATGTGTTCAATGTCAAACGTGGGTGTCATTTATTGGACCTTGCAGTGATTGCTCTGAATACAGGTTATGGCCATTCCTATATGTGTATAATTTCTGAAGATACACGAGCTTAGAAGCCATTGATGGAATATACATTTAGAAAAGGAAATTTAGTTATATTTAATATTGAAAAATATTTAATCCTTGAGATTTGAATTTTCTTCTTCTTGAACTATTACTTGACTGTCATCATCAAAGACGGAAGCGACATTTGGATAAATTCTTGCATGTGCTCACGACGGAGTGTAGAACCATGATTTAGTAATTTTTGAAAACTTAAAAAAATGATAAAATATGATACACAGTTGCTACTAGTCGCCAAATTTATTGTACCGTAAATATACAAAACATTTTCCAAAATCCTCCATGAAAAAAAAAGAAAATCCTATATTTTCAGTACAAATCTATTTTGTTCCTGAGAAGAGGAAATTTTGTAATTATTTTAAACTTCCATCCTTAAATCTGATGATAAGTTACCCCAAAAGAACAACAAACCATTCCAATTCGAGGTAAGCCCACTAGATTCCCAGGCCCATCATGTGTGTTACGGTGCCTCCTTTATAACCTCAGACAGAGCCACCCGACCGTCATTGCCGAACCATCAGAGAAGTTCTTATGTGATATTCCCTTTGTCTCATAATATAAGATGTTTTTTTGCAGGGTAATACAAAATGTTACTACATCCAATATATGAGTATATTGGATGTAATGACATCTTCCCACCACCTCTTCGTCCAATCTTCCTTGTATGATAATAAATCAACTTAATTTACTTATCTTCTGAATCAATTCCATTTTAATTTACTATTTTACTTACCAAACTTCAGATCAAAATATAAGGTAATTCATGGGCAGAATTTGGTGATCATATATTTATTTACACAATCGCATTATTTTAGACAAGTAAATCACAATCCCATTGCAATGCACGGGCATTGTTTTAGTTAATTCATAGATGTAACTTCTCAATTATTGTTATTTTATCATGTGTACAGTGTCAAACGTGTGTCATTTATTGGAGGTTGGTGGACATGCTTTATCGTGTAAAATTTCTGAGTATACAACAACAATATGATTTTGTAATGACTTAGAAAAACAAAAACAAATGGTGTTAAACTATGACATGCAGTTGCTGCTAGTCGCCAAACCATAAATATATATAATTTTTCCAAAATCCTATTAGAAAAAACGAATTTCATATATTTTTAGCACAAATGTATTTTTCTTTTTTAGGGGAACAAATGTATTTTTCTGATATCTGATAAGAGGAAAATTTGTAATCATCTTAAACTTGCAGCCCTAAATCTGGTCGGTTAGCCCAAGAGAATAACAGCCCATTCCAGTTCCAGCATAAGCCCGCCAGGCTCCCAGGCCCATCACGTGCTGCCACCGCGTGACCGCCTATAGTCCCGGCTCCCCAACGTTTAGGGTTAGGACGCCTCCTTTATAACCTCAGAGAGAGCCACCCTGCCGCCGTCATCTCCGAACCACCGATCCGTTGGCATCTGGTAAGAACCGGATCCGCCGTCGCCGTCGGCGGCGGCATCCGAACCCGGCGAGTTACGCTTCCGCTGGTTCTTCTCCACGCTACCCGCCCATTTATTTGCCTACTTTTCGTTCCTTGCTGCGAGATTCAGATTGCATCTGCCGTATTTGATTTGTTCTCGAGGGCATCCGTGATGTTACATCCACTTAAACTCATCCTTGCACTTTGAGTCTCGGCAGTGAAGAAAAACATTGGGGAATATGTAGTCTGAGATGCTCTCATGTTCTTGCTTTTGTTTAGATTTGTCGGCCTGTTTTTTCAGTGGATCTGCTCTGCTTCAAGTCGTGGATCGGTGATGTTATTGTTAACTGCGTTATCTTTCTCGAACTTCTAAGTAATGAGGAAAGCATTACCTGCTGAGATCCAAGCCACGCTTTTAGTTTCGTTTTGTATGGTTAACTTAGACGGTTGAATCTATTTTTTCCTACTTATAATTGTCTCTTTTGATGTTTCTTTGAATTTTCTGTGCTTCGTCATCTGGTCATTGGGAGGATCAGTCTCTGATCGGTTTCCAGTGGACTCGTTCCCTTGAAGCAACATTAACCTGTTGTATCCTGAGCTACTTACTGTTGTGCCCTAGGATGTGTCTCTCCAAAGGCACCGTGGCTCTTACATACATATCCTGATTATAATTAATCTGTTGCTCCACTCTGTTTAATTGATTGAATCATCTATCATGGCCCTAGACCCATCAAAACAAGTATCCTAGTTCCATCTTTGTAATCCAACCTTTGGCATAACAGTCCTTGATATTCAGTTCTTGCCCTTTGAGATGATGTTTTTGTAGTTATTTGATAATCAAATTGCCTGTGTAAACAAGAACTTTGCCAATGATTGCTGCTCTTAGGGTATGTTTTTTTAGTTTCTGTTTTGAGATGGCGTTCTGAGTCATTAAGATGGAAGTGAGGATCCTTTCCCCAGCTGATCGACTACGATTATACTGTGCGCAAATGTAATCCTTTATCAGAGGATTCCAAGCCATAAATCTGATCCATCCACTTGAAAAATATCGCTTATGTTTTCTTTAGGGTCCTCTGTCTAGTATTTTCATTGGTACATTTGAAATGGAAATTTCAGTGTCATACAAATATGACTAATATTGTGGTATGCATGTGATGAGAAAGCATATGCAACTCACGACGGTCGTCTGAGACACTTTGTGTGTAATGGTGCATTCATATGTTCTCTGATGCCTTGTCTATTTCTTCTGTTTGTGTGATTTGAGTTCTCCCCTGGCTTCTATTTGTAGGAATTCCTCATCTTTGGTCTCGTTTGTCTTTACTGGCATTTACTTGCCGACCATCCTGCTATATCACCATGGCATCACCATCCATATTCCGAGTCTTCTTGACCGAGGAACATAGTTAACAGATCTTTGTTGTAGTTATGAGGATGATGATTTCAAATTTGTCGCCCCAGTCTTAGGGTCCACTCAGGTGGGTTTGTGCTGATTGACATACTATTGAATCTGACTTGCAAATCTGAGTTTGAACAGTTAGTTTTTTTTACTTAATTTCCTCGTGATGGCAGTGACGATTTGCAAATATTCAAGCTCAACAGACCAAATCACAGGTTTTCTCTCAGGAGTTGATTTGTATGCCGATTATCCCGCTGAACCGAGCCATCTGATATCCTTTATTTTCAATGTGCTTTTCATTGTTCGTTTCCTTTAGAGAGTCTAGCTGCGATGAGGATAACAAGCTCCCTCTTCTGAAAGCATTGACGACATTGTTGGCAGAATCGAACCAATTATACATTGCCACCACTGAGCAGCTACATCTTCAATCTTTTTGGCCATTATTTTTGCCTTTCAATTTAGATTATCTGTTTGGGTTGTGAGGAGGTATTGATGCATAATCCAAACTCTTGATCGGAGTAGTAACATGGACAGCCTGTGCGATCATCTTCGCAACTTTAGCCATTAGAGTTTTTTTTTATTTTCTTCTTGATGTTGTCAGTGTCATGTGATGAAACCTTATCTATCTTAGGACACCTTCTGACACAGTGCCTATTTTCCTGTGGATGAGAAGGCTTTTATGTTCTGATGATACACTATGTTTTCCTGGGCACCATCTTAGTTTTGTGGTATTGGCTGGAGAGCAGTCTTTTCTTTTACACGAGTGACCTGTAATTTAATTAAAGCCAATGATGATTAGCTTCATGTTGGAATTACCGTCTGATTCTAATTGACGATATTTTTGCGGCTTTCTGAGGCATAAAACCAAGAGCTTAATTTTTTTATTATTTAATTATATTCTTAATTCTGTTCAGTTTTAATTATCCCAGTGAAGATTCTTAGACCAGGAAGTGCCGTATGACACTGTAAACAGCAGTTGTTTCTCATCACTGCATGTGTCCTCCTTTGGCTATAACCTTTGTGGTTTGGTCAGGGCTGGAATATCCATTTGCACCTGGTTTGGTTCATCTGTGTGCATGATTTTAAATGGGTCTCTGAGGGATTCTTTTATATTGTTTGCTCTGTTTTTCTGTTGATAGGTGTATTTTGGTTGGTATACACTCTACAGAGCTGGTTATTTTTGTTGATATTTTTGTAAGTTCAGTCGATATGATTTGATCAATTTTGGGGATATGTTATGGCGATGATGATAAATTTAAGGCTTGTTTCTCGAAACATTCGCAGATGCCGCTGATCCTTATTAATATCCTCATACTTTGTTGTCTTTCATTTGATGTTCTCGTCTTGTTATGTGGGGAGCACTGTTTCAATGTTTGGCTGCTGTTCTTGCATCCGAGTTTACATCGCTCCTGAGATGTATTCAGGTGGCGCTTAGAGCACTAATCCATTCAGATGGGTCTTGGGTTACGCTCGCCCCCAAATTCCAGTTTAATCTCTGTTCTTTCTGTATTTGTTGCGTTATTTTGTCTGTAATTATAGCTGTTGTGGGACTGCTGATTGGTGAATTGAGCCTTTTTGGGTGCAGTGATTATAAAACATTCCTCGTACTGATGGGAAATCCCTGTGAACGACATCTATACACCCATAGAATCTGAGCACCATTGGACTAATTTCTTCTGGTTTCAATGTGTATTTTATGCTGTTTCCCCTTTTTTCACTGAGATTTTGTTTTTTGATTCTAGATAGAATCGATTTACTTGATTTTAATGCGATTGTCCAGCACTTACATCCTTGTGGATGACACTCCCATAGTATCAACGTATTAGCCTAAACTTTGTGTTTGTGGATGGCATCCCCCAAAAAGAGTTAGAATGGCAGTTCCCGCTCCTTGAGCGGTACCAAATTAATGATTATTCGAATCAGGGTAATACTCCCTCTGTTCCATATTAGCTGTCGCTCCCATATTAGTTGTACCTAGCACTGAAATACGTCTAGATAGTACTCCCTCCGTTTCATATTAGTTGTCGCCGAAACGGATGTATCTAGCACTGAATGCGGGAATAGCAACAGAGTGTTGGTTTTCAGTTTTGATGTAAACTTGCTTTTCCATTTGCTAGTTAAACTCTACCACTTTACAGGTGAATACTCTGGAACACCGTTCAGTTTTGTGGACTGTATCACGACCTGAGACGGTACAAAGACTACTCCGTGAGTGGCATTCCAATTGCTGGTTTAGTTATTGGTTATCTATGCTGATAAATATGTAACAGCTTGCAATTTGTTTGTCTGCAATAATATATTGGCTGCTGCAGCAGGTAACTGTGCCATGAAAGAACAAGTAGTTAGGATCGGAAATAGAACCAAACTCTATTATTTATGCTTCAAATTGTGAGCACAATGATTTGGGGTGTGTGCTACTAGATACTTCTTCCTTGACAATAGGGAAAGCTTGATTGAGTTCAAAGCAATCCAGTAATGGAAGATAGATCAGTTCCAAAGCATTCTGGTAATGGAAAGGGATCAGTTTTGAAGCAATATGATGTGGAAGATTAATACTCCCTCCGTTCCGAAATAATGAAGTTTTGTACAAAGTGAGTCACTTATTTTGGAACGGAGGAATTTTAAGATAAGATGTACTCAAAAGATTGGAGGAGAGCAGCTCGTCCCTCCGGCGACCGATTCCTTCCTGGAGTCTGGCGTCGCTTTCCCGGATCCCGCGCCCTTTTTCATCCTCGCGCGTTGTTTTCCCTCTTCGGTTCCATTGAGCTGGGCTGGAACGTGCAAGTGGGCTGACTGCTTAGCATATCTGTTTTGCTGGTGATCTCGTTCCCTCAAAGACACCCGCTTGCAGCCCCTTGTCATGAGTTGTGTGTATGCCATCTATAGATACGTTGTATCCTTAGCTACTTTTTATTGTAAAACTACTTATGTAATTAGGGGAAAAATCTCCCCTTGCCCAACCATCGTGCGGTTGTTCCGGCAATGGACGCCTCCCTTTGATTCCGTGGAACCGACGCTCTCTAGCAATGGATTGTCGTGTCTCTTTGAGATGTATAAAAGGGGCCTGTAATCAGACTGAGGAAGAGATCAAGACTCGTCGGTGAGATGCCTGGCCTTTTCCTTCTTTCTCCGCCTGGTTCGCGAGGATAGCCATCGCTACCGTCGTCGCCACCATGCTGTTGAAGGACTCTGGCGTTTTTGCCGTAGGATGAAGCCTGTCCATCGCTTCGCCCATTTTGTGCAGTTTTAGACTTTGTTTAGTATCTAGTTTGACTGCTACTTACATTCTAGTCTAGTTCTAGATTACATCTGACTAGGACTTGAGTAATTATTACTGTGTTGATATTATGTAATGGATTGATAATATAAATGAAGTACCGGATTTAATCTGGGAAGAATGCCATTTTCCATGTGTTTACCACACATCAAGTTTTCTTGAACATGTTTTTGCGATGGAGATCATCTTCTCTTGCATATCAAATTTGCAAATTTCTGAATATTTCTCCTTCATTATATTTGGAATCACAAGTTAATGAGTTGGGATCTACTGCTCATTTGTAGATTATCCCCTCTTACTGTGAGGTCTACACTTTGTCATTCTCGACAAGCGGTTATCTCCAACGTATTCCTTATATCTAAATTGTAGCATACACAAGGTAACGGCCATGCAGCCTATTATTGTGAGATCTAAGTGATCTTCAAAGTGGTTCACACAATCGAGGTTGAGAATTTTTCAAGTTTACACTTGAGTATTCAAATTTTTGCATTCTTATTACACAATCATGATGGTTTTTAATTTACTGCCCGTAAATTAATTATCTCTGGTTCCCCATGTAGGCAAAGATGACTGCCAAAGAATTTGAGGAGCTTGCCCTCAATGGCCACAAGTACCCTACATGGGCTATGAACATCAAAATCAGTCTTGCGTCCCGTGAGCTAGCGCGTGCAATCCAACTATGCTGCTTTGTTCATCATAAGGCATCATATTTAGGAATCTCCTAGTACTCTATTTCTGGTCCTCAAAATGTGGTATGAACAGTAGAAGGCAGTAGTCCTGCCAGAAGCACTCCATGATTGGACTCATCTCCGTCTTTAGGATTTCAAGTCCATCCGTGAGTACAATCATGCTGTTCATAAGATATGTTTCAAATTGCGCTTTTGTGAGAAGGAACCTACCGAGGGGGAGAAGATAGAGATAACTTTGTCTACTATGCTCCTTTCAGATAGGATCCTCCAACAACAATATCGTGCTCGTAACTACTCTATTTATTTTGAGCTTATTCACATGTTACTTCATGCTGAAAAGCATGATGAGCTACTCGCTAAGAATGGCTCTCAGCGCCCAGTTGGGGCACAACCTTTACCTGAAGTCCATTTGAATGTTGCAAATAGACAAAACTTTAATGGTACATCTCGGGGTAAACAATCCAATTTCGAGCATAAGCGAAAGCGCAATGGGAACAGGAAATCCAGAAACCCAGAAAAAGGAAAAGGCACTTCAAAACCCAGGTTTGATAAATCTAAGCTTTGCAACAAGTGTGGATGCTACATGCATTCTACTAAAAAGTGCACAATGCCCAAGCATTTGGTTACCATGTACCAGCAATCTCAGGGTCGCAAAGCACCTCAAGGGAAAAGGTTTGAAGGCAACTTCAACCTTCATCCGCACAACGCAAAAGGAGCCGGTGGTTCACACGATGTTCCTCCCGGACCGAGCAACGCCATGATTCCTTATCCGACCGAGGATCCTGCTGAAACGAAGAATATGTTGATTGAGTACATCACAAACAACGTGTTTGGCGACTTCAACTAGTCCCTCAATCTCCTTAGTGATCTACTTAATTATGTCCATTTGTGATGATTGTAATAAGAACATAAGTTTGTTGTTGTCTTTATATTGTATTGTATTAGCACACTTGATATAATAAGATTGTATTCTATGTATTGACATGAAGTTTTCTTATTGAAAATTCTTTGTTTTATATAGTTTTCTACAGGGACAATCCGGTACCACAAACTCCATACAGAGGGAGATGAAATATTTCCAAACTCTGAAAAAGATGAATGGATATATACGCGATACAATGATTGTTGGCACCGGACGTGCCATATTCACCCTCCCAAGTGGTACACAAGTGACGGTTGAGGATGCTTTATTGTACCTGACTCATCACGTACCCTGATCAGTTATCGAGATATCTGTAAGAATGGTTTTCATATTGAAACCCATGAAGACAACAAAGAGGAGTATCTACTCTTTACTAAAGATCACAGATATGGCAAAAAGGTGTTGGAAATATGCCCTAGAGGCAATAATAAAAGTGTTATTATTATATTTCCTTGTTCATGATAATTGTCTTTTGTTCATGCTATAACTGTATTATCCGGAAATCGTAATACACGTGTGAATACATAGACCACAATATGTCCCTAGTGAGCCTCTAGTTGACTAGCTCGTTGTGATCAACTGATAGTCGTGGTTTCCTGGCTATGGACATTGGATGTCGTTGATAACGGGATCACATCATTAGGAGAATGATGTGATGGACAAGACCCAATCCTAAGACTAGCACAAAAGATCGTGTAGTTCATTTGCTAGAGCTTTGCCAATGTCAAGTATCTCTTCCTTTGACCATGAGATCGTGTAACTCCTGGATACCGTAGGAGTGCTTTGGGTGTATCAAACGTCACAACGTAACTGGGTGACTATAAAGGTGCACTACAGGTATCTCCGAAAGTATCTATTGTTTTATGCGGATCGAGACTGGGATTTGTCACTCCGTGAAAACGGAGAGGTATCTCTGGGCCCACTCGGTAGGACATCATCATATGCGCAATGTGACCAAGGATTTGATCACGGGATGATGTGTTACGGAACGAGTAAAGTGACTTGCCGGTAATGAGATTGAACAAGGTATTTGATACCGACGATCGAATCTCGGGCAAGTAAAATACCGCTAGACAAAGGGAATTGAATACGGGATTGATTAAGTCCTTGACATCGTGTTTCATCCGATGAGATCATCGTGGAACATGTGGGAGCCATCATGGGTATCCAGATCCCGCTGTTGGTTATTGACCGGAGAACGTCTCAGTCATGTCTGCATGTCTCCCGAACCCGTAGGGTCTACACACTTAAGGTTCGATGACGCTAGGGTTATAAAGGAAGCTTGTATGTGGTTACCGAATGTTGTTCGGAGTCCCGGATGAGATCCCGGACGTCACGAGGAGTTCCGGAATGGTCCGGAGGTAAAGATTTATATATAGGAAGTCCTGTTTCGGCCATCGGGACAAGTTTCGGGGTCATCGGTATTGTACCGGGACCACCGGAAGGGTCCCGGGGGCCCACCGGGTGGGGCCACCTGCCCCGGGGGGCCACATGGGCTGTAGGGGGTGCGCCTTGGCCTACATGGGCCAAGGGCACCAGCCCCAAGAGGCCCATGCGCCTAGGGAACCCTAGAGGGAAGAGTCCTCAAAGGGGAAGGCACCTCCGAGGTGCCTTGGGGAGGATGGACTCCTCCCCCCCTTCTTGGCCGCACCCCTTTCTTGGAGTAAGGGGCAAGGCTGCGCCTCCCCCCTCTCCCTTGCCCCTATATATAGTGGAGGGGAGGGAGGGCATCCACACCTGAGCCCTTGGCGCCTCCCTCCCTCCCGTGACACCTCCTCCTCTCCCGTAGGTGCTTGGCGAAGCCCTGCAGGATTGCCACGCTCCTCCATCACCACCACGCCGTTGTGCTGCTGCTGGATGGAGTCTTCCTCAACCTCTCCCTCTCTCCTTGCTGGATCAAGGCGTGGGAGACATCGTCGAGCTGTACGTGTGTTGAACGCGGAGGTGCCGTCCGTTCGGCACTAGGATCATCGGTGATCTGAATCACGACGAGTACGACTCCATCAACCCCGTTCACTTGAACGCTTCCGCTTAGCGATCTACAAGGGTATGTAGATGCACTCCCCAGGTATTTGCTATGCTAAAATCAGCAGAGGTAGAAGTCAGGAAGGAACATCAAGTGTTGATGATCAATAAAACCACTAAGTTCAAGAAAGGCAAGTGTAAAAAGAGCTTCAAGAAGGACGGCAAGGAGGTTGCCGCGCCCGGCAAGCAAGCTGCCGGGAAGAAGCCAAAGAATGGACCCAAGCCCGAGACTGAGTGCTTTTACTGCAAGGGAAGCGGTCACTGGAAGCGGAACTGCCCCAAGTACTTAGCGGATAAGAAGGCCGGCAAAACAAAAGGTATATGTGATATACATGTAATTGATGTGTACCTTACTAGTGCCCGTAGTAGCTCCTGGGTATTTGATACCGGTGCAGTTGCTCACATTTGTAACTCAAAGCAGGGGCTGCGGAATAAACGGAAACTGGCAAAGGAGATGTGACGATGCGCGTCGGGAATGGTTCCAAGGTCAATGTGATCGCCGTCGGCACGCTGCCTCTGCATCTCCCTTCGGGATTAGTTTTAAACCTTAATAATTGTTATCTAGTGCCAGCTTTGAGCATGAACATTGTATCGGGATCTCGTTTAATTCGAGATGGCTACTCTTTTAAATCTGAGAATAATGGTTGTTCCATTTTTATGAGAGATATGTTTTATGGTCATGCTCCTATGGTGAATGGTTTATTCCTTATGAATCTCGAACGTGATGCTACACATATTCATAATGTGAGTACCAAAAGAAGTAAGGTTAATAATGATAGTCCCACATACCTGTGGCACTGCCGCCTTGGTCACATAGGTGTCAAACGCATGAAGAAGCTCCATGCTGATGGACTTTTAGAGTCTCTTGATTATGAATCATTTGACACGTGCGAACCATGCCTTATGGGTAAAATGACCAAGACTCCGTTCTCAGGAACAATGGAGCGAGCAACCGACTTATTGGAAATCATACATACTGATGTGTGCGGTCCGATGAGTGTTGAGGCTCGCGGTGGCTATCGTTATGTTCTCACTCTCACTGATGATTTAAGTAGATATGGGTATATCTACTTAATGAAACACAAGTCTGAAACCTTTGAAAAGTTCAAGGAATTTCAGAGTGAGGTTGAAAATCAACGTGACAGGAAAATCAAGTTTCTACGATCAGATCGTGGAGGAGAATACTTGAGTCACGAGTTTGGGGCACACTTAAGAAAATGTGGAATAGTTTCACAACTCACGCCGCCTGGAACACCTCAGCGTAATGGTGTGTCCGAACGTCGTAATCGCACTCTGTTAGATATGGTGCGATCTATGATGTCTCTTACCGATTTACCGCTTTCTTTTTGGGGCTATGCTTTAGAGACTACCGCATTCACTTTAAATAGGGCTCCGTCGAAATCCGTTGAGACGACACCGTATGAATTATGGTTTGGGAAGAAACCTAAGCTGTCGTTTCTAAAAGTTTGGGGATGCGATGCTTATGTCAAGAAACTTCAACCTGAAAAGCTCGAACCCAAATCGGAAAAATGTGTCTTCATAGGATACCCAAAAGAAACTATTGGGTACACCTTCTACCTCAGATCCAAAGGCAAGATCTTTGTTGCCAAGAATGGGTCCTTTCTGGAGAAAGAGTTTCTCTCGAAAGAAGTAAGTGGGAGGAAAGTAGAGCTTGATGAAGTATTACCTCTTGAACCGGAAAATGGCGCAACTCAAGAAAATGTTCCTGAGGTGCCTGCACCGATTAGAGAGGAAGTTAATGAAAATGATCAAAATACTTCTGATCAAGCCCCTACTGAAATTCGAAGGTCCACAAGGACACGTTCCGCACCAGAGTGGTACGGCAACCCTGTCTTGGAAATCATGCTGTTAGACAATGGTGAACCTTCGAACTATGAAGAAGCGATGGCGGGCCCGGATTCCGACAAATGGCTGGAAGCCATGAAATCCAAGATAGGATCCATGTATGAAAACAAAGTATGGACTTTGACTGACTTGCCCGTTGAGCGGCGAGCCATAGAAAATAAATGGATCTTTAAGAGGAAGACAGACACGGATGGTAATGTGACCATCCATAAAGCTCGGCTTGTCGCTAAGGGTTATCGACAAGTTCAAGGGGTTGACTACGATGAGACTTTCTCACCGGTAGCGAAGCTGAAGTCCGTCCGAATCATGTTAGCAATTGCCGCATTCTATGATTACGAAATATGGCAAATGGACGTCAAAACGGCATTCCTTAATGGTTTCCTTAAGGAAGAATTGTATATGATGCAGCCGGAAGGTTTTGTCGATCCTAAGAATGCTGACAAAGTGTGCAAGCTCCAACGCTCGATTTATGGGCTGGTGCAAGCATCTCGGAGTTGGAACATTCGCTTTGATGAGATGATCAAAGCGTTTGGGTTTACACAGACTTATGGAGAAGCCTGCGTTTACAAGAAAGTGAGTGGGAGCTCTGTAGCATTTCTCATATTATATGTAGATGACATACTTTTGATGGGAAATGATATAGAACTCTTGGACAGCATCAAGGCCTACTTGAATAAAAGTTTTTCAATGAAGGACCTTGGAGAAGCTGCTTATATATTAGGCATCAAAATCTATAGAGATAGATCGAGACGCCTCATAGGTCTTTCACAAAGCACATATCTTGATAAGATTTTGAAGAAGTTCAAAATGGATCAGTCCAAGAAAGGGTTCTTGCCTGTGTTACAAGGTGTGAAATTGAGCTCAGCTCAATGTCCGACCACGGCAGAAGATATAGAAGAGATGAGCTGTTGGAAATATGCCCTAGAGGCAATAATAAAAGTATTATTATTATATTTCCTTGTTCATGATAATTGTCTTTTATTCATGCTATAACTGTATTATCCGGAAATCGTAATACACGTGTGAATACATAGACCACAATATGTCCCTAGTGAGCCTCTAGTTGACTAGCTCGTTGTGATCAACAGATAGTCATGGTTTCCTGGCTATGGACATTGGATGTCGTTGATAACGGGATCACATCATTAGGAGAATGATGTGATGGACAAGACCCAATCCTAAGACTAGCACAAAGATCGTGTAGTTCGTTTGCTAGAGCTTTGCCAATGTCAAGTATCTCTTCCTTTGACCATGAGATCGTGTAACTCCTGGATACCGTAGGAGTGCTTTGGGTGTATCAAACGTCACAACGTAACTGGGTGACTATAAAGGTGCACTACAGGTATCTCCGAAAGTATCTATTGTTTTATGCGGATCGAGACTGGAATTTGTCACTCCATGTAAACGGAGAGGTATCTCTGGGCCCACTCGGTAGGACATCATCATTTGCGCAAATGTGACCAAGGAGTTGATCACGAGATGATGTGTTACGGAACGAGTAAAGAGACTTGCCGGTAACGAGATTGAACAAGGTATCGGTATACCGACGATCGAATCTCGGGCAAGTAACATACCGATAGACAAAGGGAATTGAATACGGGATCGATTGAGTCCTTGACATCGTGGTTCATCCGATGAGATCATCGTGGAACATGTGGGAGCCATCATGGGTATCCAGATCCCGCTGTTGGTTATTGACCGGAGAACGTCTCGGTCATGTCTGCATGTCTCCCGAACCCGTAGGGTCTACACACTTAAGGTTCGATGACGCTAGGGTTATAAAGGAAGCTTGTATGTGGTTACCGAATGTTGTTCGGAGTCCCGGATGAGATCCCGGACGTCACGGGGAGTTCCGGAATGGTCCGGAGGTAAAGATTTATATATAGGAAGTCCTGTTTCGGCCATCGGGACAAGTTTCGGGGTCATCGGTATTGTACCGGGACCACCGGAAGGGTCCCGGGGGCCCACCGGGTGGGGCCACCTGCCCCGGGGGGCCACATGGGCTGTAGGGGGTGCGCCTTGGCCTACATGGGCCAAGGGCACCAGCCCCAAGAGGCCCATGCGCAAGGAAACTTGGAGAGGGAAGAGTCCTAAAAGGGGAAGGCACCTCCGAGGTGCCTTGGGGAGGATGGACTCCTCCCCATCCTTAGCCGCACCTCTTCCTTGGAGGAGGGGGCAAGGCTGCGCCCTCCCCCTCTCCCTTGGCCCTATATATAGTGGGGAAAGGGAGGAGCAATCAGACCTAAGGCCTTTGGTTGCCTCCCTCTCCCTCCCGTGACACATCTCCTCTCCCGTAGGTGCTCGGCGAAGCCCTGCAGGATTGCCACGCTCCTCCATCACCACCACGCCGTTGTGCTGCTGCTGGATGGAGTCTTCCTCAACCTCTCCCTCTCTCCTTGCTGGATCAAGGCGTGGGAGACATCGTCGAGCTGTACGTGTGTTGAACGCGGAGGTGCCGTCTGTTCGGCACTTGGTCATCGGTGATCTGAATCACGACGAGTACGACTCCATCAACCCCATTCACTTGAACGCTTCCGCTTAGCGATCTACAAGGGTATGTAGATGCACTCTCTTTCTACTCGTTGCTGGTCTCTCCATAGATAGATCTTGGTGATTCGTAGGAAAATTTTTGAATTTCTGCTACGTTCCCCAACAGTGGCATCATGAGCTAGGTCTATTGCGTAGATTCTTTGCACGAGTAGAACACAAAGTAGTTGTGGGCGTCGATATTGTTCGATATGCTTGCCGTTACTAGTCTTATCTTGATTCGGCGGCATCGTGGGATGAAGCGGCCCGGACCGACCTTACACGTACTCTTACGTGAGACAGGTTCCACCGATTGACATGCACTTGGTGCATAAGGTGGCTAGCGGGTGCCAGTCTCTCCCACTTTAGTCGGATCGGATTCGATGAAAAGGGTCCTTATGAAGGGTAAATAGCAATTGGCATATCACGTTGTGGTCTTGCGTAGGTAAGAAACGTTCTTGCTAGAAACCCATAGCAGCCACGTAAAACATGCAAACAACAATTAGAGGACGTCTAACTTGTTTTTGCAGGGTATGCTATGTGATGTGATATGGCCAAAGGATGTGATGAATGATATATGTGATGTATGAGATTGATCATGTTCTTGTAATAGGATTCACGACTTGCATGTCGATGAGTATGACAACCGGCAGGAGCCATAGGAGTTGTCTTTATTTTTTGTATGACCTGCGTGTCATTGAAGAACGCCATGTAAACTACTTTACTTTATTGCTAAACGTGTTAGTCATAGAAGTAGAAGTAGTCGTTGGCGTGACAACTTCATGAAGACACGATGATGGAGATCATGATGATGGAGATCATGGTGTCATGCCGGTGACAAGATGATCATGGAGCCCCGAAGATGGAGATCAATGGAGCTATATGATATTGGCCATATCATGTCACAACTATATAATTGCATGTGATGTTTATTATGTTTATGCATCTTATTTGCTTAGAACGACGGTAGTAAATAAGATGATCCCTCATTAAAATTTCAAGAAGTGTTCTCCCCTAACTGTGCATCGTTGCTACAGTTCGTCGTTTCGAAGCACCACGTGATGATCGGGTGTGATAGATTCTTACGTTCACATACAACGGGTGTAAGACAGTTTTACACAGCGAAAACACTTAGGGTTAACTTGACGAGCCTAGCATGTACAGACATGGCCTCGGAACACGGAGACCGAAAGGTCGAGCATGAGTCGTATAGTAGATACGATCAACATGAAGATGTTCACCGACGTTGACTAGTCCGTCTCACGTGATGATCGGACACGGCCTAGTTTGACTCGGATCATGTAATCACTTAGATGACTAGAGGGATGTCTATCTGAGTGGGAGTTCATAAGATGAACTTAATTATCCTGAACATAGTCAAAAGACCTTTTGCAAATTATGCCGTAGCTCACGCTATAGTTCTACTGTTTAGATATGTTCCTAGAGAAAATATAGTTGAAAGTTGATAGTAGCGATTATGCGATTAGTAGAAAGCTCATGTCCTTAATGCACCGCTCAATGTGCTGAACCCCAAACGTCGTTTGTGGATGTTTCGAACATCGAACATACACGTTTTGATAACTACGTGATAGTTCAGTTAAATGGTTTAGAGTATAGGCACCAAAGACGTTTTCGAAATGTCGCGGAACATATGAGATGTTTCGAGGGCTGAAATTAAGATTTCAGGCTCGTGCCCACGTCAAGAGGTATGAGACCTCCGACGATTTTCTTAGCCTGCAAACTAAGGGAGAAAAGCTCAATCGTTGAGCTTGTGCTCAGATTGTCTGAGTACAACAATCACTTGAATCAAGTGGGAGTTGATCTTCCAGATGAAATAGTGATAGTTTCTCCGAAGTCATTACCACCAAGCTGCTAGAGCTTCGTGATGAACTATAACATATCAAGGATAGAGATGATGATCCTTGAGGTATTCGCGTTGTTTGACATCGCGAAAGTAGAAATCAAGAAGGAGCATCAATTGTTGATGGTTGGTGAAACCACTAGTTTCAAGAAGGGCAAGGGAAGGAAGGGATACTTCATGAAACGGCAAATCAGCTGCTGCACCAATGAAGAAACCCGAGGTTGAACCCAAACCCGAGACTAAGTGCTTCTGTAATAAGGGGAACAACCACTGGAGCAGGATTACCCTAGATACTTGGTAGATGAGAAGGCTGGCAAAGTCGATAGAAGTATATTGGATATACATTATGTTAATGTGTACTTTACTAGTACTCCTAGTAGCACCAGGGTATTAGATACCGGTTCGGTTGCTAAGTGTTAGTAACTCGAAATAAAAGCTACGGAATAAAACGGAGACTAGCTAAAGATGAGCTGACGATATGTGTTGGAAATGTTTCCAATGTTGATATAATCAAGCATCGCACGCTCCCTCTACCATCGAGATTGGTGTTTGCGTTGAGCATAGACATGATTGGATTATGTCTATCGAAATACGGTTATTCATTTAAGGAGAATAATGGTTACTCTGTTTATTTGAATAATACCTTCAATGGTCTTACACCTGAAATGAATGGTTTATTGAATCTCGATCGTAGTGATACACATTTTCATGCCAAAAGATATAAGATAGTGATGATAGTACCACTTACTTGTGGCACTGCCATGTAAGTCATAATGGTATAAAACGCATGAAGAAGCTCCATGTTGATGGATCTTTGGACTCACTCATTTTTGAAAAGTTTGAGACATGCGAACCATGTCTATTGGTATATATGCATGAAGAAGCTCCATGCAAATGGACTGTTCGGACTCACTTGATTTTGAATCACTTGAGATATGCAAATCATACCACATAGGCAAGATGACTGAAAAGCCTCGGTTTCAATAAGATGGAACAAGATAGCAACTTGTTGGAAGTAACACATTTTGATGTGTGTAGTCCAATGAGTGCTGAGGCATGCAGTGAATATCGTTATGTTCTTACTTCACAGATGATTTGAGTAGATGTTGAATATATTTACTTGATGAAACACAAGTCTGAATTATTGAATGGTTCAAGTAATTTCAGAGTGAAGTAGCAGATCATTGTGACAAGAGGATAAAATGTCTATGATATGATCATAGAGATGAATATCTGAGTTACGAGTTTTGGCACACAATTAAGACATTGTGGAAATTGTTTCGCAATTAATACCGCCTGGAACACCATAGTGTGATGGTGTGTCTGAACATCATAGTTGCACCCTATTGGATATGATGCGTACCATGATTTCTCTTATCGAATTACCACTATCGTTCATGGGTTAGGCATTAGAGACAACCACACTCATTTTAATAGGGCACCACGTAATTCCGATGAGATGACACCGTATGAATTATGGTTTAGAGAAACCTAAGTTGTCGTTTCTTAAAAGTTTGGGGCTGCGACGCTTATATGAAAAAGTTTCAGGATTAAGCTCGAACCCAAAGCGGATAAAATGCATCTTCATAGGACACCCAAAACAGTTGGGTATACCTCCTAATTCAGATCCGAAAGCAATATGGATTGTTTCTTGAATCGGGTCCTTTCTCGAGGAAAGGTTTCTCTCGAAAGAATTGAGTGGGAGGATGGTGGAAACTTGATGAGGTTATTGAACCGTCTCTTCAACTAGTGTGTGGCAGGGCACAGGAAGATTGTTCCTGTGGCACCTACACCAATTGAAGTGGAAGCTTATGATATTGATCATGAAACTTCGGATCAAGTCACTACCAAACCTCGTAGGACGACAAGAACACGTACTACTTCGGAGTGGTAAGGTGATCCTGTCTTGAAGGTCATGTTGCTAGACAACAATGAACCTACGAGCTATGGAGAAGCAATGGTGGGCCCGGATTCCGATAAATGGCTCGAGGCCATAAAATCCGAGAACGGATCCATGACTTTGGAAGAAATACTTGATGGTCGTAAGGCCATTGGGTACGGATGGATTTTAAAAGGAAGACAGACAATGATGGTAAGAATTACCATTAAGAAAGCTCGACTTGTCGCTAAGATATTTTCCGACAAGTTCAAGGAGTTGATTACGGTGAGGTTTTCTCACTCGTAGCGATGCTAAGAGTCTGTTGGAATTGGATTAGCAGTTACTGCATGATTGATGAAATCTTGCAGATAGGATGTCAAAACATTGTTTCCTCGACGTTATACTTGAGGAAAGGTTGTATGTGATACAACCGGAAGGTTTTGTCAATCCCAAAAGATGCTAATAAGTATGCAAAGCTCCAGCAATCCTTCTAAGGACTGGAGTAAGCATCTCGGAGTTGGAATGTATGCTTTGATGATGATCAAAGATTTTGGGTTTGTACAAAGTTTATGAGAAACTTGTATTTCCAAAGAAGTGAGTGGGAGCACTATAGAATTTCTGATGAGTATATGTTGTTGACATATTGTTGATCAGAAATGACGTAGAATTTCTAGAAAGCATATAGGGTTATTTGAAAGGTGTTTTTCAATAGAAAACCTGGATTAAGCTACTTGAACATTGAGCATCAAGATCTATAAGGATAGATCAAAATGCTTAATAATACTTTCAAATGAGCACATACCTTGACATGATCTTGAAGGTATTCAAGATGGATCAGTCAAAGAAGAAGTTCTTGCCTGAATTGTAAGGTACGAAGTTAAGACTTAAAGCTCGACCACAGCGGAATAGAGAGAAAGGACGAATGTCGTCCCCTATGCTTAAGACGTAGGCTCTTCAGTATGCTATGCTGTGTACCGCACCTGAAGTGTGCCTTGCCATGAGTCAGTCAAGGGGTACAAGAGTGATCCAAGAATGGATCACAGGACAGCGGTCAAAGTTATCCTTAGTAACTAGTGGACTAAGGAATTTTCTCGATTATGGAGGTGGTAAAAGAGTTCGTCGTAAAGGTTACGTCGATGCAAGCTTAACACCTATCCAGATAGCTCTAAATAGAGATACCGGATACATATAATGGAGCAACAATTTAGAATAGCTCCAAGTAGAACAGTTATTTGGAACAGCTCCAAATAGAGCGTGGTAGCTGCATCTAGGAGATGACATAGAGATTTGTAAAGCACACACGGATCTGAAAGGTTCAGACCCGCTGACTAAAACCTCTCTCACAAGCAACATGATCAAACATAAAACTCATTGAGTGTTAATCACATAGTGATGTGAACTAGACTACTGACTCTAGTAAACTCTTGGGTATTAGTCACATGGCGATGTGACCTTTGAGTGTTAATCACATGGCGATGTGAACTAGATTATTGACTCTAGTGCAAGTGGGAGACTGTTGGAAATATGCCCTAGAGGCAATAATAAAAGTGTTATTATTATATTTCCTTGTTCATGATAATTGTCTTTTGTTCATGCTATAACTGTATTATCCGGAAATCGTAATACACGTGTGAATACATAGACCACAATATGTCCCTAGTGAGCCTCTAGTTGACTAGCTCGTTGTGATCAACTGATAGTCGTGGTTTCCTGGCTATGGACATTGGATGTCGTTGATAACGGGATCACATCATTAGGAGAATGATGTGATGGACAAGACCCAATCCTAAGACTAGCACAAAAGATCGTGTAGTTCATTTGCTAGAGCTTTGCCAATGTCAAGTATCTCTTCCTTTGACCATGAGATCGTGTAACTCCTGGATACCGTAGGAGTGCTTTGGGTGTATCAAACGTCACAACGTAACTGGGTGACTATAAAGGTGCACTACAGGTATCTCCGAAAGTATCTATTGTTTTATGCGGATCGAGACTGGGATTTGTCACTCCGTGAAAACGGAGAGGTATCTCTGGGCCCACTCGGTAGGACATCATCATATGCGCAATGTGACCAAGGATTTGATCACGGGATGATGTGTTACGGAACGAGTAAAGTGACTTGCCGGTAACGAGATTGAACAAGGTATTTGATACCGACGATCGAATCTCGGGCAAGTAAAATACCGCTAGACAAAGGGAATTGAATACGGGATTGATTAAGTCCTTGACATCGTGTTTCATCCGATGAGATCATCGTGGAACATGTGGGAGCCATCATGGGTATCCAGATCCCGCTGTTGGTTATTGACCGGAGAACGTCTCAGTCATGTCTGCATGTCTCCCGAACCCGTAGGGTCTACACACTTAAGGTTCGATGACGCTAGGGTTATAAAGGAAGCTTGTATGTGGTTACCGAATGTTGTTCGGAGTCCCGGATGAGATCCCGGACGTCATGAGGAGTTCCGGAATGGTCCGGAGGTAAAGATTTATATATAGGAAGTCCTGTTTCGGCCATCGGGACAAGTTTCGGGGTCATCGGTATTGTACCGGGACCACCGGAAGGGTCCCGGGGGCCCACCGGGTGGGGCCACCTGCCCCGGGGGGCCACATGGGCTGTAGGGGGTGCGCCTTGGCCTACATGGGCCAAGGGCACCAGCCCCAAGAGGCCCATGCGCAAGGAAACTTGGAGAGGGAAGAGTCCTAAAAGGGGAAGGCACCTCCGAGGTGCCTTGGGGAGGATGGACTCCTCCCCATCCTTAGCCGCACCTCTTCCTTGGAGGAGGGGGCAAGGCTGCGCCCTCCCCCTCTCCCTTGGCCCTATATATAGTGGGGAAAGGGAGGAGCAATCAGACCTAAGGCCTTTGGTTGCCTCCCTCTCCCTCCCGTGACACATCTCCTCTCCCGTAGGTGCTCGGCGAAGCCCTGCAGGATTGCCACGCTCCTCCATCACCACCACGCCGTTGTGCTGCTGCTGGATGGAGTCTTCCTCAACCTCTCCCTCTCTCCTTGCTGGATCAAGGCGTGGGAGACATCGTCGAGCTGTACGTGTGTTGAACGCGGAGGTGCCGTCTGTTCGGCACTTGGTCATCGGTGATCTGAATCACGACGAGTACGACTCCATCAACCCCGTTCACTTGAACGCTTCCGCTTAGCGATCTACAAGGGTATGTAGATGCACTCTCTTTCTACTCGTTGCTGGTCTCTCCATAGATAGATCTTGGTGATTCGTAGGAAAATTTTTGAATTTCTGCTACGTTCCCCAACAAAAGGTACATGAGAAAATACCTTCTCTATCGTCTAGTTTGTACTATACGTACATCAAACCCGTGGAACATGTTGCGTACAAAGTAATTTTTTAAAATGTTAACGCATTCCAAACCTGGCATGATCGCCTAGGCCATCCCAGAATCGGGATGATGAGAAAAATTACTAGCAATTCCATTGGTCATAATTCGCTTGAGTCAAAATTTCCTCAATCTTCTGATTTTGTGTGCACATCTTGTGCCACAGGAAAGCTAATTTTGAGGCTCTCACACCTCAAAATACAAGATGGATCACTTTAGTTCCTTGAACATATTCAAGGAGACATTTGTGGTCCCATTCTGCCATTATCTGGACCTTTCAGGTATTTCATGGTTCTGATTGACGCATCTACACGATGGTCACATGTGTGCCTTCTGTCCACATGAAACCATGCATTTGCGAAGATAATGAGGCAAGTCATTAAGTTGCAAGCCCATTATCTTGAAAGTCAAATTAAGTCAATTTGAATGGACAATGCTGCAGAATTCTCCTCACGTGCTTTCAATGATTATTGCATGGCTTTTGGGATTGAAGTTCAGCACTCTGTTCCATATGTCCATACACAAAATGGTTTGGCTAAAGCATTAATTAAGAGGATTAAATTCATTGCAAGACCTTTGTTGACAAATTGCAACTTGCCAACCTCTTGTTGGGGTCACGCTATTTTACGCGCTGTTGACTTGATACACTTGAGGCCAACTGCATATCACAGTTCTTCCCCTCCGGAATTGGTACGTGGAAATCCTCCAAGCATTTCCCATTTGCATAAGTTTGGATGTGCTGCATACATCCCGATCTCACCACCACAGCGGACATCTATGGGCCCACATAGGAAGTTGGGGATCTATGTGGGGTACAAATCGTCGTCGATTATCAAGTACCTGGAACCCCTATTTGGGGATCTATTCACATCCCGTCATGCTGATTGCATATTTAATGAGGAACATTTTCAGGCATTAGGGGGAGATTTCAAGTACAAAAAAGAATGCCCAGAAATTGATTGAAATGCCCATGCCATTTCATACTCTGATCCACGTACCCAAGAGGCCGAACTTCTAGTTCAAAAGATCATTAATTTGCAACATCTTGCAAATAATCTGCCAAATTCATTTACTGATCTAAAAGGTGTTACAAAATCCTTAAATCCGGCCAGAAACGCGCCAGAAAGAGTGGAGGTACCAATAAAAACCACTCAACCCCTATTCCTAAACAGAGGGGGAGTAGTACGTCCTTTGACCTGGAGCATGATTCTAGCAAGCAGCAAAGAAAAACCTCGGAGTCAGTAAATGCACGTCAACTCAACATTGACAAACACCTAATGGGTTGTATACACCCAGTGAAAGGGCAACCTCCACAACCCAGCTTCCCTATGCACAAGCTAGCTGGGACATTGGAACACCCAAACTCAATCATGTTGGAAAGTCACAAAGAGTCACTAGGGTTACAGGAAATTTCCATCAACTATGTTGATTCTGGAGAAT
Source organism: Triticum aestivum (assembly GCF_018294505.1). NCBI lineage: Eukaryota > Viridiplantae > Streptophyta > Magnoliopsida > Poales > Poaceae > Triticum > Triticum aestivum. Next base: position 509,699,909 of record NC_057795.1, read on the forward strand.
CATTTGACCGTAAGACTACGACTGTCGACATATATTTTGTTGAAAGGATTGCAGATACTGTTGGAAATATGCCCTAGAGGCAATAATAAAATAGTTATTATTATATTTCCTTGTTCATGATAATTGTCTGTTGTTCATGCTATAATTTTATTAACCGAAAACCGTGATACATGTGTGAATACATAGACCACAACATGTCCCTAGTAAGCCTCTAGTTGACTAGCTCGTTGATTAACAGATGGTCATGGTTTCCTGACTATGGACATTGGATGTCATTGATAACGAGATCACATCATTAGGAGAATGATGTGATGGACAAGACCCAATCCTAAGCATAGCACAAGATCGTGTAGTTCGTTTGCTAAAGCTTTCCTAATGTCAAGTATCATTTCCTTAGACCATGAGATTGTGTAACTCCCGGATACCGTATGAGTGCTTTGGGTGTATCAAATGTCACAACGTAACTGGGTGACTATAAAGGTGCACTATAGGTATCTCCGAAAGTATCTGTTGGGTTGGCACGATACCAGACTGGGATTTGTCACTACGTATGACGGAGAGGTATCTCTGGGCCCACTTGGTAATGCATCATCATAATGAGCGCAATGTGACTAAGTAGTTAGTCACGGGATCATGCATTACGGAAAGAGTAAAGTGACTTGTCGGTAACGAGATTGAACGAGGTATTGGGATACCGATGATCGAATCTCGGGCAAGTAACGTACCGATTGACAAAGGGAATTGTATATGGGATTGCTTGAATCCTTGACATCGTGGTTCATCCGATGAGATCATCATGGAACATGTGGGAGCCAACATGGGTATCCAGATACCGCTGATGATTATTGGCCGGAGAGCTGTCTCGGTCATGTCTGCATGATTCCCGAACCCGTTGGGTCTACACACTTAAGGTTCGATGATGCTAGGGTTATAGGGAAGATTTTTGTGTGATTATCGAATGTTGTTCGGAGTCCCGGATGAGATCCCGGATGTCATGAGGAGTTCCGAAATGGTCCGGAGGTGAAGATTTATATATGGGAAGTCATCATACGGTCACCGGAAATATTCAGGGGTATATCGGTATTGTACTGGGACCACCGGAGGGGTTCCGAGGGTCCACCGGGAGGGTCCACCTGCCCCAGAGGGCCTTATGGGCTGTAGGTGGAAGGGAACCAGCCCCTAAGTGGGCTAGGCGCCATCCCCCCCTAGGGCCCATGCGCCTAGGGTTGTGTGGGGGGGGGGGAACCCTAAGGGGGAGCCCCCCTTGCTTGGGGGGCAAGCCCCCTCCCCCTTGGCCGTCGTCCCCCTCTAGATCTCATCTAGAGGGCCCGGCTCCCTTCCCCCTTCTCCCTATAAATAGAGGGGTGGAGGGAGGGCTGTAGCACCACATCCAAGGCGCAACCCCTCCCCTCCCCAACACCTCTCCTCCTTCGCGTGAGCTTGGCGGAGCCCTGCCGGAGAACTGCCACTCCATCACCACCACACCGTCATGCTGCTGTTGGAGCCATCTTCCTCAACCTCTCCCTCCTCCTTGCTGGATCAAGGCGCGGTAGACGTTACCGGGCTGCATGTGTGTTGAACGCGGAGGTGCCGTTGTTCGGCGCTTAGATCAGAATCCATCGCGATCTGAATCTCTTCGAGTACGACTCCTTCATCCACGTTCTTGCAACGCTTTTGTCTCACGATCTTCAAGGGTATGAAGATGCACTCCCCTCTCTCTCGTTGCTAGTTACTCCATAGATTGATCTTGGTGATGCATAGAATTTTTTTAATTTCTGCAAGGATCCCCAACAGTGGCATCATGAGCTAGGTCAATGCGTAGTTTCTATGCACGAGTAGAACACAAGTTTGTTGTGGGCGTCGATTTTGTCAATTTACTTGCCACTACTAGTCTTATCTTGTTTCGGCGACATCGAGGGATGAAGCGGCCCAGACCGACCTTACACGTACGCTTACGTGAGCAGGTTCCACCGACTGACATGCACTAGTTGCATAAGGTGGCTAGCGGGTGTCTGTCTCTCCCACTTTAGTCGGATCGGATTCGATGAAAAGGGTCCTTATGAAGGGTAAATAGCAATTGGCATATCACATTGTGGTTTTTAGCATAGGTAAGAAACGTTCTTGCTACAAACCTATAGCAGCCACGTAAAAAACTTGCAACAACAATTAGAGGACGTCTAACTTATTTTTGCAGCATATGCCGTGTGATGTGATATGGCCAAAAAGGATGTGATGAATGAAATATATGTGATGTATGAGATTGATCATGTTCTTGTAATAGGAATCACGACTTGCATGTCGATGAGTATGACAACCGGCATGAGCCATAGGAGTTGTCTTTATTTATTGTATGACCTGCGTGTCATTGAATAACGCCATGTAATTACTTTACTTTATTGCTGAACCGTTAGCCATAGTAGTAGAATTAATAGTTGGCAAGACAACTTCATGGAGACACGATGACGGAGATCATGATGATGGAGATCATGGTGTCATGCCGGTGACGATGATGATCATGGCGCCCCGAAGATGGAGATCAAAAGGAGCAAAATGATATTGGCCATATCATGTCACTATTTGATTGCATGTGATGTTTATCATGTTTTTGCATCTTATTTGCTTAGAACGACGGTAGCATAAATAAGATGATTCCTCATAAAATTTCAAGAAAGTGTTCCCCCTAACTGTGCGCCGTTGCGAAAGTTCGTTGTTTCGAAGCACCACATGATGATCGGGTGTGATAGATTCTAACGTTTGCATACAACGGGTGTAAGCCAGATTTACACATGCAAAACACTTAGGTTGACTTGACGAGCCTAGCATGTACAAACATGGCCTCGGAACACAAGAGACCGAAAGGTCGAACATGAGTCGTATAGAAGATACGATCAACATGAAGATGTTCACCGATGATGACTAGTCTGTCTCACGTGATGATCGGACATGGCCTAGTTGAGTCAGATCACGGATCACTTAGATGACTAGAGGGATGTCTATCTGAGTGGGAGTTCATTAAATAATTTAATTAGATGAACTTAATTATCATGAACTTAGTCTAAAATCTTTGTAATATGTCTTGTAGATCAAATGGCCCACGCTAATGTTGCCCTCAACTTCAACGCGTTCCTAGAGAAAACCAAGCTGAAAGACGATGGTAGCAACTATACGAACTGGGTCCGGAACTTGAGGATCATCCTCATAGCTGCCAAAAGAGCATATGTCCTAGATGCACCGCTAGGTGAAGCACCCGTTTTCCCAACAACTGAAGACGTTATGAACGCCTGGCAGTCGCGTAATGATGATTACTCCCTAGTTCAGTGCGGCATGCTTTACAGCTTAGAACCAGGGCTCCAAAAGTGTTTTGAGCAGCACAGAGCATATGAGATGTTCCAAGAGATGAAAATGGTTTTCCAAGATCATGCCCGGGTCGAGAGATATGAAGTCTCCGACAAGTTCTACAGTTGTAAGATGGAGGAGAATAGTTCTGTCAGCGAGCACATACTCAAAATGTCTGGGTTGCACAACCACTTGTCTCAGCTGGGAGTTAACCTCCCGGATGACGCGGTCCTTGACAGAATCCTTCAGTTGCTCCCACCTGGCTACAAGAGCTTTGTGATGAACTACAATATGCAAGGGATGGCGAAAACCATTCCTAAGGTATTTTCAATGCTGAAATCAGCGGAGGTGGAGATCAAAAAGGAACATCAAGTGTTGATGGTCAATAAAACCACTAGTTTCAAGAAAGGCAAGGGTAAGAAGAACTTCGAGAAGGACGGCAAGGGAGTTGCCACGCCCGGTAAGCCAGTTGCCGGGAAGAAGCCAAAGCACAGACCCAAACCTGAGACTGAGTGCTTTTATTGCAAGGGAAACGGTCACTGGAAGCGAAACTGCCCCAAGTACTTAGCGGACAAGAAGGCCGACAACACCAAAGGTATATGTGATATACATGTTATTGATGTGTACCTTACGAGTACTCATAGTAGCTCCTGGGTATTTGATACCGGTGCGGTTGCGCATATTTGTAACTCAAAATAGGAGCTGCGGAATAAGCGGGGACTGGCGAAGGACGAGGTGACGATGCGCGTCGGGAATGGTTCCAAGGTCGATGTGATCGCCGTCGGCACGCTACCTCTACATTTACCTACGGGATTAGTTTTAAACCTTAATAATTGTTATCTAGTGCCAGCTTTGAGCATGGACATTGTATCTGGATCTCGTTTAATACGAGATGGCTACTCATTTAAATCCGAGAATAATGGTTGTTCTATTTATACAAGAGATATGTTTTATGGTCATGCCCCGCTGGTCAATGATTTATTCTTAATGAATCTCGAACGTGATATTACACATATTCATAGTGTACATACCAAAAGATGTAAGGTTGATAATGATAGTCTCACATACGTGCGGCACTGCCACCTTGGTCACATTAGTGTCAAACGCATGAAGAAGCTCCATGTAGATGGACTTTTGGAGTCTCTTGATTACGAATCATTTGACACGTGCGAACCATGCCTCATGGGCAAAATGACCAAGACTCCGTTCTCCGGAACAATGGAGCGAGCAACCAACTTATTGGAAATCATACATACTGATGTGTGCGATCCAATGAGCGTTGAGGCTCGCAGTGGCTATCGTTATGTTCTCACTCTCACTGATGACTTGAGTAGATATGGGTATGTCTACTTAATGAGACACAAGTCTGAGACCTTTGAAAAGTTCAAGGAATTTTAGAGTGAGGTAGAGAATCAACGTGACAGAAAAATAAAGTTCTTATGATCAGATCGCGGGGGAGAATATTTAAGTCACGAGTTTGGTACGCACTTAAGGAAATGTGGAATTGTTTCACAACTCACGCCGCCTGGAACACCTCAGCGTAACGATGTGTCCGAACATTGTAATTGCACTCTATTGGATATGGTGCGGTCTATGATGTCTCTTACCGATTTACCGCTATCATTTTGGGGATACGCTTTAGAGACAACTACATTCACTTTAAATAGGGCACCGTCCAAATCGGTCAAGACGACACCGTATGAATTATGGTTTGGGAAGAAAACTAAGCTGTCGTTTCTAAAAGTTTGGGGATGCGGTGCTTACGTCAAGAAACTTCAACCTGAAAAGCTCGAACCCAAGTCGGAAAAATGTGTCTTCATAGGATACCCTAAGGAAACCATTGGGTATACCTTCTACCTCAGATCCGAAGGCAAGATCTTTGTTGCTAAGAACCGGTCCTTTCTAGAGAAAGAGTTTCTCTCGAAAGAAGTAAGTGGGAGGAAAGTAGAACTTGATGAAGTACTGCCTCTCGAACTGGAAAGTATCGCAGCTCAGGAAGATGTTTCTGTGGTGCCTGCACCGACTAGAGAGGAAGTTAATGATGATGACCAAGGTAATTCAGATCAAGTTGCTACTGAACTTCGTAGGTCCACAAGGACACGTTCCACACCAGAATGGTATGGCAACCCTGTCCTGGAAATCATGTTGTTGGACAACGGTGAACCTTTGAACTATGAAGAAGTGATGACGGGCCCAGATTCCAACAAATGGCTTGAAGCCATGCAATTCGAGATAGGATCCATGTATGAAAACAAAGTATGGACTTTGACAGACTTGCCCATTGATAGGCAAGCAATAGAAAATAAATGGATCTTTAAGAAGAAGACGGACGCGGATGGTAATGTTACCATCTATAAAGCTCGGCTTGTCGCTAAGGGTTACCGACAAGTTCAAGGGGTTGACTACGATGAGACCTTCTCACCCGTAGCGAAGCTGAAGTCCGTCTGAATCTTGTTAGCAATTGCTGCATTCTATGATTATGAGATATGGCAAATGGACGTCAAAACGGCATTCCTTAACGGTTTCCTCAAGGAAGAATTGTATATGATGCAGTCAGAAGGTTTTGTCGATCCTAAGAATGCTAACAAGGTGTGCAAGCTCCAGCGCTCCATCTATGGGCTGGTGCAAACATCTCGGAGTTGGAACATTCGCTTTGATGAAATGATCAAAGCGTTTGGGTTTGTGCAGACTTATGGAGAAGCCCGCGTTTACAAGAAAGTGAGTGGGGGCTCTGTAACATTTCTCATATTATATGTGGATGACATACTATTGATGGGAAATGATATAGAACTTTTGGATAGCATAAAGGCCTACTTGAATAAGTGTTTTTCAATGAAGGACCTTGGAGAAGCTGCTTATATATTAGGCATCAAGATCTATAGAGATAGATCGAGGCGCCTCATCGGTCTTTCACAAAGCACATACCTTGATAAGATATTGAAGAAGTTCAATATGGATCAGTCCAAGAAAGGGTTCTTGCCTGTTTTGCAAGGTGTGAAATTGAGCACGGCTCAATGCCCGACCTCGGCAAAAGATAGAGAAAAGATGAGTGTCATCCCCTATGCCTCAACCATAGGGTCTATTATGTATGCCATGCTGTGTATCAGACCTGATGTAAACCTTGCCGTAAGTCTGGTAGGGAGGTACCAAAGTAATCCCGGTATGGAACACTGGACAGCGGTCAAGAATATCCTGAAGTACCTGAAAAGGACTAAGGATATGTTTCTCATTTATGAGGTGACGAAGAGCTCGTCGTAAAGGGTTACATCGATGCTAGCTTCGACATAGATCTGGATGATCCAAGTCACAAACCGGATACGTGTATATTTTGAATGGTGGGGCAGTAAGCTAGTGCAGTTGCAAGCAAAGCATCGTGGTGGGATCTACATGTGAAGCGGAGTACATGGCAGCCTCGGAGGCAGCACATGAAGCAATCTGGATGAAGGAGTTCATTACCGACCTAGGAGTTATTCCCAATGGGTCGGGCCCGATGACTCTCTTCTGTGACAACACTAGAGCTATTGCCCTTGCCAAGGAGCCCAGGTTTCACAAGAAGACCAGGCACATCAAGCGTCGCTTCAACACCATTCGTGAAAATGTTCAAGATGGAGACATAGAGATTTGTAAAGTACACACGGATCTGAATGTCGCAGATCCATTGACTAAACCTCTTCCACGGGCAAAACATGATCAACACCAGAACTCTATGGGTGTTCGATTCATCATAATGTAACTAGATTATTGACTCTAGTGCAAGTGGGAGACTGTTGGAAATATTCCATAGAGGCAATAATAAAATGGTTATTATTATATTTCCTTGTTCATGATAATTGTCTGTTGTTCATGCTATAATTGTATTAACCGGAAACCGTGATACATGTGTGAATATATAGACCACAATCAGGCCCGTCGAGGGGCATGTGCGAGTGGTGCAACCACACAGGGCCCCCAAAGTCATGGGGCCCCGACTAGAGGGAAAAACCTACGAAAGCCGGTCCCCATCGGAAGAAAACCAGAGAAAACATTAGCGTACAGGTTCGTTTTTATTCCCAGTACACACACTCGTATGTAACGTCTTCTCCACTTCTATTCACCATGCCATCAGGAGGACAAGGGCGCCTAGGGTTCCAGAATCCCCTCCTACCTCTGCTGCGGCCAGTCCCGGCCAACGGTGCCCCATGCCAGGCTTCCGCCTCCCCACCCAGCCTCTCCCCCGTCTTCTGCCGAATTCCAGTTGCCCCGACCAGGTAACCACTCTACCCTCCCTTCGTCCCTTGATTGGTTTGGTGTTTCCTTCTTTCTTCTGATTTCTTGTTTCTATAATTGTGCAATTGTTGCATATAGTGAGATTATATGCTTCCCTTGCATGTTTAGTTATGAGAATTATGACAATTTCTTACTTTGGAACGTATATTGTGAGTTTATCCCTAGAATGGAGTTTGTTTACAAGCTATTTGTAAGAATGCCTGTATGAAAAAAAATGTTTTTCCTTGTATTCTATAGAAGTTGACAGTCAGATTCGATCTGGCACATTATATGTGATTTGCTGTCATGCCTGACAAGTTGTCAACACCCGATGAATGTAGGACACCAAAGGAGGGAGCATAAGGTACTTGTACCCATATGACAAGTCCACTTAGATTCAAATAGTTCTTCAGTTATATGTTCAAGTTATATTGTTAATTTAGGTATATGAAGTTTGTAAGATTTAGGGCCTTACTTTCCATTTCGCACCGGGCCCCCAAATTCCTAGAGACGACCCTGACCACAACATGTCCCTAGTAAGCCTCTAGTTGACTAGGTCGTTGATCAACAAATGGTCATGGTTTCCTGACTATGGACATTGGATGTCATTGATAACGAGATCACATCATTAGGAGAATGATCTGATGGACAAGACCCAATCCTAAGCATAACACAAGATCATGTAGTTCGTTTGCTAAAGCTTTCCTAATGTCAATTATCATTTCCTTAGACTTTGAGATTGTGTAACTCCCGGATATCATAGGAGTGCTTTGGGTAACATCACAATATAACTGGGTGACTATAAAGGTGCACTACAGGTATCTCCGAAAGTATCTGTTAGGTTGGCACGAATCGAGACTGGGATTTGTCACTCCGTATGACGGAGAGGTATCTCTGGGCCCACTCGGTAATGCATCATCATAATGAGCTCAATGTGACTAAGTAGTTAGTCACGGGATCATGCATTACGGAACGAGTAAAGTGACTTGCCGGTAACGAGATTGAACGAGGTATTGGGATACCGACGATCAAATCTCGGGCAAGTAACGTACCGATTAACAAAGGGAATTGTATACGGTATACGGGATTGCTTGAATCCTCGACATCGTGGTTCATCCGATGAGATCATCGTGGAACATGTAGGAGCCAACATGGGTATCCAGATCCCGCTATTGGTTATTGGTCGGAGATCTGTCTCGGTCATGTCTGCATGATTCCCGAACCCGTAGGGTCTACACACTTAAGGTTCGATGACGCTAGGGTTATAGGGAAGATTTGTGTGTGATTATTGAATGTTGTTCGGAGTCCTGGATGAGATCCCAGACGCCACGAGGAGTTTCGGAATGGTCCGGAGGTGAAGATTTATATATGGGAAGTCATCATACGGTCACCGGAAATATTCGAGGGTATACCGGTATTGTACCGGGACCACCGGAGGGGTTCCGGGGGTCCACCTGCCCCGGAGGGCCTTATGGGCTGTAGGTGGAAGAGAACCATCCCCTAAGTGGGCTGGGCGCCATCCCCCTAGGGCCCATGCGCCTAGGGTTGGGGGTAACCCTAAGGGGGGCGCCCCCCTTGCTTGGGGGGCAAGCCCCCTCCCCCTTGGCCACCGCCCCCCTCTAGATCTCATCTAGAGGGGCCGGCCCCCTTCCCTTCTCCTTATAAATATAGGGGTGGAGGGAGGGCTGCAGCACCACATCCAAGGCGCAGCCCCTCCCCTCCCCAACACCTCTCCTCCTCCGCGTGAGCTTGATGAAGCCCTGCCGGAGAACTGCCACTCCATCACCACCACGCCGTCGTGCTGCTGTTGGAGCCATCTTCCTCAACCTCTCCCTCCTCCTTGCTGGATCAAGGCGCGGGAGACGTCACCGGGCTGCACGTGTGTTGAACGCGGAGGTGCCGTTGTTCGGCGCTTAGATTGGAATCCATCGCGATCTAAATCACTTCGAGTATGACTCCTTCATCCGCGTTCTTGCAACGCTTCCGTCTCGCGATCTTCAAGTGTATGAAGATGCACTCCCCTCTCTCTCGTGGCTAGTTACTCCATAGATTGATCTTGGTGATGCGTAGAATTTTTTTAATTTCTGCAACGATCCCGATAGATACCCTTCTCACTGATCATGATCCAAGGTCTACCGTAGAGTGCCAAAAGCACTCCGTCTGGCCTAAATGGAAGGATGCAATCCAAGTAGAAATTGCCTCGCTTAACAAAAGAAAGGTATTCACTGAAGCAATACCGACACCTCCCAGTGTTTTCCCTGTGGGATTCAAATGGGTTTTTCTTCGGAAATGGAATGAGAACAATGAGATGGTGAGATATAAAGCAAGGCTCATAGCAGAAGGTTTCACGCAGAAACCTGGCATTGATTTCACTGAAACATATTCTCCAGTAATGAGTGTAACCACTTTCCGATACCTTATATCATTGGTAGTGCAAAATCATCTATCTATGCAGTTGATGGACGTCGTGACCGCATATCTTTACAGGTCACTAGATTCAGACATATATATGTAGGTTCCTGACGGAATCTCTGTCCCGAATAGAAGTGCAAAATGCAGCATGTATTGTGTAAAGCTGAATAAGTCATTATATGGCTTAAGGCAGTCGGGACGGATGTGGTACAACCGACTTAGTGAGTTCCTTCTTCAGAAATGTTACTCCAATAGCGCTGATTGCCCATTTGTCTTCATCAAAAAGTCCTCTATAGGATTTGGCATCATTTCTGTGTATGCTGATGATCTCAACATTATCGGCAGCACACCAGACATTGATGAAGCACACAATCGCCTAAAGATGGAATTTGAGATGAAGGATTTGGGTAAAACCAAATTTTGCTTAGGCATTCAACTTGAGCACCTTCCCTCAGGAATCATGGTACACCAATCTGCCTATATTGAGAAAATATTGGAGAAATTCAATATGGACAAATCCTATCCATCCAAAACTCCCATGGTGGTTTGATCTCTAGACGTAGAGAAAGATCCGTTCAGACCTAGGGGTGACGGAGAAGAGGTGTTGGGACCTGAAGTTCCATACCTCAGTGTCGTTGGAGCGCTTATGTACCTTGTAACTTGCACAAGACCTGATATTGCATTTGAAGTGAATCTACTTGCTAGACATAGCGGTGCTCCCACCAAACGTCATTGGTTTGGATAAAGAATATCTTTCGATATCTCTAAGACACAAAGGATCTTGGCCTATTTTTCCAGTTACAGAAAAAATCAGGACTCTGGTATGGTTGGATATACAGATGCTAGCTATTTGTCTGATCCCCATAATGCCAGATCTCAGACCGGCTTCATGTTCCTACATGGTGGCACTGCTATATCATGGAAGTCTTCAAAACAGACTTTGGTGGCAACATCTACCAATCATTCTGAAATAATTTCATTATTTGAAGCAACATGCGAATGTGTATGGCTTCGTAGAATGATAAACCACATACAACAATCATGTGGAATTGGTTCGATAGAATCACCCACCATTATCTATGAAGATAATGCGGCCTGTGTTGCATAGATGCAAACAGGATATGTCAAGAGTAATATCACCAAGCATATTTCTCCTAAATGCCCCCTCCCCCAATAATCTTCAGAAAAGCGGGAAAATAAGCATTCTGCAAGTCAAATCATGCGACAATCTTGTCGATTATTTACCAAGTCTCTACCAAATTCAACATTCCAGAAATATGTTCATGGAATTGGTATGCGACGACTTAGGGACTTGCAGGTGTCAGGGGGAGTCTCTTCTTGAGATATCCTTATTTGAATGACATCAAATTATGCTATCTCTTTGTGTGTTTACGTTTCAGGATCGCATTAAAGATTTTATGAAGAACTTTTGAAGGAGAATCTTTTGAGATGATAGAGCTTCCCAGACAATCATGAAGATGATTCTACATGGTCAAGCGTAGATTAGGGGGAGTGTTAAAACTAATTATGTAATTAGGGGAAAATCTCCCCTTGCTCAACCGTCGTGCGGTTGTTCCCGCAACGGGCGCCTCCCTTTGATTCCCTGGAACCGACGCTCTCTAGCGATGGATCATCATGTCTCTTCGGGACGTATAAAAGGGGCCTGTAACCATCGATCAAGACACCCGATCACTTTTGATTTAAAACATCTCCAAAGGGCACCGTGGCTCTTACATACATGATGCGTTACTTTAATTATTTTGACACTCCACCCTTAATCTTTACCGATAGAGCCTTCAGTGGTGTTTGAAACCGATCATCTTCTAGTCATTCTTGCGCCTTGATATAAAGTGTTTGGATTATGCTTTTTAGTTATTTGATTATTAAAATACTAAGAAACTAATTTATGAGTGCATTGACCAGATTAATCAACCAATGGAATAGGAAGTTTACCATGTGAAATTAAGAAGAGTGCTTTAAAGATTTTTGGCTTCTGGTCGAACGGTTCTTAATTCAACTCGAGGAGATTTATCAAAGATCTTATGTGAAGAGCACAACATAGAATGTATGTGAACTGTATTGTAATGGCTTAACATGGTGGTTTTATATTTTCTGCTTAGTTCCTCTGGATATTTGAAAGCATGCACACCCTATCCTATGAACAAGAGTTGGAAAACGCCTTCTCTCATTGAAAGCACACCACCGGAAGGGATGAAATAAATGCAGACTCGTGGTTTAGTTCCACCACAATGAACCTAACCATTTGAGCTAAGCTTAGTTCGCTCCTCCAGACATAAACCTGCTAGTTGCTGATATCTCCCTCCCATCCGATGTAAATGGTCCAAAAAACTTTATAATTCATAAATGAAGTGCATACGTTTTTAAATGAATCTATCTGCATAAGTTTTTCTGAGATTCAAGTTTGATACGAATACTAGTATTTAATCTTATGTGTCACCAAATTAATTCCTGTTCAAAAGTAGTTTTCATCGTACGTGCCTTTTTTACTTTTCGCATATATAAGAGGTCAAACTTCATAAAGTTTGTCCATACTTTTATATTAAAATATTAAAATTTATAGTATTAAATTTATGCAATATGAAAATTAAATTCATGGTGCATCTAATGTTGATATTTTTTTCAATAAAGTTGATCAATTTTATGAAGTTTGACTTCAGAGACAAAGGACGAGCACCAGAGGGAGTACTATATACATTATGTGGACCATAAGTCAGGTTTCTAGAAAGAGAAATCATCTACAACCGGACCTCATGATGGAAATGGCCGTCGTTACCCATTGTGGCATTGGTCCAGTCGTAATTTAAGGTGGATGGTCAGATCAACCCAAGAGCCAAGACTGTTTTTGTTTTAAAGTTACAAATATGCTACTACCTCCGTGAATAAGTCATTTGCGTAGTTCTAGGTCGATGATTTAAGTATCTAAATATGTATTATATGTGACAAAAAATATATATTTAGAAACTACATCCGTCTAGAAATCTAGAGATATACTTTTCATGACATATAACACATATTTAAATCCTTAAATCGATGACCTAGAACTACGTGAATGACTTATTCACCTAGACGGAGGTAGTACCTTAGATACAAACAATTCATGGTAGAAATAGAAATGGAGCTGCCTATTTTTTTGATCAAATAAATTGAAATAATGTTGTTGTAAATAGTCTTTGTTTTTGTGCACTATTACCATGTTGTTCAATGAGACATGAACTCGTTATTGAACCATTGGGTTGGCTCCATGTCCCTAAACAGAAGAGGGGCCAGCAAGGACCAGGTTCGGACCAAGGAACTGGACCCCACAAACGTCTCGCTTGGTCGTAAAATCGCATCCAACTAAACCATTCTAAACCAGCCTAAATGTTTGGGCTGATCGACCCAACTCGACCCCACCTATCTTGTCTTTATCTGCATTATGGATCAAACCCTTGCCATTTTTGCCTCTCCACCCCACTTTCAGTCCGCTTTGCCCAGCTCCTTTTTGGTGATCTTGGGTCATTTTCAACATTGTAGGCAGCGAATCTGAGTACGTCAACTTGGATTTGGCTAGCTTTCTGTCGATCCCAGGAGGATACTCAACCACATGGCTTCGTTCGCGCCTTAGCGCCAGTGGGGCTTAGATTGAACGGCGGTGATGCGCCGCCCGCCGATGGCTTGAGGTGTGTGTCTGAGCAACCCCTGCATTGGGCCCTTGTCCCCACGGTGTTAGGCTTCAAGTTTGGAGCCAAACGTGCCCATGGTGAGATGGCCAAGGTGCGCCGCGTTGCAGAACGTGAGTCGCACCGTGCCACGTCGGACAAGGCCAGAAGGATATTCGTGCTTGTAACCTGGCGAGCGATAAGCTCAGGCGGCACGTGCGCTTGCGGTGGAGCATACCCGTATTGTCCATGCCCTCGCTGGCCCTGCCCCCCAAAGAGGAAGAAAGAGAAGAACGGTGTCGCATTCGACACCTCCAGGCGCAAAACAGATCCGCCTCGGTCTCTATATCATCTTCAAGCGTTACAATATCTATAAACCGGACAAGTGCAAGGGCGACAATGGATGAACTTTCTCCATAGCTCGTTAATTCTATGCTCTATAAGAATTATAAAGTAC